>NC_081326.1:66083786-67283786 GCF_026419965.1 Kogia breviceps
TGCTGTGGCCTCTCCTGTCGCGGAGCACAGGCTCCGGACACGCAGGCCTAGCGGCCATGGCTCACGGGCTTAGTCGCTCCGCGGCATGTGGGATCCTCCCGGACCGGGGCACGAACCCGTGTCTCCTGCATCGGCAGGCGGATTCTCAACCACTGCACCACCAGGGAAGCCCTGAATGTAGGACTTTTAAATTGCAGTTTTTCATGCAAACACTTCCATTGTTATTCCTCTGTTTTTCCTTCTTTCCCAGGTGGGCTTAGGCTGCTGCACCCCCCCCACCCCAACTTTCCCACTATCCCACTGCAATCTTCAGAACTGCCTGTGTGAGAGCGGGCTCTATGTGCAGACAGATCTCATAAGAGGAAAATAGAGCATCAGGGAAGTCGAGGGGAAAAGTAACGCTCACCAGAACAGCGTGACTGTGGCGACCCATTCCCCGCAAGTCGCCAAGAGCTAGAATAATACGATTGGGAATTTATTCTAAGAATTGGTAAGGAGCCTGGCACGCGCCTCCATGGCTAGTGGCGGCATATATCGTTCTTTGGGCAAAACTATTTGCCAGGAGTTATCAAAGCATCACTTTGACCTTGTGTCCCTATTTGGGGAATGTATTTCAAAGACATGTTCCAGGAGGAGAGAAGGGGGTGGTGTGCGGGGAAGGGGTTTTTTTTAGGACCTGATGCATTTAGGGGCACTCAGGGACACATGGTATTTCTGTGCCATCCAATCTTGCCCAGACTTCTGGGGGATCATGGTGGAGAAGAGGGGGCCACCTTGAGGACAGCGGTGACCACCTGCGATGTGACAGTCACATACGGCATTGTATCCTTCCTGGGATTATGGGAAGGTATAGAGAGAGATCAGCTCTCCGTTGGGAAGAAGCTGTCAGACTCCTTCCTACTACTGCCAGCGTGTTTGCTGCGGGCCTCAGACGGTACTGACTGTTCTGTTCTGATTAGGTATCTGTTTTTCATTTTGAGCAACAGGATTCTGTTACAGATCTCCCTCTGTTTTTCTGTTTTACTCAGTACTGTCTTTTTTTAGATCCACTCTTGTTGGTCTGTGTGCACCTAGCTCACGTGAGGGGCCGTGTCTACCCTCCCCTTGCCGTAGGCCCTGCCTTGTTTATTTCCTTCGTCCCCTGCTGACAGACGTTAGGGAAGCCCAGCCAAGTTCGGTGATGAACGCCTCACATCTGTCCCTGGGTGGCCTGTGGGAGAGTTTCTCTGGCACAGATCCAGGGCCGGGGTGGGTGAACCATTGAGCCACTCGGGCTTCATTGCACAAGTACTGCCACACTGTCTTCCAGAAGGACTGTACCTGTTTGCCTTTCCACCGGCGCTGCTCAGGGCGGCCCCGTGTCCCTCCCCGCGCCTGGCGTTGTCAGGTGTATCAGAAGGACGCCTTTGATGGCTCCGGCTCATCCGGGCACGGGATCCGCTTCTCTGAGATGCCCTTTTCTGCTGCAGTCGCCGCCTTATCATAAGAGCATTCTGAGCAGGAAAAACGTCAGGCAGGGAAAGGGGGTCTTTCACTGCAACTCTCCGTCTTCTATTAGGGAAGAAAATTTCCCCGGAAATCTCCAGCTGACTTCCCCTTATGTCTCATTGGCCAGGTGGGGCCAGATGTCCTCCTAAGCCAGCCTCTGACAGAGGTAATAGGAATGCCTCTCCCGTGGGTATGGCCGCCCGCTCAGGACCCAAACAGAACAGGGACCGTCTGCGTGAGGATGAAGAGAGTATCGGACAGTTACTCCGCCACCCGCAGAGTCTTGCACGCCAGACCTCTGATCGTGCCAATTTTTTGAGTGCGTGCTGCCTCTTCTCTATGAGGCTCTTCCCCCCCCCCCCCCCCCCCAGTTCTGTGTGATGAACCATTTGTGGAGAATTTCAGGAACACATGTCTATAGCCTTGGAGTCAGAACTGGGCACCTCGTTTCGGAATCTGTCGTTCTTCTTGGCAAGTGGACATCAGACCTGGTCCCCCACAGCTGCCCCTACTTAGATTTCTGTACGAGCTTCCCATGGAAGAGGTCAGGATAGAGACTCAAGGGCTGAGTGCCACCGTTCCTGCCTGTGCCGTGATTCCAAGGCGGAATGCCAGCTGAGGACAGGTGGGGAAGGACACCAGTCCAGGAACAGTTACCATCGCAGGCAGCAGCTTCCTCGTTGTCAGCCGCGCGTGTGCTATAGTAACCCTTGTGTTTGTGCTTAACCAAAGAAATTAACTCGTAATGATTAACTTCTGTAATTTATTGAGCACTTACTCAGTGTCAGGTAGCCCGGTAAGCATTTTATTTTTATGATCTTGTAACACACACACACACTGACAGCCTCGTGAGAGCATTTTTTTTTGTGATGGTTAAAGCACGGGCTCCAGTCAAACCACCTATGGAATCCCAGTGATGACATTTATTAGCTGTGTGACCTTGGGTAAGATACTTAACCTTTCTGTGCCTCAATTTTCTCATTTGTACACCAAGAACAACAATGGTATGTTACAAGTACTCAGTGAGTTGAAAAAACGCTTAGAATAACACTGGCTTAGAGTACACACACAGTTCACACTTGATAAATATTAGTTGTTGTTGCCATTTTAAAAAGCGAAGAAACCAGAGGCTCAGAGAGATCCACTTACCAAATGTCAGACAGCTACGAGTAGCAGGGACACAACCCAAGCGTTTCTCATTCGAGAGCTGTACCTTTATCCATCCAGCTAGACGTCATCAGTAGCCACGTGTCTAAGGGGACACCATCATTACTCTCCTAATCGGTAGAATGAAGTTTCAGCTGAAGACCCAGTGATACTTTTGCTAAAGAAATAGCTTCCAGCCGCCAACCATAAAGACAGAGTATAGTGTTTCCAGCACCAGTAAACGTGTGGATCGTTTCTGCAGGTGGCTGGGACACTGGAGCATGAAAGGAAGGGTGCGCCCGGGGACAGCAAAGGTACAGCATTTAATCGCTGATTTCACCACTAACCTTGCTGGGCCTCAGTCCTCATCTTTAACATCAGGTTTCTATTATCATCCCTCCCAGTAAGGAGGTAGGAAATGCCTTATAAACTGAGCACAGCCAGTGCTGCTTATTCCATAATTAGGGTTTTCCACATTCCCTGACATTTTGTTTCTTATCGCAATTTGCATCTACACATTCACACAAAGTGTAAGCGTTATGTCCCCCGACTCCATTTTAGTCGCTGGAAATCTCTGGAAACCAGGGCTTAAGAATCTTCTGGAAGAGATTTTTCCTTGCCTAACTAAGTGAGCTGGAATCAGGAGCCGCTGGGATATTTAGAGAGTGGGGTATCTCTAGTGTCTGTTGGTGTGAGGCAGGCAAATAGGCAAGGTGAACACCCCGCTCTGCAGAGAAGCCCGAGGGCTGGGGCGGTGGAGTCAGGGGCGAGCAGGTCTGCCACACAGGACGTCCCCTCGCTGGATCCCTCCACATTTCTGAGCGTTTTCAGACATAGGCGTGCTGGGTGTGGGGTCAGCCTGAAGAAAGGGTCGCAGGCTAAGTGGTGCGGCTTTAAGCAAAAAAGATGGCTTAATGGCCGGAATTTCCTGGGAGGACTTTTAAACCTAACCCTGTGTAACAAGTGACTCAACTATCTTTTTTTTTTTTAATTGAACATCCCTCCCTCCCTTTACTTTCCTTCTTTCCTTCTCTCTTTCCTTCCCTCCTTCCCTTCCTTCCTTGGCCTAGAGTCCCACCACTGAAAAAAGTCAAAAGGTCCAGAAAGATATGCAGTGAAAGTAAGATGTCCCCCACAATTTCCACTTCCCCGGCCAACAGGTCTTCCTTGCAGGAGGCAGTCAGTGTCAGAAGAGTCTTGTCTGTCGTTCTAGAGGTGGTCTGTGCATATACAAGACAATCCGTGCGTGTCGTGTTCCCTTTTTTACTGGACGCATCTGTGTCTTAAAGCTCCGTGATCTGTCGTCCTTTCCCACCCTCCTGAGGCCTCCGCTCCCATTCGCTTGTTACCAGCTATTGCCATCGTCCTCTGCGCGCACAGGGCCTATTCCCCGGGCACGTGTGCTGACGTGGGGACCTCCATGATAACGTGGCTTTGGACTCCAGAGTAGTCCGTTCTCCACCTGGTCGGTGGAGAATGCCTTGGTTTCGGGAGGCCCTGGGCTCTGCCTTGATGTCCCCCCTGCAGGCAGGAAGGCCGGGGGGGGGGGGCAGAGTTCAGAAATGGTTCACACCACAGGTGGCCCTCTGGGGAACCCGCTTCTCCCCCTTAAAGGGCAGCCTTAAGAACACTTTCTCTTGATTCGGGTCACCAGGTGCAGAACCACACCCCCCAGCGGGCGATGGCTGAGGCCATTGTTTCTCAAATTTGAGCCACACACAAACTTCCAGGAGCCCTTATTAAATGCAGATTCTGCGTCAGTTAAATCCGTGTGGGGCCGAGATTCTACACTGACGAGGCAGGCTGCAGGCGAGGCTGGTGCTGTTGGTCTGCGGCCAGCCCATTCTGAGGACCAGGGAAGCACCTGGTGGTCCTGCCCACCCCTCCCCACGGCCCCAGCACGCGGTACCCGACCCCATCCGTGGAGCGCTAGGTCGCTCAGGCACAGATTCCAGCTCTGTCCCCAGGCAGCGGTTTAATATACATTGTCACGCTTCGTCTTCCTCACCATCCACTGAGGTGTGCAAGTGTGATCCTTTTTTTACTTTTTAGATGAGGAAACTGCTACTCAGAGTTAAACAACTTGGCAGATGTTACGTAGCTAGTAAGTGACAAAGGTGAAAGTCCAAGGGTGAAGGTCATTTCTTGTCATTGTGGTCCCCCAGGAGCCCATGGATAAGTGTGGTCCTCCTGGAATGGGATGGGTCTGCTCTTAATGAACAGGTTTGGATGGTGAGTGTCATTTTCCCTTCTCTCCCCCTTCTTTACCTCCGAGATTTTTTATCCTGGCTTCTCCTTTTCAGGAGACTGGGAAACACTTCACAAAGGGGATGGTCGCAGTAGTAACACTGACCTAGAGAGAAATGAATCCTTTAGCCCGGTGACTAGAAGACACATGAAACTAGAAAAGGGAGCCTAGAACATCACTGCATTTCCCTCATATAGGAGGAGCACACCCCTCCCTTTCACCCCCTCTCCCAAAACACATAATACCTTTTACTGGTGATTTGGTCAGTGCTGAGCTCTCTTCATTTAATGTGGTTTTGACAGAATATTTGGTCTGGAAATTTTCTTTTCAATTAAACTTCCTTGTTGAACTGCCTTGGTTTTGAAAGGATTCCATTAGGTTGGCTAATTATATAGCAGTTGTTACAAGGAGATATTTGCACCCAATTTCAGCTCTTAGGTAATTCGAATCAAATGCTTTCTCTTTTCCTCCCTGGAGCTGTGTGCGACCATCTTCCTCTCACACTGCAGGCTTCTCATGAGTTATTTTTGGAATTTCAAATCAAAACAGCAATTTTGGCGGATGGGAGAATGAGTGGATGCTCTAGCCTGGCAGAGTAAACCATATGTACTGATAAAAACAGCCAAAGAGTCGGTGCCTTTAAAAAGCAGCAAAACCATCTCCCTCTGTGAAGAAGGTTCAATTTGGGGGACCTACAGACTATTTCTGGCACTATCATATTCCTCTGTGAACTCTAACCGAAGTCAAAGACAGTTGAGGTTCTTTGAAAATTACTGGAGGTTTGTCCATTTGCAAAGTGGTGTCGTGGTCCTTTTGTTTCAAGATAGCGGGTCTTGGCAGAATTTACTGATGATTCTTTCAGCCGCTGGATCTGCCGTGAAACGTGGAAATCACTTTATTTTCCCCACTCTGTGCTGTTTTCTTCTTTCACCAGAGCACATGTAACATACCTGATGGTGCATACCAAGCGAACAAACCTCCCTGCTCACTGGTTAGAGTATAAGCTCCTTGTAGGCAGGGGCTGTCCTTTTCATCTTCTTTTATTCCTGGTGCATAGTTGGAGCTCAGATAGTTGAGTGAATAGATAGATGAATGAATAATATCCTATTTCTATTTTTCTCTTTTTTTAAACATCAGTCACTTATTACATAACTAGTAACTGAATGTTTTCACCTTGGGAAAAATAATCTTTCCAAATAAGGCTAATGTCCTTTTTGATCACCGCCCCCAATTCTTGTTTCCTCATGCCCTCTGCTTTTTAGGTGATCACGTTGGAACACATCCTTGCAGACCTTTCCAGTGCATTCACACACACACACACACACACACACACACACACACACACACACACACACAGAGTACTGTTTTGGATAAACAGATTTTTTTTCAACTTGCCTTCTCGAACTCAGCCATATATCAAGGAGTGCTATCCATTTCAGCTGCCTTACCCTTTGTAACTGCTACATGGTTTTATTGCATTGTGTGGATATAACACCTTTTATTTGGACCAAATGAATCCACTCTTTGGCTGCTTCCACGCCCATAACAGTTCAGGATCCCTTCTCCTGTACACGTTGACAGACTAACCATGTCCACTGCTGTCTTTTGGTAGCTACAATACATTTCATGAAAATCAGCCACCTGCCTTGGAGATTATGCCAAACCTGTGGACAGAATCACGCGAGACGCTCAGGATTGCCTCAGGCACCTGAACACGCCTGTCTGCAGAAGCTCGGGAAGTGCTCTCGGCCCTGGGAATTCCACGGGTCTCGATATGGGAGTGATGTTAGAGCCGGGGTCGGCTCTGCCCCTAGCTGACTGGGTTTCATTGGGCAGGTCATCTCCTCTCCCTATACCTGACTTTTCTTATCTGTACAGTGGGCTCAGTGAACCTCTTTCAGCTCTTAGAATCTGAATAATAGGGTTTAGACAGTACCACCAGATTGACCTACAGAATATATTAGTTTACATGCCACTTTGGGTCGGAATGGGAAAGGGGATATTTAAAACTATATTTAAATTTTCATTTAATTAATTAAATATATTTTATTATATTTTAATTAAAATATATTTAAAACATTTAAAATAGAGATTTGGCCCAGAGCTCTTAGATGTCATGAACAATCCACGATTGCCAGGAACTTTACTGACTTTGGGTCTTACTCTTCTTTCTTCTTACTTTATTATCCAATTAAAATGTATATATTTTTTCCTTTGCTTTGTGTGGTCTTTTCATTCTGAGCAAGGCAGGGTGGTATTGGGGAAGGGGGTTATGGACCCCTGAGTTCTACCTGCAGGTTTGTCTAGTTCCAGCTCTGTGTCCTTAGGCAAGTCCCGAACCTTCTCTGAGTTTCCATCTATTAATATTATTACTCCAAATGAGCCAAGTATCCACTTTATAAAAAAGTTAAAAAAACACACTCACTTGTGAATGTTTCACCTGACATTTCTGAGCCCTGTCACCTGCGGATGGATCATCTCATGAATTGATGAGGCATCTTAAGAGACCACCAAAACCCATGAAATGGTCTCGTTTCACATGAGAATTGTGCAGCTGCCTTGGCCCCTGGTGACACACACCAAGTCTTTCAGTGGGTTCCCAGGGAGGCCCAGAGAAGCTTCTGCGCTGCCATGATTCATCAGTAGAGTTTCCCCCCTGAGCCCCAAGGCTGGGTTGATCGTGTATTCCCCTGCTTGGAGATGCAGGACCACAGGGGTCACAGGGGCTGAATCACACCCCAGTGGGTTTCCCTGGGGATCCCGGGAAGGCTTTCCCACGTGGGGCGAGAGTTCTGGCCTCTTATCTTGGCATTTCACATCAGTCTGGAGAGAGCAGGGGTTCTGCAGGTGAAAGGTCAGGGTGAATGGGTGTGAAAGCTGCGTGGGAGCCCTAGCCCACAAGGTCTCTGGGGGTTTGGTTTTCCTGTTCCCAACATGGTTTTGCACCTCTACTGTGAGCTTCTGTTTCTGAACACCGCTCGGGCTAAGCGTTCCCCGATCGAGCAGGTCTGTATGGGAAAGAGGCCCGTCTGTGACGCTCTTCTCCTGAGAGCTCCTGGGGCCGGTGACTCTACCTCTCCAGCCTCAGCTTCCTGCGCTGCTGGGTCTTCTCTGAGAAGACTCTGCATAGGTGCTCAGCCCTTGTTACCTTCCTTCCCTTTCCCTTTCTTAAATGGAAGAACATACTTTTCTAGGCTCTGAATCTGTAACTGAGCTTCCAGAAGCCGAACATAAGCATTTTCCACGTGAACCAAAAGAAGACAAAAAGCACAATGAAAGAATATCACGAACACGGTACATATCTTAAATTATGGGGAAAAAAATACAAAGGAATGATGGGTGGTTTCCATTTACCAACCTTCACTCTCTGCGAATTTTTTAGCAGCTGCCCACCTCACCCGTGGACCCTGCCCCTGCCCCCTTTTCAATCAAATACTTGCGAATCTGGTTTACATGGTTGCACGTAAATGCAGAGCAGGTTGCATTGTCTCTCCCTGGCTTGATCCTCCTTCAACTGGTCAGTGAGGTGGCAACTTTAAGAAGTGAGTCAACCTGACCTATGATTCACAGATCCTTGATCTGAAATGCTTGATGTCGTGGAGGTAGGGTGGGAGGGAGAGTCAGAAATAAATTCCCTGACCCCCAAATTCAGCTTCAGTGAGGGAACATGGGTGGTGAGAGGGGGGGGCAGTTATCATCTTGTGGTCTGTGGGGATGCTTCCTGCCCTCCCGGAGCTGCACTTTGTTGGGGGGACTTAGGGTGACCACATGCCCAGGATTGCTGAAACTGTTCCAGTTCATGTCTGTTACTCCATCCAGCCTTTTATACAGGTAGTATAAAAGTGTGCCTTCCCACTAACAGAAGTATCACAGTTTGGAAATACAGGGTTGTGGGGAGACTAGGCTGTGGGCTCTTAAAGGTCAGAGGTTTCATTTTATTTACAAGTGCATCCCCAGTGCCCGGCCTCTAGGAAGCCGTAAACAAAGGCTTTCTGGGTGGGTGAGTGAGCGAACACGTTCTTAAACACCTCTCTTGGTCTCCGAACTTCGATTTCCCATCTGTCTTCGTAGGCCTAGGGTAACTACTGACTCTTGTTCTCAATAGTATCTTTTGACTAAGCCAGAGCTTCAGATGGCAGTTGCTTTGGTAGCATGTCCCGGAAGGGCCATGCAGCTCTGTGACTTTCAGTGAGTTACCCGAATGAGTTAACAACGTATCAGAGTACCAAGAACCCTGGCTTCCATGATGCAGTAAGCTCCTAAGAAATGGTGGTGGAGGTCGATGTGGTGCTACTGTTATTAGCTGGCTGGCTTTGCCGCCTGTTTTTGTCTTTTCTTTCCCAGTTAGCGGATTCATAGACCTTTTTTTTAAAAAGAAAATAATAATAGTATCAAAATCGTATAAGAAATTGGGAGAAGACTAAAAAAGCTAAGCTAACTGTACTGTCATGTACTAAGCTAACTGTACCTTCGGTAGCATCATAGAAATTTTCATTATCAGTGTACTATAAACCATTGGTGTTGTCTTAATGCAAAGTTTTTCCATAGTGGTTATCTTAAGGAGCGTTGCATTTTTCTTCCATTGGCCTTTTTTGGCAAGCATTGTTCACGTTATTTCAAAACCTTTTCAACTACTTCTTTTTCATTTGCTTTGGTCCATGTGGTGGTTGGTGATGAACCATAGGTTACTTAATTTTTTCCCTTCTGTAAATGAAGCTTTCCTTCTACTATATGCCACATCTCAAGAGACTCTCAGAAGCGAAATCACGGGATCAAAGATATGAATGTTGTTAAAATCTATCTATATCTATATTTAAATAAATAGACTATTTGTTAGAGAAATTTTAGGTTTACAAAAAATGGAGTAGAAACTGCAGAGAGCTCCCATATATTCCCCCGCCCCAACCATCCCCCATATTCTTAACAGTTTGCATTGGTGTGGTACATTTGTTACAATTTAGGAACCAATATTGATATATTACGACTGACTAAAGACTATGGCTTACATTTGGGGTTCACTCTTTGTGTTGTGTAGTTCTGGGTTTTTGACAAATGCATAATTTTATGTGTCCACCATTACAGAATATTTTCACTGCCCTAAAAATCCCCTGTGCTTTACTTTTAATCTTTCCCTCTGTCCTCCCGAACCCATGGCAACCACTGATCTGTTACTTGCTTTGTAGTTTTGCTTTTTCCAGAATGTCACACAGGTAGAATCATAGGGCATGTAGCCTTTTTTGAGTGGCTTCTTTCACTTAGTAATATGCATTTAAGATCCTCCATGTCTTTTCATGGCTTGAAAGCTCATTTCTTTTTAGTGCTGAATAATTTCCATTGTCTGGCTATACCACAGTTTAATTATCAATTCACCTACTGAAGGATGATATCTTTGTTGTTTCCAAGTTTTGGCAATTATAAATAAAGCTGCTATAAACATTCGTGTGCAGGTTTTTGAGTGGACATAAGGTTTCAGCTCATTTGGGTAAATACCAAGGAGCAAGACTGCTGGATCACATGGTAAGACCATTTTCACTTTGTAAGAAATTGCCAAAGCTTTATGTTTTGAGCATTTGTTCAGCGATTTTAGTTACAATACCACTAGCACAGTTAATCCTCAAAATAATTAATGTCATTCGGATTAATGTCATCAAGTTTTATTACTGGAAGGAACTTTGAAGATCTTTAAATCTCTAAGCTTCCTGAGAGCAACATCTGTCTCTGGTATCACTGCACCTCCAAGGCCTCCATGGCATAGTGCATGCAATAGGTGTTCAGTGAATGTTCATTTCACATTGAAAAACCAACTCACTGCACAGATAAAAACATGGAGGTCCAAAAATGGAAAGCAAAGTGCTTCTGGCCAAACAGCAGTTTGCTATTGGCAGAAAGAATGCTAAAAGCTAACTCTTATGCTTTGTAGATTGGTGGACCAACGTTTTGAGTGACCAGACTCTGGATCACTAAATGCAAGCAAAACAAGTTTCAGGACTCGGGAATCTATACTGTTATAATGAACACCCTCTCCTCACTTCCAAGCCCACCTGCTACCATGTCACCCAGAAATTCTCAAAGTGGTGTGCTCATCTGGATAGAGTACACTGTGGCTACAAAGTCTCCCAGCAGCAACAGCAGCAGCAACAACAGCAATAATAGTGAAAACAATAAAAATAGCCCCAAATTATTGATTGCATGGTGTTGGCAGGCTCTTTACACGCAGTATTTCATTTCACCATCACAGCCCCTCTCTTGTCAGGTACCACTGCTAAGCTACAATTTAGAGATAAGAAGATTGAGGCTCAAGGAAGTTGAATAGCTTCCCAAGGCTCCACAACTCTTAGTGGAAAGCCAAATGTGCATCCATCCAGTCTTGAGTCCACTCAACAATGTACCCTGCCATAGTCAAGAGCACGAGATTTAGAATCAGATGGACCCGGGTTAGTATTCTGGGGCTACCGTTTTGCCAGCCATGTGATTTCTAGCTTCAGTGAGTCCGTCTGTAAAATGGGGATAGTAATACCTACCTGTGGCAAATGCTTTCTGCTGTCTCCTCTGTAGCCACTGTCTCCCCGCTGCACAGAACGTTGATAGGTTCAGGTGAGAGGAAGGAGGCCCCAGATCTCAGGGAAGCCCCAATCCCAGCCTCATGAGATGAATCAAGATTGGTTTAAACCAAATACAGTAATGGCCAGTATGTTATCTAGTTTTGTTAGGGGAAGCATGCTAGGGAGAGGTTCTCTTTCCAAATAAAAAGACAAATCTCCCCGCCCCCCAGCAGGGAGAGCTCATTCTTATCTTTTCTTCCTGCCTGGATCTTGGACACGATACCTGGAGGTACGGCAGCCATCTTGCAACCATGAGGCGGCAAGTCAACAGACTAAAATGGTGGAGGGGAAAAGATAGAAAGAGTCTGGATCTTTGACAGCATTGTTTAGTGGTTCCACCAGCCCAAGACAGAAGACTACTACTTCCAGACTTTGTTACTGAAACAATTCCTACTTGTTTATGCCACTCTTAAGTGGAGTTGTCTTTTATTTGCAGCTGGAAGCATTTCTAATAGATATGCAGATTTTCACCAAAGCACAGTGTTGGACAGCTTCATATGGTGCTGAAGAGCCTAAATTCCAGAGCCGGAGTTTCTGGGTTCTGATCTCAGCTCCGCCACTAACAAGCTGTATGACCTGGGCAAGTCACTTAGCTTCTCTGTGACTCACCGTCCTTATCTATACAATGCTCACTAAATGTGTGTTGAGTATTGGGTGAAGGATAATAGCCGTATGTACCTTGTATGATAGTTAGGAGCATTAAATGGCTAAACGTTTTATAAAATGGTTAGAACGTTGCCTGGCACGTAGTAAGTGGCTACATACATGTTTGTTAAAGAAATTTTTGAGAGAAAAATAGCCCCTGTCATAGTCTTGGGTTTGAACCTTGGTCTATCGGGCCACTTGTGGTACTTAAGCAGAACACTGACCCTGTCGCCGCCAAGACTCATGGAGCATGAAAATGCCCCCAAAGGCTCTCTCAAACCAGCAACAGTGGTGGTTTCTTTCTGACAGAAAAGGCTCCTCAGAGAACACTGACTTGTAAAGAAGGAGGGGCTGTGACTACCAAGTCATGTCATGGAGTAAAAGACCAAAATACCCAGACTCGCCGATGCAAATAGGTGTGGGTCTCCCCTGACGGCTCTTTTAGAAGACTGTAGACATTTTTGCACTTGTTTTTGAAAGGGTCTTTCCAGCCAGTGGCTTATTCTTTTGCGTCTCCTCACATCTTTCTGGCCAGCGATTGGGAGGCTGGGGATGGGAAGGAAAGGGTGAGGCCGGCAGTCCAGGCCCTTTTGTGCCAGGAGGGACAAGCCCCCCTGGCCAGTGCATGGGGTGGGGGGGCTGGTTTCACCTGGGGCTTTCCCACTTTCTACTACCCACATTGCCACCCTCTGTGGAGACTGGATTTGAATTCAGGCAATGACTGAGCGATTGTTGGAAAAAACCTATCGTGTTCCTGTAGTTGAAGGATCAGTTGGTAGATGTGTCCATTGCCCAACCCTGTGGAATCTGCCTTCGGTCTACGTACTCACCCCACTGCTCTGCTTTCTCTACCAATGACAGTCCGCCACCTTCTGCCTGCATTCCTGCAGGAGCCTGCCTCCTGAATGGCCTTCCTGTTTCTACCCTACCTACCCTTCCTTCTCCCTTAGCAGCCAGGGGGATCCTTTAAAAGGGTAAACCAAATCATGCCACTCACCTGCTCAAAATCCTCCAATGGAATCCCATCTCACCTAGGATAAAATCCAAAGTTCCTAATATGTTTCACAACACCCTCCCTGCCACTTTCCCCCTTGCCTACCCTACTCTCCACACTGGCCTTCTTGCTATAGGCCAAACATACCTGAGCACAGGCTGGCCTCAGGGCCTTTGCACGGCATGTTCCCCTTTTTCTGGAGCACTCTTTTCTCTGTATACCTCCCTGCCTCATTTCCTCATTTTACTCAGGTGTCTGCTCAGGTGTCAACTCCCAGAGAGGCCTCTTCTGACCCCCACCCCCCGTGTAACTTGGCTTCCCCTACCCCTCATTTTCTGTTATTATCCATAATTCTCTAGGACTGGTGTCTCTTGTGAACCTGCAAAGCTGGCCCTGATTCTACTTCCTGGAAGGTCGGGATATGTTTTGAACAACAGAAACAACACCGGACTAGTGTTTTAAAGGTCCCAAAGTGAATACTTGAAAAGTGAACATGTAGGTGACTGGATGATTCCTCCTGCATTTATTTTAAAATCCTCCTCATCACATTTAGTTCTTTTTCTCCCTTCTTTTGCCCCTGGGTACCAGACAAGCAATCCCACACATGGTGTCTTTTCATCAGTCAGACCAGCGTTTTCATCTGTGATGATCTAAAAACAAAATGGCCTGAGTCCTTGACATTCTTCCCATTGAAAGATGGGATTTATGTCATTTCCTTTAGTCTTGGTAATTGTTCAAGCAGTCAAGTCACAAATGGTCATGCAGCATCCTCGGGTTTCCTTGGATACTGCTTCTGGGGAAGCAGGGAGACTGCCTTGCGAAAGAAGCTGCCTGTAGGTGCTCTGGTCTGTGGTCTCAGCTGAGCTCCCAGCCAGCACCCAGGGTTGGCCCATAGCCATGCAAGCTGTCATTTTGGCTGTTTAGACCATCTGCACCTTCAAATGACCACAGCCCAATATCTGACTACGAGGACATGGGAAAGAAACCCCAAGTGAGAGCCACAAAGCCTAGTCCTTCCCAAATTCCTGATCAAAAACTCATGAGTAACATAAAACGATTGTTGTTTTAACGAGGCTACGTTTTGCAGCAATTTGTATTCAGCAACAGTAACAAGAAGTCCATGCTCTTTCTCCTACATACTAGGCAGTCATAAGCAAAATTTTCTTAAATATTTTAGGCATCAGATATCTCAGATGTAAGTTAGGAGTGACAATATGTTTATGTGGTGGTAGCTCCTAGCGTGGTCCCCAGCACATGCTGTATTTCCTCAAATCTAAGATGCTGTCAGTTATACAGCTCACGATTAATTTGTGTGCCATGAAGAACGAAGCAAATGCTTCCAATTGGACTACTGAATGCCGTTGGTTGCAGACACATAACATTCTTTGGAGATGCTGAAATTTGAAAAGATGCCTGTCTTAGGACCTTTGATTCAAAGGGTGAATAACACAAACACCTAGTTAAGCCTGGACACTGAACAAGATACCGCCCCCTCAACACACGCGCTAGAACTTGAGTTTACGAGGAACGAGAGGAGAGCTTAAAGTGAGTGTGCCTTTGTAGGAAAGTTTGTAATCGGCCCTCCCATTCTGTATGCTAAATTATAAAAATTAACAGAGACAACCTGTGGTCCAGGCAGAAAGTACCTTCCTTGGGCAGCTGTCAAACGGTTACAGTTCGAATAACATTGCCTCACAGTTATTTAAGAGGGATGAAGTCAGATCCCTAAATCTGGCTGTGAGCAGACAAGTTCTTTTTAGTGGAAATTCATCTCTAGTAATAGTAATAGACCAAGACCCATTTCTCGTTGATTTTGCAGTCTCTTCTTTTCTAGGACTTTAAGTAGTAGTTTTTTTTTTTGTTTTTTGTTTTTTAAGATGTTGGGGGTAGGAGTTTTATTAATTAATTTATTTTGGCTGTGTTGGGTCTTCGTTTCCGTGCGAGGGCTTTCTCTAGTTGCGGCGAGCGGGGGCCACTCCTCATCGCGGTGCGCGGGCCTCTCACCGTCGTGGCCTCTCCTGTTGCGGAGCACAGGCTCCAGACGCGCAGGCTCAGTAGTTGTGGCTCACGGGCCCAGTTGCTCCGCGGTATGTGGGATCCTCCCAGACTGGGGCTCGAACCCGTGTCCCCCGCATTAGCAGGCAGATCCTCAACCACCGCGCCACCAGGGCAGCCTTAAGTAGTAGTTTCTTAAGAGATGCCGGCCACTGGGCAGAAGGGGTCTGAGCAGTGGGGAGGCCGGCCGAGGGGACCCAGGCCGCATCACGTAGAGCAGAAGT
Organism: Kogia breviceps; assembly: GCF_026419965.1. Lineage (NCBI taxonomy): Eukaryota > Metazoa > Chordata > Mammalia > Artiodactyla > Physeteridae > Kogia > Kogia breviceps. Next base: position 66,099,189 of record NC_081326.1, read on the forward strand.
GCCAAGAAGCATCAGAGCGCTAGCAGGCTTGAGGCTAAGCCTTTACACAGTGGAGTCCGTGCAGCTGTCCAGAGTGTTGGTATGTTGACCCTCATTTGAAAGGTGAGCCCCCTTCAGGACAAGAGAGGTTAAGTCTCTTGCTCAGGGTCACACAGCTTTATTACACCCACTTAGTCCATCAGACACAGAGCCTGCGCCCTTACCCACGGTGCTGTAATGATTAGAATGTTTGCAAAGACATGGCAATGAGCTCAAGTGAGACTCCAGGAAGCCCAGGTCTCTCAGCACAGCTGTCTTTCCAGCCTGACCTAAACAGGGAATTCCTCTTACTAACTACCTTGCCTTTGCCACTGTGAGTTTTCCACCCATAAGGCTCTTCTTGTCTTCTCCTCTTCCTGTGAGAACCAAAGCACCTCTCAAGGCCCAGCTCTAACGGGGCACCTGAACCCTTGTTCCTGCAGGGTGATTCCTGGCTGTCCTTGGATCCCAGTGCATTGTCCCTGGGGCAGCTTGGTGGCCCTCCTGGTGTTGGTGGCTTTTATTGGTCACTCCTATTAGACTGGAAGTTTTTTGAGGCTCTGGAGTTAGATTGAGCTTGAATCCCACCTCTGTGACTTGCAGCGTGCGTTCTTGGGCATGTTTCTTAGCTTTCCCAGGCTTAAATGTTCTTATCTACAAAATGGAAAGAACCTGAGTATCCACTTCCCGGGATTGTCTTGAACATGAAGAGTGTTTGGTTAGGTCTCAATGATGAGGGCTTGGTATTGTTATTCTGTGAGAGGCGCTTGGAAAGTATCTTCAGGCATCCCCTCACTTAGTCCTCACAACCAGCCTGGAAGTAAGGTGCCTTTACCATCAGCCCCATTTTACAGAAGAGGAGACTGAGGTGGAGTCGTTTGCTCACACCTCCACAGCTGGGATATGACAAAACTGGACTTTATTCTTATCTTCTTGAACTCCGCTCTCTCAATGGAATCCCACTGGAAACCTCCCACGGACTGAGTTCTGAGGAGGTTTTGTCATGCGCCAGCCTCTTCAGGTGTGCTTTAATTAAGGACATAACTTTTCACTCATTTTTGTCTCAGTGGTCTTCACCTTGATTTGTAGAAACATGGTGCTGCACCCTCAGCTTTTTCAGTAAAACCCTGTTCCTTTGTGCCAGTAAGAGGCTCCTCCACCTTCTGGGTCCTACGAACTAAAAACATGGATCAGATTATCAGCCTTGAAAAGCTCACATAAACCCTTAATTGAAATTCAGATCCCACTTCATTTCCCAGCCCAGAGGATGTCAGGGCCGCAGTCACCATTTACCTTGAATGACTTGGCTTGTTGAGTTTCCTTCTGGTAAAACCATATTGCTGATCTCATAGGAGCCCTCTAAAATGGCAGACAAAGGAAAGCAGGCATTTCCGATAAGCTGCTTCATTTCTTCCTCAAGAGGTATCAGTTAAACTCCCTAGACAGAATGGATTCTACTTGCCAGAGAACATTCTGCGTAAATAGAGCAAAAGCCATCACCAAGTCAAGCTCTCGGGCCACACCCGGGCAGCCCCTTGAGAAGGTTGGGACTCCTCTAAGAGTGGAGAGTGGGGGGCACCCCATTTGGGCAGCACGGCGGAGATCTTCCTGTCTCAGTGTGGAGCTGGCGGAGGTCGAGGGGCTCAGAGGGGGCTCCAGAATTAACACGTTGTCCCAGCTCACTGCACAGAGAGGGCAGCGAGTGCCATGCATTAACACGTTGTCCCAGCTCACTGCACAGAGAGGGCAGCGAGTGCCATGCTGGGGCCGTAGCCGTGCCCTCGGCTGGCAGTTGACATTCACAGCAAGCTGCGGCAGGATGATCATAGCCGTGGTGGAGAAAGACATCGGGGCAGAAATGGCAGAGGAGCTGTTCTGTGTCCAGCGCTGAGAGAGCTCCTTCAAATAGCTCCTGCAGATTCTCTCCGTATCTACTCTTGCTAACTCCTAATTTTTTTTTTCCCCACTGTCCTCAGAGATGTTCTGTATGATTTCAGTCCTTGGAAATGTACTGAGACTTATTTTATGGCCCAGCATATGGTCTGTCTTGGAGAAAGTTGCACGTGCACTTGAAAAGAATGCGTACTCTCCGGGTCTGGGGTAGAGTGTTCCCTGGATAGCAGTTGTGCAAGGCCTGGTTCTCTGCCTGGTCGAGAAGAGTTTTCACTCTGTGTGGTGCTCAGAGGAGGGGAAAGAGGAACCGTCCATGCGGGTGAGAAGGCACGGCGTGCCCCTGACCCCAGAGGGCAGACCCTGTGCCAACTTGTCCTCCACGTGACCCAAGTGAGAAGAAAAGGCCACGACCAACTCTGAACAGACCTCCGAGGCGGCGAGAAAACATCTAGGGATTTGCCCGAGGGAGGGGAAATTTTCCGATGGACTCTTGGAAAGAAGCTGTGTGCAGTAAAACCCTTCCTCTCCCCGGCTGGTCTCTCTCGCGTGCTCAGCAAACACTTATCAGAGACTTGCTCTTCCTAGTTGCTGTTTCAGGTGCTGGGATGTAAGATTCAACATTGCTCCTGCCCTCCCCAGATTTGCAGGCCGTGAGGAATATGCACAATCAGGCCTATCAGAGCAGGGGGCGTCCCTGGAACGGGACGTATATATCAGGGTAGAGTCACCCTTGCTTTGTTTCGCCCCCTCTCTCGGTTATGCACATCTGCAGACAAAACAGGAGGTTTCCACGGGGATGCTGAATGGTGAGGCAACATGGTGCTATCTGTAAACCTATCAGAAACCTTCGGGGAATTATTTCATGAAGGACAGGGAACTCGTGAGTTCCTAGGGTCTGGTCGTGCCAGGTTCAGAGAGCTTTGGGATTTTTTGGTTTTGTTTTTTTGGTGCCATGGACCCCCTTTTGACTAACTGGGGAAGCTATGGACGCCGTTTTAGAGTAATGCTTTCAAAATGCATATAATAGAACACTCAGGACTACAAAGGAAAGCAATTATGTTGAAACACAGTTCTATGCATGGACCACCACCCCGCTTCCCGCCCCGGGGAGAGGGGTTACCTGGACGGTAATGGAGGAGCGGGGGGGCGGCATGCTTTGCTGACAAGGAAACAGGGCCTTTCCTGAGGCTGGTAATTCTATGTTTATGGAATCGATTACCTCCAAGGCAGGCCCAATGGGAGGTTTTGCTTTCAAATAGTTTTGGGCAACTCCATAGAAGAATGTCTTCGTCTCCCTTTGGTGAACTCAAGGTTTCTATTTCTCTTCTCACCAAGACTGTGTGCCCAAACGTCTAGAAATTAGCCACATTGGCTCAGCTGAATTTTCTACCTTTTAAATTTCCTTGGTTGTTCCCTGGGTGGAAGGGGGAGAATCAACTGGCAAGAGGCTGGGTGTGATTAAAGGCTGACTTTGAAGGAGAGGGAGGGAGGAAGGCCTGGGGCTGGGTGATCAGACAACATGTTTCGGGGGGGTGGCCTTTGGGGTCACTTGTTGCAACTCTAGTTGGGAGTTCACTGAACAGAGAGCCCAGGAGAGTGGGGTGATTCCTTATGGGGGCTGAAGAGAAGCCTGAGGTTCAGAGAAGATCCACGCTCTACTCTGGGAGGTGGCAGAGGCTACGTGCCCCATGAGACCAGGCACCAGTTACGAAGGAACTACCAGCAGCCACTTCGCTTATATACCCCACCCTCATCACCACCCGAGGAGCCGGGGTCCGCATTCTACCCATGGGACCACAGACAGTGGGCATGGTTAATCCGAGGTCACTCAGCTCCAGCTAGAAGTGGTAGAGTTAAGATCTGATTCCATATAATCCCAGGATCTGAGATCGTTTTTCCCATTGCCACATTCCCAGCTGCCCCACTTCAACACAGAGGCCATGGGTGCACCCCCTGGAGTCAGGTTACCTGGGTTCCAATCCCAGCTCCACTATGGATTGGCTCAATGACCCGAGGCAAGTTCTTGACCCTCAGGCTCCTCATGTGTAAAATGGGATGATTTGAGCACTTCTTCAAGGACTTCTCTGGATGATTTAAGAGATAGTGCATGTAAAGCTTCTGAGACCAAATGCCTGGCCTGTATGTGCGTGATTAAATGTTGGTGCATGATTATTACCAGCCCAGCAGGACAAGGAAGGTGTTAGGGGGTCCCTGGTATGCAACCACTCCTCTGTTTACTCCTCTAACTGTCCCAGGTGGCAGGCATTCACGAGCTTGTTTTCTGGTACGAAGGTTGCCCTGGTGTTCTGGAGTGACCCGGCGGGGCTGAGATGATTATACAACTCCATATGCCAGGCCAAGTTCAGCGCTCACCTTGGCAGCCTGCTAAGCCAGTGCCGCTGCGCAGCGAGCCACTACCCTTCAGCCTGCTTTCTTGCTCTGGAAAGACCTGACCTTTACTCAGAATCATCTTCCAGTCCCCACGTCACACAGCAGGCTCATTCACCCACCCCTCCCCCTGCAGGCACTTTGTCTTCTCATCTGGGGATGTAACAGGGACTCTGGTGTCCCCCAGACAGATGTTTTTCCTTCATCTCTCTCTCTCCTACTAACTCTGTCCCCCAAGGGTGCTTCTCAGACACTAGAGGAGTATCGTAAAGATGTGGAGGTGTTGAAGGATGAAGGCTGTGGCATCAAACAGCCTGGGTTTAATCCTGGCCGTGGACTCAGCGCAGTACAGAGCAACCGCTCTACACTTACGGTTCCTTGGTGGCATAACATGTAATATTACATATATAATATATATAAGGATGCTAAGTTTCTGATTCACTCTTCTATGGTTGTGAATGGAATGGCCTAGGACACTGCAGTTAGCCTCACTTAGTCTCAATTTTCCAACCTGTAAAATGGCAATGGTGATACTTGCCAATCTGGGGGGTTGTGGAGATTAAATCAGCTAATGTATCAGATGCCCAAAACATAGTACCTAGTCATCTATTTTTATAATACAGTAAATCATGTATCTGTCAGTTTGGGAGAGAGGTATTCAAAGATCTGTGTTATATGTTGTCTGTCATTCCCTTTGAGAGTCAGGACCCACAGTTAGGAGCCTCTCGAGACCTTGGTTTTGTGAAGTGGTGACAGGGGTCTTCCTGGATTGAGCAGCATTTATCAAGCACTCTGCAGTTTTCATGGGAAAAGATTCCTGTCCACTGTGCCCGCTGAGCCACGCTGGCTGCACCCCTGTCCTGCTACCTTTTCATAGTCAGCAGATCTTTTTCTTCCATTTCCTCCAGAAGGACAGCACAACAGGGTCCCAGATTCCTCGCCCCAACGAGAGGATGAGGATGGAGGTGGTGGGGTGTGGTCGACTTCCTGGTCCTGAAGCCTTGGCCTCTCGGTAGCACCAGGGCTGCGACTGAGACCCTCCCATCCTGGGAAGAGGCGGAGAAGCCTCTGGATGTAGAGCATCACGAAGAACGGCGCTGGGAGCTTCAGAAACCGGAAACCTGGGGGAACAGTGCACTTTCAAAACTGGGCGGGGGGGGGGTGCCTCTGTGATCAACAGGCTTGGCGCATGGCACAGAAGGAGGTGAGAATGGAAAACCAGCTGCCAGTGGAAATAGAGAACGTCTCAAATCACCCTCGTGCCCTCCTCACCGCACCATCAGCGGTTGGACAACACCCTGCCCTCCCGGTGGCGGCCCCTTCGTGCCAGCTGCTGGAAATCGCTGTGGGCAAAGTGAAGGCAGAGAGGCCATTTTCTAGCTGTGTGACCTTGGGCACGTTACTAGGCTCTCTGCACCTCGTTTCCCTCTTTTTTCAAATGCTGATGATGACAAATGACAACTACCTCGTAGGGGCTTTTTTTTTTTTTTTTTTTTTTGCCGTACGCGGGCCTCTCACTGTTGTGGCCTCTCCCGGTGCGGAGCACAGGCTCCGGACGCGCAGGCTCAGCGGCCATGGCTCACGGGCCCAGCCTCTCCGCGGCACGTGGGATCTTCCCGGACCGGGGCACGAACCCGTGTTCCCTGCATCGGCAGGCCGGACTCTCAACCACTGCACCACCAGGGAAGCCCTGGTAGGGGCTTTTATTAGAGATAATACGGTTCCTGGCACACAGGAGGTGCTCAGTATGAAAATGTTTTCTGCAGGGCTCCCCTTCATCCCTTCTCGGGAGAGGTTTCCTTTATGACCAGCACCTAATTTCCTACCTGGGCACATCCTCATGGGTATTCTCTCTATAGCCATCTGCCCAGACCTCCCTCCCTCCGCTCCCACCCCCCACCCCCGTCATGTGTAGGTATACACATAGAAAGCACGCAGCTTTCTAATTTGCTTTTAGTTAAAAATGTGTCATAAGCATCATTCTCTATAATTAAGTATTCGTCTACAGAAAAACTTTGCTAATGGCTTCTTTTTGTTTTCCTTGTCCGCGGTCGTGTTACGTGTGTGCTAGTTTTACTTCCTCAGTTGTATTGTAAGCTCCTTCATTATCCATATTCCCCTGGCATGGTGGCAGTCCCAGGACCGGTTTGTTCATTGATTAATGGAAATATGGGGGCAAGGAAAGTAAGTAGGATCTGAAGTAGAAAGACCTGGGTTTAAGTGCTGAGTCTGCAAATTCCTCAAATTTTCCTTCCTTCCTTCTTTCTTTCCTTCTTTCCCTCCCTCCCTCCCACCCTCCCCTCCTCTCTCCTGTCCTTTCTTTAACAAATGCTTTGTTAAATGTTTTAAATATTTATGCAAATATGCATTTATTTAAATATCCGGTGAGAGCCTCCTGTGCTGGGTCCTTAGCAGGCAGTATTGTACCTGGTCATGGGCCAGATCCCTGCTCGCCTGGAGTGTGCTTCCAGCAGGGGGATGCAAACCCAAACTAGATCAACAGATGCAAAATAAATAGATCACTAAATCGCGTTTAAATACACCAAGAGGGACTTCACCTGCCAATGCAGGGGGTGCAGGTTGGATTCCTGGTCAGGGAGCTAAGATCCCACATGCCTCGTGGCCAAAAAACCAAAACGTAAAACAGAAGCAATATTGTAACAAATTCAATAAAGACTTAAGTGCATAAGTAAATACACCGAGAGTAAACACAGGGCTGAGAGAGATCATAGAGGGGAACACACTGGAGATGGGCGTCCAGTGAAGCCCTCTCTGCAGAGGTGAGCATTCAGCTGAGACCTAAAGGAGCAGCTGCAGGGAACGGGGAAGATGCTCTGACAAAGCCCTGGGATGGGAAACACCTTGTCATCTCGAGAAACTGAAGGAGGCAGGTGTGGCCACGGGTAACAAGGAGGGAGCAAGGTGCCTGTGGGGAGGGGGGGGGGTCGGCAGGAGGCAAGGGGTGCTGGGCTCATAGGTTTCAGTAGGGAGACTGGCTTTACAGTAGAAGTGGACGGTCACCAAGGGATTTTCTGTGGGTAATTTGTATTGTAAGGCCACTCGGGCTGCCGTGTGGAGATTGATCTCTGGTTGGGGAGGGAAGAGTTGAAGCCTCTGGGACTTGGGAATGCAAGAAGACAAGCTTTAGTTTGGAGCATTGAAGGGGATATGAGGCCAAGAACTCTGGAAAATGGGGCAGAGAAAAATATAATAACGTGGAGAGCTGGGGATTCCAGGAAGAACTCACAGGTGTGTCCCTCCCCTTCCTGCCCCCTGCCCAAATTCCTTCCCAGTCTGCTGTGGTTGTGACTCAGAATCACTCGGGGCTGGAGTTGGAATCCCAGAGCTATTGGGGACCCCAGGCGTGATGCGATTCACTCTTGTCACTTTTAGTTTGGGAGACTGAGCTTCAGCAAGGGGAAGTGACCTGCCCAAGGTCACCCAGCTAGAAAGTGGCGGACAAGAACTTGAAACAAGTCCAGGTCCCCCAGGGTCAGAGCTCTTTGCGCCTCATCTCAAACCCGTTCCCACCCTGGGCTGTCCTAGTTGGATGCTGTGTTTAACCTCACCTGTTAGAAGTGTGCTCTGCCGTTTCTGTGCAGTGTCGTCAGCCGCCCCGGGAGTGCTTTCATAGTGGCTCCCTGGTGGCAGCGACAGCTTCACATCCAAGCTCGAGGAGGCGTGCCTTGCAGGCCCTCCACAGCTGATGCTCCAAGAGCTGTCGCAGCCGAACCCCCCGTTGGGCCTGCAGAGATACAGCCGTGCTCCCTTCTGCTGATCGGCACCTAGACACGCTTAAGAAGGCTGGCCGATCTCTCAGGGGAGATGTCCAGAGCTGGAGAGGGCTTCTGCTGACCTCCCTCATCATCTCCTCCCTCTTTCGCATCCTGGCTGGTGATGTGGCCCATTGACTCCAGGACAGGTCCCATCACAGGTCTCATCTCTGGTGCAAGAGAGGCTTGTTCTCAGTGTTCCCCCTCCTTCACATAACTTTTTTTGGTGCACCCCTAGCATCCCCTCAGGAAGGCCGCAAAGACCGTTTTTATTCCACTGTTTCCTCCTTCCTGCCACTGGCTCCCAGTGAGGACCTCTGGAGGTCGCACATCTCATTTGCAGAGGAAATTCTCACTTTGCTTGTCTAGACCAGTGGTTTCCAGCCAGCTCCCTGGGATGCTAGGTAGAGAGGCCCCTCGGGAAGGTTGGTTGGGCTGCTGTGCCAGAGACAGCTGGTGACAACACTGTACTGGGAGAACTCCTGGAAGAGTACCTGGAAGGGTTAATTACATTTTCCTTTCATCTTAATAGTAGAATCCCTGGTTTTTAGCTGGGCACCTGGCTGCCCAGAATAAAGACTAAATTTCCCAGCCTCCCTTGCTGCTAGGTGTGGCCATGTGACTAGTTTCTCATCAGTGGAACAGAAGCACAAGGGTCCTGAATGTGTGTTTTGAAGATTTCTTAATAAGAGGGAAGGAGGGAGCACCCCTTCTTTTTTTCAGCTAGCTAGAATAGAGGAGTGACGGTTCGCACTTAAGCAGCTCTGTTGAAACGTGAGGTAGAATGTAGCATAACGATATTAAAGAATCTCAAAAACTAAGGAGTCCTTTGCTAGTCCTGGACTCCCTCCCAGTTGTCTTCATGTACCTGAAGGAAAAATACATTCCATCTTGTTTGACAGCCAAACCTAATCTTAAGGAATACAGCTATTCACATCACTGTATGTTGGAAATCAAAAGCCCCGTTGGGGGCTTCCCCGGTGGCGCAGTGGTTGAGAGTTCGCCTGCCGATGCAGGGGACACGGGTTCGTGTCCCGGTCCGGGAGGATCCCACATGCCGCGGAGCGGCTGGGCCCGTGAGCCACGGCCGCTGAGCGTGCGCGTCCGGAGCCTGTGCTTCGCAACGGGAGAGGCCACAGCAGTGAGAGGCCCACGTACCGCAAAAAAAAAAAAAAAAAGCCCCGTTGCCCTTTTATTCAGTGATCATTTGCTTTGGGGGCCGTGATTTGTGTTGGTCCCAGAGATGTAAAGCAAAAAAATAGTTTCCTATTTTTCAGTTAGATTAGTTTGCTAGGGCCACCATAACAAAATGCCACAGACTGAGCGGCTTAAAAAGAAAGTTATTTGCTCACAGTCTGGAGCCTAGACTTCCAAGAGAGGTGTCAGCAGATTTGGTTTCTCCTGAGACCTCTCTCCTTGGCTTGCAGATGGCCACCTTCTCACTGTGTCCTCACGTAGCCTTTTCTCTGTGAGAATCTCCAATGTCTCTCTTACGGATTAGGCCCCTGCCCTGACTGGCTTCATTTTAACTTACCTCTTTAAAGACCTTATTTCCAAATACAGTCATATTCAGAGGTACTGGAAGCAAGGACTTCAATGTATGAATTTGAGGGAACAAAATTCAGCCTATAACACCAGGAGCGTTATAACACCAGGAGTGAACGGACTCCTAGTGGTAAGGACAGACAGAAACTAAGATTAGATTCAGACTTAAGATAACCTAGTAATTATTGTGTCTGGAGCAAGAGGTAAGAACAGAAAATCCATGTGTGTCAGGAGGCCCCTCGTCCTCATTTCCAAAATTCTCCAGGGTTTGTTCCGAGTCTGGTTTTGACTTGACCTTCACCTGTCCTTGACACAGTTAATATGTCCTCCCTTGTAACATTTCTCTCATTTGGCTTCGAGGTCTCCACTCTCCTGGATGCCGCCGCCCAACCCCACCCCGCTACTCCTTTTAGGCCCCTTTGCCTGTTTCTCATCCTTTCCCTGAATCTACATTTTAGAGAGTCACAACTGTTGCCTTGAGGCCTTGATTCTTAATTATTCTCTTTTCTATCTACACGCGAGTCCTCGGAGAGCTCCTTTGGTCTTAGGGTTGGCGTGTCCTTACACTGACATCTTCCAGATGTTCCCTCTCCACCGGCCTCCAGACGGGGACATTCAGCTGCGTCCCTGCCCGTCTCCACTTGGGTGTCTAACCATCATCGCAAAATTCTCATCCTCCCCCCGTCTCCCCGTCTGTGATCTTCTCCATCTTCATTAATGGCAATGCCAGCTTTTCAGCTGCTCAGGCTACCCCCTTGGAGTCGGTCAGCCTGAGACTTCCCTTGCTCACCCGTCGCATCCAGGCCGTCAGTAAAATACACCCAGACTACGACCTCCTCTCACCCCCCACCGCCCCTACCTTGGCACCAGCCATCCTATTTCTTGCCCGCGTGATTGCTACCGCTCTTGATGTCCTCCCTGCCTCTGCCCTTGCCCGGCTACAGTCCATGCTCGAGACAGCCCAGGGTGACCCTTTGAAACAGAAGCCAGAGCCTAAGCCTTCTCTGCTTCCGCTGCCCTCCCGCACCGGTCCCAGTCCTATTCAGAGTAACAGCCGTGGTCCTTACAGTGGTCTACGAGGTCCGTGTGATCCAGCTCTGCTGCCCCAGAGTCATCTTCCATTTCCTCCCATCTAGCTCGCCCCACCGTGCCATCCTGTCCCATCGTCTGGCAGCCACCCCGGTAGCTCCGCCTCGGGATTCGGCGGCTGCTGTCTCTCCCCCCATCCTCACTGCCCTCTCCGGGTCCTCAGTACTCACCTCCCCCGCCTCTGTGCTCACAGGTCTGCAGCAGCGAGGCCTGCCCCGGCCGCTGTATTTAACGCCCAGACTCCCCCACGCGCTGCAGTGCTCGCCCTTCTCTTTCCTCGCTGATGCTCCTCTGTTGCTCTCGGCAGCCTTTAATGTGCCTTAAAATTGTTTGAGTTGATCCATTAGTTTCCCTGAGCCCACTAGAAAGTCAGCTGCCTGCAACAGCATCTGTGACGCGCTAGGCACTCAGTAAATACTTGTGGAATAAATGCCGAAGACAGCCCGCACAGAAAATAAACCTTTATTTCAAGCATAAACCTTTTTTTTTTTTTTTTTTTGCGGTACGCGGGCCTCTCACTGCTGTGGCCCCTCCCATTGCGGAGCACAGGCTCCGGACGCGCAGGCTCAGCGGCCACGGCTCACGGGCCCAGCCGCTCCGCGGCATGTGGGATCTTCCCGGACCGGGGCACGAACCCGTGTCCCCTGCATCGGCAGGCGACGGACTCTCAACCACTGCGCCACCCGGGAAGCCCAAGCATAAACCTTTTGGTCTATATGAATATATACATATAAAGTGATAAGATATATGTGTTTTATATATTAATATATGCTTGGAAGTTTTAAAAAATGCTATAAATATAGCATATATATCAAGATATACATTATATATATATGGCATATATCTCTCTCAAAGGCCAAAATGTATATTTTTATATACAGCCAAGGTGCCGTAATTTTTGCAAAGGAGGACACTTTCTCATTTTCTGGTTTCCCCCGGCTGCCTGTCAGGATGCACTCAGGCAGCAACTTTGCAGTAAAGGGGACAGTTTTAGCCTCTGGTTTTCCAGAGCAGAGAGCACATCATTGCCGGAAGGTTTCTGCCTCACATCTGGTTCTCCAGAGTGGCAGGCCAGTCACAGGTGTGGTGCATCAGACTATGAAAGCATCAGCGGCCGCGACTCCCCGCCCGCGGTGTGTCAGCCTCTTTCAGGCCCCCTCCAGCATGAGCTGGAAAAGGTGTGCCTTTCCCAGAGAGTGAAGAGCTCCTCCTGTCTCCTAGGACCGTATGATGTGGCTCCATCCCACTCTCCAGTTCACCAGGACCACTCCCCTCCCCCCCCCCCCCACACACACCTCACTGTGCTCTAGGCATGCTGGCCCCTTCGTGTCCCCAAAGGCGCCATCTCCGTGGCTGCTCACACACCCGTGTTGCTCCCTGTATTCCACAGAGCTGGTCACCCCCCACGAGACAGCTTCTAGTCGTAGCCTGTGAATGTGACCTTCTTGGGAAACAGGGTCTTTGCTGCTGTGATCCAGTTCAGGTGAGGTCATCCTGGTTGGGTGGCCTCCACCCAACGACCAGTGTCCTGATAAGAAAGGCACAGACATATAGGGGAGAAGGCCGTGTGAAGATGGAGGCAGGGATTGGAGTGATGCTTCTACAAGCCACGGAATGTCAAGGATTGCTGGCAGGACCACCAGAGGCCAGAAGAGGCGAGGAAGGATCTTACCCTACACGTTTCAGGGGGAGCACGGCCCTCCTGTGCCCTTGATTTCAGACGTCTCGCCTCTAGAACCATGAGACACTACATTTCTATTGTTTTAAGCCACTCGGCGAGTGGTGCTTTGTGACGGCAGCCCTGGGAAACCCATACCCAGCCCTTTCATCCTTGGCTTCTCAACCTAAATGCTACCTTTTGGAAGGGCTTGCCTGGACTCCCAACCACAACTCTGGTTAGATACTTGTAACCCCTTTTACTTTTTCTGTACCCGGTGCTTATTACCCTGTGCTATTCTCCTTTAGAACCCTCCTCTATAGAATGTCTGTGCTCTGGGGCGTCCGTGTTGTTCACTGCATGTCCTCCGTCTCTGTGTCCAGGGAGAATCTTCCACACTCACAGATTTTCTGCATTTAAATCCATCTGTGTCATAAGATCCCCAGTCAGAAAGTTGCCCTGGGTGTTTCCCCTGGGAATCCTCGGTGTACAATTATTCAAATTGAGTTGCTTAACCAATGTCACTCTTCAGTTGCAGTGACACCAGAGAGCTGTGAGAACCTTTGAGAACTTTCCAAGCCAGGGTCCATTCTTACTGTTTAGCCTGAATGTGTTTTCCTGCTAAGAACATGAACCAGAAATGAGTTTTACCAACGGGTTAGCAAAACCTTAAACAGAAAAGAAACTCCAGAAATGTCAGTTCTCTCACACTCCCTCTCCTCCTCAACTTCCCCTCCCCACCTCCTATCACCAGGACCTTGGCTCCTGGGTCAGGACGAATGGTGGACCTCTCCAAATTCTGCTGTGTTTTCCCTCCTTGGCTTTTTAGATGGAGATGTCTGCTGGGTGCTTTTAAGTCCTTCTATTTATGCATTTATTTTTTTTCCCCAGCATATAAAAGTCATGTTTACACCCTACTGTAATTTACCAAGTGTGCAGTAGCGTTATTTTCTTCCAAAATGCAAGTTAGTTCAAAAAATGCATCACTAGAGGGAGGAGATGTGGGAGCATGTGTGTATGTATAACTGATTTAGTTTGTTGTAGAGGGAAAACTAACACACTATTGTAAAACAATTATACTCCATTAAAGATGTTAAAAAAAAATAAAAATAAAAATAAAATAAAATAAAATATAAAAAAAAAAAAAAAAAAAAAGGAAAAAAAAAAAAAAAAAAAAATGCATCACTGCCAAAAAATGAAATGCCCAAACAACTACGATAGTAATATCCAAGATCATTGATCACAGATCACCATAACAAATGTAATAATAACGATGAAGTTTGAAATATTGCAAGAATTCCCAAAATGTGACACAGAGACATGAAGTGAGCAAATGCTGCTGAAAAAATGGTGCTGATAGACTTTTAAGTCCTTTAAGAATTGACATCTCCCCTGAGCCTCGTCTGTCACGTGGTATGTAGGTTTGGACTGTGACAGATACAGAATGGCCTTTATTGAGCACCTACTATGTGCCAGCTTTCAAAGTAAGCAGTTTTACCCTCTTTAGCTTCTTTTTCGTTTAATCTGTTCCAGAGATCTTCATTCACTATGAAGTGATCTCAGTTCAGAGACATTTTACTGATGAGTGCACTGAAACTCAGAGAGGTTAAGTAATTTGCCTAAGGTCACACAGCCACTAAGTGGTAGAGCCCTTTTCAAATCTAGGTCTGTCTGACTTAAAAAGTAGTGGGGTTTTTTAAGCTAAGTTTTACAACTGTAAAAAGCAGCCCTAACTAGAAATTGCCTTATTAGTAGCAAGGGGCTTTATTTTATAAGAATTTCACTGTGCCTTGGACCGCTGTGTCAGTGGTTATCAAGTAGTAGCCTGTTGGCAAGGGTTTTGACTGTTGGATTTATGGACCCAGGACCATTGGTATGTGCTCAGGGGCCTACAGACCCGGCGAGCACTTCGGCCAGGGGTTATCTGCTCCTGGGACTGTGCTTTCTGACTCTAGGACATCAGGCTAGCCACATCTCTGCTCCAGCCTCAGTGTCCCCGATCATAAAATCAGGACTCAGATTCAATAATCTTTATGCTGCTGTCCTGCCCTGATGATCTAGGATTTTAGCATCGTGAGGCTACAACACCTAATTCTTTCATACCCCTCAAACTCAAGCCTTCCAATTATATCTAGAGCACATGGCCTACACCAAAACTTCCAAGGCATTGTGCAAGTTCCTTCTGCCAGAGGCCCAACTCTCACCGTCTCTCCTCATCTCCTTAGCTCACCTCTTCTCCTCTCCTGGAGTCAGTACTGCTGAGGGCCCTGGGGTAACTGTCTTAACGTCTCTGATCTCCCATGTCCTCTCTGAAATGATCTCAAATGAGTATAAACCCCTACCTCATTGGCTCATTGTGAAGCGTACATGAAATGAAACAATAACCTTTGTTCACTTTCCAGGGACCTTGAATTATGCTGAGTCTTGACCTAGAAGCACATATTTTGGATGTGTTCAAATCTTGGCCTCACCTCTTACCCACGTACCTGCTGTGTGGAGTTGAGCAAGTCGCTTTACTTCTCTGTGCCTCAGCTTCTTCTTTTGTAAAGTGGGAACAATACCAACCTACCCATCAGCTTGTTATGAGGGTGAAATGAGTTCCTACTTGTAGAGCACATAAAATAGTGTGGAGAGCATGGCAAGTGCTGTTATAAGAGTTACCAGTTCCTTTTTTTAAAAATTTTTTTATTTATTTTTGGCTGCGTTGGGTCTTTGTTGCTGCGTGCGTGCTTTCTCTAGTTGCGGCGAGCGAGGGCTACTCTTCGTGACGGTGCGCGGGCTTCTCATTGCGGTGGCTTCTCTTGTTGCTGAGCATGGGCTCTAGGTGCGTGGGCTTCAGTAGTTGTGGCATGTGGGCTCAGTAGTTGTGGCTCGCGGGCTCTAGAGCGCAGGCTCAGTAGTTGCGGCGCACGGGCTTAGTTGCTCCACGGCATGTGGGATCTTCCCGGACCAGGGCTTGAACCCATGTCCCCTGCATTGGCAGGTGGATTCTTAACCTTTGCGCCACAAGGGAAGTCTCAAGAGTTAACAATTCTTGCTAGGTCATCTAATTCTCAAATCAGCCTAATGTAAGGGTGTCCTGGTATTATCCTCATTTTATAAATAGGGAAGATCAGTAACTTGGCTAAGCCCTGAACCCATGCTGGCTGGCAGGGTCTTAATCTTAAGCTGTACTGACACAGAGATGAGAGAGGTCGACGTTTGGAGTTTAAAGGTCTGCCAGAGCCATCTTGAAATTCTCAATAAATTTTATCTTCGAATGTGTGCTTTGTAAGTGAAGTCCTGCCCCAGTCACCTTCTCACCCCCCCAAGATGGGTTCCTGGCCGCCCCATCCCTTGCCCTGGCCAAACCCGGCAGCTGCCGTCTGCTCCTGGTGGGGACCTGGGCACGGGGAGAGGCCCGGTAGTCCGGCAGAGCTGTGGACGTCTACGAGGGGCTGCGCTCCCCTGCAAGTACCCCTGGCTGGAGGGCGCAGGACACGATCTAGCAAATAAAAACCCCACAGCAGATAAAGACAGATCGCAGAATAAAGTAAAACGTTTTCTTTTTCCTTTTTGAATAAGGGGCCTTGCATTTTCATTTTGCACCTGGTGGACCTTGCTAGTTACACAGCTGGCCCTGGGTACATAGCAAGTCATGGGTGGAAATGAAATGGTAGCTCCTTTCTCCTTCAACACAACAACAACGGTAACAACAAATGCGTATTCCGGGTTCAGTAATTCAGGGCAGTTTGTTCTGACTTTTGATCCACAGGTAGAGAAAAAGTCTTTTCATGAAGGCCCCCAAAGGGGGCACTTTTGCCGCTTCCCCCAAAGCTTCCTAAGTCCTTTGTGTGATTTGCATCCAAAATATGGGCTGTTTTCCAGCCAGCAGCCCTGTTTGGTAGGGGATGATAGGAAAATCTTATTTTTTCCTCCTTCTGTTGCTGTAATTCCCAATGCAGAGTGTCCTCTTTAAAAGATGCCGTGGGCAACTACTTGAAGCAAATATGGGCATCTCTGTGGCTTGCAAGGCTGGAGCCAGGCCTCGGAGGTCTGGAAGGTGGACCACACGGCCTGGGCATGGAGGCCCTGCTGATGGTCTCGGCAACTCGCAATGCCACCCTCGGGACTCCTGGGAGGCAACTCAGGCCCCAGCGCTAGAAGAGGGAGGAATCTCTGAGCTATGGGGTGGGAGAGCTCCTGGTCTGGTCTGACTCATGTCTAACAGCTGAGGACCACTGGGGGCAGATTCAGCAGCAACTCCAGGCGATTCCAGGGCCACTGCGGATGGACGTCCAGGGAGAGGCCTCAGATTAGAGTACGACAGCCAATGTGCTCTGCTGGGAGTGATGTCTCCTTGCTTGGGTACAGGCCCACATCCACCATATCGTGAGGATGGAACCGTCCAGGAAGAGTGAGGGATGCAGGAAGATCCTGCTAGGGGAGGCCAGTAAGGGGGAAGGTTGGCCTGGGATTAGATGGGAGTTTGCGGGACAGCTGGGCCTCAGCCAGTTTCCTTACCTTGGATACTGTTCTGTCTTCAAGAGCCCGCTGCCTAAGCAGCTGGGCCAGACTCATTTCCACAGCTGCCCTGGGCCTCTCTGAAACCCTGGATGTAACAGTGTGGGCTGTGGGCCACTGAGGTATCTGTGCATCTTTATCGTTAGTAAGCCTGTTCTCACCACTCCCCCAAAAGGTACCCTTTCCGCCCGCCCCGCTGCTTCTAAGAAGAGCATCTTCAGCCAGCAAAACACTCCTTTTCTGTTTCTCTGTTCACAGGAGAAAGAAAGGAAGGGTGGGGAGCTGGGCACAAAAGACTTCTTAGCCCATGGTGCCTCTTTGTGAGTTTTGCCACATCTCGGATGGGGTTCTCAGGTCAGAATCCAGATCAGCACGTTGAACTCCCAACATACAGTTGAATGATTTATATGCTTTTTACTTGTTTTTACCATTTTCTGATAGTAGTTGACCTTTGCTGAGTCCTGTCTCTCAACTTGGCCCCCTTGCTGGGCTTTCTACACACATGGTCCCTTTCCAATTGTACTGAGATTTAATTTACATACAGCAAAATGCAAAGATCTTTAAGTATGGATCTTGGTGAGTTTTGATAAATGTATATACCCATGTACCCATCACCCCAGTACAGGAATATAGGATGTTTCCATCACTCCAGACCGTTTCCTGGGCCTTTTCCCACTCACCCTCCTTCCCCACCTGTACACGAAGGCGGCCACCGCTCTGCTCTGATTCCTGGCACCGCAGATTCGTTTCTCTCTTCTAGAACTTACGAATGGAAGTTTTGCTTTTTCATGTCTGTCTTCTTTTACTCCATGTAGTGTTTGGGGCATTCATCCAGGAACACCAGCAGCTGTTCCTTTTTATTACTATCTAATATTCTGTTGCCTGGGTATTCCACACTCCGTTTATCCTTTGATCTATTGACAGACATTTTTTTCAATTTTTTTGGTGATTATGAATAAGCCTGCTATGTGCTTTCACATACAAGCCTTTTTATGGACATGTGTCTTGGGGAAATACCTAGGCGTGGAATCATTGGGTCATATGCTAAGTGTATTTTTAACTTTATAAGCAACTGCCAAACTGTTTTTCCAAGTGGTCATATCAGCTTTTTACCCCCACCCTGCGTGTCTGAGAGTTTCCAATTGCCCCCCTCATCCTCACCAACACCTGATATTGACAGTCTTTTTCATTTCGGCCATTCTAGTGGGTGTGAAATGGTATCTCATCATTGCGATTTGCATTCCCCTGATGACTAATGACATCGCACACCTTTTCATGTAGTTATCGTATGTATCTTCTTTTGCGAAGCGTCTGTTTATGTCTTTCCCGCATCTGGGGAAGGGTCTTGTTTGTCTTAGTGCATTGCAAGAGTTCTTAACACATTCTAGATACAAGTCCTTTGTCAGATGTATGCGCTGCAAATATTTCCTTCTGTCTGTGCCTATACTATCCCTTTTAACCCTCCCAGGAAACCTAGGAAGTGGATACCATCTCCACTTGCTTTTACAGAGGCAAAAACTGAGGCACAGAGAGGCTAAGTGAAATGCCCAAAGTCACACAGCTACTCAGTAGCCGAGTGGGAATGCAGACCCACTTGTGTGTGACTCAGAGCATTGACATCCAGAAAATTCCAGGGAGGATCTCTCCATACACTAAGCCTTGTATCTCCCTGGCAGCCTGGGTATGCCAGTGCCTGGGCTGGGTTATTTCAGTTCACACTCGGTCCCTCTGCTTTGCAAATACCAGACCATCCTGGGAAGTAGCCGGCTCCCAGAACTCAGCCGGGAGCACTGTCTTCTCGAGAGGATGCCATGGGGCTTTGAGCTGCCCTGATGAAAGACAAACTGCGGGTATTTTTATGGGTCTCTGAGGATGCTGGCAGGATTACCTCGTGCCAGGAATAACAACGAGGGGTCTAGGCGAGCTCACTGCCAGCCCTGCTCTGGGAGGCATCCCTGGAGGAGGCGAGCCATCGCTGGAGGAGGCGAGCCAGGCGGTGGGAAGGGAAGGGGGCCTGCGGGTGGGAGGGCAGGGCTGGGTTATTTATCCACAGCTGTCTCCAAGGAGGGCTGCAGGAGCACCCCAGGGACTCTGAGCAGGGGAAGGGGCCCCTGTGGTCGTCAGAGCAAAAGGCTGGGAGGTGTGTGAGAGCGGGAACCACAGCCACGCCAACAACATGCTAGTCAGAATAGCGAGCCTTGATTGAGGACCCCTGTGTGCCAGGCACTGTGTTTGCATGTTGCATCCCCGTTAGGTGCCAGATATGGTGTAGGTGTTTTGCACTTACTAGCTTAATGCTCATAATAACCCCATGAGATACGTATTATTAAAGTGCCCACAGGAGGAAACTGAGGTTCAGGGAGGTTAAGTAATTTGCCTAACGTCACATCGTTTGTAAGCAGTTGCGGTTTGAATAGAGGTTTAGCTAATTCTAAAGCCCAGTCACTTAAATGCTCTGCTGCCTTCCAGTTCACAAACTTGTGTCAAATTCCTATTTGGGTCAAGCACTACACAGGGTGACTTGACCAGGGGAATATAATGTTGAATAAGACCCATCCCTGTCTTTGGGCCGTGTGGTTAGTTGAACAGTGCCCCCCCCCCCCCCCCCGCCGGCAGAAGATATGTCCACATCCCAGAATCTACGAATGTGAGCTCATCTGGCAAAATAGGTCTTGCAGAGGTAATTAAGTTAAGGATCTTGAGATCATCCTGGGTTATCTGGGTGGCCCTAAATCTAATGACAAGTGTCCTTACAAGAGACAGAAGGGAAGACAGAAGAGGAGAAGGCCATGTGAGGCTGGAGCAGAGACTGGAGTTGTGCAGCCAGCCACAAGCCAAGGGATGCCTGGAGCCTCCAGACACTGCAAGAGGCAAAGAATTCTCCCCGTGGGCCTTGAAGGAAGGCTCATCAGACCCGACTTACTAGGTCCAGCCCAGACACTGGAGGGGGTTATTCAAGGGCTTGGATCCTGGGAGGCGCGACCACTGGGGGCCATCGTAGAGGATGCCTCTCACAGTGCCGGAAGGCAGGACTCCCACCTACTATTTGTGTGGCTCTCCCAAGTCATCTGGCTCCGGACTGTACGTGGACCGTGTGTGGGCTCCTGAGCTGGATTCTTTATACGTATCACACCACGTAGTAACATTGAACGCTCAGCAAGGGGAGGCGTTCTCACCCCCATTTGACAGAGAGGTAACTAGGCTCAAAAGATGAAGGCCACACAGTAGCATATAGAGTAAACCCGTGGCTCTTGACTTTGGCTGCATCAAAATCCCCAAAGAGAGTTCCTGGGCGCCACGCACAGAACTTTTGATTTAGTAAGTCTAGCGTGGAGCTGGAGAGTTTGCATTTCAGAGAAGTTCTCAGGTGGAGCTGATGCTGGAGGTCTGTGGACCATACTTTTAGAAGCACAGGAGAATCAATGTTGCAGGGACAGGGGAACCCTGGAATGTTAGTGAATTAACAAATAAAACGTATTTCTTGCTCAAGTTGCAGTCCTGTTGGGGTTAGTTGGCTCTCCTCCGTCCATGCACTGTTTGGAGCATGTGGTCCCCAGAGTTGCCGTGGAAGAAAAAAGAGGGCAAGAGGGTCTTGTAGGATGTTTTAAAGGGTGAGGTCTGGAAGTGACTTTCCTGCCTTCTGCGCACACCCCACTGGCCAACACTCAGTCACATGGCCCCAAACAACTGCAAGGGAGGCTGGGAAATGTAGTCTTCCTCGGGAGGAGGCGATGGCGCGATGAACATGCAGCTTGTCAGAGCCAGGCTAGGACTTGATCTCAGGCTCTTTCCCCCTTCATCTTCTGCTTTTTCAAGTGCTCTCAGTGGACTTTCTCATATTAGCCAGATTCAAGGGACTTTTATTTCCTGTAAAAACTGAAAAAAGAGAAGAGGAAAGAAATGTTTCTTGGGTCCATCAGGGCATTCGGTTGCTGGCAGCCTTGTCTTCTATGGGGCCCAGGTGCTCAGCTGAACAGCACTTTGAAAGCTTGTAGCATTTCTGTAGGGGTTTCTTGCATGAGTTTCATTTCTACCATCTTAAGCAACGCAGGGTCACCCTCTCCAGCATTGGAGGAGCCCTCTGGCTATTGCTTCTTCAAGGCCTAAAGCCTGAACTCAGGGCCACAGACAAGGTCCAAGTGGAAAATATGCCGTTCCTGCCTCTCTCCACTCTGCTGCTCCAGACTGTTCCAAACGCCTCCAACACCTGCAGGTTCCAGTTTTCGTGCCTTTGGATCCATGGTGACATCTGCCTGAATGCGCCCTCTTCCCTCCAGACTCAACTCAACTGACACCAGCTCCATGAAGCCTTCATCGGTTAGTCAAATGAACATTCAACTTGCCCTCATTTTGGAGCAGAGGTGGGGGAGACCGGCCTCTTTGTCTATGCCTGTGGTCCAGCACTTGTCATGGCCTGTGCAGACCCTAAAGGCTTTTGCCCGTGCCCGTTTCTCCTCGCGGAATGTGAGGTGTTTAAGAGCAAAGACCGCGTGGCCTCCTTTCCTGGCTTCTTCATTACCTGCAAGACTGAGGTCAAAAGACTTCCTGTGAAATGCAAAACCCTGCCCAAGATCCAGAGGTGATGAGTGAAGACTCTGGCGTGGGTTGGAGTCCCAGCTCTGCCACTTGTGCAAGTTGGGGCAAATTCTTAGCTTCGCTGGGCTTCAGTTTTCCCATCGGTACAGTTGGGCTAATAATGTTGTGCGTATTCCATGAAATAATATGCCTAAACCCCTTTGGACAGTGCCAAGCGCATGGGAAACTGTCGAGAAATGCCAAATGTCTCTCTGTTATCGTCATTACTCTTGGTATTACCCTCTCAACCTTGGCACACACCGGCCACAGCAACTTACTTCCTTGCTGACAGTTTTGGTGATTTTGCACGTCTCTCTGCTTTTGCACTTGGTGTTTTTAGCTTGGATGTCCCTGTCTCTCACCTGTTCATTCATTCATTGAACAAAGTTTTTGCTGAGCTCCCAACTACTCACACTGGAAACTCATCTCAGTCAGCCCTTCCTGGCCAGTCCCACTGGATTTACCACTCCTGTTTCGAAGTCTATTTACTTTTTCTGCATCTCTGTGACTAACTTGAGAGCAGGAAAAAAAAAAAAAAAAAAAAAGGTCCTTTTCCCCACTGGATTTAACCGCTCTGAATCCAGGTCCTAATATCATGGGTGGCACGTAGTAGGAGCTTAATAAATATCTGTTGAATGAATACATGAATGTTGATCATCTCCAAATCTGGCCCCAATGTCAGAGAATGCAATTAACTTGGCATCAGGCATAGCAAGGGGATCTGCAAAGCTCGGGCACTGGGAGGTCCTTCAGGAAGATGAAATCAGCAGCCATGGAACAGCAGCCTGAGCTGGAATCTCTTTCCTTTAGGTACCAGGGGCTCAGCATCTCCAGAGGTGGGGTGGGGGTGGGCAGAGCCCATGTGACATACTGTTTCCAGTGGATCTGGACTTTTAAAATGATGATTAATATTATTATTAATGATATTTCCTGATACAAGGAGAGAGGGCATCCTTTACAAGCACAGGGCTTGCTTCATGGAAAGCACCCAAAGTATGTTTGAATGGTGAACGTTGGTCCAGTCTACAGAGCACATCCAGTTAGTTGACAACTATGTATTGATTGCCTTTTAGGGGTCAGGTGCTGCTCTGGGTGCAGGGGATGGGGGGGTGGGAGTTCTGCGGTAAACAAAATACAGAAGACCCCTGCTTTGGGGAGCTCACATTCTGGAGGGAACGAGGAGTTGAACTAAGCTATTAGTTTGAATTTTCTCTCTCCTCCAGAGGTGGCCAGCTGCCCTCCCCACCCCGCCCCAGAATTTTCCTCTTCTTTTGTAGAGCAGTGGTTCTTAACTAGGGGGTGAGTTTGCATCCCAGAAGATATTTGACAATATCTGGAGATAGTTTTGTTTGCCATGAGCTAGGTGTGTCTGTGTCACTAGCACCCAGGAGATAGACGTTGGAGATGCTACCCAGCATCCTACCATGCACAAGACAGCCCCACAAGAAAGACTCTTACAGCCTGCAATACCAGCAGCCCGACATGGAGAGAGAAGGGGCTTCTTAGCCAGTGACTGCATTTCCCAGCTTCCTGTGAGGCTGGGTGTGGCCACGTGACTGGTTCTGGCCAACGGTGTGTGAACAGAAGTGCGGTGCCCACACTCAGGTGCAGAGCTTTTAATAAGTTGCACGGACCTCCTTCCGCTTCCTCAGGTTGGAGGAAGAGAACAACGAGGTCCCAGATGACAACGGAGCCGCCTAGGTCCCTAAATCGCCACATGGGGAGAGCTGTCTAGCCATCAAAGACGCTCTCCTTGGACCGTCATGGGAATAAGAAATAAACTGCAGTGTTTTAACCCTATGCATTTCCGGGTCTCTCAGTGATAGCAATTTAGCCTACCCTAACTTCTGTAGTCTTGACAATGGTTCTTCAATGAGAAGAATAGCCAACATTCACTGAGCACACAATATGAGGCAGACACTAAGCTCTTTAAATGTAAGATCCCATTTTGTCATCATACCGACCCTATGCAATAGGTACTATCGTTATCCTTCTTTTTACAGATAAAGAAACAAAAGTTCAAGGAGGCAAGCAGGGCGCTTAGGTACCAAATGGAAGTTTTATGCCAGATCCCAGTCTCAACCACTGAAAGCCAGTTCCTTTCTCCATCCTTAATATCTCTTCATTTGAGCATCATCTCCCCACAGGGTCACCATAACTGTTCTCTCTTTGGTCCTTCTGCTTCCATCTTGGACAGTGCAGGTAGGCTGACTTTTTGAAAACCAAATCCGAACCTGCTTCTTTCCTGCCCAGCTTCCTTCATTGACTCCCCATTGCCCTCAGGATAAAGTATGCCCTCCGTGCCAGGGCAGAAGGGTCCCCCTGTGGCCTCCCCCAGCTTCCTCTGCTAACTTCGTCATCTCTTGCCGCTTCTCCTTTAGGCCATACACCCTGGGCTTTGGCTGTACTGCAAGAGGAAAGGATTATTCTTTTTCCAAAATTATTCTTGCTCTGCAGAGGGAATCACAGTTAAAGTAACAAGCCTCCCCTGTGTATTCTTAAGAGTTCAAGCAAGGATTGTTTGACCATCTCCTGGGAACACTGTTGAAAGGATTCTTATATTGGGTGGGAGGTTCATTCCAACCAGCCATTGCTACGGTTCTGCAAAACACAGCTAATTGCATAATGTAAAATGAACCCAGTTTTTCAACTTCGTTCAGCTCTCAGATTCTATTTGTTCTATTAAAGACCGTATTGACTTTGGAGAGTAATTTGGCAGTCTTACACTACAGCAACTTTACTCCTAACTGTACTCCCCAGAGAACTCTCATGTGAAAAGGAGAAATGTAGGATTTATAACTCAAAAAGCTGCTAAGCTAAATGTCCATCCACAGGAGAATGGACAAAATAAACTCCTACAAAGAGTCTGATGGAGGAGTGAAAATAAATAAACTGGAGCTACGTGTGGCAAATACAGATGAATCTCAAAACCGTAATGTAAAGCATAAGAAGCACTTTGAAGAAGGATAAGGTAGAGTGTGATGTCATAAATAATGTTATATATTGTGCCGGTCAGGGTCCCAGCAGGAAACAGAAGGCACACTTGGAATTCTAAAGAGAAGGAAAGAATCATTTATAGAGGCGGCAGGTGTGACAGATTGTTTCAAGGCCACAAATTCCTCCCATCCCATTATGTATATTCTTCCTTTGCTTCTCCTTTCATCCAGATGCGGAATTAGTTTCCATCCCTTTTAATCTGGGCTGGTTTTGCGACTTGTTTGAACCAATAGATCATGGCAAAACTGACTTGGAGTGAATTCCAGAAGCCTTGCAATTTCTGCCTTCACCCTTTTGGAAGGCTTCAGATATCATGAAAAGAAGCCCACGCTAGCCTACTGGAGGCCTCATGGAGAGAAAGACCCAACCACCAGCCAACAGCAACCGCCTGATGCCTGAGTGAGACGAGACCATCCGGGACCAGCCAGCCCCCAGGTGAACATCAATCGGTTGGTTACAAACGTACCAGTGAGCGCGGCCACGAGCCCTGCTCAGATCAGCAGCCCACAGACTTATGAATTAAAAGACTGGGAGACGCAAGAGGGAGGAGATATGGGGACATATGTATATGTATAGCTGATTCGCTTTGTTGTAAAGCAGAAACTAACACACCACTGTAAAGCAATTATACTCCAATAAAGATGTTAAAAAAAAAAAAAACCAAAAAACTGGTTAATGTTCCAAGCCGGTAAGTTGTAGGGCAGTTTGTTATGAGCATACGGTCAACCTTGAAGAGTTAAGGAACCAAGAAGTACTGAGACCCCTAGGAACCACCAAGGTGGGAGTTTCCAAAGCAGTGCAGCAGTGTTTGCTACAGGAATGCAGTGGGAGGCTGGAGTCTCATCGGGGGGTGGGTGGGGGGGCACCTCAGAACGCCAGAACTACAGCAGAGATGGAGTTGGGGAGAAGTGAGTACTCCAATCTCTCTCTCTTCCTTCCTACAGTCTCCTTCCAGGCCCTCCTACTGGCTGAGCCTGGTCAGAAACCAGAAAGCTTGGGAGACTGGGAGATGCCATTTTGGGGGGTCAGCCCCCTCGGGCACAGAGAATGGATGTGGGTGGGACTGGGGGCCAACGGAGAATATACCAGGACGGGGCTGCTTCCGAATGGCAGACTTTACAGGACTCTGTTCTCGTTTAAGGGAATGAGAAACTGCACATCAGGAGAGACGTTATCTCCGGGGAAGGAGGGATTTCTACCTTGAAGAAAGTAGGGGGTGCTTTCATATATATGCTTCCATATAGGCTCCACGTGCGAGGGAAGGAAAAGCATTTTAGGCAGGCTCACTGCACCTGACCCTCCACCATGCTCTGTCACAGAAGCCGTATATAAACTAGGTGTGTAGAACCATCCCATGAGAGTGTGGGGTAAATTACCTCTTCTTCCCAGGTAAGAGGGTCAGAGGGTAGGGAACGACCCCCGGCCCTGTTGCTCTGCGCAAGGGCTGCTGAGTTTCAGATTTAAGTCCGCCCACCTCCAGCACCTTTATCTGGATGAAAGACCCTCCCTGGTGTCACGGCAGGTACATACGTTTTGCCCATATCTCTGTTCCTTTTTCCGTTTCTCCCTGCTTTTTTTTTTTTACATCTTTATTGGAGTATAATTGCCTTACAATGGTGTGTCAGTTTCTGCTTTATAACAAAGTGAATCAGTTATGCATATACATATGTTCCCATATCTCTTGCATCTCCCTCCCTCCCACCCTCCCTATCCCACCCCTCTAGGTGGTCACAGAGCACCGAGCTGGTCTCCCTGCGCTATGCGGCTGCTTCCCACTAGCTATCTAATTTGCGTTTGGTAGTGTCTGTATGTCCACGCCACTCTCTCACTTTGTCCCAGCTTACCCTTCCCTTCTTTTTCTTTTCAGTTGGGGGAAGAGATAAAATGATCCCAGCATATTATTTGTCTAAAAGGAATGTTTAAGATAAAATAGGGTATGTGAGGCCTGCCATTAATCGTCCCCACAACACCTGGCCCAGGTGGGAGCCAGGATCTATGGTGATGGATAGGAATGTTTTTCGAATTCAGCTGTCAAAGCCCTGCAATCATCCCTGCCTCCTGGGTGGAAAATTTACCGTCTCCCTCCTTTAGTGGCACCTTAAGACATACAGGCACTTTTGTTTCCATGGAGAACCCGCTCTTCCCTCTAAGGTAAATTGCCCGCTTTCCTACCCTTCCTCCCGTCTTTCCCTCTTTCTTTCTATCTCTCCCTTTCCTTCTCTTTCTCCTTCATTTGCTCCTCAGTTTCCTCTCCCCTTTCCCCCTTCCACTGAGCTTCCTGCCAGCAGCAGGGCGGAGTGATAGCCTGTCTTCTCCCCGCAGGGGAAGGCAGTGCGTGTCCTTCCCCGAGGCTCCCGTGGGGAGGTGCTCAGAAGCCTCTGGGGCTGAGAAATTTCACCCTAGATCCTTGGATTGTTGTCTCCGAAGAGCTTATTTTGCAAAGAGCTCCGAGCCAGGGAGCAAGGCTGGCCCCAGGCCCCGGCAGGATGTTGCTGGTGGCCGCAGGCGTCTCACTTCATCTCTGAGTTTCTTCTCTTGCAGAGGGAGACTCAATCTCCCCAGTGTCGTCAGGAAAAAATGCGGGTGAGGGTGGCAAATAGATTCCTTCCCGTTGGTCACCCAGGTCACCCAGCTGACACCTCTGCCTTTTGGCCCTGAAGCCTATTTATGAACAGCCTTCAGAGGGGAACGGGGGCCTCCTGGGAGTGGAGCCCTAAGAGGCCGAAAGCCATGGGCTTGGGCAGGTAGAGCAGGTGGGCACTCTGGGGCTGCCTGGGTAGTTTTCTGGGGAGTTTCAGAAACGCCAGTAACCATCAAGAGCGGTGCCCGGGTGTTTGGAACCAAAGAGGAAGATCAAGCTAGTCTCAGAGCGTGTGTCTCTTGCCTGTAAGGAGCTCTAAATGTGTGCCTCTGAATGTGTTTGTACAGTGTGAAGGTGGCTCTGTGCACACACGTGAGCACACCTACACGTGCCTGTGTCTGTGTGCGTGTGTCGTGTGTCTGTGAGCGGATAGTATGAAGGTGAGTCTGTGCATACACACGAGAGCCTGCGTGCATGCACACATGTATAGTATGAAGGTAGGTCTGTGTACACACAAGCACCCCTACGTGTGCACATGACAATGGCGTGTGCGTGTGTGCACGTGCACGCTCCCCGTGGGTGGGCCTCAGGCAATCTGATCAAGAGCCACCGCTTATTTTGCATCCGGCTGGAGGGTCCACTTACAGAATATGAATCCTTAACATATAGTGAGAATGTTCAGATGTTCAGCTGAGTGGATGAGGTTGGCTTGGGAGGCTCGGTGCCCTAAACAGAAGCCCCTCTATCCCCACACCGCCTGCGTGGGAGTGAGGTCTTTGCCTGAGAGCAGATTTGTGTCCCTGTGGCCTCGTTTTGATTCTAGGATGGGACTTGGTGGCAGGGAACTCAAGCTCAGGTGTTCATGCATTTCCGGAATTTGTCAGATTTTAATCAGGATTTCGTTAGGAGTAACTGCGTGTGTGTGTGTGTGCTTGGCTCCAGCTAAATATGTGGTGATGCTTCTTTCCTTTCATCCTTCCACCCCCACGCCTTCCCTCTCCCTCTCCCTCCCACACATACTGTGCATTTTCTCTTTGCCAGGCCCAGTTCCATGGGCTAAGGATGCAAAGATGATTCAGAAATAGTCCCCGTCGTGAGAAACAACCAGTGTATTTAGGGTAAAAGGTGAGCAAGCTGCAGTAACAGAACATAGCCGTGGAGGGGACACAGGGCATTCTGGGGGCACAGACGGGAGGCCCTAGTCTCTCAGGGACCCCATGAAAGGCTTCCAGGATACAGCGATGCTTGAACTAGATCTAGAAAGTGGAGGAATTCACCAGCTTTGTAAGAATAGCTGCTATCGTTCTCAGGCGATGGTACTTTGGGGCACAGGACAGAGTCATCTACTCATGTTTGGAGGACTCTAAGAGGTCATAGTGTCTTTGTTAAAAATGATTGGTCTGTGATACAGCTTTGTACTAGAAAGATCATGAAATGGGAGGGCAAGCAATGCAGGGCAAGCAAGGATTAGAAGACGAGCCCTCTTTAACTTCTTCTGTTTGCCAATCTAGACTTCCGAAGGAGGAAGGAATAAGTGTGAAGAAGGGGCTGAGCACTTGAGACCTACTGTGTGTCGGGCGCCTCTTGTCTCATTTTGTCCTACTGTGTGTCGGGCGCCTCTTGTCTCATTTTGTCCTACTGTGTGTCGGGCGCCTCTTGTCTCATTTGTCCTCACCGACAGCTCTGTAGGTAGTAGGTTGCTTAACCCCATCGTACAGCTGGGGAGACTGAGACTCAGGTCTCAGACCAGGCAAAGAACGGGACTTTGAATCACAATGTATATGGCTCAATTCCCAAGGCTGTGCCTCTTTCCAACAGACCCCATTGCCTACAAGAATCTTCTATAGAGAACATAGCACTGTGGCCACTAGACTTCTTGTCAAGGATCATAAACTTGGAATTCAATATAAAGTCACTACTGTTCCTCCCTCAAAGAAAAACCCGAACGCCTGCCCCTTTTGGAAAAACAGCGTGTCTTGGTGGGATGGACTATTAATATACATTGTCATGACATCAGTATTGCAGGCTCTTTCTTTTGGGGAGCCATGATGTTGCTGATTTGCATACTGCTTTGCATTCATTTGCATTTACTCTCCATATGCAAAATCAAATGCAGCTAATTAGTGCAACCTTGTTACAATGAGAAGCAGGCCCAGCCTTCTGTGCCAGGGCATATGGAGCCCAGAACTGGGACCCAAACCACCCAAAGCCAGTCACATCTTGGGTCAGACACACTGGAGTGTTGAGAGGGAGATGCCCACCTTGAATGAAAAATAGGATGGCTGAGTATCATTATTTTTCAAGTATTGTCCCTTTGAAGTAACTACGGCAGAGAGAGAGGGTGAGGAGAGAGAGAGAGAGAGAGAGAGACAGAGATCAAAGGATGTGGCAGAATTTCCTCGGAGAAAGAGCACAGAATTTGGAGCCCAAAGGCCTCAGATGAAATCAGCATTGGAGTTTGGCTCTGCCACTTACAGCCTGGGGGACTTTGCACTTACAGGCTGTGTGGACTTGTAGGGATTAAATGGGGGAAAAAAATGGATGAGGATGTACTTGGCAAATGTTAAAGCACAATATAGATGTCAGGGCTCCAGGCCAGGCCACCTTGTGACAGAAGGCATGACCAGGGTCAGCTGGGGACAGAGGCTCACTGTCTTGTCGGGTCCAGACCCCAAATATGATGGGAACTGTATCTATGTCAGTGTCTCTATCTCTAGCTCTATCCCTATCAGCTAGCATTTAATGAGCACACGATGAACCAAGCACTGTGTTAAGTGCATCACAATCATTATTTCACTTAATGATTCCCATGAACACTGAGAGGTATGTATTATTATGACCCCAATTTACAGATACCACCACGGCAAAAACATGCCTGCCAAGCACACCAAGATCACTCTTGCCAAATGATTAGAACCTTCTCTCCCGAGCAGTTACGGTGACATTCATGGTTTACGCTGCCCTACCCCGCCCCCCTTTTCTAGCCTCCACGCAGACTGTGGTCTTTTTACTGAACAACTTCTTTCAGATTTGCCTAGCTGGGACCACTTTGATTTGGTTTTGGCTTTTATTCTCTGTCCTCTGAGGACCCTTTTTTTTTTTTTTTTTTTTTTTTTCTCACCCGGTCGTTTTGATTAGACTTGAGTATTTCAGCTCCGTAGTCACATTTCATTACTTAGGACAGTCTCTGCAGAGAGCAGCTCCCATCGACCAAGGTAGATTGCATTATGGTTCACAAATTGGGATTTGTAAACCATAATGGAGGTGGGATTATACCCCATGAATATATAGCCTGGCCATGTGGCTTTGCTCTGGCCAGTGACGTGTGTGAATGGAAGCAAAATGTGTTGCTACTATAGGCAGGAGACGGCATGTGGTTTGTCATGTATTTCCTTCCCTTCTGACCTGATGCCCAACTATGTTCTAGGTAGAATCTGCTCCACAACTGGGTGCTGGAACAGACGCACCGTGGAACTTCTGGTGGGCAAGTCATGTGAATTAGAAGTAAATCTCTATTGTTGCAAGCCTTCGAGCCTTGGAAGATTATTTAGTTCAGGAGATAACAACCTATCCTGATGGAATCATTCTCTTTCGATTGAATATTATGAGATTAGTGCTTGTATGAGCTGACTAGTTATATTGTAGATAACTGGACACTTATCCCTATGATATCGTCATCACTCAAAATATTTTGTACTTCCATTTTGAAAACTGCTTTAAACTTATAAAAGTACTACTACTACTGATAACAGCTAATGCTTTACAAGCATTATCGTATTTAATCTTGACAACAGCCCTGTGAGGTAGGTTCTCTTAACTTCCATTTTCCAGACAAGAGAAACACGATCTCAGAAATGCTCAGTAATGAGTCAAGATCACACAGCTAAGAGGAGGGTCAAGATTTAAATCTGCATTCTTCTCAGGTACAAACCCTAAGGTCATTATTTTCTACTCATACTTTCCCTGCCAAAATGGATATCAACAAGCTGAGTCACACACCTGACTCATCAGAGATGCTTAACAGATATTGTGGCTGCTTATGAAAAATCAAAATAGTTATTAAGTAATGAAAATTACATTGGTCTTGATATTAGAAGCTACGGAGGGTCAGTTTGTAGCTATTTCTTATAAGTGACCTTATTACGTGACCTTGGGCCAGATTTTGTTTTCCTCTCTGCACCCTGGTATTTTCATCTGTAAAATGGAGCACTTTGCTTCAGACCACATGGTTCACGAATCTGAAGGATGGGGTCCTTCAACCCCCTAAAAATGTATGCAAAACATTGTATGTGTATTTTTTTCTGGGTAGAGCATCCATAATATTCATCAGGTCCTGGAAAAGTTCTGTGACACACTAAAGATGAGGAACTTGAATTCTCTCCTTTGTTGAGTATGACTTATCCCTTTCCCCAGAAGGAGTGGGTGTAGAAGCAAGGAGAATTCAGGCTGACTAAATCACATTTGAGTCGTATAAGTTGAGTGTCAGTTTTGTCAAAGAATAATTATCAGTTGAGTAAAAATTATCATTAAAAAATGTTTCTGTCTCACATTCCTGTGGCTCCTTGCTGCTTACACCGCACAGAAGCTGTTCTTTTGTCTCCCTGGCCAGGGACTGTGTCATTAGTTGTGGCTATTGGTCATTTCCTGTCTCGCTCAGCCAAATAATCATGTTATTTTGACTGGGATGAGAATGGGTCCAGAGCTGTGGACTTAGTCTTACAGTAACTGGCAGATGCCTTTCCGGGAATGTGGGAAGAAAGGAAAACAGGGCAGGAAAATAACACTCACGGAGTGTCTACACTAACCAGACTCTCTGCTGGCAATTCATTCATCGTGATAAAGTCATGCATGTCTCTTTCCAACCAATGTTTATTGGGTACCTATCGTACCTTGGCCACTGTTCTAGGTTCTGGGGATATAAAAGTGAGCAAGCAGACAAAAAAGTCCCCACGTTACTGGAATGTATATTCTGGTGGGAGAGATAAATTGTATTAGTAAAAAAATTACTAAACTATATATGTTTCACATATGCTACTTCAGGGCAGTATGGCAAGATGTCCTACATAGTATGACCTCAATATTTCAGATGAGGAAACTGCGGATTAGAGACATGAACTAACTCAACCAGTGTCACGTAACAGGTAAAAGATTGCTTTCCCCTCGGGAAGCAGTGGCCAAGACCTCAAAGACTATCCTTTAGCTGTGAGCCTTTGAGTCAAATGTCCCTGAGGCTAACTCCATCCTGATGGAGATCTGAGTTTATATAGAGAAGGCTCATTCTCCTACCCTATTTGTACCCAGTTTGAAAAGTTTGGGGCCATAATTTATTCAAATCAGTTTCTTCCCCCTTCTATCTTTTTTTTTTTCAGTACGTGGGCCTCTCACTGTTGTGGCCTCTCCCGCTGCGGAGCACAGGCTCCGGACGCGCAGGCTCAGCGGCCATGGCTCACGGGCCCAGCCGCTCTGTGGCATGTGGGATCCTCCCGGACCGGGGCACAAACCCGCGTCCCCTGCACCGGCAGACAGACCCTCAACCACTGCGTCACCAGGGAAGCCCCCCCTTTCTATCTTTTACTTCTTCTTGGATTCTAATTACACACGTGTTGGATTATGCTTGACATTGTCTCACAGGTCTCTGAGCTTCTGTTTACTTTTCCTCAATATTTTAAATCTCTGTTGTGTGGATTGGAGAGTTGCTATTGATCTATTACATATTTGCTGCTTGTTTTCTTCATTCTTTATCTGCTCCTTCATTAATACCTTATTTTGAAATTTTGTCTGATAATTACAGCATCCTTTCCCATGCAGTGACATTTTGTATGGCCTGACTTTTTCTCCTGAATATGCATTCCTCTTTTCTGTTTCTTTGCACATGTAGTAGTTTTTGGTTGAAAACTGGACAGTGTAGATAACACATAATAGTAAATCTGTATTATGTTGTCTTCCTCTGAGGATTATTAGATTTTTGTTATAGTAAGCACTCAACCTGCCTGGGTGCAAAGGTATGTAGCACCTGATATTTTTGCTCTATTCTTAAGGCTTCCCACTGCTGCCCTTTTAGTGTGGCTCTCTGGGGGTCTCCCAGGTGCCTGTGTAAGTTGGTTATTTGCCAAGAATTTGGACAGCAATGGGACTCACACTTTTAGTAGTTATTTTTTTCTTCCATGATTCTCCCCTACTTTCTAGTTTGTTTGCTAATCTCGGGCTCTATTTCCTGGCATGTCAAGCCCATAAAACTTTAGTTTTCTGCTACCCAAGCTGTGCAAAATTGGGCCTACACGGAGTTGAAGAACAAAACAAACCCCCCCAGAAAACCCACAGATCTCACCCGTTGCAGCTCTACCTTTAAAGAGTAGGCTTCCTCCTGATCTCTTCATGCTTTTTCCTGGTCCCTCTGAATCTCGTCCATAAATGCAGAGTTTAGTGTCAGCCAGGGATTTGGGCAGAGATTACGCTCAGTATTTGCATCTCATTACTTCTGTGCTTCTCTCATTGCCAGGAATTCCTCTGTAAATGTTCACCTGCTTTCCTAGCCCTATATTCTGATCTCGGGCACCTTGGGTCACAGAGGCTTCGGGTTTTCACAGCTGTAGCCCTGAGGGTTGTGGAGCCCCTATGGGTCAGAAATCCACAAATGCCCAATTCTTTCCCCTTACACTTGTGGTTTTTTCAAAATTAAACTCTTCTCTGGCTTCTGCTTTCGGATGCTTTCCAAAGCCTGTAAATAGTTTTGTGTTGTTGTTGGTGGTTTGGTTTGTTTTTAAATCAGGTTTTTATAATAGTCATCTACAGGAGGAATCATGTGACCATTCCATTCCTGTACCATTTCTTCTCATTGGATTTGACCGGGAAAAGTTTAAGATGTGCAGGGCGGGGCGAAGTGTTTCGTCGAGTTCAGACACCTTGCTAGGCTGAGTCCCTTCTTTGGACTTTGGTCTCATGTCATTTCTCTTTGTCTCCTGTGTAAGTCATAGAGGCTGTGTCCCCAAGTAAAATGTAAGCTCTGGAGGTTAGGGCTCTATATGCAGTTGAGCTGGAGTAGGCGCAGAGACAATAATTATCGTAATCCTTGCCTGCAAGGAGGAGTCAGTC
Organism: Kogia breviceps; assembly: GCF_026419965.1. Taxonomy (NCBI): domain Eukaryota; kingdom Metazoa; phylum Chordata; class Mammalia; order Artiodactyla; family Physeteridae; genus Kogia; species Kogia breviceps. The sequence goes on from NC_081326.1 coordinate 66,133,300, forward strand.
TTACTGGGGTGATGTGTAGATGAGCCTGGAGGAACTTTGAGAGTTCAGTGCTGAGTAACGTGTTGCTGACCATTGTGCTATAGAAGTTCAGGTGCCATTTGCTTTGCGACACATTGATTCAGAGATGCAAGTTGGAACGTCATAGGAAACCCCTGTATGCTTTCTTTTGCAAACTCAAGTTTATTCAGCTCTGTCACTCTCCTCTTTTGAATCTATGGCTGGAATATATTGTTTTTGCCTATCCAGTAGCTACCCTACCTTCTGGTCCGATATCCCAAATTTTCCTTGGAGTACCATCCTGGAATCATCCACAGGAGCAGTGACTGAGTGGGGTGGGCGTGTACTCAGGCTGATTAGAATGTCCCCTCCTCTGACTACAATGATTAAAGAATGTAATGTGGTCCACATCGGTCCACTGTGATTCATCCCCTACACTTTTCTTAGAAACTTAGGGGAAAAAGATGTCCTTCATCTGGAATTGATGAGAAGATAGGATATAATCTTTACTAACTTTGCACTACTAATAATTGCAAGATACAAATAAAAAAAATATGTGGACCTGGCCATTTGTCCTTTCAATCCTATTGCTGGGGCTCTGGAAGCCACCTTGACGTCTCTCCGGAAGAGTCTGCTTCAGAGAAAGCAACACAAGAGAAATTGGACGTGAGAGATGAGATAAGGCATTCATTTGGGCTCCTGGAAGTAGATATGTCTGACCTTTTTTATAACTGAAGTTTATAACTAAACTTTTTAGTTACCTGAGCCCATGAATTCCTTTTATGCTTACGCCGATTTGAGTTGAGTTTCTGTCACTTATAACCCAAGGAGCCCTGGCTAAATAATAATAATTTGTTGTCACTTTAAGCCTCTGTGAGATAAGATTAGAACTGATGCGCGTCATGATTACAGTGGGTTGAATAGTGTGTACCCTGAAAATTTATGTCAGCCTGGACCCTCAGAATGTGAGCTTATTTTGAAATAGGGTCTTTGCAGATGTAATTAATTGAGGTCTCTCAGTCCAATGGCTGCTGTCCTTACTAGAATAGGTGAGAACACACAGAGGCACAGAATAGATGAAGATGGAAACAGAGATTGGAGTGGTGCACCTATAAAGATAAGGAAGTGAAGGATTGCCAGGGGCCACCAGAACTCGGAAGAGACAAGGACGGATCCTCCACTAGACCCTTCAAAGGAGCAGGGCCCTGCCAACACCGTGACTTCAGACTTCTGGACTCCAGACTGTGAAGGCATAAATTTCTGTTATTTTAAGCCACTCTATTTGTAGTAATTTGTTATGACAGCCCTAGGGAATTAATGCAATGATCTAACTCCTACTTATTTTTCCAACCTCATTGTAGAGACAGCAGATAATAGTACAGGCCCTGAAATTGGGCTTTCTGGATTCTACTTTTGGCCTTTTCACTTTTTTTCTTTTTTTTACGGTACTTAGGCCTCTCACTGTTGTGGCCTCTCCCGTTGCGGAGCACAGGCTCAGCGGCCACGGCTCACGGGCCCAGCCGCTCCGCGGCACGTGGGATCCTCCCAGACCGGGGCACGAACCCTTGTCCCATGCATCGGCAGGCGGATTCTTAACCACTGCGCCACCAGGGAAGCCCGGCCTTTTCACTTTAACCTTTCTGAGTCTCAGTTTTCTAAGGGAGCTAATGACGGTAATAATTCACTTCTTAAGTTTGTTGCGAGAATAAAATGAGTCTATATTTAAAGGCATTTAAAACAGCTTTTGACACAAATGCTGCACTCAGTAAATGATGGTTGTTGTTATTGTTTTTATTTTGTATTGACATTACCATCACCCCTGTCTCCTGTGAAGTTCCCACAAGTGCTGCTTATTCCAACTCTAAGGAAACTATTTGTACTTCCGCAAATGAAACTGAGGCCAGGAGAGTTTTAAGGAACTTCCTGCTCATGATCGAACAGCTCCCGAGTGTCAGATTTGGAATTAAAATCCTGGTCGGCCTGCATCCATGTCAGGCGCTATGGATCCTTCCAGGGCAAGAGTAGTGAGTAGCACAGAGGGACCCCCTGCATCTCCCTCTCTTTCCCTTTACCCTGAGCCCTCTCCTCTAGCTCTGTCAAGACTTTTGATACCGTTCAATTATCAGACTGTTGTCTCGGGTGATGGTGTGCCCTCTGAAAGGGATTGTGACTCTTTCTGAGGCTGACTGGAGTTTTCTTCTCGAGGATAATAGGCCCCTCTTCCTGTCTCTAAATTCATTAAATAGCTTTGTTTTTTGGAGGGGGGGGGACTTAGAAATCTCATTACTCCCATTTGTGATATTTGCAATCAGTAAAGACATGCCCTAAAAGCACATTTTATATGCTCAGAAAGAGACAGACTGGGAAGGAAGCCTCGTAAACCTGAAGCAGATATTTCTGATAAAAGCGTGCAGAAAACACACTCTTATTTACCTCAATGTTCTGCAAACTTTGCTGTGGAAACCTTGTATTGATTCTGTCTCCGTCTCTGTCAACATGGTTACTCTTTGGGTCAATACATCCTGATTATCTACTGCAGGACAGTTTGGAATGAAGAAATGAGTTTCTGATGTTTCTACCCAAGAAGTTTTCTTTGTGTTAAGGTAATTTTTTTGACACTCTGCCAAAACCCCAGAGAGGAGCTACCAGCATCTCTCTCTCTCTCTCTCTCTCTCTCTCTCTCTCTCTCTCTCTCCACACACACACACACACACACACACACACACACACACACACACACACACACACTCACACACATATGCTGATCTATTTATCTATCTATGCTGATATCTATATTTATCTGTTTATAGATATACTTATTTATCTATAGATAAGTATCAGAATATATAGAGATAGATACAGATGTGCATACATATACAGATATATAAATAAATTATATAAGTACAAATTACATTATAGAAATGAACATACATATTCATATAGATAAATGTACCTATAATATTTAAGTATAATTTGTATATATATTAAAGCTCCCATCTCTCTCATCATAGATGTTTTCCTTCTGCCTGGCTCTCTCCTCTATGTCTCTGTTTCTCTTCACATGTCTCCATGGCTCTTGCAGTGCCTTCAGTTTACCCAGTTCTCTCGTCTGCATTTCTCCATTTTTATCTCAGTCCTCTTTATCTCTCAGTAAAACTGCCATTGTCTGTCTGTCAGGAGAAAATAATTTTTTTCCCTAAGTCTGGGAAGAATTGCCAATCCCACTAGCTTTCCCTCCTTCCTAAGTTGTTATGTGCGTATCAGGAAGTCGTTTTTATTTTTTCCTCTCCTCCTGCCCATTGCCCGTCCTGTTACATCAAGTTTTATTCTGTAAGACTCTAGAGCAGGGGCAGCAAACGTCTCTTGTAAAGGACCAGATTGTACTCATTTTAGACTTTGCCAGTCATATAGTCTCTGTCACTGTTACTGGTCTTGCCACTGTTGTGTGCAAGACCATGTGTAAACGGACAGTGTGTGCGACTTTGTTTACAAAGACAAAATAGTGTGCCAACCCCTATTCTAGAATACCCCCTGCGGGAGATGGGGCCCCTCCCGATGTAGTTCTGATTTTCTTCCTTGCTCTCACCCTTTTGGTGTGGTTGCCCAAGATTACACAGGAAGGGTGGAGCCAGGATTGGAATGGACTGCCGGAATCCCAGCTTATGCTTATTTCCACTTCACCACACTTTTCTGAAGAATTCAGTTACGATCTGCCGAGGCAGAGAGTGGAAGTCCTTCTCCTCCTTTGTCACAAACCTTTAATGGTTCCTCATTGCCCACTTGAGAAGGAGTCGTTCCCTGAGCCTGGCATCCGAGTCCACCAAAGCAGGAATCCATCGTCCTCCTTTGAGTGTCTGGCCCATTGTGCTTTACCTAAAATTTCTGCTGCATCCATCCACATTTCCTCACTCACTCTCCTCTAAGCATCTCAGGTGCATTTCCCTTGCTGTTCCCAGCTCTGCATGGCTCCCCTCAATGGAACTCCTTTTTATTTTCCTACCCACTTATATGTCTTTCTCTTTCCTGGTGCCTGTGCATCAGTTCGGAAAAAGGCGCTAATGGTCCCCATTGAGTCACACAACCACCACCGGGCAAGTCTTTATTGAAGTGGGATTGGATTCTGTGATGGGGCTCCTTGTATCCACTCCTGAGCCAGGGGGTTGGGCTGGGCTACTCTGATTGAAGTTATATTAGGACCATTTGCATCAGAGGAGGGGAAGGTCCTCCAAGGTTGCAGAGGTCTTGGGCAGACAGAAGCAGCATATATCCACTACGCAGATGCCTATCAGTGTTCTTAAGACATAGCTTGGATTGTGCTGCTTCCCTGCTGCAAGAAATAAAAGGCATCAATGCTTCAGAATGCCTATCAAGGTCTGGGGTCAGGAGGCTCCAGCACTGTGGGTGTAGGACCTTCCTGGAAGAGTTGGTTGGGTCACTGAGTACTTGAGGCCAAGCTCCTTGTACTCCCAAACACTGTCTTTACACAACTATCAAACTGGACTTTCTAAAAAGCACCAGTCATGTTCCAGCTTCCTTTTTTTTTTTTTTTTTTTTTTTTTTTTGTGGTGCGTGGGCCTCTCACTGTTGTGGCCTCTCCCCTTGCGGAGCACAGGCTCCGGACGTGCAGGCTCAGCGGCCACGGCTCACGGGTCCAGCCGCTCCGCGGCATGTGGGATCCTCCCGGACCGGGGCACGAACCCGTGTCCCCTGCATTGGCAGGCGGACTCTCAACCACTGCGCCACCAGGGAAGCCCCAAGCTTCCTTCTTATTTGTTTCTGATATTCTCTCTTTCTGGAATGATCTCTTCTCACTCCTCTGAACCCTCATGGAAGAAGTGCTTTACTTAAGATGAATTCTGATCATCTTCTAAACTCTTTCCTCATGTCCCTCTGCTTGAATCTTCACAGCCTCTAATTTATGTTGATCTTTGTTTTGTGCACCTATGTTCTCTCCTCTAGGATAACACTGAGTAAGCTGAATGCAGGGGTTCCTTTTTCTGATATATTTTTGTATCTTCTCTTGTTCATAGAATGTTCCTTACACATAGAAGACACAGTTAGTATTTGCTGGATTGAGCTTAATTGAACCGAATTGAACATTCTACAGTCTGTGTCATTCATTTAGTATTTACATTTGTCAACTTCTATTGTTAATTACTTATTTAGGGATATTCTTCTAAGCTGTATCACCATTGCCTAGGTCATCAAAAGATGTATTATTCAGGCTTCCCTGGTGGCACAGTGGTTGGGAGTCTGCCTGCCGAGGCAGGGGACACGGGTTCGTGCCCCGGTCCGGGAAGATCCCACATGCCGCGGAGCGGTTGGGCCCGTGAGCCGTGGCCGCTGAGCCTGCGCGTCCGGAGCCTGTGCTCCGCAACGGGAGAGGCCACAACAGTGAGAGGCCCGCGTACTGCAAAAAAAAAAAAAGTATTATTCAATGGCCTTAAGGGTTGATTGTGTGCCTGCTCTGTGCCAGGCACCACGTTAATTGCTGTGACAGCAGCAGAGAACACGGCAGGTCTGGTCGCTGCCTCTATAGAGCTTCTGGTCTGGAGTTAGGCAATAAAAATGTGTACCTATGGAACCAGGTGCTGAGTGCTAAGATGAGAGAGGGATGGAGGAGCCGCCAGAGAATATGAGTGGGTTTGGAGGAAGGGTCACTTCATCCACGTGTGTAAGGTGAATGACTTAGCAAAGTAACGGGTGAAAAATAGCCATTTCCTCTCTTGGTTAGATCGGGTATCCCTTCTCCAGTTTATGCTGAACCCACACAGGGCTAAGCCCCTCTTCTATTCTGCTGGGTTTCCATGGTACTCTCTTTTCTTCTTTCTCAGTGCATTTAACACATTATATTGAAATCTGCTCTTTAAAGTCTGGCTTACAGAAAACAGATTGCATCTTACTCAACCGGTCCGTCTCTGAGTGTCTAGCACTATGCCTGGCACATGGTGCATGAGAGGCGTCTGTTTAATGCAAAAATAAGCTAACCAAGGTAAGCCTGAGTTGCGTTGGGAGAAACGAGAGGTTTATCGGAAAGGTGCACAGACAGTGGTCACCTTGTGGCCTGGATGAGGCACTCAAACTGTTCATGATGGCTCCTTGTTACAGAAGGGGGGGGGAAGGCGCCAGGTTACAGGGACAAAGGCTGATGTTCTGATGTTGTTTGAAGCAAGATAATCTCCCAGCTTCAAACAGGGAAAGTCTATGACCCTCTGTGCTAGACATGAGGACGAGTGACCTTGACATATAACTGCTGGTTGAGAGATGCAGTTATTATCTTCCACCAAGAGGTTGCTGGAAAGTACACCTCCCTCCTAATTCTGAAAGCCAGGGCCGTGACCTTGTCTCGGGCTCTGTCTTGTTTTGAAGAAGTCTGTGCTTTGGCACGTGCATCTGTTTTCCTTCTTTAGAAACAAAAATAGACCTAGTCCTTGGGTAAACTGTATTTTCTGGTGGGGGAGGGGTGCCGAAGTGGCATCAGCAAAAGTGGAAAATGAACGCTGGACCGGCAGATGCTCCTGGGCGTCCTCAGAGATACCCCACGCAGTGGGAAGGAGCGGGAGGGAAACTTGGGGTACTTACCCTCTATTGTCAGTGATGTGATAACTACGCACTGTTATCGCTGTTCACGTTTCACATTCACTTTGCCCCAACTATGTGCCAGGCACCGTGTCAGTCGCTTTACATGGACATTTCTCACGTGTTCCAGAAAACAGCCTCGTGCAGTAGGGACTCCCAGGGTCCGCACTTTGCAGACAGGAAACTGCAGCATGGAATGAATGACTGAGCGCTGTCCCGTTCCAAGCAGCTAATGGGCACACAGAGCCCGCGAAATACTCCCAACGGCTCCCCGAAGTAGGTCCCGGTATCACCCCTCTCCTACCGCTTATCCATGAGATAACTGAGACCCTAAGAGCTGAAGACATTCACTCAGGGTGAAGCAGTGAGTGGCGTTGGCGTTGGAACCACGTTTGCTTGTGTTAGGGACCCACTGAGCCCCTCACTTTACTTCACAGGACAAATCTGCCTCTTCTGCCAGATACGTGTTTGCAGTTGACAAGGAGCTTGGGGCGGTGTCTGGGGTCCTAAGAGTAACCAGGACATCTGAAGTTCAGAGACCTGAGTTTTGGGGGTTGTTTTTGTTTTGTTTTTTTTAATTTAAAAAAACCAATAGGGCTTCCCTGGTGGCGCAGTGGTTGGGAGTCCGCCTGCCGGTGCAGGGGTCGCGGGTTCGTGCCCCGGTCCGGGAGGATCCCGCGTGCCACGGAGCGGCTGGGCCCGTGAGCCATGGCCGCTGAGCCTGCGCGTCCGGAGCCTGTGCTCCGCGACGGAGAGGCCACAGCAGTGAGAGGCCCGCGTACCGCAAAAAAAAAAAAAAAAAAAAAAAAAAGTAAAAAAACCAATAGCACTCATTAACTCTGTGTCCCTGTATGCAGGGACGTGGCCCAGATTATTTTAAATTCTATCAGCTCCTCTAGGATATGGTAGCCATTACCCCTGTTGTACAACATGGGGAATTGAGACTTTAGAAGGCTAAAAGCTACTCAGTGATGAAAGAGGGCTCTGAATCTGGCTCTACCTAAGCCAGCGTGAGCTCTGCTATGAGAACTTTCCCCTGGCTTTCAAGTCTATACCCATTACTCCCATTTGATACGAAAAACCACAGGGCGAAAAAATCTCTAGGAAGATAAAATGACATCTGGAAAGGTTAAATCTTTTAATACAATCCAAACAGTTAGCCATATTGAATGTTTATAGTCAAGACTACTGCCTAGAGTATCATTCTTGAAGGGCTGGCTTCGTGTGTGTCCAGCCAGGGGATGTCATATAGGGCCCTGTGCTCAGCCGAGCTCCATGCTTGGTGTAATGTTCTGCTATTGCCATCTTGAAATTCTCAATCATTTTATCTTTGATCTTGAATTTTATAAGTGAAGTGTGGAGGGCAATGGAACATGTAAGTGGTGAGAAGAGACAGGCACGGTATCGTATCTGTGGTCTAGTGCCTCTCCATTCACACAAAGAGTTTGCTATGCGCCATGATTCTGGAGGAAACTTAGAAAAATATGCACATTTAAGTTCATAGGTGTGGGTTCAAGTTGCTGCTCCATTCCTTTTAACTGTGAGACCTTGGATGTCTGCTAAAGTACCTCTCACTTGGAACATTTTCCATCTGGTTCTTCATCTTCTAATCTGCCCAGACTAATCAGCTCAAATGTGTCTCCTCTCTGAATCCCTACCTGATGCTACTTGAGATAACTGAGTATAGAGAATTCAGGTATATATATCCTTCAGGGTCCCACAGTTTAATCTTGGATTCACATCTACCCATTATGCTATACTGTTATAGTTTCTCAAACATGCCATTCTTTCTCCTGCCTCAGGATCTTTGCACATGCTGTGGCTTAGGTAAACTCTTCACCACACTCTCAAGCTGGCCTCACAAGGCTGCCTCCTTCTGATCCTTCAGTCCTCAACTTCCTTTCCCTCCTGCTTGAGGAGTGCTTCCTTGACCTCCAGGTTTCAGGTTGCCCCATGGCTCTTCTCTCCCAAAGCACCTTCCTCTCCTTCCTTCATGGTGCTGATCACAACTCTTAATTCTGTATTAATACCTTCATTTGTTGTTTAATTCCTTCATTTGTCTTAATTTGTTAATTAATTCCTTCATTTGTCTTCTTCCCTCTATAAACTCTAACAAGAACAGGGAAAATTATGGTTTCATATCTAGACCTAAACCATGACCTGACCCGTGTCAGGTACATAGTGGGTACACAATAAATCTTTTTCGGGGGTATAGGATTAAACAAGTTAAAGAGAAGTTATGAGTCAAGGGAGAGAAGGAGGAGAGAGCTGGAGAATGTAGAAATGCTTGTTCTCCCCGTGGAATTTGGTGATGGAGTCATGCGAGGCTGACTTTCAGAGGATATGGGAGCAAGGTACCTGGGCACATCTGTGGGGCTGTTGTGTGCTTTATGGCTTGGCCACCTCTGCAGGCACAGTTTCCTAAGGATGCTGCTGGGGCTGGAAAGGGGATTTCTGGTGAGCACGGCCCTCCTGCCGTGTGCAGCTGCTGTGGAGGCCGGGGCCCAGCTGGAGCTTGTTGGAGGTCTGGCTGGTGGAGCAGCCTTTGCAGCAGTTTTCTTGCCTGGCACTGACAGCATTCTGACTTCAAAGCTGGAACACGCTGACCGGGAACACTGTGACCTTTGGCACAATTCCTTCCCTTTCCCTCCCCTGCTCCTGAGCGGGGAGGAGGGAGCCTAGCTCCCTTGCAAGGGCTTGCGCCAGCCTGGAGAGCAGGTTTTCCTTAGGTCCAGAGACTAGGGGAAAGGAGAGGCAGAGGAGGGCCAGTGACAGCTGCTCCTTGAGCATCAGGGCAGCCGGATTGCATTCCACCATATTTGGAATTTGGTATTTTGGTAAATTGTGCATTGTCTCGAGAGGCTTTCTCTCCCTAGGCTCCAGCTATGAGTGGGACCTGCTCATGGGAGTATCTGCCTAGATTCTGGAAACATTAAAGAGTGGAGCCGGGCTTCCCTGGTGGCGCAGTGGTTGAGAGTCCGCCTGCTGATGCAGGAGACACGGGTTCGTGCCCCCGTCCGGGAAGATCCCACGTGCCGCGGAGCGGCTGGGCCCGTGAGCCATGGCCGCTGAGCCTGCGCGTCCGGAGCCTGTGCTCCGCAACGGGAGAGGCCACGACAGTGAGAGGCCCGCATACTACAAAAAATAAAAATAAAAAATAAATAAATAAAGAGTGGAGCCACCTCCTACCTACCAGTCCCTGTCATCCAGCTCCTCAAGTGCCATCTGGTAAATGGATGAGTCAAATTGGATCTGACTTAGCTGACGGCTATTCAGGGCTCATTGAACCTCAGTTTTCTCATCTTTAAAATGGAGATAATAATAAATCTCCTAGGGCCATTATGAAGACTGAAGCTAATATGCATAAAACGTCTAGCACAGTGTCTGGCGTGAGGCAGCAGGCAGGCAATAAATAATAGCTGCCCTCACCTCGTAAAGTCATCATAGTTATCCTAGGCTACCTTTTCACTCGAGGAAATAGGGAACCTTGTTGACATAACAGCTTCTTAGCGGAGCAAACTGGGAGGCTATCAAACGACTGTCTCACAACCACACTGCGAATACATGTTAAAATGGGGCCACCCATCCAGATCGGTCCCACTCCATCTTGGGGCTTTCTCTCTCTCTCTCTTCTTTTTTTTTTTTTTTTTTCCTTTGGCCTTGGCTTACTTCCCTGAGCAATAGAAGTAGAACATGGTTTATGTTGTTGACATCCGCAGAAGGCTTATAATTCTCGCTCTCACCACTACTATCAAAAACAAACAGAGAGAGCTGCCAACATTTGTACAGGACTTGATAGTTTATGGGACACTTTCACCTACATTGTCTTTTCAGGGAATCCACGATCCTGCTTTTGTAGATGGAAAGAATCTAGAAAGTACTGAGACAGTGACTTCCTGGGGATACTTTCCTCCAAGCCAAGGCCTTATTTGCACGTGCCACAAGGAGTAATCATCGAATTCCTGGGACGTATACTTATGCAACCTGCTTTCATCTCAACTCTGCCATTTATGGGCTACCTGACCTCAACCGTTCTGTGTCTCTTTCTTCATCTGTAAAATGCGGATAATTAAAACAATATGAGACAACATACAGAAACCACTGTCATGGAAACTGGCACTCATGAGAACTTGATAAGCGGTAGACACTATTGTTAGGCTGAGAAATACCCCTGTTCTTTTCTTACACTTCTGTTTTTGCAGCAACCGGGAAAAATCAGACTTAAAAATATTAAGTTGGAGCATACCAAAGAAACCTGTGAGCACTGGGGGAATTGGGCAGAAACCCCCAGTGTTCTAGGAGAACCAAAAATAGCAGTGATCAAGGGGGTGGCTTTGGTTCAGGACCAAGGACAGCTCCAACTTGCTCCCTCCCCTCTATGGGGACACTCCATGTCTATAGAGTCTGTGGAAGAAGTCCTCTGCTTCAAGGCTTCCCTATTCGGTACTTGTCACAATCTTCCAATCTCTCTGCATTTTCCCATGCCATTCCTCCCCTACCTCTCTTATCATGAACTATTTCTAACAGAGCAAGAAGCACAGGGAATAGAACGGTCACCCTTGCACCTATCGCTCCAGTTTCACACATGTTGGCATTTTGCCACAGTAGCCTCTGATGTTTTGTTTTGTTTTTGTAAATGACACTTGGCAGGGGCCACTGAAGCTCCCTTTGTGGCCCTCTCCCCCCCATCACATGTCTCTCCATCCTGCCCAGAGGTGACCACTGTTCTAAGGCTGGTGTGCAGCCTTCCGTGTCTTCCTTCTACCACCACCAGCTTCCTTCCACTCATCTGAGTCCTCCGCATTTTTTAAGATCCAGGTCAAAGCCCCTGCTCCTCCAGTTCCTGACGACCTTTCTTGCAGAGCATTTTGGAGGGTTTTCGAGGATTTCTCATGTATCCTTTTAATCAGCTATGAAACATGTGCTGCGCAGGCCCTGTTTGGAGGCAGCGCTCTTTTACTTGCTGGAGTGACGAAAATGAGTTCCACATGGCCCCTGCCTCCGAGAACTCACAGAACGTGGCACGTGGCTTCATAGCATCTGGCAGTGAGAAAGGAAGCCTGTTGGGAGAGGGGCCCACCTTCGGAAGTCTGCCAGAGCTCCCACACAGGAATCAGATCTCACACAAACCCTCGAGACCTCGAGACCAGAAGCCTGGAAGCTGTATGAGAATAGGAAGCAAGGTAGAAGCTCCTGTGACATGTCAGGCCTTGTGGGGGGGCAATTTAAATATATCCTCTCATGTAATGTTCCACAAATTAGGGAAATGAGTGTTACTCCCTTCCAAGGCCTGGAAAGCCACCAAACCTGGTCAGAAGCGCAGCTCATATTTGAGTTAGGGCTTTCTAATGTCAATGTCTGTATTTATCTGGCTTCCTCTGTCGACTGTGAACAACTGGAGACAGAGACTGAACCCAATTCATCTCTGGTTCCCGGGCCAAGCGCTGTCCCTTAGCAGATATTTCATTCGTGAAAAGTTATACTGTGATCGATCTCTGAGGTACAGAGGAAACAAGGACATGGGGGTCCCGCCCTCGAGGAGTTTACCATCTAGAAAAAAGGCAGGCTTTGGTAACAATGAAGGAGAGCAGAGTACAAATGCCAATCACATAGCATGGGATTACTGCTCTCAATGAGAGACGGAACTGTATTTTCTTGGTTGGCCTTACCTTTTAAAAACACCAGACCAAAGCACCTCGGGACACAGCATTCCCTGGGGGACTCCTGCATCGCACAGTCAGGCCAGCTCTCTGTTCGCAAGGTCTAACACACCTGGCTCCACCCGTGGCTTCCCCGTCTACCCTTTGTTCTGTCACCCTTCCGACTTTGGGCGCCAACTTGTCAAGTGGGGTCTCTGCTCTCTCGTCTCCCTTTGGCATCTCTTGCTGTCTTGATGAACATCTGCTCCAACCTGTGATGCCCTAGCAGCTGAACCAAGCCCCACCCACCCTGGGTTCTCCTTTCTCCTTCCGTTCACTACCTCCAGGGTCAGAAGGATGTGGCTTCAGATGTAACCTACAACCTAATGCCCCTTCCAGGACCCAGAGTCTAGGGCAGGGGCTCTTAACCTCTGGGTGGCATGAACCACCTTGGCCAGATAGGTGAAGCCCGTGACCCCCTCCTCAAAAAAAACCAGTTACGCGGAGATACAGTTATCAGTCGATAGATAACTATATTTGTTACCATTACTGAGCATCAAACACATATTAAAACAACAGACACCTATTTACTCACAGTTTCTGTGGGTCAGGAATCTGGGCGTGGCTTAGCTGGGTCCTCTGGTTCAGGATCTCTCATGAGCTGCTCTCCAGGCGTTGGCCAGGGTCACGGTAATCTTAAGATCAGCTGGGGACGGATCTGCTTCCCAAGCTCACTCACCTGGTTGTTGGCAGGATTTGGTCTCTCATGGGAGGTTGAACTGATGGCTTTCGTTCCTCTCTGACTGTTGGCCAGAGGCGACCCTTCCTCCCTCTCTCTGTAGAGCAACTCACAACATGGCAGCTGCTTCATGAGAATGAGTGAGTGAGACGGAGTAGAGATTAAGATGGAAGCCACCATCTTTTATAACCTCATCTTGTAAGTGGCACCCTTCACTCTCGCCGTACTCTGTTCCCTAGAAGCAGGTAACTAGGTTCAGCTCACACTCATGGGAGAGGATTATCCAGGCCGTGAATACCAGGAGATGGGCTCTCAAAGGATCATCCTAGAGGCCTGGCTACGCAAGTACAGTATGCATTTATTTATGAAGGTGTTCAATGAGATCTGAGAGGTCCAGTAACTAAGGTGACTTTGAAGTAGACGTGAGTACGGGCACACCTTAGAGATATTGCAGGTTCTGTCCCAGACAACTGCAGTATAGCAAATATCACAGTAAAGTGAATCACGTGAATTTTTGGTTTCCCAGTGCATATAAAAGTTATGTTTATACTATACTGTAGTCTACTAAGTGTGCAGTAGCGTTATGTCTTTTAAAAGAAAGTACAGACCTTAATTAAACAAGACTTTATTGCTAAAACAGTGCTGTCATCTGACAACTCAGGGCTGTCACAAACCTTCAATCTGTAAAAAAAATGCGGTATCTGTGAAATGCAATACAATGAGGTCTGCCTGTACCTGCAACAGCTGACACACGATAGGAAATTATCGGTGATTTCTGTGGTTGATAAAATCTCAGATACTGTTGATACACTGGGATTTGTTGCCTACGTTCACAAGTAATGGAAATGTCAAATTTCAGTTAGAGGTGAGTGAAAATAAAGCTGTGTATTTTTCTCATCCAAACTCACAGTCCCCCCACCCTCCCAGAATTATGTCCCCCGACCCTTGTAGAATCCATGGACCCAAGTTAAGAACCCCTCCTCAAGAGGTGGGAAGCAGATAGAAAGAGCTTATTCGTTGATCACAAATGATGCGGACCGCTCACTCTCATTCAGCCTGCCCGGAGCCAAAAGTTGTCCCAGGAGGGTTTACAACGTGGCCAGAAATTAGCAGGGTTACTGCTGTCTAGGCTCTGGTTCCCTGACTTGAATATTTGTAAATTCAGTTTCGGCGTATACATCCTAAGGTGATCAGGAATTAAGATTAGATTAGGGCTTCCCTGGTGGCGCAGTGGTTGAGAGTCCGCCTGCCGATGCAGGGGACACGGGTTCGTGCCCCGGTCCGGGAGGATCCCACATGCCGTGGAGCGGCTGGGCCCGTGAGCCATGGCCGCTGAGCCTGCGCGTCCGGATCCTGTGCTCCGCAACGGGAGAGGCCACAAAAGTGAGAAGCCCGCGTACCACAAAAAAAAAAAAAAAAAAAAAAAAAAAAAATTAGATTAAAATTAACCAGATTCATAAGAGACCAATGTATAAAGCATATTTTACTCAATCCGTAATGCATTTAATCATTCATACAGTCTTCCATTCTTTCAGCTCACATTTACTGACCACTACAGTTTTCTAGGCACAGAGATAATACTAGGGCCAGTGGTATCCAAGTAATGGTTAAAGACATAATCCATGACATCCAAAGGCTCATGGTTGCTCATGGCGGTTCTTGACTTCCCTTTTCACCCAGACACGTGCCTGACCATGACACTGGATCTACGGAGAACCATTCTCTTTTCCAGCCATTCCTGTGTTAACCCATTTCCACATAGAAACTTCTACAATTTCAGAAGAATTTGGAGAGGAAGCTTGTACCCTGGCTTGCTTCTTTCCATAAAAGAATAGCTTTTCTGACCGGTGAGGCTGGGTTTGGGGCTCCGGCTACCACTGACATGCTATTCATTGTTTCTCTCTCTTCAGAGTCACATGTGTTCTCTTGCCTCCTACCTTAGCCGTAAGGTCAGCCCACTGGAGCAGGCCTCAGCCCGAGTCAGGGTGATGGAGGGATAAGAGGGGTGAGGAAGAGAGAGAGGGAGGGAAGGATGGAGGAAGGCCTGAAGTTTTAGAGCTGCAGCTGGGTGAGTGAACCCATCAGAAGGAGAAAGCGGAGTTAGCCTCTTCTGGACTCAGTTCTGAGCCATGTTCCCCCATCCATATCTACCACCAAAAGGCAAACAGTCTGTCCCTACTTAACACCCAGGTCTGCAGCTCAGCCAGAAAGGAGAGGGATATAATTATCACCAAACATTTTACATCCTCCCACGGCCATATCCAGGGTGGCAGACAATTCGCCACGCCCTAGCCACAGCTCGGACTTTTTTCTCCTATGCAGGAATGTCACTATTAAGGCCATAGTTCATTTCGATGGCTCTTCATTCAACAAATATTTATTAAATATCTGTTGTGAGCCAAGCAATGGGCAAGATGCTGGGAATTTTTTTTTTTTTTTCTTATGAGTTAAGTTTTATTTGGGGCAACCTGAGGACTGTAGCCCAGGAGACAGCATCTCAGGTAGCTCTCAGAAACTGCTCCAAAGAGGTAGGGGGGACGGTCTGTAGAGATGTGACTTTGGTGAAGGGAGAGTCCATGCAATCGAGCACATATTTTTTGAAGAACACTGCTGCTAGTTACGAGGAGCAGACGTCCCCATGAAGGATTTTAGTGCTTTTCTAGATACGGGGAGCTACAAGAACTGGGCTCATAAAATCTTCTCCTGAAAATATCTAACTATCTGAAGACCTGTTCTGCCAGTTTTTCCCAGAGCACAGAGCACCTCACTCCTGATCTCTACCCTGAACTCCTTTCAGGGGGTTTTGAAAGTCAGCATCTGCAGCGGCTCATAATTTAATCCTGGTAGAGGTAGATGGCAAGTGCCAGTTTGCAGCTGGCAGGGCCCTCTCATGGTCGTAAATTCAACCATGGTTTAGGAGGCATTTCATGACCATTTCATCCCATGGTAAGACGCTGGGAATTGAGGCAAGCATAAGTCAGAAGAGTTCCTACCCTTGTGAAGCTTACATTCTAGAAGATAGAGACATATGACAAACAAGTAAACCGGGATATGGACAAGACCCTGGAAGTGCTTTACAAGAAATTGACAGCAGACTGGAGTAAGAACCACCAGGAGATACCCATGTTTGACACGGTGGTCAGGGAAGGCTTCTCTCTGTGAAAGAGGCATTGGAGTGAGACCTGCAAGGCAAGAAGCTGGGTGGGTGAAAGTTGGCCAGAGGAGACTTCAGGCAGAGAGAATTGCAAGGGCTCCGAGGCTTGGTGTGTCTGGAGAAAGAAGTTTGCATCCTTTGACTTACTTGTGTTCAAAGAAAAATAACATGTGATATGATGCATTCCATATTACGAGTGGTATAAGTGAATCCATAACCACGAAAACAAGTTTTCTTTCCGTGTATATGCCTTAATCGTTTGGCCCAACACACTTTAGGAAAAGGATCACTTCTTTTAGACCCACACCAGAGAATGCAGAATAATTCTAGAGACTTGAATAGCTACCAGCCGCAGCACCTGTCTTTCTAGAACAGGGCTGGGTAATTCCCATCTTGGCTTTTTATTCTAGAATCTCCATGCACCATCTCTATGTTGATCTACTTCATCTTCGATGTATATACTTAGACTTTTTTTTTTTTTTTTTTTTAACTTGTTTTTTTTTTTTTTTTTTAACATCTTTATTGGAGTATAATTGTTTTACAATAGTGTGTTAGTTTTCCCTCTACAACAAACTAAATCAGTTATACATACACACATGCTCCCACATCTCCTCCCTCTTGCATCACCCTCTCTCCCACCCTCCCTATCCCACCCGCCCAGGCGGTCACAAAGCACAGAGGTGATCTCCCTGTGCTATGCAGCAGCTTCCCACCAGCTATCTAATTTACATTTGATAGTGTATATATGTCCCTGCCACTCCCCCACTTCGTCACAGCTTAGACTTTTAAACAATCTGCTTATGTGGCTATTCCTTCATGCAAACTCATCCAAAGAGATTTCTGGATTTCTGTGAAGCTCTGGCCTTTCTTTTTTGTCCTTGCTGAGATCCTTAACCTTTGAGGATCTCTGCAATATTATGAATACTTGCCATTCTGGAGGGCTTTTGTTAGCATTCTTTTTTCCCCCGCTTGTTTGTAAGTTTCCACCCAGGGGGTCCAGCTGTGCCAGAATTTCCTTCTCTCTCTGCCTGTCTCCCACAGCTGCTTAGACCACACTCCATCCAGCTGGCAGATCTTTCTGCCTCCCTCTCCTCTGGGTCCCCTTTGGCCTCAAATGCTAATTGAGGAGCTCAGAAAGAGGACGTTAAAAAGGGCGCTTCCTGGTGGGCATCAGTGACTCACTGTGCAGACGGGGCCTTCTCACCATCTGATGAGTCATGAGTGGGGCTGAGCAGATAGATGGTCACCGGGACAGATAATGTGTCAGTCTCTCTGTCAACTCTGCTTGGCCCCAGATGCCAAAATAGCCTACATCTGGGCCCATTGGAGGCATGTGATCCAACACTATAAGAAATTTCAACCAACGAGGAGGGTGGTCCAGCCGTACTTTCTAGAAGGTCGAGCTGAAGGATAAATATTGTCACAGAGATATTCAGGATAGCTTTGCCATCCCAGCCAGCAGCTATCTGAGCAATGTCTTGCTGACTCAAGTCCATTCTCTCCACAAATATAAATGCTCTATTTTTCATCTGAATGTACTCTTGTCTTTAAGGTCTCATTTCATTTGTCAGGAAACAATGCAGAGCAAATGAGGGCTACTTCCTACAAGGCAGAGAATAATAACAGCTTCTGTGAATAAGGCACCTACTCTCCCAGGCACTTGGCAGCCATGACCTCATTTACTTCTTATACCTTTTAACACACTATCTGGCTCACCCAGGGGCACAGACCGGGAGACTGAGGCTCAGGGAGTTTCAAAAATCTCCCCAAGTTCTCACGAGTAGGAAGGGTAAAGCTGAGTTTAGAATAAGGGTACCATATAATTTATTATCCAAACCAGGGCACTTTTGAGGGTGCAAGGCAAGACTCTTAGGGCTTTCCCAGGCAACAGGTGTAAAAGTGGAATGTCCCAGCTAGTCAGAGTATACAGATGCCTGAGTTCTGAACCAGTTTTTTGGCTCGAAAACCCACTTTTCCCCACTTATCCTATTGATTGCCGGGAAGGTAATCAGAAGAAATGAGAATTCTTTTCTCATCAAAAGGAAGCCCCCACTTCCTTTTGTAACATTTTCGCTTGCTGACTCCTTCCCATCTCCTCCCATCCCAGGATACCTCTGTGCTTTTAAGAAGCCCCGAGGGTGATTCGGATGTGCTGCAGGGTATGGGAACTCCTGCACTCAACGCTGCGATCTTTGAAGACAGCAAGTCCCTCTCATTCAACATTGTATCGTAAAAAAAACAAAACAAAACATTGTATCGTAGCAGCTGACATAGACGAATCCAGTATCTGCTTAATAAATATTTGTTCAATGAACCAATGCAATTCCATACAGAGGCGATCAGGTATGAGTGTCGTCTGGTGTTTGGGGGGGGGGTAGAAATTAGTGGTGGGTGTCCAGCATACAAAGAAAAATAAGACAGAGGTAAACAGGGGGAGCATCTGCCAGGCTAAGCTTCAATTTCATCCTAAAAGTAGAGCCACCAAAGGTTCTGAGTAGCAAAGAGACTTCGTTTGGTTTGCATTTTGGAAAGAACAGTCCTCATGGTCGTGTTCCAGGTTAAGCCCATAAGAAATGGGACACTGAAAGTATTTATTTATTTGTTTAGTTAGTTAGTTTTGAATTTTATTTTATTTATTTTTTATGCAGCAGGTCCTTATTAGTTATCTATTTTATACACATCAGTGTCTACATGTCAATCCCAATCTCCCAGTTCATCCCCCCACCCTCCCCCCACCCCCACTTCCGCCCCTTGGTGTCCATACGTTTGTTCTCTACATCTGTGTCTCTATTTCTGCCCTGCAAGCCGGTTCACCTGTACCGTTTTTCTAGATTCCACATATATGTGTTAATATACGATATTTGTTTTTCTCTTTCTGACCCACTTCACTCTGTATGACAGTCTCTAGATTCATCCACGTCTCCACAAAGGACCCAATTTCGTTCTTTTTCATGGCTGAGTAATATTCCACTGTATAATATGTACCACATCCTCTTTATCCATTTGTCTGTCATTTAGGTTGCTTCCATGACCTGGCTATTGTAAATAGTGCTGCAATGAACATTGGGGTGCATGTGTCTTTTTGAATTATGGTTTTCTCTGGGTATATGCCCAGTAGTGGGATTGCTGGGTCATATGGTAGTTCTATCTTTAGTCTTATAAGGACCCTCCATACTGTTCTCCATAGTGGCTGTATCAATCTACATTCCCACCCACAGTGCAAGAGGGTTCCCTTTTCTCCCCAGCCTCTCACTGGAGGTATTTAAAACATGTTTTCACAAGGGCTACTGAGTGCCCAGCATAATATAACCTTTTACCTATTTGAGAAATCTCCAAGCTGGGGCAAGCACCAGCCCGGCTCAGCCTCAGCCTCTGGACACACCCTTCGCACAGTGATCAGTCACCCCAGTGGAGCACCTCAGAGCCACGCTTTCAGGAGAGTAGTTCCCCCCCGGTTGCTCACTGGCTTCTCCCCCAGTATCTGTAGTGCTACCCCGTGGGTGGCTGGGTGAACGGGAGGCACCCCCCAGAATCAGGAAAGTGAGGAGAGGTTTCTTTGGCCAGAGCAAATCCCTTCGTGGGGAATTTTCCTCTTCTCTTTTTGCTTCCCATGACCTCCATATGCCATCAGAGGGCCTGGGTTCAGTCTTGTCTCTGGGGACAGGGTACCTGAGGGGCTTTCAGACACGGCAGTGAGCTTCCCATCCCCCTCTCCCGCCTCCCGACTGGGGCTGTGGTTACTATTGCTCTTCCAGGCCAACCTGGGGGACCTGGCTGTTTGCAGCCCTCTGCCCTGGGGCTACCCACAAAGCTTTGCCCTGTCTGGCTAGCAGGCTGCCGGGCAGTGTAGATGAAAGACACTGTTCACACTTACGGCGACTGGAATGCTCTCTCTGTAAACCAGGAGATGTGGACACCAACTCATCAGCACTCAAAGTCTGATGATGAATGGTGGGTCCCTGGAGTCGACCCTTTCATTGGCTTCCCTCGAGGGACAGGCTTCTTCTGAGAGGGTCCTGGGGCAGCTTGGGGTGGGAGTGTCCAGGCCCAGCGCTCGAGGATGTCTGAACACACGCTCTTCCTTTTCTGGACAAAGCCCGCGTCCTGTGTCCAACCCTCCTCTTATCCTCTCTTCTAGAACCATCCACCGCCCTGAAGGCTTCTCCTAGCGCCCTAGTCCTCACCTCATCCCTCTTGCTGCATTCTGACTCATGCACAGTTTCTACCTTTCTACCTTCATACCCCAAGCCTTTATGCACTACTTGCCAGGCCTGTTCCTAAGCATTCACAGGAATACGATCATTTAAATCTCAAGCTCTGTCAGCACTAACTGGCCGACTTTGGCTTGTATCTCTTGGGCCAGAATGAGACACACACACCCCTGGCTACAAGGAGGGCTGGGAACTTGGACATTTGGGTTCCGGGTTCCCATACGGGAGGTGGCAATGAGGCGGGAGGGGAAGGGGGTGGGGAGAGGCTTGAAAGCAGTCAATCAACAGTGTCTGCAGATTCAGAAACTGAGTCGCATAGAAGAGAAGTAACTTGCTCCAGATCACCCAGCTAGAGAGTGATGGAGACGTGGGTAAAATTCCAGGCTGACAGCTCCTGAGTGTGTTCTTGTAACGACTGGTCTTCTGTGGGGACCCTCACGGGGAGACGGAGAAGTGGATGGATTCATGGTATACTAAGAGGTACAATGGTTCCGGTGGGGGCCAGTTGTTTCGGGGAGAGAGTGGGGTCAGGGACAACTCCAGGATTCTGCCTAAAACGACATACTGGAAATGTAAATAATAATGTCAAATCTTTGAAGGACTTCCATGGACAACTCTCTTTAATATATTGGTTATAATTCTGATAACAAGTGTGCCTCATTAACCTTCCTTTAAAAGATGGAAAAAAATCGAGGCTCACAGAGGTTACGTGACTTGTCCAAAGTCACAAGGATGGTAAATATAGATGACAGCTGGACATGAACTGGGTCTGCGTGGCTTCAAAGTCAAACTGATGACCACATTTCTACGCGCTGCCTTCTTATGAGGAAATAACGGGAACGGGAGGCAACGGCCGGCTTCTGTGAATCGTATGTTGTTGGGACTCCTGTCCTTCTTTGACCCAGATTTGTAAACAGAGGCTTTGCAAGCCAAAGTACACATGGGCAGTTGCAAAGACGCGATCTCAGCAGGAGAAAGTCGCACGTGTCCTGGTGGTGTGAGTCTGCCTGAATCATGTGTCCCCATGGAGCCCTGCCGTCTCCATGGCCGAGCTGCCCCAGGCCTGGAGGTCTGCAGATGGCCACAGAGCGGCTGCCGGCTTGTCCAAGTGCGGCCTGGGCAGTCCGGAGGGAGGGGGCTGCTGAAGGGTCAGCGTGGCCGGCTGACAGAGCTTCCTTTGCTAGGCTCCTCGCTGAGTCCTTTTAAAGGGAAGAAGGAAAATAAGAAAAGATACTTGTCATGGGGACCAGAAAGTCCCACTTTAACAACAGCTGTCATTCACTTATTCATTCAAAACTATTGATGGAACCCCTGCCATGCGACAGTCTGTCCTAAGTACTGGGGATGCAGCGGGAGCTCAGACAGAATCCTTGCCCTCAGGGAGCTTGCGGTTTAGTGGACGGAGAGGAAAGCTGTAAATAAATGTGTACTGTGTGCTGTAAGAAAAGCGGTGGGGGACCTCCCTGGCGCTCCAGTGGTTACGTCTCTGCACTTTCACTGCAGGGGGCATGGGTTCGATCCCGGGTTGGGGAACTAAGATCCCACATGCTGCATGGATGGCGCGGGCAAAATAAAAAGCAGCGACACAGGCTAAAGGGAGAAGGACTAGAGAGGCTGGGGATGCTCTTTTTAGCAGGGGGAGGGTCAGGAAAACCACTTTGAAGAGGCACCATTTGGGCAGAGACCCGGAAAAAGCGAAGGCGTAGGCTGGGCGGATACCTGGGGCCGGAATGGTCTCTGGCAAAGGGAGTAGCAAGTTTCCGAGAAAGGAGTAGGAGCTGGGCTGTCTGGGCTGAGTGGCCAGCATGTTGATGGGGGAGGGTCTGGTGGCCAGAGATGGACACGGGTGAAGGGGCAAAGGGTGTTGAGGGTAAGAAAGCGGAGACACACAACTCACCGAACATGGTTCACATTTGGAAGGGAGGTAAGATATTTTCTGGGTGATACCAGAAATCGGGATGAAAGACCAGTCGTGGAAATCACTGGAGGCTGATTTCAGTTCCATAAAAAGGCACCAGGCACCAGCTCTGGAGATAAGGGACAAACATGAATTCGTTCATTCGAATATTTACTGAGAACCTACTATGTGCTCAACAAACGTGTGTGGGATTCAGCTTTTTGTTTGAATCATTATTTAAATGAAATCCATCCTTTGCAGTTGGTTGATAAGTTGGTCTCTTAGGTTTCTCTCAATCATAGAGTCTCCTCTTCCGTGTTAGTTAGCCAGGGCTGCCGTAACAAAGTACCACAGGTGGGTGAGTTGGGGTGGGGGAGGTGCGTAAACAGCAGAAAGTTATTTTCTCACGGTTCTGGAGACTAGGTGGCCAAGATGAAGGTGGTGGCAGTTTGGTTTCTTCTGAGGTCTTTCACCATGTCTTGTAGATGGCCATCATCTCCTATCTTCACCTGGTTTTCCCTTTGTACCCGTGTGTCCTAATGTCTCCTAAGGACACTAGCCACAGTGGATTAGGGTCAACCCTAATGACCTTATTTTAACTTAATTACCTCTT
The DNA here is from genome assembly GCF_026419965.1 of Kogia breviceps. NCBI lineage: Eukaryota > Metazoa > Chordata > Mammalia > Artiodactyla > Physeteridae > Kogia > Kogia breviceps. The sequence continues at coordinate 66,156,129 of NC_081326.1, forward strand.
TAAAGACTTTGTCTCCAAAGGTAGTCATATTCAGCAGTACTTGGTGTTAGGGCTTCAACATACGAAGTTTAGAGGGGACACGATTCAGCCCATAGCATCCCCCTTTGCTCACACTTTGTTTATTGAATAAACTGAGTTGTCTGTTCTGTCTGAGATGTTCAGGTTGCATCCCTGTGGTTTACTCTATTTTCTGTAAATGGTACTTCGGCACTTGACTGGATTCAGGTTTGATTTTCAGGCAAGAATACTGTGTTATTGGGGGTGTATACTTCTGACAGGAGGCAAACGATGCCTGGTTATCTCTCTTTCTGTTACATACCATATGGTTTCAACAAGAAGTTTAGCTACGTGAGAACCATGACATACCTTGAATATTTCCATACCTGCTGTTTGTATGAATGGCCTTGAGCCATCAGAATGCTGAGGTGCCTCTGAATCAAACCGAGTTTATATCCAACATCATTTTAGCAGTGAGTATTTTATGGGGTTTTCCTTTTGCAGATATCATTACATTTGCATATGAGATGAGATTGCAGGCTGGACCAGAATCCCCCACTGATCTGTGATGTAATGGGACAGAAATTTTATGGAATGGCAGCTGGGACAGGGGGAAATCCTTCCAAGCCACTCAGAACTGGATCCTGGTCCATTCTAGGGGACAGAATTGGTTAGTTGTTGCTATGTAACAGATCACCCCAATACTTGGTGACTTCAGATAACAACCACTTTTCTTACTCATATATCTGTGGCTTGGCTGACTTAGTCTAGACTTGTCTGAGGGGAAGGAGTAGGGAAGTACACTCCATCTTTAGGGAGAAGAACTAAAAAGTCACCTGGCAAAGGGCATGGATAAGGGCAAAAAAAAAAAGGGATAAAGAATTGGGACCAATAATTTAATCTGTAACACAGATTAAATGAAATAACATATGCAAAGTGCCCAAGGATTTCTGGGCCTATGGTCTATGCCTTGTGAATGCTGGCTATTGCTACTACTATTATTAATCATTAACCTTTATTTTGCACAAATTGTGGCTGGAAATGGAACGCAGAGGTCCGTTCTTTGGGAAGGCTTTTATAGACATCCACAATGATGGGTGTCTCTCACCGTCAGCGCTGTGACCACAGGTGTAGGGGGTCATCCGTGCTAGTTGCCGGTTGACGGAACAGTTTGTTCTCCATGCTGGGTGGCTGTTTGTTCAGAGGAGGCCCTGGGACTGACTTGTCAGTTCACGATCAGGTGCTGTCAAAACCAGGGAACTCATACGGGATTTCCCTGGTGGTCCAGTGGTTAAGACTCCACACTTCCAACGCAGGGGGCGCGGGTTGGATCCCTGGTCAGAGAACTAAGATCACACATGCCATGTGGCACGGCCAAAAAAAAAAGACCCTGGGAAATCATTCCTGATAGCCCACGTTCAGTAGAGATAGAGAACTCAGACCCTGGTTTGAAAGAAGAAATGAATTGCTTGATTGGAGCTCGAACACCTGGACATTCTTAACTAGTGAGAGTGCGTTTTTGGCACGTGTTAGGGGGAAGGGGCAAATGAAGGGGAAGCAGATTGGTCTTAGAGATGTATTTTAAAAAGTTATGGTTTACTTGTATGTCCTGGGCTCGGCACAGCTTTCATTGGAACGCCTTTGCTAGCGGTTCCCATGTGAACCCTGCAGACTGTTAGTACCAGAATCCCCTGGGGTTAGCAACGCATCCACACGCTGACTTGGGAGGCTGAGGGGGCGACACTCTGGTTTTAAAAGCTTTCTGGTGTATGTGATGAGTAGTCGGATAAAGGGGACACTGGTCTCCCCATTGGTGCATTCACGTCTATTTACACCATCGCACAGAAACTGGGTTCCCACTCATGGCTGGTCAGGACTGGAGAGGTCTGGGTTCTGAGCTCTTAAGGAGCAAAGGCCATGTCTTATTCCATCCTTGCATCCGGAGCAAGGTGCCCTGGAGGGGTGTGATGTTGAGCCCAGCATTTATGGGGCCTTCATTGTGCAGGACAGGAGACAGAGGCCCAGAAAGGCTAAGTGACTCACCCAGGGGTGTACTGCTAAGGCATTCCCCACTCAGTCTCCCCTGCGCCTCGGCATCCGGCCCTTCCAAACCTCTTCTCGGGAAGGGAGCTCCTAGGTATGAAACACCTCTGACGTGTTAGGCCTTGGGCTAGGTGATTCAAACATGTTATTTCATTTTCTGCTTTCGTTAACAAATAAAACTTGTAAATTAGCACTATTAACTCCACTTTATAGATGAGAAAATGTACCAGAAGACACACAGCTGATGGGGAGGAAGCAGAAATCCAGTCGAGGTTTGTTGGGTGGATGTGGTGATTGACAGGGAGTACGAGGAGGGCTCCTGGGGTCCTGATGACACTCTGGTCCTTGGTCTGGATACGGATCACCTGGGAGAGGGGGCTCAGGGTGTGAAAATTCATCGCTGTGCACGTAGGCTTTGTACACCCTTTTACGTCGTCTCTCTTCAATGACAAGGTAGAAAAACCAATCCAGGTGAATCTAGGTTGCAAAGCCCTGCTCTTCTGTTATGTCTTGCTGCCTCCCACGATGAAAGCTTGGCTTCTGCCCCACCAACTCACGACGGCATTTCCACGCGAAGACACACAGTGTGTAAAAGGAGGGTCTGAGCTAGAAACCAGGCCTTTTTTTTTTTCTTGACTAATATTCTTTTCTTCTATATCAGCCACCTCTGGGGAGGTCCCAGCAGATGCTTGAATGTGACTTTTCCTGGGATAACTGAATCATAGGGCAGATGTGTCTTTTAGAGCTCATTTTATGCAAGACTGAGGAACTTTCATTATTACTGACATCTACATCTCTGTTTTCTTTTAAAAAAAAACACTTTATCTATGTATAACTGACAGATTTAAAGTATACAGTCTATGTTTTGACATACGTATTTACACCCATGTAAACCTCTCTACATCAAGGTAATGAAGATAATGAACATATCAATCACCCCAAAAGTGTTCTTGTGTCCCTTTATAATCCCTTCCTCCAGCCCCGACCTGTGTGCCCCTCCATCCCCACCTATCCCTAAGGCAACAAATGATCTGCTTTCTGTTGCTGTACATTCGTTTTTATCTCTTAGAGTTTCATGTGAATGGAGTTAATCATTATATGCCCTTTTGTATGTGTGGCTTCTTTCGACCAGCATAATTATTTTGAGATCCATCCACGTTGTCGCATATATCAACCATTTCTTCCTTTTTACTGCTGTATGGTATTCCATCATAGGACTGTATCTCAGTGTCTGTATCCATTTACCTGCTGATGGACATAAGGGCTGTTTCCAGTGTTTGGTTATCTCAGACAAACCTGCTACAAACCTTCTCGTACAAGTCTTTGTTGGACATAGGCTTTCACTTCTCTCGTGAAAATATCTAGGAGTAGAATGGCTGGGTCATATGGTAGGAATATGTATAACTTTAAAAAAAGCTGCCAAACACTTTGTTTTCCAAAGTGTTCATACCGTTTACATTTCCATCAGCATGGAAGAGGGTTCTGGTTCCTCGGCATCCCTGCCAGCCCTTGCTATGGTCAGTCTTTTTCATTTTAACCATTCAAATAAGTGTACAGCGCAGACTTCTGAAGATGTCTTTTTGTGCAGCTCTCTCCTGTCTGGTTCTGGGTTCTGTGAGCTCTAGCCACGTTGTTCTACTGGACTTCCAGCTGCATCTCTTCAACTCACCCTGGTTGCTGGACTCTGACTGAGTTCCTCCTTCCTGTGCTGAGGCCTGGAAATTTTCTCAAGGCAGTAAGTTGGGGCAATGACAGGGCCCACTTGAGCTAGAACCCAGGTCTTTTGCCTCCTTGGCCAATATTCTTTATTTCCACACCATCTTTCAGGTATCATGCCCATTGCCTGATGTCCAGTGTTTTATGAATCATTATTTCATTGTCTGCTTTTTGCTTATTTCGGGTGGGAAAGCAAATCCTATCGCTGTTACTTCTATTTGGCTGGAAGTAGAAACCTCTCTTTCTTTAAGGGTCTTCAATTCTCTCTGGTCCTCTACAAAAGTGACTCTAGTTTCTCTTTCACACAGAGGTATCAATGACTCAATTGCTTAAAGCATTACTGTTTCAGGTCACTTTGTATGTAAGGAGAGTTCAAATTTTTACATCAAAGTGATGATACTCTAAGGATGAAATTTAGGCATCTGCCTGTGGCTATGAGATAGTTATTGTATTCTCCCAAGAATACCTCCCCAATCAGGGTTATGAACAAAACAAAACAAAACCAAGAAGAATAAAGGAGCTCATGAATTTAATAAAGTCACCTGACATGGATAACTCAATAAACCTTTATTGGGTACCACTTTTTTCCAGGTGCTTTATTAGGCAGTGAGGATCTAAATATGCCTGTCCTCAGTGAGTTTATGCTCTACTGGGTAAAGATATTCATGAACAAGTAAATATAATGCATTTTAAGAAGTATAGGATTTGAGTATGTGTCAGGGTGATTCCCAGGGATGACAGCTGGGAAATCTGCTCCATGTGGTCATTCAGAGACTCTGAGTCTACATCCATCCACCTGCCATCTACATCCCACGGCTTCCAAGATCACGCTGATACCTATCCCGGTCACCTGGAAGCAAAAAGAGCATGGAGGAGGGCATCCAAGGAAGGTTCTTAGGGGCCAGACAAGGAAGCGTTGTGTATCATGTTTTCTCAGTTCCTATTGGCTATAGCCTGGTCACATGACCCAAACCAACTGCCAGGAAGATTGGGAAATGTAGTCCTGTGTGCCCAGGAAGAAGAGGTAACAGGTTCTGGCAAACTGCTAAGAGAGTCTGTCATATTAAGGATCTCTCTAATATAAGTTTATAAAATACATATTTTTTTACAGCTATTTGTTACAGTGACACTTACTCAGCATTTGATAAGGGGCTGAGGCTGTCACGTGCATTTGAAATTGACTTATGGCCTTTCCGCAATCAGAGGCAGGTGGAAAGGAACAAGTGGAGTACGGAGTGATGTCCAGCTGGGCTGCAGAGGTATGCGTGTGGTTAACATGTGCTTCCTACCTTTTATAACTCTCTGGAATTAGCAGCTTGTGACAAAGAGACAAAAGGCCTCCTTAGTGAGGTGGCCTTGAAGCCACATCAGAGTGATGAAGTGACAAAATCAGACCCCAGAGAGATAGCTGACCCCAAATAAGCTGCAGCCTTCAGTGTGACACAGGAGCAATGTCTATTTTGTTACTCTGAACCTTGACTTTAGGTCACTGTCAGGTCTCGTCTAACTGGCCATGTTACAGAATGACTTTGCATCATAGTCCCAGGTTTGAATCCCCCAGCTCCTCAGTTGCTAAACTTGTGACTTTGAGAAGTTTACTTAACCTCCCTGTGCCTTGGTATCCTTGCCTGTAAAATGGAGCTAAAAAAGCATCTGCTCATCATATTGTAGCCAAGATTAAAATGAGTTTATACTTATAAGACACTTGGTACAGTGCCTGGCACATCGTAAGAGTTCATTCTGTGATAGCAGCTACTATTAGTCAAGTGGGAATGATAATTGCCATCTCATAGAGCTGTGGTGAGGGTCAGTGAGAGGGTGTCACAGAGCCTGATCACAGAGCAGGTGTTCCGTTAGTGGTTGTGATGGTCACGGCAGCTTCACCAACCATGTACGCCGGCAAGAGCGGGAGCTCTAAGATGCCTCAAGGGACAACTCAGAAGGGAGGACCCCCAAATGGTGCTCCTGAGTCATGGTGAGGAGCAGAGAAGCAAGTTAATTACTGTAATTAATACCAAAAGGAAGGGATGAATTCAAGTGTCCTATGGTGGGATTGATGCTGCTGGGGATTTGGGTAGAGTGAGGTTTGGACAGAGTTTTTATAGGAATGAAGGAGGAAAATATTCTGAGAGTCAGGGATCACTGTGTGTGTGGGTGTGTGTGTTTGAAAAATAAGGCTCAGTTCAGCAGGTGTTATGATACTTATGTGGTGTGTCCATCCTTGGACTAGAACCCCTGACGAAGACATAGAGAAGCTTCATCCAGTGGAGAAATGACCTACAGCCACACAGTCCCTTCCAGTACACAGCATATTAACAGTTCCGAAGCACTTTCCCATGCGTTCTTCTGTCGAGTTTTCTAGAGTCCCGAGGTTTGGTTATTAGCATCTCCATTTTACATACAAGGAAGCAGAGACGTGGAGATGCAAGATGTGAGATGAACGATCATTAGGCGGTCAGTCAATATGGAGACCAGAGCTCAAGCAAGTGAGATGTTGGCTGCTGTGCCAGTCCGACCCCTTCATGAGTTTCAGAGGTGGGGTGACCTGCTCCAGGTCAGCACAGACCGAAGTAGAGTGTTACCTAGAGCACAGATCTCTTGAATCCAAGTAAAAGGTTTTTCATTTATCTCACCCACCATTCAAAACATCTTTGGGGTGCTGCCTCCTCCTGGAAGGCTTCCTGAACCCTCCATAACCCAGAAAAGTTAAGCATTTCGTAACATTGAAGCAGCCTCCAAGCTCTTACTGTTATTCTTATTACGCTCTGTCGCCATGTATCTCCCCTTCCTTTTAGGCACAGAAAGCAGGGTCAGTCTTCTATCACTGCACCCTACTATTTTCCACGGTGCCTGGGAATTGCAGATGCTTAACAGCTGCTCTCCAAATGAATGACTCAGTGAATCATCTAGAGGACTCACTCCTCTGTACTAGGCTAGGTCTGCTAGATCTTGTGGAAAGGAAGACTTGTGTTCAGCTTTTTTTTTTTTTTTAATTGAAGTTTAGTTAATTTACAATGTTGTGTTAGTTTCAAGTGTACAGCAAAGCGATTCAGTTATATATATAACACATACACACATATGTGTGTATATATATACATACATATATATATATATATTCTTTTCCAGATTCTTTTCCATTTTAGGTTATCATAAGATGTTGAGTAGAGTTCCCCGTGCTATACAGTAGGTCCTTGTTGCTTGTTTTGTATACATTAGTGTGTATATGTTAATTCCAAACTCCTAATTTATCTCCCACCCCGACCCCAGGGAATATGGGTCAGATTTAGAGAGGCAGAGAAGAGGTCAAGAGCATTCCCGGTGGAGACCATTGCAGGGCCACAGAGCAGAGGCTGAATGGGGGTCCTCCTATCGGTGAACTGTAGGAAGGCTTGGTTGCGAACAGTTTGCGTCTTAGGAAGTGGTTTGAAATAAGGCTGGCGTTGGAAGCGGGAAACCAAGATATAGTCCCTTTGGGTCCTAAGCTTGTCGGAAAGCCTTGACACTGTTCTTTTTTGCATCCGGGGCTGCTGTTAATTAAGGCTTCCTCTTTAACCTGGAAGTCACCATGCTGATTCATGCCCCAGTCACAACCAGTCTGGATTCCCCTCCACAGTACTATTCTAGAAACCCCACTCCCCCAAGGCAGATACTTCAGCTGTCACTAGATGCTTATTAAGGGGAGTGAGTCAGGGTGGTGGCTTAAGACACAATTTCCACCCTGCTCCACATCCCCTTCCTCTCCTCTCCCTGCTATTTCAAGCACACAAACTCACAAGGTTTTGTGGGGAGGGGAAAGCACACGGGTTCTGAGCTTCTAGACCTCCCAGAAAATCTGTTTTGCAGTTCATTACCTATGCTACCTTGAACATATTGCTAACCCACCCTGGGCTTCAGTTTCCTCAACGCAGAGCAGGGGTGTTGTAAGGATTGAATGGGGTTAAACGTAAAGGGCTTTGCGTAGGATTGTGGGGGTATGGTAGGTCCTCAGGAAGTGCCAAGGGTGCCTGTGGTTTGACATGCATGTGCCCTGAATTACCCCACTTCAGAATGTTGTCCACAGGGCCATTTTGATGTGGGTCTCCAGCAGGATCCTGGGAAACCATTCCCTCCTTCCTTCCTAGGTGGCTGTTTGTGGATCATCCTTGCAAAATTCCTTTCTGTGGTTCTCTGGGGGTGGCAGGGACACAGCTCAACGGCTCCCCAAACAGGAACCTTTCACAGCTTCCTGGTCAGCTGCCAGACCCCAGGGCTGGCAGGGCCACGTGAGCTGGTTCCTGCTCTGTAGATTTCAACCAAGTTGTCCAGACACAGAGCCTCAGGTCTTTCTTCATATCAGCTCTTTGGTGACCCGAACAAGCACCAGAGCAAGCACCCTTTACCTGAATGATCTTTGCTCAAAAATGGTGGGGCTGTGTGTGGAATTTGCTTTTGCTTCCTGGCTTCTAGGTGGACTTTCAGACTCTGCTGCAGGGCTCATCCATCCAGCAGACCCTGACTCTTGTGCGGAGTTCCTACCCTTCTCTCCTTTCCCCGTTCCTCACCCTAACGCAACCCCATCGGGCATAGACACATGCTAGCATTTTCCTGCCTCTGGTGCATCCAGCTCACCCGCAGCCTGGGCACACACGGAGAGCACGCTGCCTTGTTATTAGTATCCCCTGCCCATGGCATTCAGAACTGTCCTGTTTTGTGCCCCATCCACTCAGGCATCCTTTCCTAGCCTTGACTTCCCCATTTTCAGGAGGTAAGGGGAACAGAGATGCTGTCAAAGAACCACTCTCACCTTCCAAAAAATAGCTCTAAGGGAGGGAGCTGAGGCAGTGAAGTGAGAGTCATAAAACTTGCATCCCCAGCCCCACTACTCACTGGTTTTGTAATCTCCAGTGGTCCTATTTGAAAGGGTGGGCCCAATGCTAATTGCCTGGTACCCTCCTCCCCGGACTCCCCATTTACTGTGAGAATGTCTGTGAAAGAGCTCTGTAAACCAGAGCTGTTATTCTATGGAGGAGACCTATTATTATTAAGAACCGGTTTTCCTGATTCTTCCAGCTTTCCCTTCCTCTCCATCCCCTGCACTGGCTTGAGGCTGAGGCTCCGTGGAGGTGTACCTTTGGGGCCAGACATTAGAAAAATTCTGCTCCGTTTACCAAGGGAGTCTTCTGAATTGCTCTGATTTAAGCATTGTGGAACCAAAGAAGGATAAAGGAGTCTGACACCAAAACATTTCTGGGTTTGGCTTTTTAACATCCTAGTGGAAACTGACATGTTAAGCTCTATACAGAATTCAGAAAGAAAACCTCTGTTCACTCGGCTGCTCTGGAGTGAAGCTCTCCCTGAAGCCTCTGCCTCCAGGCTTGCCCCCCCCAAGTCCACTCATGCACCCCAATGAGCTCTCTGAATGTCAGTCTCTTTATATTCCTTCTTGGCTCGAACCCTGCACCGTGGATCCCCATCACCCTCAAGGTGAGGTCTAACTGTACGTACAGGGGCTCTTGCTGAGCTTTCCAGCCTTGCCATGACCTCTCACTCCCTCATGCTTATCCCTGAAGTAATTCTGCTCAGCCAGTACCTTGTCCTCTGTTACCACCTCCTCTTCCTGTAGGGATCCGCTTAGATAGCATCCATTTATGAAACTTACCCTCGCTCCCCTTGACAAAGTGAGGTGCCTGCAATGTGTTCCCATAGCGTCTTGCTTCTCCCTATAGTAGCCTCTCCACCCTTGACTATTGTCACATGTTAAGATCTGTCTTCTCCATGAAGCTGGAAGCTCCATTAGGCCAGGCTCTACCACCATCTTGGTCATTCATCACAGTCATGGCACCTAGTCCAGGGCCCAGCAGTGAATGAATGAATGAAGGAATGAATGAAGTGTATTAGTGTGTTACAGACTTCGTCTCAGGAAGCTGGAGAGCTCAAAAGTCTTCATGGAGAACACAGATGGGCTCATCGTAGAGAAGAATTAATACCTTACTGAACAAAGTATGCAAACTTTATTATTAAGTGAAGGAATATTCTTGAGCCCAAGTCTATTTTCCTCGAAAAGCCATTCTTTTAATCTTCTTTTAATCACTCTATCTGACTGCAAGGGTTTTAGTATCAGAAAAATCTAACTTTGAATTCCCGGGACTTACCAGTTGTGTTCATTGAGGGAAGTTAGTTTATCTCCTTGCACTCCATTCCTTATTAGAGCACTCTGTGAATTAAACAAGATATGTTTGTAAAGTGCCTGGTTTTCAGTAGGTTCCCCACTGTAATTGTAAGTTGGTAAGTCAGAGACAGAGTTTAGGTTTTCCAAATTCAGGCACTGCTCAGACGAGAACTGATTACTTTCTTCTATAACATCCCTGAAGAATGGGGGAGGTCAGCATGAAATTGAGCTTCTTACATCTTGGGGAACTTGTCGTTTCTCGAGGCAGATTAATTCACACGTCCTTTGACAATTGAGTTTGTGGAGAAGTGCTTTTGCACAGTCAGCCGAATTCTACTACCCTGTGGTCCCACTTGCTCAAGATCACTGGAGAAAGCTCAGTCGCGGTGCCAAAGGCAGCTCCCCAGCCATCGGAGGACAGCGGCCCTGTCCCCACTCTTGCCTCTGGAGTCTGACTTCTCTAGGTAGGATGACACCAGTCAGTCCCTGCACACTTTTCTCAGGGAACAGGGCTTAAAGTCTCATTATCCACCCAATTGCTAACCTAGAACCAGCCCTAGCGCTTCTATACAACCTTAACGATAGTAGTTAAAAGAAAGACTCAGCCGCAAGGATGCTTACTGCAGCGTTGGTTACATTTGTGAAAAACTTAATGTAACCACTTAAATACTAGTGCTGGGGGACTGGGTGAATAGATTACAGCACGTTCACAGTTCACATGAACAAATACTAAGGAGCCATCAATAATGACTACAGGAATAAATGTTTACTGACCTGGAAGTATGGTTGTAATATGTACTGGCAAATGTAAAAAAGCTAGTTATAAAATAGAATGTATTATTGTTCAACTTTGAACAATAATATTTATGAATGTACAGAAGAAAATCTAAAAGTATTTAAAAGGGTAAAAGTGTTTATCTCTTGGGTCGTGAGATTACGGGGATTTTCTTTCTGTTCTAAATTTTCTATTGGAGGAGGAAGTATAGCTTAGTGGCTATGAAAACGGACTTCAGAGTCAGACAGACCTGGTCTTAGTCATTTTCCGCCGCTTGAGAGCTTTGTCACCTTCGTTTCCTAATTTGTAAAATAGACTAATAGTGCCTCCTCTTAGTGTTGTTGAGAAAATGATAAAGATGGCTTTGTTTCTGGAAGGATTACTATGTGCTCTGCTAAGCAGTTTACTTGCTTGTTCTTTATCATGAGCTCCATTCCACAAACAAGGAAACTGAGGCTTAAGAAACTTGCCCTTGTGCTACACAAAGGAGCTTGATTACTTTCTCCATTCTTGGCACTTTAGTCCTTTTAATGTTGCTAAAGTTCAAATGTGTTCTCCTGTCATCCACATCTCCCTGCTGACTCATTCTGGACCAACTTTGACTAAAACCCCCCAGACATTTTCATACTGGTCATGTCTCCTCTGTCCTCCGGTTATTCTTTTTCTTTTCTTTTTTTTTGGACATGAGTGAACTTATTATGGAGCAGACAGGTGGATGAGAAACGTGGCCATTCAAATCATACCATGAACGATGAGGAAGTCCAAGAATAAGCCTTGTAATTTGGTAGCGAGAAGTTGCTGATCGCACTGACTTCACACGCCAGAGCCCCAGGGGTAGTAAAATGCATGAGCTTTGCATTTTCCTTCTCAACTCATCTGGAAAGAGTGACTTCTGATATGAGAGTGGTGAATGGAGAGGCCAGGACTGGTCTAGTGAGGATGTCATTGGCCGGCCAGGACTCCTAGGAGAAGCTGAGGGACAGTGGTCGTGAGAACTGAGCAAGGGGCACATTGCAGTAGCAGGAGCTGGGTTGCCTGGCGGTGCTGAGTTCTAATTCCTGCTCTGTCATTGTGTGGCCAGGGCGTGTTAATGAAGTCTCTGAACTCCATCCTCAGAATGCAGCCAGTAGTACATAGGTGCTGGCGGTTTCAGGAGGATCGAAATGAGAGCATGAAAGACTCAACCCGGTGCTGGGACCGGTTTGAGCCCGCATCTTCTCTTCCCTGTGACCCCCCCCCATTCCCTCCTGAGAGATCTGGTAAATGTTGAAAACTCAAGAGAATCTGTGCCCCCAGAGTCTCCATGACTAGGGTGGGAAAATTGTACAGAACAGAAACTCAGAGCTGCCAGGGAGAAAGAAAGCCTTTGAGGTCCAAGTGGCCCAAACCGATCATGTATCCCCATTTGGACAACTTTATTAATTTTTTAAAATTTCACAATGGTTAGGTGTTTGTGTTGAAAAAAATCAAAGTAGGCAGGAGCATCTGGAGTAGACAGTAAGAATTCCTTTTGGTCACCCATCAATCCCCGCAGAGAAAAGCACAGCGACGTTTCCTGTGTGCCCTTCGCGACATTTTCCTGGGGATTTGAAATGTGCGTGTTCGGACATATATATACTTCCTCACCGGAAGCACGAATGTTCTGTGACCTGAATGTTCACAAAACTGTCAGGAAGAGAATAACATGCTGGCAAGGGGAAGAAGAGGCCCCACTGTCTCCGTTGCGTCCTCACACCTTTTCTGTGTGGGGTGGATGCCCACTGAATTTGGAGATGGCTGGAAGCCCCTTGATATTCTGACTTTTCTGCATGGCCACCGCTTCTAGCTCTGGTCCTTGGGCTTCTGCTTTGGAGGTTACTACCCGAGAGCAGATCTGTCTCCTGAAGGACTTGACCCCTTTGGCTAGAATGCTCCTTCCCCATCCAAGGGGAAATGGGACAGGGCCAGGAGGAAATATGTGTCTGGCTGACAAATCGCCAGAGTCAAAGGGACTTGTGAAGATGACCAACATTATTTTAAAACATATACTGACTCCAGAGGAGGAAGGCAGTTGCTTCTGCTTTGTCTTTTCTTTTGAGAGTGGGTAGAAGTCCTTCAGAGATGGTGTTGGACACTGTACTTTAACATGGTTAATATTTAAAGGGGTGATGTTGGCGTTAATGTCCCTTTTGGATACTCAGTTCTAGAGAATGTTATTAACTGGGCTCAATCCAAATAGTCTGAGTGTTGTCGGGAGTACAGTGAAAGCTACATGGATTGTCATTTTCTAGCTTTTTCCCCACCCACCTCCTCCAAGACATTTTCTGTGAAATGTGATTCTAACTAAAGGCAGGGGCACAGAGCCTTATACATAGTAGGAATCTAATTGCTGTAGACTGATTTGCTTCAGTTGTCTGTATTCTTGCTGACCATTTATTTATTCATTTGCTTATTAATCAAAATGTGTTGAGGTGGCTCTGTTTGCCAGGCACTGTGCTCTGTGCTATGTATCAAAGTGCAGACAAGGGCTTCCCTGGTGGCACAGTGGTTGAGAATCCGCCTGCCGATGCAGGGGACGCGGGTTCGTGCCCCCGGTCCGGGAAGATCCCACGTGCCGCGGAGCAGCTGGGCCCGTGAGCCGTGGCCTCTGAGCCTGCGCATCCGGAGCCTGTGCTCCGCAACGGGAGAGGCCACAACAGTGAGAGGCCCGCGTACCACAAAAAAAAAAAAAAAAAAAAAGTGCAGACAAAAGAGGAAGCCGTCAGTTGTCCTTAGAGCTGCAGCAGGAACAGGCTTTCAGCAGAGGGAATATTTGAGGAGGTTTTCAAAGTAGGAATAGGAGTTTGCCGGGCCAATGTGGGGGAAGAGCATTTCATAGAGGGGAAACACCGTTAACCAACCTAGGAAATACAGGATGAGGGGGCAAGATTGTGGGGATGAAAGTCATGGCCTGGACGGATTGACCGGCTCAAGTTGTCCTAAATGGACAAAATCCCAAATATTCACTGGAGAAAGATCTCCTTTTACTCCATCTAATTGAGTTCCTTTGAGCCACCGATTTATACTCAGCCAACTGCTATGTGATTTGCACTGTGCTGGGTGCTAGGAATATGACGCTGACCACTTCCTTTTGGCCATTTTCCTAAAGCCTCGGTAAACAGTATTAAAGTTTAACTTCTCATTGATCACCATTCTCTTCCACCCATGACAAAGCATCTTTCTATTTCAGGGGCATCGATGGTGAGAATGGCATTCGTTTTTATGTTCTGGACAAAGCAAGGGAGAATTTGAAACACTCTTTTATTGCCTTCTCAAAATATAAATCTAGATATCAGCGTGACTCATTGTTTTATCTATTGACGATATGTCAATATGATCAAACCTTATCTTGTGATAGATAACTCGTGAATGCCTTAATAAAGACTATAACCATGGCTTTGAATGCCATCATTTGGTTCAACGCTTTTTTTTTCCCACAAGGGGGAAATGACTTTACACATGAGTTTTATAGATGCGTTGTGTGGGAGGAACATGGTGGCTGGTGCCCAGGCCACTGCATTCTGATGCCTCCATAAATACAATGTCCGTGGCACACCATCGGTCCATAACCAAAACAGCAGTGGGATCTGTCCTGAGGTCAGTGTTATTGCAGTCCAACCTCCTGACCCCTCCCACCTCCACCTCCTTCTCCCCAGCTCCAGAGGTTAAAGGGCAACCAGCTCGATTCTGGACATCCTGCCTTTAGGCTCGCTCAGCTTGGCTGGCCGCCTGGTATCTTGCCCACCTGTCAGTCTTCCAGAAAGAGACGCTTCACTTCCTTCTGAAATCTTCTTTGAACAGCCCTTTCACTTGCTACTCTGAGTGTCTTTTTGGTTGACAAAAACCACAAACCCAGATGGGCAATTAGGGATTGAGGGTAACAGTGGTTTGGGATTTATTTCAGCTAATTGCTGTCCTATGTGAACGATTGCATCATCTGTGACAGCTGGCCTGGATAATCACCCCTCTTTAGCAGTAAGTTTTCACCTTCTGTGTAGTGGGGACTTCCAAGGCTATTTTGACTAGTCTGTCCTAGGGAGTGGCAAATCTGAAAAGGTATTGTAGATACCTCACTGGTTGTTGTGAAAATTAAATAGGATACAGCCATCAAGTTCTTGCCATCTGCCTTTTCACAGTAAGCATTTGATTTAGGTTAAGTATTTTTATTTTCTAGAACCTGTGTATCCCTGACCCTCACACGCTGCACCCTGCACTCGACTCCATTGTTCTCTGTTGCTGATGGCACATAGCTTGTGATGCCTTCCTTTTTATTCTGTACTGGTTTTAGAGGTGGAAAGGAGGATGCTGTGATGTGTATATAGTTAATCGGAAGGTTCTGCCAAGCGGCTGGGGCACTGAGCTCTGGAACATGCTGCAAAGTCTAAATGGGTTTTGGGGGTACATTGAGTTACGTTCTCATTTATACTAGTGTGACAAGGATTGCTACCTTGACTATTTAAGCCAAGGTGGGAGGGGTCCACGGGCAGGGGGCAGGATGGGGAACTAGATGTCCTTATATGTTGCTCTTAGAGTTCTTTGGCAATAAGCGATTGTAGCAGATTGTTTTGTTTGGGCTTTTTTTGTTTTTTTTCGTGCTCACATGGCCAAGTACAAGCCCAGAGAAGGAGGAAGTTCATTCACGTTCTTGCTTTCTTCTAAGGACCAAAAAATCTGCCGACCTGTTCCCAAGGGCTCCTTTGCCATCTCTGCTGGGCTCATCAGAGTGTATGGTGAGTCGGTACAAAGGCCTAGGGGGAGGAATGCTGTTGAGAGCTTACCTTTTGGGTCCCTGCCTTTTTCATATGAAATGTGCCCTGGGCTGTGCCTCCGCTCTACTGACGGGTGTGCTTACAGTGGATGCAGCCAACTGGACCACACAGGGAAGCTGCAGGGGGTGTCCAAGTTCCCATGTCCTGCATTCCAGTCGAATGTTTTTGACATTAAGCAATAAAGTAACTCTTCCAGGGTTGGGTCTGTCCGAGTGGAATGTAACCAGAAAGGAAAGTCCCAGAGTGATTCAAATTCTCACCTCCCCACAACCTCTTCTCGTCTTTTTAATTCTCTGATGACAAACTCAGCCCAGAGCTCTTACGGATGCTGCAGCACTTGTCGGTGCTGATAAGTGCAACTTCCCAAGAGATAGGAATGCAAATCAGAATATTTTGTTGAGTCATGTGTACTCTGTTGCTCTTTCCCAAACATTGCATCAGACCCGTAATTGGCAGCGCCCAGGACTCTGCTGGATGACATTGAAGGTCCAGGAAAAGCTCCGTCCATTTCTCGAAAAAAGTCCTCTCACTCTCTCCGTCTGTCGGGTTGTAATATCCTGTTCTTAGGGAAGCCGAATCCCTGGAGAGAGCAGAGTTACAACCGGTTTTGCAGATAAATTTGAAAAATATGGCTGTTGGCCTTTCCCACCCACTCCCGTCTCTTAGCAACAGGACAGCTGATGGTATCCATCAGGGAAAAAAACAAAAAGCACAGAGCATGTCGGGGAGCCTGTCTGCATTCTTGCCTGCAGTCTGATGTATTTAAACCTTCCTGCATTCTTGGGTGTGGAGACCCAGGAGTCACGTCATGAGATCATTCCCCTGCCCTTCTTGTGACCTCTGCAAAGGGGCAGATAGAGGAAAATCTCAGAATGCGATGGGCATCCTTTCTCTGCAAAGATCTGCTTTATCTGAGGCGGCCATTTCCTTTGATTTGGGGAGTCACCATTTGAAAACTTGAGCACATTTATAGAGGGAGGTGGACTGGGGTGTGGCTCTGGAAAGAGCGCCGGAGTGGGGGGGTCTGATGTCCCCAGCGCTCCTTCCCCGGTGCTCTTCTTTCCACCCAGTGTCGGCTTTCTCACCCGCCAAGTAAGGATATTGTATTGAATGTTCTCTAAGGTACCCTCCCGCACTGAATCTATTGTGAGTGTGTATATGTGTATGTGTGCCTTTACATAAACTTTCTATTGTATGGTGTATCCATCTGACTTTCTCTCTCTCTTGAACTTTAGAGTTGCTAAGTGGTAGAGCAAGAATGTGAGGCCGGGTCTGGCCGAGTCTGAAGCCCGTATTCTTAACCACTACCCTATCCTTAGGATAGGCACATAGAGGTGCCATGCAGTTGGTATTTTATGTTACATCTCGTGATCTTTATACCTACATCTACGGATCCATGGGAGTACAACTGGGATGTTACGGAGGATTTAGGCCCTCATAGTCAGAGAGATCTGGGTTCACATTCTTGCTCTGCCTCCTTTTTTTTTTTTTTTTTTTTTTTTTTTTTTTAGTTTTAAGGTAAACCTCTATTCCCAGAAACATCAGAGACACCCCGGGTTGCTGGCCTGATGCTCGTGGCCTACCTGCTGCCAGCAGTTCCGACAATTTACTCTTGCTAACTGCTTCATGCTTCCATTCTTTGTCTTTGAAATGCTCCTCTTCCAGCATCGCACTGGAGACAGGACACAGCTTACGAGTCGAAAGTACCGCATCAGATGTTTGTTTGCAGCTTACGCCTTCTCCTGCTTCAACATGTATGGAATCTAGGGAAACTCACTCTTCGCTGCCTCTTAATAGTTATTTGGCCTTGGGATTCTTGACTGTGACATGAGAATAACAAATCCTATGTGACCAGGTTGCTCTGAGGATTAGGTAAAAGAATGTCTGTAAAGTACCTGGCCCAGTGCCTGCTACATAGAAAGTGCTCAGTAAAAAAAAAGGATTAAGGTTGAGATATTGATTGATTATAGGTTTTCTGATGGTAGGGACTTGCCTTAATTATCATGTAACCCCAATATATTTCATGGCACACAGGAGGCAACTGTGTTTTCTGAGCCAAAGAGATGTCTCTCTCTCTCTCTCTCTCTCTCTCACACTCACACACACACACACACACACACACACACACACACACACACACACCCCAAAGAGTGATGAATTTTATGACTGCATGTTGCTGGAACTTTCTGGTAGAGCTCTGCATTTTAGAGCACTAAATCATAGCTAAGAAAACCAATATGATTTGGTTGTGGTTGGATGTTTCTTATACAACTTGGAATGTTCTTCAATCATTTTCAAAATATGAACAGTTGCTTTTCAAAGTACCTTTTTTTGGCCAAATATTGTCGGGGTGTTTCTCTCTCTCCTTCTGTGTCTCTCTCTGTCTCTGTTTCTCTGTCTCTGTCTCTCTCTCTCTCTGTGTCTCTTTCCTTTTTATTGAGCTCTTGCACTGTGCCAGTTGTTTTACATTCATTGTTTCAACTACCTTCACAGCAACTCTGTCGGATAGGTTTTATTATTCCCATTTCACAGCTGAGGATCTTGAAGCTCAGAAAGTGTGAGTCAACCAGGACCACTGTTAAGACCACAGCTCTTACGTGGCAGAGCAAAAACGTGAACAGAGATCCCTCTGAGTATTAACATGGGGGAGGGAGAGCGATCAATCCACATTTTGTCTTGGTTCTCGAACCCACTCCTTTGAAAACAAAAGCCATCTACCCCCTTATTAATACTAGGGACCCCTGAGCGCTCACTGTGTACCTGGCTGTGCTAAATGCATTATGCACTATCTTGTTTAAGCTATTAACAACCCTGAAGGGTAAATACTAATTATTAGACCTAAACATCAGAGGAGGTAATTATTGAGATGCAGATAGATTACGTAAGCCCAAATAACCCAGGCTGGTATAACTGGGAATTTAACTCCGGTAAGTCAGACTCCAGAGTAAACTCTTCTCACAAGCTCATCTACTGATTTTATTGGTGTCCATGAGGGCACGTGGTCTCCTTTACTCTTGGGAGCATTATTACGGCTTCTCTAGAACTTAACTTCCACTCTTTCTGGTGGTGCCCCGTCACCAGCCTCTCCTCATAAACAGTGGAATAAACAGTGGACATTGAGGGTATGAAAGCTTTAGAACAATAGACCCATAGAGTTTCAACATTGAAAGATCTCTTAAAGAAGTCACTAAGTCCAATGGCTTCTAACTGTGAGATGTGATCTGTTTAGTGGGTTGTAAAATCAATACAGTAGTTCATGATCAATATTCCAAAGGTGAAATGAAAGGAATAGAAAACATAGAATATATTGCACTGATGGTGAAGTTGTCTTGAGAAACAGTTGATTTAGTGATCTGTGTGTGTGTGTGTGTGTGTGTGTGTGTGTGTGTTCTGGGTCATTATGTAAAATACATTACTTATTGAGGGTCATGTTTGTCAAATTTCAAAAACACTGGTTTCATCCAGTGGTTTTCAACTTTTGTTCCAAGGAGGCCTCAGATCTCTTAAGGGAGATGGAGATGGAGGTGGGGGAAGTTGAGTGGGAAGAGCTTCAAGAATGTGCCCTCTTCTAGCTAAAGTAGTCCCATGTTTATCTGTTTTTCAAGTTGGATTTTCATATAATAGTTCATCTTTTAAAAAAAGGACGCTACTGAAAAAATAATTGAAGAGCCACTGATTAACCATTGGAATTGTGTTATATTGAATGCTGATTCGTCTTTGTGTGACTTCACGTGGTAACCAAGGACCAGCTGTGCGCCCAGCCAGTATGATGGTTGCCATTGAAGATAGAGCAAGATTAGAAAATGTGATCACCCCTGTCTTTAACTTGTTGTTAGAACCAATTGTTAAGATAACAACTGTTGCTTATGCCAGATACGGTAAGGGAATACATGACGATATTGTTCAGAATTTGGCAAGTCTCTTTTTTTTTTGTTTTAGAAATTTATCCATGTTAGTACATGTGCTTTTATCTTGCTCTTTTAAATTGCTTTTTTGTTTTGTTTTGTTTTGTTTTTGCGATACGCGGGCCTCTCACTGTTGTGGCCTCTCCCGTTGCGGAGCACAGGCTCCGGACGCGCAGGCTCAGCGGCCATGGCTCACGGGCCCAGCCGCTCCGCGGCATGTGGGATCTTCCCGGACCGGGGCACGAACCCGTGTCCCCTGCATCGGCAGGCGGATTCTCAACCACTGCGCCACCAGGGAAGCCCTAAATTGCTTTTTTTAATTTTTATTTTTTTAACATCTTTATTGGAGTATAATTGCTTTACAGTGGTGTGTTAATTTCTGCTTTATAACAAAGTAGATCAGTTATACATATACATATGTTCCCATATCTCTTCCCTCTTGCGTCTCTCTCCCTCCCTCCCTCCCTATCCCACCCCTCTAGGTGGTCACGAAGCACCGAGCTGATCTCCCTGTGCTATGTGGCTGCTTCCCATTAGCTATCCACCCTACGTTTGGTAGTGTCTATATGTCCATGATTGTTACAAGAATGGCTATGGAACGATCAAAGCTGGCTGAAGCAAAGGAGACGAAATTGAATACAAAGGATTATACTTCGGTTCAGATCAACAGCATAAATACAAATGTAATATGAATTTACTTGACAACAGTTCATGACTCAAAGTCTGAACTTGCTAACTGACTTCTAACTCTGTAAGTCAATAGTGCCGTGTAGACCAAAACCTAAGGTAAGCTTGGCTACGTTTAATGCATTCATGGACATATGGTATAAAGGACCCCTGTAAGAGGAAATTGCAAACATGGCCAAAGTACTTTGCAACTTTTCCCGTATTAGGTAAAGTCTGTTTCCCTACTTCTTGATTTTGTGTGGGCCCCATGATTTGCTTGGGCCAACAGAATGTGGCAAAAGTGATGTGCCATCTGGAACCGATTCCTCAAGCATGCTGCCTGCGTTCTGGAACTCTTGGAACTCTGATATGGGCATGTGAATAAGTCCTGGGTATCCTTCAGGAGGAAGGCAGGCAATGTAAAAGAGACCCCAGGTGACGCAGCCAAAGTCACCCTGAACCAACCAACCTCTAGCCAATCTGCCAGCTGATTGCAGATATATGAGTGAGCCCAGAGGAGTTCAACCACACCCAGCCCAGACCAGAAGAATTGCCTCGCTGACCTCCACAAGAATGAGCTAGCTTTGGGAGTGTTTGTTAGGCGTCAAATCCTTACAGACGCACCCACTCTCCTGCACTGGCAGATCCACGCTGGAAGACAATAACGTGACCACATCCGATCGCCATCAACGTTAGCTAGAGATGTTAACACACTAGAATGTCTACAGGTCGGGATCAGGAGAAGGTTTCTGAGGACGTACCAAGTGGAAGGTAAGGATATTTGTAGGAACATATGCTATACCTTCTGAGAATTGACATTAGTGGGCGAAGTGGGATGGATTCCTTATGACTTCTGTGATTGCAGTTTTTATCCCATTGCATCTATTCTTGCCATCACCCTATGGTGCGCAGAGTGTATGTTCTCTTGAGCACTATCCTTGTACTTGGGTTTGGATGCGTAACTTGTTTTGGCCAATGAAACGTAGGCCGCAGTTAGAGTGCCTCTAGAGGACTCACTCTCTGTACTTCTGTTATCACCACCATAACAAAATCCCGGTTGGCCCACCGGTCCCAGAAGAGGATGAAAAACATGTGGAAGAGAGACACCCTCACCACCCTGCAGCATGCAACACAGCCCTTCTGGGCAACCCATATGTTCATAAGTGAAAGATTAATGCTTACTCTTGTATGCTCCTATGGTTTCAATACTGATTTGTACCCAGCAATTTTTGGGTGACCAAAAATACTTCTGAGATTAAAATTAGAATCAAAGAATGCAGGACTTCCCTGGTGGCCCAGTGATTAAGAATCCACCTGCCAATGTAGGGCACACGGGTTCGATCCCTGGTCCGAGATGATCCCACATGCTGCGGAGCAACTAAGCCCATGAGCCACAACTACTGAGCCCACGAGCCACAACTACCGAAGCCCGTGTGCCACAACTACTGAAGCCCGTGTGCCTATAGCCCGTGCTCCACAACAGGAGAAGACACCGCAATGAGAAGCCCGTGCACCGCAGTGAAGAATAGCCCTGGCTCACCGCAACAAGAGAAAGCCCACGAAGACCTAATGCAGCCAAAAATTAATTAATTAATTTAAAAAAAAAAAAAAAGAATCAAGGAATGGCCGCATCAAGGAAGCAGACTTCCATTGCATTTAAGGACGGTCCCTTTGCCGAGAAAAAGAACTGTCCCAAAGTGAAACGCATGGTTATATTAGGAGTCTCCTACCCACGGGATATTCAACCATCAGGAATCTGTACGTGGTCTTCTGAGTTGGAATGGGGATGAGACCTTCACTTCAGAGTGACTAAGATGCTAAGCAATTTGGAGAATGATTAGCAGATCATTTCATCTGTGCTTCAGCAGGGAGGGTGGATGAGCAGGAGGGGTGTGTGTGTGTGTGTGTGTGTGTGTGTGTGTGTGTGTGTGTGTGCGCAGAGAAGGTGTAGGTTAGGAGCAATAGATGCTGTGGGGCGCTTCGAATGCCCCACCAGGGTGTTGACCTTTGATTCAAACCCGTGCCATTTGTTCTTCAACCGGGAGCCCCTCCTGCTTACATCCAAGTTCTACTCATTCCCAAAGGTCCAGCTCAAGTCCAGTTTTCTCTCTGGGAAGTTTCCTGACCTTTCCAGCCTACAGCAACCAACTCATCCTCTCAACTCTTCATCTTGGCTGTAATTCGTATGCTGTCTTAGCTTTCTCCTTGACTTTTCCCGGGGTTAGATGGTTGATTTCCATGTGCTCATGTAGCGCTTCCTCAAATTAAAGAACTTGCTGCTCTGTACTGTGGTCTTGTATCTTTCCTTAAAGCCATGTGCTGGTTGAAAGCAAGGAACAGGGCTTATCCATTCTGGTACCTCCTCTGTCTGCCACAGTGCCTGGCACACTCTAGGGCATTGGTAAATACTTCTTGGATGAATGGATGTAGATTTCTTTCTCTTTCTGACAAACCGTACATTCCTGAAAGGCAGTTGGTATTTATTGTACATTCCTATAGTGCTCCAAGACCTGTGCATTTATTCATTCAACAAATATTTGATGAATGAGGCTTACCCTGAGTTACAAAGCCCTGTGTCATCTGGCTCCTACCCATCTCTTTGACATCATCTGGTGTAACTCTCCCCCTCACTCATTCACCTGCTCAAGCCATACTGGCCATTTTTTCCCCTCCCAGTTCTTTGTGTCCTTAAATCTCCCGTCCACCTCAGGGCTTTTGAGGTCTCTTTGGCTGCAGTCTCTACCCTTTGGTCTTCTGTGAGTTCCTCCTTCTTGTCATTCAGATCTCAGCTTAAAGGTCACCTCCTTCAAGAATCCTGTCCTGAGTGTCCAATCCATGGTACCACCTGCCTCTCTCCATTACATCTTTTAATCCCAGTTTCCTACATGACATTTACCACTTTGGGATAAATAACTTCCTCCCTTTTTTCTTTCTTCCTTTCTTTCCCTCCCTCCCCCCTCTCCCTCCCTCCTTCCTTCCTTCCTTTCTTCCTTCCTTCCTTCCTTAGTTGCTTATTGCTTGATTGATTGTCTCTTTGTCTGCTAAAATATAACCTTTGTAATAATAGGTACCTTTTAAATTCTTACTGCTCTATTCCTAGTGTCTGATAAATATATGTCGAATGGATGAATGTATGAATGAGTGTGGGTTCAGCACTGAGCTGTGTGTTGCAAATCTAGTGGGAAGAGGACTGATGAGGTTCTTGCCTTCAAGGATTGTAGAATTTTGCTGAATGAATGATCAATGTACACACGGTATCTCAGAAAAACCAAAACCAAGCCAACAAACAACAAAGACAAAACAAAAGACCAGAGTGTATGTAGCCCATTGAGGTACTGAAGCCTCAGCTTCCTCTGTGAGATGAGGATAATAACACCTAGTTTGCACGTGTGTCGTGAGGACTAAGCGAGAGAAAGAACGGGCAGCACCCAGCATCGTGCCTGGCATGCAGCAGGTACCCCGTGAATGGTATCCTCCACCCTCCCCGTCTGACAAGGCAAATAAAATGTATTAAGAAGCTTATATTGGTCTACCCAGATGATCCACTCGAGAGAACTGAACTTCAATTCCAAGGATGGCTCTTCGGCTTAAATCCAGTTCTGAAAATGTTTCTGCTGTTCCAGAATGTTGACAGAGGAGGTGGAGCTGATTATAGTTTGTTTGTGAGCCACGTACTTTGATTCTTTGAAAGCTTTTGTGTAACCCGGGAGGTCTCATTAGTTGCTGTTCTAGCACGGTGTGGTAGGGAGCTCTGTGATAATTGGCCACAAGCCACTGAGAAAACATGAAGAGTCAGGAATTGTGTAGCGGGGCTGATCTTCTTCAGAGGTGCAGTTGATAACTACTGGTGTTACCCGAAATGCCATCCTTGGAGAGTTAGTCCTTTAGCTTAAATCACTGCTGGATTAACGACGACAATGTTATCAGCCACGTGCATGTTAATTAGAGTTTGCTGAATAGCACTGTTCCATTCCGGACCCTGAAATAGATTTTATTCAATTCTCACTTCCAAAACAATGGTGGTATTGAGTGACCAGGGTTAGATCAGGTTGAGTTCGTGTCTTGGGATAGTTCTTCTTTCTGGAGACTTGGGTGGCTGAGTATCTGGGGAGTCAGGTCCCATTGAAACCCTGGAGAAGGGGCAAGTTTGAGGAGTGTGGGGGCAAGGTCAAGGACAATTACACAGCAGAGCTAGCTCCCAAAGTTAACTCGTATCTGTTTCTAATCTGTTTTCCTCTCCCTGTTCCACCTACACAGATGTGCCCTTTAAATATTTATTTGCCCACCTTTGCGGTGTGTGGCACTTGATCCCTTTGAAGGTGTTTACTAATTAGGTCAGGCTGGGAAGTTGGGCAACTTCAGATGTATTTATCCTGTGGAAGGTAATTTATCTTGTGTCCAAGGGCACGAGAGCCCTGGACAGCCCCAGGGAGGGTCAGCTCTAGCTCCCCTGCTTACTTCCTTTATTGGAGGAAGTCCTAATGATTGCCCAATTAAGCTGAACGACACTGGCTCTTTTTCTGCCATTAGCTCCTGACACAACTCTGAGACAGACATCAGAGAGGCTGGAGCCGGAAGGCTAAATGCTCTTAGTGAACACGGTTACGGGTCAATTGAACGCTGGGCTCAATTTGACACCATCCACGTGTGATTCTTACTCAGTGACACAGCATCTGATCTTGGCTTGAAAGGAAAATGACTGCTGCAGGAATTCAAATTCAATAGCCCTGCAGGTCACTGGCCTCAAATATTTTAAAATAATATGCGCTGCACGAGAATCTGTGCTCACGCACGAGCGGACGTGTTTGACTGGATGTGAGTGGGTCATGTGTGTGTGTGTTTGGGCACACAGATCCAGCTGAAAGAGCTTTTAGGAGGGGTGATGCATAGAGTGAGGGAGGAAACTCTGTTGTACTGGGTCTTAAGGCAGCCCTCGGTCTGTGGTTCAGGTTTATTTGATTCCTTTCAGCCATTTTGGCTATTGCCACTGTTCTGACCGTCAAGGAGAAAGAGGAATAGCTGATGATGGCCACGTAGGATGTCTGTCTGTGGTCTCGGGGGATCCCCTAAGAGATTCTTGCCTCAAACATCTTAGCTTGTTTCAGTGGTAAGGCCAAGTACTTCCCACTTCCCGATCAGTGGCAAGAAGCCTGAAAACATGCTGGGATCCCTGCCTGCTGGCCTGTGACGGAGAGGTGAGTGTCCATGGGCTTTGTTTGCCGTGGCCCTCCTCCCTGCTCTGCAGACCCTTGTCCACACGTCTGCCTCAGTCTATAATTTGGTCTCTTGGTATGTTTACCAGGAGGCTGGGAGCACCTTAGCTTTGTAACCTTAGCACCTCACTTTTATTTCTGGGTCAGCAATGTGTATCAGATGGACCAAACAGACGCATCTCATAGGGAGATCCAGGCTTCCTCTTGATGTTGCTAAAGAATAAAGCGGAAGGCAGATCGCCCAAAGTTAGCATTGGTTGGAGAGTCTTGGGGGTGGCGAGGTGGTAAAGGACAGGCCAGCCTCCATGTCCCTGGGCGATTTGACTTTCCATTTGGAGAGGGTAGCTTCCCTTTTAATCCTCTGCCATCATCAGGTTGGCCTCCAGTGTTATTCTGTTTCTTGATTCAATGCTTTGACCCGAATAGGGATAAACCCCCTTCTCGTGTTTCTGTCCTTTGGGGGTAGAGCTTAGTAGTTAGAGCTTCAAGGGCCATACTGCCTGGATCTGAATCCCATTCCCTACCGTGAACAAGCTGTGTGACCTTGGGACATCTATTCGTCTCTCCGTAGACCTTCATCAGTTCCCTCAGTGGTAAAGCAGAGGTGATACTGTTATTTCTTTTTTTCTTTTTTTTAAAAAAATTTATTTATTTATTTATGGCTGTGCTGGGTCTTCGTTTTTGTGCGAAGGCTGGTTGTGGCGAGCAGGGGCCACTCTTCATCGCGGTGCGCGGGCCTCTCACTATAGCGGCCTCTCTTGTTGCGGCGCACAGGCTCCGGACGCGCAGGCTCAGTAGTTGTGGCTCACGGGCCTAGCTGCTCCGTGGCACGTGGGATCTTCCCAGACCAAGGCTCGAACCCGTGTCCCCTGCATTGGCAGGCAGATTCTCAACCACTGCGCCACCAGGGAAGCCCCTGTTATTTCTAAAGGTAGTTATGAGGATTACCTGAGAATCTAAGTAGAGGTCTTAGGAGAGTATCTGGCTTAACATAAACTCTCAGGAACGTTAGCTATTCCTGCGACGCAGGGATGCTCTCTCCCATCTCACACGTAGCAGTGGGGAGGATTGGATAATAGATACAAAGCACCTGGCCCTGTGGATGGTAGTTATTACTTATATTGGCTCCTCAGAACAGATGGAAAATAGAAAAGATACCTAGAAAATACCTCCTAAATGGTAAAATGACCCAGAATTCAGCCCTGAGAACACCTGGACATACTCCTTCCTTGACTAGTTCACTCTCAAGTGTTATGGGTCTCAAAAACTTTTGAGGACTGTTCCAGGGAGAAAAGACCAAAGAAGGAAATCTCTCTTTTTAATGCTTAATTTCTGAGAGACACCCCTTTTTTTCCTGGGAGACGGATATCAGGCAGGATGGCACCTACTTCTGAAAAGACCCTCTCTCTTCTCTCAGGGCTTCAGAGTTACCTAACTCCAGATATGCTAAATCTTAGGGCAATACCATCACTGTAGCAATCATTATACACGAAGCTACCCCAATGCCACCATGCCACAGGTTTTTATTATATTCGTAATATATGCACTTAGGAATATATGACTATTTCAATGTGTTATATTTTTGAACAGAAAATGCAATACGACTCCAACTATTATTTTAACATCTTTTTTCTCCACTTAAAAATATATCAGAAGCTTCCTGCCAGATCAGTGAAAAGATTTTTTATACCATTTTGAATGACTGCTGAATATTACATAATATGAATATACCTCATTGTTCGTGACAAATCCCCTGTTTGTAGATATGTGGGTTGTTTCTAAGGGTCCTTCATTATAAATGACACTGTAATAAACATCCTTATACCTCTACATTTTCATGCCTAATTGTTATAATAGAATAAATCCAGTCATGGCATTTCTGGTTTAAGGGGCATGCACTTTTTGAGGCTTTTGATAAATACTGCCTAGTTGTCCTTGAAAAAGCTTTACCGAGTTCTTCCTCAAATAATCTATTACAACCCTTCCCAATCTAAAAAAAAAAAACACTTTTTGGCACATATAAGAAAGGATAATTTAAATTTAGGCACACACAAGAAATGACAGAGGGCAAAGAGAAGAATCTACCAGAGACCGACTCCTTTGGGGGCTTCAGCTACCCAAGAGGGCTGCAGGGAGCAATGTCCCGGCACGATCTTAACCCATCTTTTGTGTATCAGTTCACTGTTCCATACTCTTGGGTAGCTCCTGTCTGTAAGAGTTTACATACACCCCAGAGCTGGATTCTGGTTTCAGAAGGAAGCCATTTTTCTTAGGGAGCAAGGCTAGGAGGTGGTGTTGGCAGAGAATTGGAGATGAGCCGCGGGTAAAGAGGTGTCAAATTTGTGAGCTTTTAGTGGAGTGTAAGCAGCTTTAAACTCAAGCACGTTTTTCAGGCAACAATTTCTAAGTCAGTAGTTATGGTGGAGGCTAACTCTGGATCATTTCCTGCTTGTCGGCAGAACTTGGTGAGCCTGAATGAATCATAATGAAGATGCATAACTTGTTGGAGCCTCCCAAGACCTGGTAGACACAGAAAGGAATCTGGGCAACCTTTCTATTGAAACTCTCTCAGAGAGGTGATGGCAGCAGCCGGTCTTTGTGAAGGCGACTATGGCTCAGAGCCTTTGTACTTCACTGGGTCTCGTAAAGCTTTTACGAAATCTCTGTCGTCCCCTTGGTCAGTCCTGTATCGTGAAGAAGGATGCTGAGCATAAAGAATACACCATCTATGACTTCTCCCAGGTTTCTGATCCTTCCAGGGAGGGAAACTTAGCATTTTTTGTCTCTTCCTGAGAAACCAAATTGCTGAAGCTATGGGACTTGTTCCCAGTGGTAAGATCTTGTTTGATGAGGATGACTGTAGCTTTATGTCATTCTGGGGCTTATTGGCTTGGGTGACAGCTCCCTGGCATCTGCTGGAATTTGATGACTGAATGATGCAGGGAGGAGAAATGGAGAAGGTGGATGTTTATTGACCCAACACAGACTTGTTAAAAAAATACCAGCTACATATATGAAGTCTCTTTGCATTAAAAAAGCAAAATGACTAACTCTCAGGAGAGAAAATGATCATCACTCACTGCTAACTCTCCTAGGTAAGTAGGTGGTTATCCATACCTATGGGAAACAGAAAAGTTTAGCATAGGTTCAAACATGGGTCCCCACTGTAGTACAGCCCCACCATGTATTTTCTGAGGCATCTACCAATGAGACTTCTTAGGATTGACTCTTTCTCTCTATTTCTCTTTCTCTTCATCTCCTCTCTTCTTTTTCCATATGGGAAAATAGAAAAAAAGAAAACAACCAGGATTTAGAATCAGTTTTCCTGGAGTCAAGTCTCTGAGCCTCAGTTTTCCCATCAGCAAAATGGGCATGATAAGACCTGTCTTTCTGTGTTTGTTTATTCACCACAGGTAAGTTGAATATCAACTACCCAGTTAACAAAAAGGTGGAACATTAGCTTTAAAATTTAGCATGTGTTAGTTTTTATATTTTTACTTTCTTTTAAAAAAATTCTGCTTTTCCTTTTCTTCTCCTGACTCAATCGCTGGACCTCCAGAGTTATGCATAGGCATCTTTAGCTCTGCTGGTAGAATTATGGGTTCTTGAATTCGGAGGTTATTTGAAGACTTTTTTCCCCTCTGTTCTTGGTGTAAACTCTGCTCAGGAAATAATGCTGGAATTAGAATAACTCTTTTCCTTTTATGATGTCTTTTTCATTGCTTCCAAGCTTTCTAGAGCTTTTCTATTTCTACCTATATCATCTAGGCTACTACTGTGATAGGATCCTAATTGGTGTCCTTGATTTTTTCTCTCTTTCCTTGTCAGCACATCCTATACACAGCATTCATTCATTCCCTCACTTAGTAAACATGTATCAAATATCCGATAGGTTCCGAGCACTATATAGTTGGTGCTGGACGTGTCCCTGACTAGTTCAAATACCTCCCTCAGATTCCCTTCGCTTTTACTATACATGTCAAGCTCCTTCACCTCAGATTCAAAATCTCCACAAATACCTATTTCAACCTGCTTTTTAATTCTCTTACTCCATAATATTATCAACTCTCAGCTCTAGCTGGAACAATCTCTCTCTGCCTTTGCATTTACCATTATCTCTTTTAGGTATGCCGTCCTATCTCTATTTCACTTGTTCAAACCTAATGTTCAGTGGAGAGCTCAGATGTTAATTATTTTGTGAAACTGCCCTGAGTCTCCTTCCTTGGGACCCTTGTCACTTCATATCTGAACCAATATAATTCAAATTGCTAGTTACCTTTTTAAGCATATAGGAAGAGAATGAGATTTCAAGGTGTTTGAATGAAAACAGAGAAACATGTTGGCTTACACGTTCTTTCATCCTCCATAGGATCTAACAATACAGTGTCTTGCTCAACACACACTTGCCTATTTATTGTTAGAATCAAATAATAAAACATACACATTGGAAATAATGTACTGATGGAACTATCCCAGTAGTTTATTACTTCCCTCTCATTTGGGGGGATGATGTCAGATGCTCACTTTGTTCAAACTCTTGTCAACAGTGTCTTCTCCAACTTGGTTGCCATGGATTCTGCATTCCTCTTGCATCAAAGTTCTCCCGCTATGGAAATACATGGTACCTGGTCTAGCCAGGAGATCATGGTATCAGGTAGTATAAGGAGCTGCGGTTTTGCATAGATGTCTAGATCTGGGTTGTAATTCTAACTGTAAACTGTGTAACCCTGGAAAAGTTGTCTTGTCTCTCTGAGACTCAGGTCCCTCTTCTGTGAAATAGAATTACTAAAAACCATTTCAGGGCTATTGTGAAAATCAAAAGTGATAATGCGTGTAAGATAATAACTTACTGCCTTGCTCAATCCATACTAGGTACTCATTGAATTATAGATACTATTGATATTGACCACGAATGCTAGAGTGTTCCACATTTTCTAGGGCACTTTGGAAGAACCATTGGATTTATAAGCATGCCATCAACCTTACATGGGGTGAGCTCTCTTAGACTTGCATTTAGGGAGCTGTCCAGCATCCAATCTCCTCCTCTGTTGGCACCGAATCTCTCTTTTGTAGTCTTGGAGAGAAGTGTCCTCCACCCACCACAGATGTCAGAGAGTATAGACTCACCCCTCATCCCTAGGTCACCAGAGCTGAGCAGATGTCCAGGGCTCGGCCCATTGGATGCTTCTGGGACCTTGCTTCTCAGATTTGGAATCCTGGCTGTATGACTCCTGCTTCTGAGATTTTGAGGCTAGATGGTCACTTAGAATTAAATGCGACTAGGTCACCTTTGACGGTGGTATTCAGCTGTATTCTTCCTTTTTCCTCTAAGATCACTGTTGAGCTTCCTCTTCTTTAATCATCCAGACTGCTATGATCTTGTTCTCTAAGCCTCTTGTTCCTGTGAGTCTCTGATACAGCTCCAGTAAATCACTACCTGTCCCCTCTACCCCATTTTCCCTCTATGTGTTACTTGAAACCCACCACTGACAGTGACGTAACCATGCATTTCAGGCACTTCATTCAGTGACGGAGAATCCACGGTTCATCAGCCTCATCTTTGATCCCATCCCCGTGATGGCCAGGTGTGTTCTCCTGCTGCCATTGTCTTTGTAGCTGGGGTCCTGCTGTTTACTTTCTGGGAATCCTGAAAACAGAAAGGATGCCGGGTTGTTCTCCAGCTAAGCCACCAGCTTTCAGATCACCTCCCTTCTGTCTTCATAGGGTGGCACTTCTCACCTTGAATTGTTGCCATGTTCCAGTCTTTCTCTCCTGCCTTTAGAAGGGTGGCTCAGCCAGTGAAACTCTAATGCCTTTTCTTTCCACACCTGAACTCGTTATGGAGACGTGGGTTGATAATTTTTACGTAAGCCAGTTCATCTCCTTGTTCTTCAGTCTTTTCACCTGTAAACTAGGCTAAGGGGCTTCCCTGGTGGCGCAGTGGTTGAGAATCTGCCTGCCAACGCAGGGGACACGGGTTCCAGCCCTGGGCTGGGAAGATCCCACATGCCGCGGAGCAACTAGGCCCGTGAGCCACAACTACTGAGCCTGCACGTCTGGACCCTGTGCTCCGCAACCAGAGAGACCGTGATAGTGAGAGGCCCGTGCACCGCGATGAAGAGTGGCCCCTGCTCGCCACAACTAGAGAAAGCCCTCGCACAGAAACGAAGACCCAACACAGCCTATATATATACACATACATAAATAAATTTTTAAAAACTAGGCTAAGTAGCTACGAGGGTCAGTTTGAGGCGGAAATAAAATGACTGTCATGCTGGGATCTATGCAAAGCAAGACTGATGTGGCGATGTGAATATTTTTCACAATAACAATGATAATAAAATCAATGAAGAGAATATTAGGAAGGATTGGGCAGCTTCTGGTGTTTGGTTATTAACCACTGAGAAGAACTGTTCATTAAATAGCAGTGGGGGCACTGAGGGCTGGGGTCAAGCTACTGTTTTTCTTAATCAAGTAGTGACCTCTTCTGGGGAAAGAAAGAGGCAAGCAAGGCCCTAGCACTGGGGGACTCTTAAAACATCTGCACCAAGGAAAGCAGTGACAGAGTAGATTGTCCCCAGGGAGAGAATCTCTCCGGGTAGATGTTTGCTCTGGGAAACCAAGTGAAAAACAACATTGAATGAACTGAAGCTGAACGTCATTTGCCCGGTCGCCCTGTCTGGAAGAGCTCTCATAGAGCGAGTGAAATCTTGTAGACCCATTGCATGTACTACGGTGAGGCCACTGGTCATGCAAGCTGCCCAGATCTGGGAACCCAACACCAGCCTTTTGGGAGAATGGTTCAAAAAAGGTTCAGATGGGAAATGGGTTTTTTTTTGTTTGTTTTCTTTTTGGATTCCTATCTAGAAAAGAAGAGAAGTACTACTTCTGATGTAGGAAGTAAGGTTCAGAGCATAATGAGGTCTAGAGGAGCAATGAATTTTGCTCAATTGTCCTTCTTTGGGGACAGGAAAGAGGCAAGCTCCTACTGCAGGCTTGTCAACTGGATTGAGAGTAGTGAAAACAGGAAAAGGTTTAATTTTCCCTCCACTGAATCTCACCATATTCATTTGTTACTTCAGGCTCTTGGAAGGAGGAAGAAGGAAAACCTCCCGGAAGTCCTCTTGGTGACTGCAGTACTAAAGGACTTAGGCTCTACTAGATGATGGATCATGTATTTGGTCAGGCATGGTCTGCATTGGGCGGTGCTACGTGGCACATTCCTGAGGACACAAGGTCATGGCTTCTACTTAGACTCATGGGCGGGAAGGCTCAGAGTTGATGGAAATCATATTGTTCTACCCCTTGTTGAATGGGGTGGAAGCACTGACTCAGAGAGGGGAGGGGACTCACCCAAGTACAGAAATATAGGGACAGGGCTCCCATAAGAACTGGGTCTTCTGACCCTCTTTTCCTTCCCATCAGCACTCACTCCTCTTGCACCTCTCTCCAACACCCCACTTCATACTAAATCAACTAGTAAT
This sequence comes from Kogia breviceps, assembly GCF_026419965.1. NCBI lineage: Eukaryota > Metazoa > Chordata > Mammalia > Artiodactyla > Physeteridae > Kogia > Kogia breviceps. The sequence continues at coordinate 66,188,863 of NC_081326.1, forward strand.
GTTAATAAGACCCACTTACTAGGTAGATTAATAAGATGGTAGCTACAGTTTGTTAAGCAGCCGCTACGTGGTAGCCTCTGTTCATTCGTGTATTCAGCAAATATTTATTGACTACAATGTGCTAGACACCGGGGTGCAGTGGTAAGCCAAAAACTATAAGCTCAACCACTGTAAAAATCCCAGCCACAAAGATAAAACTAAAACTGTGCAGTCTGTGAAGGCAAGGGGTCTGATGCTGTAAGATAAGGTGGGGTTCTTAGTCCAGGGAGAGCTTCTCTAAGGAAGTGGCCATTCTAATCATCTATTTGCTCAGACCTAACATCTCCAGGTCATCCTTGCCTCCGCTCATTTTCTTACGCTTTGCCACCAGCGAACCCGATTGGCTCTGCATCTGAAATATTCCAGAATCTACTTGTCTCAGCACCTCTGCTACCCCCTTCGCTCAGATATCCCCAACCTCTTGCCTGTATTGCTGGGATGTCGTCTCTGCTTCCACTCTTACCTCCTCGTGGTCAAATACGTTTGGACAGTTCTGGGTCATACATTTGTTTAAGTTGTGTACAGCAGGACTTCTCAGGGGCTGTCACGTACTAATCAACATGGTGAAATACAGAGGGGGACATAGTATATAACATAGTCCCGACATATTTGACCACACATTTTTTCTTATAGAGCATCTCACACAACTGCAGGTCAACGGAAAGCATTCCGGATAACCCAGAAAACGTCAACGCGTATATGACGCATTATGTAAAGTAGTATTATTATTCCACCTGATGGGAAATGGAGCCACTCACAACAGTTTGGCTGATCTGGGAATCAGGTTGGCTGAGTTTTAGCCACAGTTATAGCTTTTTTTTGAGCTGTGTCACTTTGGGCAAGTAACTCATGTCATTTTTCTGAATTTGGGTTCCTCATCTGTGAAATACAGACAATAATTCCTGTCCTGTCTACTTTGCCAGGCTGCTGAGAGAATCAAATGAGATAATGAATGTTAAAGAAGGGACATCCTTACCTCTCCCCCGCCACCCACTAAACCAAAACAAACCCAAACCCAATACCACTACTGTGCTACTGTGGATGCCTAGAAAAACATTATTTCTGGTTATCCCATCTCTGGACTTAATCGTAATCAATGAGCAGCACATTAACATTTAGTTTATTTATTTGAGCAACCTGGAATAAAACCCAGGGAGTTGCTGGCTGTTGGCTAGAAGTCAAACAAAACAAAGAATTAATTGGAGCAAACGCTGTGGAGTGTGACAGTCTGCGACATGCATGGAGGCAGACAAGAAAAGCCAGTTGCCTGGACAGCGTAGCGAAAAGAGTGAAAAGAACAGGGATTGTGTAAAAAAAGCCTCAGGAGATAAGAAAACCTGAAAACACAACACTGTAGAGAGACTGTAAAACTGCAGTGAGGGGACTTCCCTGACGGTCCAGTGGTTAAGACTCTGCGCTGCGAATGTGGGGGGCCCAGGTTCGATCCCCGGTCCGGGAACTAGACCCCACGTGCCGCAACTAAGACCCGGCGCAGCCAAATAAATAAATATTAAAAAACAGAACCAGACAAAACTGCGGTGATGCTGGTAAAGAATGAATGATCACCTTAGCTATGGTGGTGGCCTGGTGCCCTGCAGAGTCATTGAAAGGCATTGGGTGTGGTCATTCAGTGAGTGTCAGTGGCACGGTGTGGAGGCTCTAAGCTGGCAAAGTTCTGTGGGCTTTTGTGAGGTGCCTATTCAGGACACTTGGTTCATACCAGGTCAGCAAGCTCTGCTGATGTTCTCTTTCAGATCCTAGACACTGCCAGGTTCTCTTTTTCTCTAGGGCTTTTGGTTGTGATTGACCGGTGACCTTGGGCTCAGGACTCTGAGATTCCAGACTAATTCACGCTCAACAAATACATCTTGATGTATTTGTGGGCCAAGCCTGACGATGATGATAGTGTTAATTATGACAATAAAAAATATAGCATCGGGCTTCCCTGGTGGCGCAGTGGTTGAGAATCCGCCTGCCGATGCAGGAGACACGGGTTCGTGCCCTGGTCCGGGAAGATCCCACATGCCGCGGAGCAACTAAGCCCGTGAGCCATGGCCGCTGAGCCTGTGCGTCCGGAGCCTGTGCTCCGCAACGGGAGAGGCCACAACAGTGAGAGGCCCGCATACCGCAAAAAAAAAAAAAAAAAAAAAAAAAATATAGCATCCATATGGCAGCTTAGAAAGGCACTCATACCCGATCCCCTCTGCTGTCAGCAGAAAATGAAAATGCCCATCTCAAGATTGCCTAGAAGGGAACAGAAATCACCCAGGTGGTATGTGCAGAAGGAGGGGTGTATGTCAAAGCTAGGAAGGGGCTGCCCCCTTTACAAAAGAGCCTGGGGAGATTTGAGTGAATGCATTCATGTTAGCTCTGGGTATTTCTGAACGTCAGCCAGGAGAGCTAATTCTCTGATAACTATCACTTCCCATGCCTCCATCTCAATACATACGTATGTCTCCTTGAGTGTCTGCACAGATATCTGTCCCTGCAAAAAAGAAGCTCTCCTAAGAGGCCCAGAGTGGAGACTCAGTGTTTTATATTTTCATAATTTCATGCATAAAAGAATCAGTGGAGAGTGTATTTATCAGTTTTGCTGCATAACAAAGAACCCCCCTACTCCCTAGATCTCAGTGCTTGTAATCACTAAAATTTATTTTCCTTTCATTTTACGTGATGCCTACAGTCAGCAGGGCCTCTGCTTCAGGCTGTGTGTTGACTATGGGTCAATTCCATAGGGTTTTGTTTGTTTGTTTGTTTTTGCTTGCTTGCTTGCTTGATTGATTATTTTTGGCTATGCTGGGTCTTTGTTGCTGCACGCAGGCTTTCCCTAGTTGCGCTGAGTGGGGGCTACTCTTCGTTGCTGTGCGCATGCTTCGCCTTGCAGTGGCTTCTCTTGATGCGGAGCACAGGCTCTAGGTGTGTGGGCTTCGGTAGTTGTGGCATTTGGGCTCAGTAGTTGTGGCACACAGGCTTAGTGGCTCTGCAGCATGTGAGATCTTCCCGGACCAGGGGTCAAACCCATGTCCCCTGCATTGGCAGGTGGATTCTCAACCACTTTGCCACCAGCGAAGTCCTCCATAGGCTTTTATGATCTGTGACTGCGTTGGAAGGAACAGCCCCAAAGCACAATGGGCAGTTCTGGCAGAAGACGAGAGTCTAAGAAAGCAACCTCAGGTATGCAGTCACCTTAGACTTTTGCAGGGTCTGGCTCACAGTCCAGTGGCCAAAGAAATCCAATGGGCCAAATCTAATAGAATTGAGAAACTCACTGGCCCTGCAGGCGGGTGTGGCAAGGGTTTGTATGCACAAACCTTTCACAGAAGACTGAATTGTAATACAAATCATCACGAGGGTTTTCTAAACATGCCAGTTCCAGGGCCCATCTTCAGCTATTTTAATTCAATCGGTCAGAGTAAGTAATAACAGTAGTAGTATTAATAATAATAAAATCAATGGCTAGCGTTACTGTTTGCCTTTTATGAGCCTGACACTGTGTTAAGTACTTAAACTCATGGTGTTCAGTTTGATCCTACGATCTCTCTCTGAAATAGGAACAAGTATGATCTCCGTTTTACAGGTGAGGAAACAGAAGCTCAGAGAGGTTCAGAAACTTCCTCAGGTCACACAGCTAGTAAGTGGTAGAGCAGGCATATGGATCTGTGGAGTGGAACTTCTGAGCCCCAAGTCTTTTTCAGTTTCCCAGTTTTCCCATCTCTCTCCCGCCTCAGGACCTTTGCACTTCCTTTCACCTCAGCCTTTATAACATTTCCTTCCATTCATTCACTTCATTTCTCAAGTTTCAAGTGGAAATGTCACTTCCTCAGAGAGGCTCTCTGACCTTGGCCCCTGACTGATCCACTTTGTGGGTCTCCTAGATCTTCTAAGCCTCTTCTGATCTTCTGTGCTGGGCCGACTTTCTTGATGGGCAGCCCAACCTCCTGAGTATCGCCTGGCCTCCTAACACCTCAGGCTGTCTCAGCCTTCCTCAGGGAAGGCAGGAGATGGGAACGAGCCAATAGATAAATCTTTCTCCCTTCCTTCTCCTGGACAAGCTCTCCAAGTTTTCCCATCTGGCCCATCGTCTGATCCATTGGCTGTACTTTCTTGCAAGGCTGGTGCCAGCTTGGTAAACATCACCTTACATCTGCTTTCCCTCATTCCTTGCCTCGCTGCCCTGGACTCCACTTCCCAATAAAGCCTTTGCAAGTAAGCTTTACTGCAGGCTCTGCTATCTTGGAAATCCAGCCTAAGGGACAACCCCCCCCACCTCCTACTTACACTTGACCCCCACTTTTCTTTCTCTAATACCCTTTACCCTGTACTTTTCTCTCACAGCTTTTCTCATACAACTGGTAATCATATATAATATGCACTTTTTTTTTGTCCTCACCATGTGGCTTGTGGGATCTTAGTTCCCTGACCCAGACCCAGGCAGTGAAAGCACCGAGTCCTAACCACTGGACCTCCAGGGAATTCCCAATGCAGTGATGCAGTGTTTTGTGTTTTTTTTACCACTGTGTTCTCTGCACTTGGTGCATGCCCAGCACATAGCAGTTGATCAACAAATATTAGTAAATGAATGTACATGTCTAGGCTTGAGTCCTTGCTTTGTCTGTGTTGCTTTTTTGTAGGTTGCTAAAGGTCTCTATGCTTCATTTTGCTTCCTTTTTGGGAAAATGAGACTGGGTATCTGTTTCAGAGGTTCTGAGACCAAAGTGTGTTCATCAGTGCAGATGTTCAATAACTGATCATCATTGCCGACATTTTTAAACTAGACCGGCGATAGGCAATCTTTTCCTGTAAAGGGCCAGAGAGTAAATATTTTAGGCTTAGCAGGACAAATGATCTCTGTCACAAAGACTCAACTCTGCCATCGTGGTGTAAAAGCAGCCATAAACAATATCTAAACAGGTGGGCTTGGCTGTGGTCCAATAAAACCATATTAGCAAAAACAGGGTGATAGGCCAGATTGGCCCTCGAGTTGTACTTTGCCGGCCTCCGCACTGTACAGTGTGAGCCGTGTGAATCTAAAAGTCAGATTGCAAATATTCGTGAACTTTCTAGGCAACGCTTATCTCTGCATTTCTTTCCAGTGTTAAACACGTACAATATTTTCCTGGCAGTGACAGTGTACTTTCAGGGAAATCTGTGTTTTCAGAGTTTGTGTTTGCTTACAGTATTTCTCTAGCAAGTGTGAGTGGTGAGAGTCTCCCCACATATTTCCTCTCTAACTCCTTTTTCCCTGGTAATGGTGTCCCTTCTTTACCTACCTCCAGAGCTAGTCTGTGGAGAGAAAACTTGGAATTTGGGAGACTGGAACTTTACTTGTCTCTCAGGTAGAAACTTTGTTATATAGCAAATCTATTTAGAATACGTGGTTTCCTAGAAAAGATATGAAAGAAATGATCCACTTAAAAAAAATTAGTCAAGTCTTTGGAAGAGGACAGATTTTTTATATATAAACATACATAAAATGGAGTCAAGAGAAGAGGTCTGCTTTAGAGAGACCATTAGTAGTTTTGTAGGCCTTACTAAGTGTCAGGTATGTGGGGGAGGGACCCTGCAGGATACCATGATTGATGGTTCATCCAGAACTACATGGAATGTGGTTCCCCACAGGAATACTGAGGTGCTGTTAACAGAGGAAGCGGGGAAGGGATGCTAGAGATTAAAAATTGCAGCTGGTGTGGGTAAGTAGGAGGTGGCTGTCTCACCTTTTCCCTGTGAGCATCAGCTCACCTCTGTTGTGCTGATGAAAAGAGATATTGTGAAAAGCATCTCATCCATCACCTGGTGCAAAATAGAGCTGGAATAAACGGACGCTACAGGTTTTCATGTTTCTTTATTGTAATTATGTATAAAACATGACACGCCACACATCCTAAGAAGGATTAAGCCCATCTGAGCTGATCACGTGTTTGCCAGACTCTGATGCAATCACCAAGGGCCCATGCGCTGCCCATCTTTCTGTTCTTCCGTCCTTAGAGTTTTGACAATGACTCTCCTCATGGTTGCAACATGGCTGCCTCAGCTTCAAGCAAGACATCGTTTCAGATAGGAAAGGAGGGACTGTGTGCGAAAAAGGCTCCTTTCGTGTATTAGGGAGGGAATCTTTCCAAGAAGGCCTCCCCCTTATGTGTCATTGACCAGAAGTATATCAGATGTCCAGCCCCAGACCCGTCTCCGGCAAGGCGAATGCAGTTACTATGATTAGCTGTAAAGAATCGTGATTCATCCACTGGGGCTGGAACAAGGAAAGGGTCATGGCCATGGGGCAGGCAGTACTTCCTTTGGCATCTCTCTTTCCTTCTCATGGCTAGAGAACATGTCTGTTTTGTTCACAGTTCCTAACCCAGTGCCTGACCTAAAACAGGCACTCAATATATATTTGTTGGGGAATGAAGAAAGTAATGGATGAATATATTGACTAGATTGTCCTTTTTTCTCATTTATTCTGGTTTCCTCATTTCTCTGAGTCTGGCTGTCCTGGAGCTATTCTTCCTATCTGAAGATGAGCCTTCCCAAATTTGGTAACATGGTAAGAAATGAATCTGCCCTGTCACAGTGTTCGTTTGCAGCCTTTGGTGTGGGTTGATCGTTGTGGTCAAGGAGAGGACTGGAAGGTACGTTCAAGGCCTCCTTGCACAGGTGTGACCAAGACCATTCTCAGCAAAATGAAAAATCAAGGTGCCTTGCTCTCTTTCGTCTTCTCTCTGGGCAGTTTCCTATGGCTTTTCAAGCTCATCTATTAGAATGTCAACAAAATCACAGAGATCTGAAGAAAATGTTACAGAGAGATGGTTTGAAGTCACCAAGCACCTTGGAAGCATTAGTTAATTAAGCATTTAATGAGATAATTATAAACCTCTTCCACTGAGCTCATAGCTCAAAGTGGCTAAACATCCTCTCTAGGTATCACTTAGTTCATCCAGTTTGAATGAAGCAATAGAAAATATTTTCTTTTAAGTAGGTGATTCTCCTGGATTTTTCATGATTTCAGTCTTGTTTGCCCCCATTATTGGGTCAAAATGGGCACTTTTATGCTTGATTCTAGAGTATTCTTGGGAAGGAGATAGAATGATTGAGGGATTGTCTAATCTCAGTTGAAACTGATCTCTATCACTTATTAACTGTGACTCACTGGGTAAGTTGCTTAGTATCTCCAAGCCTCAATCTTCTCATTTGCAAACTGGGGCAATAATTGAGGGTTGTTCTGGCACAGCGTTTGCAGCAAAGTATGGGTGCAATAAATGCTATCCGTAATTGCTTTCGCCAACACGTTATGTATGGTCTTCAGTGCGCCATTGAAATGAGCAGCTTTTACAAAGACAGCTGTAAATTTGTCATATTTGAAAAACGGATGTTGCTATTTGGGAAACCCCAATGTCAGTCCAATAATTGTGAAGCAAAGAGTACATCTGTGTCGTTGGCATGGCTCCGGGTACTGAGATTATATTCAGAACCTGACGGGGCCTTTCAGGTTTTGCTGAAAGTGACTCTGAACAGTCAAGTAAGGGCGGTTAAAAAATACCCACGGAGTCGATGCCTATTTGTTTTGCGTAAATGAGTTTCTTTAGGTTGGCTTGGCTAATCTTGTCTGTCAAATAGCCACTTGAGGCTGCCTGAGTTGATTCCGTCCTGCAGTTGGGTGTGAAAGACGGAGTTATGCAATGTGGCAGCCTGGAAGACATAGAGGGCCGGGGGCTGGACCATGTCCGTCTTCACCGTGCTCTCCACTAACACATGGTCACTTCATCAAGGCACCTCAGCATTCTAGGACCTCTGACCTCTAAAGTGAGAATTTAGTACCCACCCATATAATTTAGCTGGTTATTGCAGAGTAGAGATGAGAGGATTTTGTTGTGGTAACTGTTATTACTGTTACTCAGTGGGGTCTGAGAGGAGAGTTTCTTCAGGGGCCAGAAATTCCTTGGTCAAGGACTATGAGAACACTTGTCTTTCTATGATCAGCTCTTTCCAACTTTCTGGGTAAAATTCACACTAAATGGAAGAGGAGCTATTAAAAAAATATCTCTGACTGGATCACCTGGAGCTCTGAATGGACTAATGTGGAAGTTTGGCTTCTGAGAAGCACACACTAGGACAGGAAGAAATGCCCAAGAGATTTGCTGGAGGAAACACCTGTGAAGAAAGAGGAGGAAGTAGAAGGAGGCAGGGAGAGCTTTCAGACCCCAGTGCAGGTCTCACACCTGTGAAAGGAGAGGGGGAAGGAGGAATTGGGGAGAAAGAATCTCACGTCGGAGTGCACATCTAAAATCTAGTATTTGGCTAGCCAGTGGGAGTCCTGGAGCCCAAACTGCCCATGACAGCAGTTCTCCGTCCTGCAGAAATGGACTAGGGCTAGTCCTCTGGCCATCCTCAGTCATTTGCAGGGAGCATCCTTTGGGGGGTGGGGGTGTGGTCTTGGCACGAACGCAGTAGTGGGCCCAGCAACAGGGCATTTAGTCAACTATGCTTCTCATCGCGGAAGAGTTGAGCAGTACGTTTTCATGGCCACCCACCAGATTGTCAGAGGTCTTCTCTTTGCAACACAGATCTTAAGGACTTTGAAAAACAAACCCAAACATTTGTGATAGTGTAGGTTTTGTACCCCAAATCAATGTTCCATTCTGTCCCTTGACTTTCACTTCCCCCTCTGTTTCAGCTAGACCAATCATGTTGAAAACCCCACCCAGGTTTGTAGAGTTCCTCATTTGACAATTAAAAAAAAATCTGTATGTGCATAAGTCACATGAACTTCCTTTGTTTTACCTCCTCAATGAATTATGATTTACTCTCTTGGGTTTCTTATGCTTTCCGCCTCTTTACACATCCATCACTCTTTTAGATGGGAAAGCTCAGTGAGGTCAGTTTGCTCCTCTGCCTTCCAGTCTGACCAAATGGACCCAGTTATCCAAAGGGTTTGGACAAGAAGCAGATCATCCAAAAAGATGTATGATAGAAGGGGAGAATTCTAAGGAAGTTAATCCACAGGTGATGAGAGGGAGGCATTGGAAGTGTCTGTAGGGTTTGCTGAACGTACAGCATTCTTGAAATATGTTATCATCGTGGGATACTGCTTGGGTGATCACTGAGGGGCTGCACTAGGATTTGGCACTCTAGAGTCAAAGAAAATGTTGGTTATTAGATGTTTGAACAGTGGTTGCCTTCTTTCAACAGAACATAGGTTATTTTTCCCATTGAAAAATGAGTTGTATTGATGGAGATTGTGGCAGAGACTAGCCAGACACTCCCTAAACCTCTTCCTCTTCCTCTGAGCATACCACTGGGTGAAATTTCCTGCCTCCTTTATAGTTAGATGTGGTTGTGTACTCACGTTACAGCCAATAACAAATGGGCAGAAATGGTGAATATCACTTTCAGATCTCTCATCCCCGCCAGGAAATTCTCATGTCCTCTCCCATCCTTTGCCTGCTGGTTGGATGCAGGGGGTCCAGTGGAAACTCCCAAGGTCCTAGGAAATGTCAGAGCTACTGAATAAAGGAGCCAGGGTCTCTACATAACCACAAAGAGAAGAAGACGCTGCTGACCCACACTGGGCTGGAAATTGAGTGGGAAAAAGCATTCACTGAGTGAAGCAGCCACATTTTTGAGTAAGTCAAAGCAGTTGTCTTATCCAGATCAAACAGAGAGCGTGTGGACGCTTTTGATGAGGAATCATGCCAAAGGAAGGGAGACCTGGTGGAAGGTCAGCGAGCTCAATACGGCAAAGCCATGTCCGAACGACGTCTTGAGGCGAGCACCGTGCTCAGCCTGGAGTCTAAGGATGAGTGAGACGCGTTTGCTGCCCTCAGGGGCTCCGTGCTATAGACACAGACTTACGGTACAGCCCGACGAGGCAACAGCTATTCGTGCAATGTACAGAAGAAGCTAGGAGCCCGAAAAATTAACTTCCTCTGGGAATGGGGTGCAGGAGTGGCTTCTCAGAGGTGGCACCTGACCTGGGCTTTGAAGATGAACAAGGTGGGTAAGGACCCAAGCAGCTGTGCGGGGAGCATTTGTGGCAGAGAGAGGAGAAGGGAAGAGCGGCGATGAGACAGACACCAAAGTCACCGTCCCTTACGTATAACCTTGGAATCTAATATACTGCGAAAAGCAAAATTTTGTAACCCATTTCGGGTAAAACCTGAGCTGGCGAACTTCTCTGGCAGCAGCGCTCGCCACGAAGTTATCTGCAGATAACTTCGCCACGAAGTTATCTGCACCCTTTATTTATCCCACTTAGTGTGGGTATTCACGTGCTTCACAGCAGAAATATTCATGTGTGTGGTTACGGGGTGTGCTCTAGTCCATGCTAAGGTATTTCGTAACTTCTCTATACTCACTACGTTACCTCTCCAAAATCTAAACAAGTGATGAATGACACACCACGATTCGAGCTTTTAAAACGGCACTAATCAGTTACCTTTGTGGGGTGTTTACCACTCACAAAGTGTTTATGATCACCTCGGATGGACGGCTTCTTTCTTCAACATGGAGTCACATGGCGGTTTTCCAGCCCTCCCACTTCACCTGGCCCCACCCCCATCTCTCTTGCTCGGCCACACTGGCCTCCTTTCTGTTTTGCGAATAAGCCCACTGTATTGCAAGTCGCAGGTCCTTTGCGCTAGCTGTTCTAGCTACTTTGAAAGCTCTCCTCCTGGCGCATTATGCATCTCATTCTCATTCTTGAGGTCTCCCGTTTAACGTCTGTTCCTCAAAGAACCTTGCCCTAAGTCGACCACAAATGGTGGCCTTCATCATAGCTCGTGTCAAAGTCCATAATTATTTTGTTTATTTCTTTATTTGTTTATTGCACATCTCTCACTTAATGTAACGTCCAAGATGGCAGGATCCTTGCTTGTGTTCCTGATGCGATATTTGTAGAAGGAATGGATGAATATATCGATGAACAGGCTATAAAACAAATCCTCTGTAGGTCTATGAGCTCCTTGCTGTCAGGGTTTTTTGTCTTAGGGTGATGACATATAATGGAAAGACCATAGGTTTTTTTCTATGATCAGACGTAAATTTGCTGTGTGACCTTGGGCAAATTGTACCACCTCTCTGAGCCCAGGTTTCTCTTTTTTTTTGCCTAACGAAACTAATAATGGTACCTATCACATGGGAATGTAAGTGACAGAATGATAATAAATGTAAACTTTTCAGCATGTTGCCTGGCACATTGTAGGTGCTTAACAAATGCTGGAGGAAATGAGTGAATGAGCCTGAGGAAGACACAGAAGCCTTTGCTCCTTTCCCTGGCCTCACACGGTGCCCCTACCCCTATCTAGCAATAAAAGATCCAGGTGAGATCAGGTAGATGGATAAAGAATTGGAACCTAGCAGCAAACAAGCCAATATTGAGCACTTACTGTGTGCAGCTGCTGGGCTAAGGACACTATAGGACCAGTGGAGATGACTGAGGCATATTCCTTGTCCTCAAGGAGGTGGCATTTCAACATGGCATATAGCATTTGAAGATATTGGTGGATGGAGACGTGTAGGTGAGAAACAGCATGGTCAAAAGGCATGGTCATAGGACGAGGATAGCGGTTTGGGGAATATTGAGGAATCTAGGATGTGAGAAAACAGAAGGAAAGACGTAGCTGGAGAGCTGGTTGGGCTCAAACGCACGAGGATTCTGAATGCCGAGCTGCGGACATTAGACTTGATTCTGTAGATAGTGGTGAGTCAATAAAGGCTCTTGAAGAGAGAAGAGAAATGACCCGGCTAGCAATAGGAAGGATGAACTGAGAAGAAAACCCTGAAATGGCCCCAAAGCAGGCAATCCCTCTCAGTGGATTGGGTCAAACACCTTTGTCAATAAACGAGGGTTATAACATCTTTAATTTCATTTTCAATCAGTGCAGGGACTGTCTAATCGTGGGCCATTGGGAACTAGAACTGTTCTCTTCCCTGTGGGGAGAAACATAGGAAGCTGAGGTTTTGATCCCTGTCCTAAACCATCTTCAGTAGAGGGGAGAAGAGTCATGCTCACCTATTAAGTCACATTTGTTCAATCAACTCACAGTTTTCGAGCTCCTGTCACAAGTCAGCACTGTGCTAATGGCAGGGGTGTAAGAATAAAGGCATATCACCTGTTCTCAGTGGGTTTCACAATCTACTGGGAGAGGAACACAGTGACTGCAGTGGGTGGCTAAGAGCCACCAAGAATGGAACCAAAAGTGATATGAAAGTTTAGGAAGAGAAAACGAGTCATAGAGGCTGAAGTAGTGGAGAAAGACTTCTCAGAGGCCATGGACTTCACCTTCAAACTCATTCAAGGGATTTTGAATGATTGCTTTGGGGGACAACACAGAAGAGTAGGAAGACAGCATTAGATAGAGTAGGAGAATGCACATTTTGGAGTCTGACTACCTGGGTGGTATGGATTCGGAGTCCACTTCCTACCTGTGTAATAGTTAACTAGAGAAATCACTCTGTTTCCTAGTCTCCTCACCTGTAAAATGGAAAACTGGGGGAAACTCACTTGTAGGACTGTGGAGAGCATAGAGCAGGTGTCAGCAAACATTTTCTGTAAAAGATCAGATAGTAAATGCGTTGGGTTTTGCAGGCCATGTGGTCTCTGTTGAAGCTACTGAACTCTCCCATTGCAGTGTGTTATGACCTGCATGTTTGTGTCTCTCCAACATTCATATGTTGAGACCCTAAACGCCCCATGTGATGGTACTTGGAGGTGGGGCCTTTGGGAGGTAATTAGGTTTAGATGAGGTCATGAGTATGGGGCCCACGTGATGGAATTAGTGCCCCTATAGGAAGACAAAGAATTCATCTCTCTCTGCTGTTCACCATGTAAGGACACAGCGAGAAGGCAGCTGTATACGAACCAGGAAGAGGGTTCTCTCCAGACACTGAATCTGCCAGCACCTTGATCTTGAACTTCCTGGTCTCCAGAACCTTGAGAAATAAATTTCTGTTAAGTCACTGGTCTATGGTATTTTGTTATAGCAGCCTGAACTAAGACAACGTGGAACGCATTGTAGACAATAGATAAATGAATGGTTATGTCTGTATGCTAATACAATTTTATTTATGGACACCAAAATTAGATTTCACATCATTTTCACATGTCACAAAACATCATTATTATTTTGATCCCCCCCCCCCATCATTTAAAATGTAAAAATCATTCTTAGCTCTAGGCTATGCAAGTGGTATGCTGGATTTGTTGAGTTGGTCTACAAACTATAGCTGCTGGCCCCCGAGATACATTATAGAGCAACGGGTTCTAAAGGTTAGCTGTTATTATTGTTAATCCCACTTATCATATAGGAAAGTGGACTTTAGTGGATTCATAAAAGACCCTGGCCAAGAATGTCAGTCCTGCGGCTCTTCATCAAGTGCTCTGCCCAGTGAAGAGGGAATAAGGACACAATTCAAGGTAACCGACTCTGAGTTCCTTCCTCCCCTCGAATTTCTCTCCACTTATCATCTCTCTTTACATATTATTTTTAGAACTCTCAAAATGGCAGCCACAAGAAAGCAGAATATCCAAAACAGAAGAAAAAAGGAACTAAGATGAAAGGAAATAGCTTTTTCAGTGAACACTAGTTATTTACTTTGAATTCGGCCATTAATCCCAGGACGGAAATGAACCAACATTTACCCAAAGACACATGAGTATGAAGAGTTAAAAGAAAAAAATATGTTTTGGATTTTTTTACTTTAAAATACATTAATTTTTTTTTTTATTGGAGTATAGCTGATTTACAATGTTGTGTTAGTTTAAAATACATTTTTGAATTTAATGGACTGTGCTTTGCTCCTCTCTCAGCTCAGCCAGCTTCTGTAGTACCCTTGTCCTCCTCATTTTCTGGGGAACAATGGATGTTTCAAATAAAAATAGGTGTAAATCACTGTGCAAATAAAATGAATAAATATGATGTGCCTGGAAACAGAGCTTAATTTGAAGCTGCCTTCTTCCCTTAGCCTGGGGAAATGCATATCTTACATTTGTGTGTTGCCTTGGTTTTTTGAAGGCTTCCGTGTAAAGTTAGCGCATTTGTTTTTTGCAAGTTTTTTTTAATTGTAAAAAAGGTGTTTGCATGCTCTCCAAATTTACCATTTCTTCTTCTTCCACCCCAGGGTGAATCAAAAGAAATCGTGTAGTCAGTGAATCGCAATGAACTTTCCCTTAGCTTCTTGCCCTGCCCCTTCCTAGTCTTTAATCAAACCACATTCAGGGTCATCTTTCAGAAGCACGTGTGCTTAATTAACATCCTTGGGTAGCTCTCCATCTGAAGATTTCTCTGCCTTTCCAGTTACATCTCCTTCTCCACTGTGGACTCTGCATTCAGGTCACTCCACAGTTTACAGGAGTCAATGTTTCCTCACAGCTTTATGCTTTCTTTCACACTGTGTCCTTGGAGTTGAATGCTTTCCATCCAAGAATCAGCCTACCTTGAGTGCAGACCAGAGAGAACAAAGGAGGCGATTTGAGGAAGTTCTGTAGCCACCAAGTCTCTCCGTTTTCCCTCACTCCTTTCAAACACCAATTTCGTCTATTATTTTGAAGAATGAGAAATCCAGAGTGGGAGTACCAATCCACGCTACGGTCTCAAACGTGTGGAGCATCCGCTGTGTACTGGGTGCTGGGAATATACAGCAATGAATCATCCTTCAGTGAGCCTGCAGCTAGCAGGGAAGATAAGGCCAGTCCACGAATTCCCAGAACACCAGGCAGGAAGTTATAAGAAGAATATGTATAAATAGAGGGTTCCATATAAAGCTCAGAGGAGGGAAAGGCTATATTAAGCTGGAGCAATCAGAAAAGACACTTTGGAGCATTTGCTATGTGATTTGGACCTTGAAAACGAGAAAGATTTGAATAAGCGAAGATGGTTTGGAAAGTGGAAGAGTGTTGATGCCAGAAGTTCATTCCCTGCAAAGCCAAGGAGGTGGAAGAGAGCTGGGCTTTGAGAGAGAACAAAGAGACTCAGCTTAGCAAGAGCAAGGAGGAGCTGAAGAAATAAAAGGAGGAAAGATGGATCAGGGCCAGGTAACGGAGGAAGCAAAGGTGTTAGCTGATAACTCACCCGCACATCCCCAGACAACAAGCCAGCTGCACACTCGGAAAGTTTTTCTTCTGATTCAAGCTGGCAAAAGAGGTTGCCTGGCAGGGGTACCCCAGAGCTTCATCAGAATGCTGCTTGTCTGCTTTTAGATCATCAGCACAGTGGTGCCAATACTTCAGAGCTGTATTAAAATACTTTTGTTAATTTTGGACTTTTATTGAGTTTATTAGAAACGTGCACCCTGAAATGAGAGTTAGGGACCACTTGCTGAGAAGACCCCAATGTTGAACAGAAAAAGCCAGAGAAATGACAAGTTATTCTGTGTGTACATGTGTTCACCTCTTGCAGAGAAATAGAGCTTTGCTAATGTCATGCTCCCAGATGTCTTTTTTTTTTGTGTGTGTGTGTGTGTTATGCGGGTCTCTCACTGTTGTGGCCTCTCCCGTTGCGGAGCACAGGCTCCGGACGCGCAGGCTCAGCGGCCATGGCTCACGGGCCCAGCCGCTCCGCGGCACGCGGGATCCTCCCGGACCGGGGCACGAACCCGTGTCCCCTGCATCGGCAGGCGGACTCTCAACCACTGCGCCACCAGGGAAGCCCTCCCAGATGGCTTTTTAAACGTGAGAATTACAGATACATGAGCAGTAAAAGAAAACTGTACCTGAGAATGAAGATAATCAAAGAATTACCTTTATTTGGACATTTTCTATGTAAGACGGTATTATGTTGGCCAGAGATGGACCTTGACTCCTGGGCTGATCAGACTCTAATTCGATCCTGAGTGCCACCACCTATCACAGCTTTTCTCAAGTGGTAAGTGGATTACTTCTTAATTCTTGTCAACAAACATTTTCTGGTCCCCAACTAGGCATCAAGAACTGTGCTATATGCTAAAATAGGTGGAGGAACGAAATGAAATTAAAATCGTCCTACTTCTTGACGTCCTTGCAGTCTATTGGGGTAGACACAGATCCACAGACCTTTTCAAAGGAGTGTATTAAAGGATCAGATGGCAGTAAGCACAGGTGCCATGGGAGCCCTGAGGAGGAACATCTCCTTAGTCTGGACTGAAGATTTTGAGAAGGGCCAGGGAGGGTTGACTGAAGAAACTGACACATAAGTACAATTAGAATCTTCTCTCCTGTTGGTCCAGCTTTAAAATCACAACATCTCAAAGCTGGCTATCCTCGAAGTTAGAGCACCAATCAAATTTAATTGTCATCCCTTGCTCAACTGTCTGAGCTATGGTAAACTTCAAAGGACTTCGACTGTTTCTATTTCGTGCATAAATGTGTCTCCACCACACAACAGTATCTGACGCCTAATAGGTTCTTGTAAATATGGGTTGTGTGTTAAGGAAGAAAATATTAGCCTAGGAATTTTCACCCTCACTCTCCAAGCGCTAAGGGGAATTCTGCTGTAATATTTAATGCATTCCTAATTCTGAGCCAAGTCTGGAAGGAAATGACAAAAGAAGGAAAAGCAAGTTAGAATGTTGGACCAAAAGGAGCTTGGAAATCAGCTGATTCCATGCCTCATTTCTACAGACAGAAAACTGAAATTCAGAGAAGTTATATTGTAACTGTGAGTGCAATGTCACCCATGTAATTAGCAGCAGAGTGAGTCTAAACACCAGGTATCCTGGTTGCCGTACTTTTTTCCTGTGAGGCATACGTATTATTTTCCTATCAGTTACAGATATGTAGGGAGGGAAGTGCAAAGGATTCTGGAAAGGGCTTATTTCTTTTGCCACTGTATAGAGTAGTCTGAATTCTAAAGGAGCTTCACGTTGCAAGGAAGGCTTTGTTTAACAGAACATTTTATGTGATAGGTTTATCCTCTACAAAACCCCCAAATTTTAAAGGATGTGTTCTTCCATGCTACGTAATTGCTTCTGGCAGGAGCATCTTCTACTTTATAAAAAAAGACCCCTTCTCTTGCTTTCATCTGATATCTCAGTAAGGCCCCAGAGGGAAATGTTGGGAACAAATGCTTGTTCGAGCTGTAATATTCCCTTGAAAAGTGAAGCTTGAAATCCTTTAGGGAGCCTAGTGTTCTTTCAAAATTGATTTTGACATTGTAGAACTACATCCTAACTAACTTCCATGCCAAAATATGTTGTGACTAGTGTTTGGATAGTTGAAAGAATATTTTAAAAATAAGTTTTCATATCAAGAGCAGAAAAACAAATGGTTTGTATGCTGTGACCTGGGGATTATCCTTAAAAAGCATTTTCTAAAGTGGTTCTAGCAAGAAATTATGAGAGTAAAAGATTACTTGGCAGGTATGAGATACGGTCCTAATAGAAAAGATTAAATGGACACCCCCCCCCAAGAAAAAGCACCAGGGAAAAACAAAATAATAACTTGTTATTGTATTATCAACAATAAAAGTCCATGATTTCTAACATTTATTAAGTACTCACCATATGCCGGGCACTGCTGTAAGCCCTTATAGGAATTAATGCATCTAATCTTCCCAACAATCCCATGAGGAGGGTACAGTTAATATCCTCATTTTAAAAAGAGTGAAATGAGGCACAGAAAACTAACGTAACTTGCTGGAGGTCACAGTCTAGGAAGCAGTGTAGTTCACGTTCAAACGTAGGGAGTCGGGCTCCAGAGTCCATGTATTTTTTATTTTTTAAGTTAAAAATTTAAATACCAAACTAACATGTGTCCTGTGGGCACACCTCATGATCCCAAATTCCACTTAACATGAATGGACAGGTACGCATACAAGTATTTATGTACGAGGATGTTCAGCAAACCATTACTTCCAATAATGGAAATTGGAAACAATCCAAATACTGAACAATTAGGGGTGTATTAAGTGCTCAGTTGAAAAAAATGGAAAAAAGAAAGCAAAACCCGGAGAAGAAAATGAAATCCCTCATAATCCCTGTACTCTGAAATAACCAGGAAGAAATTGCTGAGCTTGTCTTTCCAGCTTTTTTCTATATTTTGTTTCTGATCCAAAATTGGGATCATACTGGATATATTGCTTTATAATTTGACTTTTCTATGCAGATAGTATTATAAATCCTTTTCAAGCCACTAGTTATTCTTCTACCACTTATTTTAATGGCTTCAAGGTGTTCCTTTATTTGTATATATCATGATTTATTTAAACGTTTTATTGTTGGATCTGTGCTCTTTTAACCATTATTCTATGATGCCTTAATGGATGGTAACCCACTGATCTCTAAAAGTAGCACAGCCTCTCTAACTTGGAGCTCAAGACATTGCATGATTTGCCCTAACTATTCTAATTTAATCTTCCTGTCTTTTATAATTCACTAACCCTGAATTACAGAATCATTTGTTCTAGAAGTGTAACTGGACATCTCTTACAGCACTCGTGCAATTCCTCTTATGGCATGAGTATATCTACCTAATGATCTGGCTATATTCTACTAGGCTGAAAACTTATTGCAAGCAGAATGTCTTCCTGAATCGACTTCCTAACCCCATATGGGAGAATTGTGTCATACACTTAGTAGATGCTCAGTAAGTGTTTATGGAATAAATGAAGGCCATACATATTATTTTTAACAGTGTAAAAATTTCAAATATCTAATGATGGGGGCAAGTTGAATAAACTGTGACATGCTGGTGTAAAGAATTTTGAGCAATAATTAAAAGGAGAAAAGAGGGGAAAAAAAACAAAAGAGAAAAGGTCTGAAACAAAGCAGAAATAGAGTTAAATTCTTAAAACCAGATCCCTTCATACCTCTTCCAAACTTCTGTTCACTATTCCTCCACTTACTCTGACTTCTTTGAATGGTTCACTGCTCACAAGCCTACAATTCTCAGCCTCCTTCTTATATGAGAGCTTCTGTAGCTCTTTGTATCACAGTACATATCAGAGAAACCAGAGCACAGCTGGGGCTCAAGGAATGGTTGTTGAATGAATGATCAATGGAGAAATATGGGTAGACAACAAGACTTCGGGCCCTGGTCTTGATGCTGGCATCATTATTCTCCTATCTTAGCAGATTTTCCTAAACTGTTCTCCCTGAATCCCCAGGAATCCACACACACACACACACACACACACACACACACACACACACAAATTGTGGCGATTATAATAGAAAAAAATATATTTAAACTTATTAGTAATGCACAGGCTCAGCAAAATGTCAAGTTTTTCTAATTTTGCTGGAATGAAATCAATTTAGTGTAGCAATACAGCCTCATGCTAATTAGAAGCCTTAACTGGCATCTTCAATTAAGAAAACTGTGAACCATCAAAATCACTTAAAAATAGTATTTTAAAAAATGGGTACATGATCTTTTAAAAACTTAAAGCCTGTTGGGATAAAAATAATTAGTATAAAAAACTGAAAACTGTTTTAAAAAATTGGGATTCAGTTTTAAAATCTGTAAAATGGAGATTGATTGATCTCCTAGGTAAATCTCAGATACTTATATCCTAGGTATAGATTAAAATTACCTCAGTTCCTATCTTTGTCCATTGTTATACCATCAGGAGGCCAAGGTCCTATCTCTTTGTCTATTCCCAATTCCTAAATCAGAGGTTGGGCTATGTTAGTTGCTAAACAAATACTTGTTGACTAGATAACTGAACAAGCTTTGAACACTTTCTGAAAAGGAAGAAAAGGAATTATATCCCAGGATATAAGTGAACCATTTAGGGAATAATGATGAGTTAGACCATATTGACTTTTACAAATGGGAACTGTGAGGCCACTTGGAAACAGACAATTGGCAAGTTGAATAACTGCATTGCTGGTGGGAAGGGAATTAGGTAGGAACTCAATGAACCAAGCATCTCTTTAGGAATGGTCACAGACAGTGGGAACAAATAGGTAGCAATTTTTAGAAAGAAGAAAAAGAAACAGGGACAATTATTGCCTACCGAATTTATCCAACCTTGCTGCCCACAAGTCTCTTTCTTTAGTTCATGAATGAAGAAATAAAAAGAACATAACCCATGAAGACTGAAGCAAGGACTCAAAAGATGCAGTTTGTAATGTGAGGAGGAGGAGGAGGACAATGATACTTATCAACATTTTCTGATCATTTGCTATGTACAAGACACCTTGCATAAGGAGAGAAGAGGATAGGTTAAGGAGATTAAAGAAAACTATTAAGTAAAGGACCTTAATCTAAGAGGAATCAATCAACTTTAAGTCTTCTTTTCACCCATTAGGGTCCAACAGACCTATATTTGAATACAAGTGTACCAATTATTAACCATGTGAAGCTTGGTGAGTTGCTTAACCTCTCTGAGCCTCAAATTGATTACCTGTAAAAAGGGGAAAGGAACACTTAGTTTACAACACTATTGTGAGGATTTAATGAAATATTATATATGGAAGTAATCTGTTAACTGCTACGCAACTATGAGATTTGAAAGATTAGCTATTCCTATCACTCAACAGTTAGAGAAGATGTACACAAACAACCATGAATAGTAAGCAGTGGGTGATTGTGTAGGAGTGGGAAGGAGAGCCATGTGGTAAAAGCTGAGTGGTTGAAATCAGGCAAGAGAACTAATGGGAACCATATCACATCGGGTCTGCAGGCCCATTGTCTACAAAACACTTTGACTTTTATCTGAGTGAAATGGAGAGCCAGTGCAATATTTTGAGCAGGGCATGAAAGGCATAAAATAATGTGTGTCTTAAGAGGATCACTTTGGCTGCTGTGCTTAGAATAGACGGTAGGGGGTTAAGGCAGGAGGGGAAAAGTCAGGAGGTTAGTACAGTAATGCAGGTGAAAGATAATGGTGGCTTGGACCAGAGTGGTAGTGGTGGGTTGGTGAGAAATGGCTAAATTTTAATATTTTCTGAAGATAGAGCCAAGAGTATTTCCTGACAAATGTGGGGTATGAGAGACAGCACAGATAATTCCTATTCCTGGATTTTATTTTATTTATTTAAAAATATTTTATTGGAGTATACTTGATTTACAATGTTGTGTTAGTTTCAAGTGTACAGCAAAGTGAATCAGTTATACATATACATATATCCACTGTTTTTAAGATTCTTTTCCCATATAGGTCATTATGGAGTATTGAGAAGAGTTCCCTGTGCTATACAGTAAGTCCTTATTAGTTATCTAATTTTTATATAGTAGTGCCTATGTGTCAATCCCAATCTCCCAATTTATCCCCCGCCCACTGTCCCTCCTGGTAACCACAAGTGTGTTTTCTACATCTGTGACTCTTCTTTCTGTTTTGCAAATAAGTTCATCTATACCTTTTTTTCTTCTTTGTTTAGATTTCACATATAAGCAATATCATGATTTTTGTCTTTCTCTGTCTGACTTACTTCACTCAGTATGACAATCTCTAGGTCCATCCATGTTGCTGCGAATGGTATTATTTCATTCTTTTTCATGGCTGAGTAGTATTCCATTGTATATATGTGCCACATCCTCTTTATCCATTCCTCTGTCAATGGACATTTAGGTTGCTGCCATGTCCTAGCTATTGTAAATAGTGCTGCAATGAACATTGGGGTGCATGTGTTTTTTGAATTATGGTTTTCTCCAGTTATATGCCCAGGAGTGGGGTTGCTAGTTCACATGGTAGCTCTATTTGTAGTTTTTTAAGGAACCCGCATACTGTTCTCCATAGTGGCTGTATCAATTTACATTCTAACCTTCTGACCGACAGTGTAGGAGGGTTTTCTCCACACCCTCTCCAGCATTTATTGTTTGTAGATTTTTTGATGATGGCTGTTCTGACCGGTGTGAGCGGATACCTCGTTGTATTTTTGATTTGCATTCTCTAATAATTAGTGATGTTGAGCATCTTTTCCTGTGCTTTTTGGCCATCTGTATGTTATTCCTAGATTTTCACCTAAGCAACTGGAAAGCTGATTGCCAACTTCTGAGATCGGGAAGCAGCAAAGGGCCTAAGCTTGGAAAGGATAGGGAAGATCAGGAATTTGGTTTAGGACATGTTGAGTTTGAGAGGTTGGTTTGGTATCCAAGTAGACATATCAAGTAGAGAGCTGAATTTTAATCTGGGGTTTGGGAGCTAGGTCTGGGCTAGAGACATAAATTTGGGCATTGCTGGCGTGTAGATAGTTGGTATTTAATGAGATGCAGTGCAGCAGACAAGTGCTCTTTTCCCAAGATTGATTTCACCTTGTTTTAGCCTAGGTCTACGAAGTGGGGTTTTCCTTAATTTCTCTTCCCTCCATTCCTTCTACTTCCACTCTACCCCAGTAACTCCATGATACCTCATAGGATAGAACCATCCCTTCACATCTTAGGTCCCTTGTACTTGGCTGGTTTACTTTTCTGTCTCTAGTCGGCTTTCCCAGTGCAGTGACTGCCACATGTTGTTGGGATTTTGGTCCAAGCCACAGAAGAAGACAGTGAAGCTAAGTGATGCAGGAAGTAAACTCATGACCTTAGATTCGGGAAACTGGTGCACCAACCACTGAGAAACCAGAGATGGAGGATTTTTGCACAAGCATGAGCAGAGTATAAATCAACATCTCTGCCTTCAACAAAATCCACATCTTAAGTGCAAGTTTATTTACTCTGTATATTCTGGGGGACAAATGCTTGGTATTTATTCAGAGAGGATACTGGAGAACCAGGAGAATTGTCTTTTGCTTTCAAGTAGTGTATACTTTAGAGGGGGAGGTCAATGCTTATTCATGAGAAACCATATCCTGTATTCAGGAGAAGAGAAGGGGACAATGGATGGATGGAGGGGTTGCTGAGAAATGAATTACTCTTATTTGACCGTCACATTCTAGAATAAATGTCATGCCATCTGGAAAGTCTTCATTAATTCCTCATAAGAATGGTCAATAGATCCACGATTCTCCAGAGAACACTCCTATTATTTTATAAGATTTATTTTATTATTGCAAAAATAATGTACCTTCTTTGTAAAAAAAAAATCATAAAATAAAAATAAACAAGAACAAAAACACAGAAAATTTCATGACCAGAGATGACTGTGAGATCACCTTTTGGGTATTTTTTTCTATGTATTTACTTATTTTACAAAAATGAGATCACACTGTACTCCTTGTAGCCTTTTTTCTCACTTGACAATAGAGCTGAAGAATTTTCCATGTCATAAGCATTTGCCTACAACATCATTTGCATATCTGCCTATTGTCAGTGTCATGGCTATATAATGAAGGTGATGGTGGGCTTGGGGCTTGTTTCATTTTATTTTTCCTCAGCATCCAGGACAAGGATGGGTAACAGGATGTTCTTACAATCACAGAATATTAGAGAGCTCAAAGCTCCCTCAGGCACCATCTAGTTAATTTCCTATTTTGCAGGTGGAAAAGTTGGGACTCAATGTGTTAAATGGATTGGCAGTTCAGGTGGTCAGAAAGCTGCAGAACCAGAATCAAAACCAAGTGCCTGGACTCCAAGCATCGCATCCTTTCACTACAAAGTTCAGACTCAGAGTAAACCCAACATCTGTGAAATAGACATGCAGTAAAAAGAAAAGGGTATGCTCGGGCAGGAGAAGTTTGGGGAAGAAAGGTCTCTTGTGGTCCTTTTGGAACTTTCAGTTTTACTTCAAACCCTGAGATGTCAGAGGTTCATAGAAGAGTGAAGTTGCAGCATGAGAAGAGGCAGCTTGAGGAAAGAAACTTAGGAGCTCAGGTTTGCAAAACCCACAGTTGTGCAGTAGCTCAGCTCCAGCCAACACCCTGAAGGATGCAACAAAACACTAGGAGAGTGAATGGCCACCCAGAGTCTCAATTCTGGTTTCACACTGTATCTGAATGGCTCCCATCCCTCACCATTTGGCCTCTAGGAAGCCTAATAACATTTCAACTTTGCTCTTGGTCAGGAATGGTTTTTCAGTTTTGACTTTGACAACCCAGAATGTTCCTGACTTCCCGGAATCACTCTCCAAGCCTCCTTGCTGTGGAGGGAGGAGAGTGGTGCTCAGAAAGCTTCAGAACACATTCAACTGTGAGTGAAGAGCAAGGAATGCTGGGCGTTCCAGCCTGATGTTGACATGACACCATCCTGCCAAATCCTCTTCTTATTTCCACTGGGGTGATTGACCTGAAATGCACATGGGCTGCGGCACTTCTTCCCTAAAACCTTCCATGGCCTCAGGGTAAAGTCCACGTCCCTTTGTGTAGCATGCAGAACCCTCTACCACCTGACATTTGCCCACCTCTGCCTCATCTCTGCCATTTTGTCTTCAGCAACAGCAAACTTCGTATGGGTTCCTGTACAGAACCATCCTATTTTTTTCATCCAGTTCCTGCTTTCTGAAGTGTGCTTCCTCTTCTTTTATCCATGGTTAATCTCACTTAGCTAGATTTCGTACCTTTTCTGTCTACTTAACTAACTCTAAAATTCCGTAATCTGTGATAGTGTCTGAAATATTCTCGGGAATTTTCAGTCAAATGATTGAACTTCATCCTAAATCTTACACTCCCATCTGGGGTCAGTGCTGTTTCACTCAGTGGCACATTCCAGATGAGATCACGTGCGTTCAGGGTGGTCATAGAGTAGTGGCACATTCCAAATCACTGGACACCTGCTAAACACACATTAGGAAGGTGGGGAGCAGCAATTTACCAGACTTAGAATCTAAACAGAACCCTATTGCTTATTTTTCCCAGCTGCAAATTATCTGGATGGCATAGACGGTTTTCTCTAGTCCTGCACTTTAGAATATTTACTTAAATACTGGCAGTGATAAAATTGTGGGAAAGAAATTGCATATTCATCAAAAGTAGGCGGCCTGATAGAAGTGCATAACGTGGTAGTCATCTCAAAATTAAATTACCATATGTACATGGTCGGCTTGTCATTTGTGTACTTATATATTTATATACCCATCATCCTTGATCACTTACAAGAATGAATGCGTGCATTTGAGAACAAATGTTTGTGACATAAGCTAATGGTTAATTGAAAATTTCTCCTTAGAAGAGAAAGCTGGAAGACAATACCAGAAAAGACAAAAGCTTTTTAAAAAGAACAGCAATACTTGCTAATACCATACAGTTCGATTTTAGCTCAACCTAAAGGAAATTCCTGCTGAGATGCCTCAAAATTAGTATTTTTAAAGCATGCCATACCTAGCACACAGAGACAGCTCAGCTTATCAGAAAGAACACTGAATTAAGCATCAGGAAACTTGAGGCCAACTCCTCGCATAGCCTTTTCTGGGTGTGTGATCATAAGAAATTCATGTAACTTCTTCAAGTCTGTTTCCTCAAATTTAATCTGGAAATAATGCTGCAGCCTTGCTATTAGATTTGAAAAACACAAGATACATGAACTTACCTTGAGGTGCTAATTAAATCTCATTTGCATTAATGTTATTTTTCTATTCCCATCTGTATCATAAAAATCAGGGTCACAGAATCCAAAAGTACTACTGCTACTAACACTGTTACAACTGGTGCTACTAGTACAGCAACAATAACGACAACTACTATTACTAACTGATATTTATTGAGAGTTCATTATACATCTACATTGTTTTGGCATTTTACGTGAGTTAATGATTTATGTCTCTTAAAACGCCTAGGAAGTGGCTACTATTATTTTCTCCATTTTATGAGCAAGCAACTGGAGACCCAGAGAAGTTAAGGAACTTGCCTAAGATCATACAGTTAGTAATTGCAAGACTGGGATTTGAGCCCAAGCTTAAACTCCAGAGTCCTACCATTAAGAATTATACTTTCTTCCCTATCTAAAAATAATAGTAAAATTACCTTACCTTTGGATTGTTCTTTGTTCTTTCATAGAGATAATCTCATTTTATCCCTCCAGCAGTCCTTTGAAATAGAGGTTATTATCTTTTACAGATATGAAACTTGGGTCAAAAAGATCAGGGGATTAGCCCAAAGTCACCTTGCTCCAGAATAGTAAAATTAGATGGTTGTCCCACCATGGTGGGGACTAAGAACTTCTCCCATCCTGTTTCTGGCTCTATTCTGCTTTTGCAGGCACGTCCCCCGTTGAATATGCCTTCCACGAAGACCCCAGTTGAGTCCTGGTGTGTTTTTATTTGTTTTGAAAGCTCTCTCTTCTCTGTCATTCTTTGCGGCACTGTCTTTGACGCGTGAGACTACTCGTTTCTTCAAGCATCGTGTGATTCTGCAGAGCTTAGAAGGAGTTACAATGGACTTCCAGATCAGATGTCATAGGAATTTAAGGGAGTCATCTTGAGGGGAAGACTCCAGGTGAAATGAACCTCTGAGGTCAAGTTCACCTCCTCTCCAGACACTGAGCTCACCACTTAATCCACACTTCCTCTGAGGGAAGCACAAGTTCCTCCTTAAATAGAGCCTCCACGATGTCATTGCTCTCTGCGAATTTTAAGCGTGCGCTCTATTTTCTGTTGTCTGCAGTTCTGAATACTCCATAAGCTGACCTTGATTAACCTGCCTAAGCCTGCTAGCCTGTTGTCTCCCAGTTATGTCATCTTTCTCTGCACTGTCTCAGAACCCTGCGCTTAGGATGTTCCTTCAATTAGAACTCTCTCTTTAAACCCTCGGCTTGGCTAACATAGTCTCAGCTTATATGTGACCTTCCTTGACTCCCTAAACCACTCCTCTGCTCTTCCATGTCATGTAATCTCTTTTAAAAAGTTTGCTCTACTCATCTCAGCATTTGTTACATTGCCTTGAGATTGCCTGTTTAATTGTCCATCTCCTGAACTATGCAATGAACTCTCTGGGGGCAGTAGGTTTTGGTATCTCCTATATTGCCTGCACATGGTAGTGGCTCAATAAATAGCTGTTGATTAAATGCTTATTTCTCTTTCTGGAGTCACCAAATACTTTGAAAGGATCTCTTATTGATGTCCTTGCCTTCTAGACTGTGAGTTTTCTGAAGACATTCTGCCTTATTCAGCGCTGCATCTTCAGTGGCTGGCATGGAGGAGGCACTCAGTAAATGGGGAACTGACCAGAATTTCAGATCCTCTAATCCTGCCCACCAGCCTCTCCGCAGCCTGCCCTGCCTCTTCTGAAATGCATTCCTGTCCACAATTGCTCCATCTTCCATTTTCCCTTTATTTTTAATGACTTCACTTGTGGTTCGATCTACATAATTTAGCATTTGCTTATATTCTTTGCTCTCACTTTTCCTGTGTTTTATGTGTTCGTATCCCTCCCCTGCTAATGAAAATAAGTGTAAGCATAAATGGGATAATAATTTTTTGTATTATTATAACTTCTACCCACCTTCTTCTTCATATTTCAAAAAATATATACTCATCAGTGATAAATGCCCACATTTAATGAGCTCTTAACCTGTGCTCCTTGTGAGTGCTTTTCAGACAGATTACGTCGATCTGCACAAGAACATGAGAAGTAGGCACAAGGGAAACTGAGTCTTAGTAAGGCTCTGTCTTATCCAGGTGGTGAATGACAGAAGTAGAATTTAAATGCAGAGCCCATGCTGTCAACCATTTCTATCTCTGCACCATTGATAATTTAGAAAAAATATGAACAATAAAAATAATATTAAAGAACTCCCATACTTCCGATCCACTACTAGAGGCAGCTACTGCTACCATTTTGGTACATGGCTTTTTTGTCTCTGCCTATGGTAAGCAGCCTCTAGCTTGACCCCCACCTCCAGCTATTCACTCCCTTGTGTACTCCCCTCCTGTTGAGTGAGGGCTAGATTTAGTAACTCACTTCTAATGAATATAATAAAGCAGAAGCAATTGAACATAACTTCTGATATGAGGTTATAAAAAGACTGCCGCTTTCATATTGAGTCTCCTTTTCTTTTTCTCTCTGACATTGCTCATTTGGGGAGAAGCAAACTATGTATTGTGAGCAGACCACGTGGCTAAGTAACTGATGACTCTGATCCATAGCCAGCAAAGACCTGAGACCTGCCAATAGCCAGATGGGTGAGTTTTGAAGCCACTCCTCTCCTGTTGAGCTTGATGATGGCTGCCCCATCAACACACTGATTCTGGCTTTGTGTGTGAGAAAGAGCGAGCCAGAGACAGCCAGCCCAGCTGTACTTGGTGTCCTGACCCAGCGGCTGTGAGATAAACAAATGTTTGCTGGCTTAAAGTAGTAATCTGGGGGGTATTTTGTATATATTGCAATAGGTAAATAATACACAATCCTATAGACATTTATCTAAATATGGTTGATCATCTATGATTTACTATTTATCACAGATCAAAATTTAATTTATTGAGTGAAACAAGCTGATAAACCTTGCTGACAGTCTGTAAAATTCTTTTTTTTTTTTTTTAAATTGTGAAATATAGCCACATACAGAAAGTACGCAAGGCATCCATGTGCACCTGAAAGAATCATACACAAACACCCTGGTCCCAATTTCAGTATATTTTATATTTTAAATAAAATAAATCTGCAGAGTATATGTAAAATCAGTCACGATATCATCCCCAAAGAGAAGTTAAACGGCAAGCTAGATAGAGGATACCATTTCAGGATGGTTTATGAATCAGGGTCTCTGAATCTTTCTTTTGTAAAATCTTTCTTATACACTTTTCTTTAACTGTCTAAAGAGGAAATGCTTAACTTTGTCCTCAGGAAGAAGTCTAGGAATTGTACCATAGTGGAGCATATGTAATATGTGGGACAGAGTGGGGCCTCTGTACAAAATTGATAAAGGAATGAATGGACTTGGAATTAAGAACGTGGATTTGATCTCCTTCTCAGCTGATTGGAAGTGAGTGATGTCATCACTTAATATATATGAGATTTAGTTTCCTCATCTTTAAAATGGGAACATGCTCATGAAGTTGTGAGGTTTAAGAAAAATAGCATTGTCTATAAGAGGCCTGTTTACAGTGTGCTCAGCATATAGCAAACCCTCAACACATCAGTTACTCTTGAGTAATAATTCTGATTTCAGAACACCATTAAATATTGATTTATTACTATATAAGACTTAAGTAAACATATTGATTTCATTTTATTATTGTAATGGTTTTTGGCCGCACCATGCAGCATGCAGCATCTTAGTCCCACGCCCCTGAAGTGGAAGCACAGAGTTCTAACCACTGGACTGCCAGGAAATTCCCAACATATGTATTTTAAAACATCACAACTTTATTTCTTATTAAATGATAAATGCTCATAATAAAATAATTTTAAAGAATTTTTTTTTTTTAAGTATGAAGAAGAAATCAGCAAATCGCTTCGGAATTCCACCAGCAAGAAATAACCAACATTGTCTCTGGTGGACATCATTCCAAACAACCCTGTGCATATATGGATGGGTTGGAAGAATGGAAGGCTAGTTAGGTAGATAAAAAGCTAGCTAACTAATTAGAGATCGTAATGCTTTTTAAAATAAAAATGTTATGTAATTACACTTGATTGTAACTAAAGAAAAATAAACTGAAGTGAAACTGAAGAAATTGCTGAAATTTAGATCATGTTTCTTTTTTTTTCCATTGCCAGCGATAGTATTTCCTCAAATATCTCTCTACGTAGGGTTAAGTAAAAACTTGATGAAATCAAATGTTTCATTTTTCTCCTTTAATATACATCTTCCAATTTTTCAGGCAATACTAATTAAAAATAACCTCCTGCTATAAAAGATAAAGTGTTTTTTGAGAAACCTCCACACTCTTTTCCACAGTGGCTGCACTAATTTACACTCCTACTAACAGTGTACGAGGGTTTCCTTTTCTCCACATTCTCACCAACATTTGCTATTTGTGTTCTTTTTGATGATAACCATTTGACAGGTGTGAGGTGACATTTTATTGTGGTTTCTCTTTGCATTTGCCTGATGATTATTGATATTGAGCATTTTTTCACGTGCCTCTTGGCCATCTGCATTCCCTCTTTGGAAAAATGTCTATTCAAGTCTTCTGCCCATTTTTTAATCGGGTTGTTTGTTTTTTTGATGTTGAGTTGTACGAGCTGTTTATGTATTTTGGACAGTAACCCCTTATCAGTCATATTATTTGCAAATATTTTCTCCCATTAAAAATAGAACTAGCATACGACCCGGCAATTTCACTACTGAGTATACATCTGAAAAACCCCAAAAATGTGAATTCAAAAAGATGCATGTACCCCAATGTTCATAGCAGCGCTATTTACAATTGCCAAGAAATGGAAGCAACCCAAGTGTCCATAACAGATTAATGGATAAAGAAGATGTGAGATATACATTCTCACACACACACACACACACACACACACACACACACACACACACACACTGGAATACTACTCAGCAATAAAAAAGAATGAAATTTTGCCATTTGCAGCAACACGGATGGACTTGGAGGGCATTATGCTAAGTGAAAAGTCAGACAGAGAAAGACAAATACTGTATAATATCACTTATATGTGGAATCTAAAAAATACAACAAACTAGTGAATATAACAAAAAAGAAGCAGACTCACAGATATTGAGAGCAAACTAGTGGTTATCAGTGGGGAGAGGGAAAGGGGTGGGGCAATAGAGGGGTAAGGAATTAAAAGGTACAAACTATTATGTATAAAATAAGCTTCAAGGATATGTTGTACAACGCAGGGAATGTAGCTAATATTTTCTAGTAACTATAAATGGAGTATAACCTTTAAAAATTATGACTCACGGGCTTCCCTGGTGGTGCAGTGGTTGAGAATCCGCCTGCCGATGCAGGAGACACGGGTTCGTGCCCTGGTCCGGGAAGATCCCACAAGCTGCGGAGCAGCTGGGCCTGTGAGCCGTGGCCGCTAGGCCTGCGCGTCCGGAGCCTGTGCTCTGCAACGGGAGAGGCCACAACAGTGAGAGACCCGCATACCGCAAAAAAAAAAAAAATTATGACTCACTATATTATACACTTGTAACTTCTATAATATTGTACATCAATTATACTTCAATAAAATAAAAAAAGATAAGTGATTCATCCTCTGATACTTTCTCCCACCTCCTTTCTTTAGTCCTGAGTTTTGTTACTTTTACAATTTTACACTGAAAATGATTGATAATACATTGCGTTCAGCAATCAGAAATTCTGCTGTTGTGCAGTTGTTTAACCTTCTTTCCATGAATGTGATCCCCATAGCTAGTTCTTTGAACTATAACTTCTTCACTCTAGAGGTGTGTGTATGCGTGTGTTTTAATAAATTCATCTTGCAATTGCATTAGTCTTCCAGTATATTTTGCAAGAGGGCTCATATAGTTTCTGAGTTCTTTCATGTTTCAGAATGTCTTCAGTTTTAATATTCTTGAGTTACATTTTCCTTTAGTCAGGGCTTTGGGACATAAATCTGATTTCTTCTCGAAGAACGTTGCTGTGGTGAAATCTGAGGCCAGCTGGATCCCACCTCACTCCCTTTTTATCTGTCTGGATAAAGTCTTCCTCTATAGATAATGTTGATCAGGATAAGTTCAGTGCCTCCTTGTAAATTGTACTGTTTTTTTCTAATATATTAATTTCTTATGATTTGCGGATTTCGTATTTTTCTAGTATCACAAATATATATGAAATGACATCTCTGAAACACTCTCCCATTTGTTGGTTGCTCTCCATAAGATATATAAATGATTCTTTATGTGGGCCAACTTTGAGGTCTTTATTTATCATCATCTGTAACTGATTTGTTCATTTATCTTTTTCCTTTGCATTCACCGTGAGGTGCGAACGCCTTTTCTTTTTTGTCATTGTTTGAATTTTTTGTTGTGCCTAGTCTGTTCTCCACTGGTTTACATTTATTTGTTTGATCCGTAAGGATGCTGCTTTGACCTGCAATTGTTTCCTTAACCTGGTAATCTGCCTTTTCAACCCAGCATATTGCTTCATCAGCTTGTTTCTGAGTCTTGTATAAATGACTCCATACTGAGTTTTTTATTGTTCTTTTGCAGATTGTCTTTCCTTTCCCTTTTGTGTTCTAGAATGCTTGCATAGTTGAAATGCCATTTTCCTCCCTTTTTTCTCACGCTTAACATGGAGAGCTCTGCCCAGACCTTCTCTTTGCTCTGATCCAATGAGGAAGGACACTATGGTTCCTTTTTGGCTTCGTCTTTGATCAGGTGGTCTTGCCTTGTTACTTTCAGTTAAATTGATCAGGCTGAATGTTTCTTTCTGAACACTCTTCTGGAATCTGAGGATAACAGGGCATGGGGTGAGAGCTTGGCTGAAGCTTCTGGTTGACCTGACATGGGTTTTCTTCTAGGGTCCCACCAAGTATCCTGTTCTGGGGCCTTCCACCAGCCATTTAGTTGTGTCTCCCGTTCATCCCACCATCTCAGCATGAAGCCACAGAAAAAGCTGGTCCCCAGTGGCTCTTGCTGTTTCTGTTGAGTCAGTCCTCTGTGCCTCCCCAGTATTTTATTTTCATTGCAAGTGTGATAACTCTTGTTTAGTGTTATTTGTCATAACGTGTTACGCCCCTGCTCAAAATCCTCCCAAGGCTCCCATCTCACTCACTCAAAGCCATAGTCCTCCAGTTTTTACTGTGCCGTCAGCATGATGCCCCCTGGTACCACCATCCCAACCCTTGGCTCCCTTGGCTTAAGCCACACTGGCTTCCTTGCTGAGCTTCAAGTGTGCCAGGCCCATATCTTCCTTAAGAAGCTCCTAGCAGTGGTTCTTCCTGCCTGGAACCCTCTTTCCCAGATAGCCTCATGGCTTCGCCTTAGATTCCTCAGAGCTTGGCTTGGATGTCAGGATTTCAATGAGGTCTTCCCTAAAGGTGCTCTTTTATACAGCAGGTAGCTGGGAACTCCATCCCCCTTCTCTAAGAACAGACCCTGGCTCTGAGGCTCCAGTTCAGCCACCTTGCCCAGGAAGAAGCATGCGGGCCTCTAAGTGAGAAAGAGCTTCTGTAGATTGCATGACTGGCTATGAGAAACGGGACCTCACAGACCCGACCTGGGGCCCTCAGCAGAGTAGTGGAGGGCCCTCCACTGGGACAGCCTGCAGAGGCTGAGATGTTGAGTGAAAACTAAACTTGCAGTTTGAAAGATTCTGTGAAGAAAATTTACAAGATAAAATAAACGAATCCAAACTGAACTAAAACTTTGTCACCTTTTTTTCTCTTACTCTGCCAAGTTTTCACCTAGACTGTGTAGAGAAGACAAGGACAGCCCACCGTGGACTTCAGTTTGAGGGTTATACATATTTTTGACCCTTTGAATTAATAGCTGCTTGGAAATTGAAAAAGTTTGAAGTAAACTACCTGCTGACTTCCGGTTCAAAATGGTAGCTGTCTGGTGGGTCTGGAAGCTAAGCCGTTCAGCTCTTCTTGTTAAAACCGTAGATGAGATGGAACGCTAAGACTGAATGTACAGCCTGATGACAGAAGCTAGAAGGGTTCACGGTAATTATGGGGTAGATGCATCTGGATTGCAGATCAGCTACCTTGACTCCAGCATATGGCGTGCTCTTGCTTTCCTTCGTGAAAACATTCCCCTTCTCAGGAGTTGTCCTCGAAAATAGTATTGTCTCCTCCTCTTCTCCCATTTCCCCCAGTCCAGCCAGGTGCTGGGAATCACAGGAAAGCCTGAACAGAAAATAGGGAGAGATTGAAGTAGCGTGGGGAGGCAAGTGACCCTGCCAAAGCCGTGAAGTAGCTGCCAAGGCGTGAAGTCTCGGGTGGCTTCTGCCTGGCAGGGGCTGGGCTGGTCCTATCCTGCATTGTCTCTGAGAACCAGAGGCTGGGCTGAGATCTGAGCAAGAGGGAAGCATATTCAATGCACGGCATCCCGGGGGAGAGCCAGCTATTAAGCAAGGAGTGGACTGAAATCTGTGAGCGTAAATTGTGAATTGGAGAAGAGAATTCGACCCTTAGGGCGTGCATGGAGCAAATCACTGTTCCTGGCTTTAACAAACACTGACAAACCAGACTTGTCCTGTCCAAGGATGAGTAAAGCAAACAATATCATTATCAATACAAAGAAGGGGGCAATGAAAAATCTTGCCCCCAAAAAAGATGGGTGGGAGGAATAAGGTAGAGAAATACTGAGAACAGTTTATCACAGAATCCAGATGGTCATTTCAGAAAACAGTATGGTACTCCCACAAACTGCATGAAGGTCTCTCTGAAATGGAAGCAGAATGTCTGGAGGAAAGATCTAGAGGGGGAAAAGGCAAAGCAATTAGATGGAGGAATCATGATGAGAGAAAGCAAGAAAAATATATGTGCTCAATGGACACTATCGCTATTTCCTGCTGTGTGAAGGTTTACCACGTGTGTGGAGGATATATCTGAGAAAGTCCCTCAGAATTTAGGGAAAAGGAGACAAAGGGTTGAAAGGATGAGAGTAACAATAAGTGAGATTTCAGAAATGTTGGCCAGAAAATGTAGAGCTGTGTGACAGCAGTTAGCATGGCTGAGCTAAAGGCCCAGAGGGCTCATGGGAGGCAGGAACAAGTAGCCCTGATTCAAGAAAACCCCAAAATAAAAGCCTCAAATCTATGTAGCCTGGTGAGAGGATTAGCCTCCTGAGATAAATACCAAATCCCATAAATATGCAGAGGTGAAACAATGGGGTTGTTTCATATTAATAAAAATTAACCTAGCCTTCGTCTTCTTCTTTCCAACACACTTAATGACAGAAGATAATTTGGTAGCATCTGTAGAGTTTCAAGAAGGAAAGGATGTGATCCAGGAATGTTCCATATATGTTCCAGGGAACATTCACGTATGCAGTGAACGGGATGATATCACTGGATATGCAAAGGAGACAAAATATATTATCTGCAGTCCCTCCTTGGAAAACTTCTTTAAGACATATTTGCAAACGGAGTAATGAAACACAAGAGCTCAGAATTAGATGGTCACCATATAGAAGGACTCACAGTGAGCAATGATAACAATTAAAGAGGAGATAAACTTCAATGTCACCATGATGGTTATAAAAAGGCATTAAAGCCTGAAATTCATTCAGGATATAGAATGCTTATAATATATCAAATAATAGTGTCATAACTATGAGCTGGATCCCCAAACTTCAAAGAATTATTTAAAAAGACTGGGAAGTACATAAGACGGTGGGTGGAAAAGAAAAAGTGCTGAACTCATTGTCTTACAGAGGACCTATGAATTCCATCCTTGTAACGTGTTTATAGATTTTAGTTTTCTTTAGGTGTACATGTATTTTCTATTTTTTCTAACTCAGATAAGTATTTGCTTGATTAATAAAGAAACAGTAGAAGCTAAAGAAGCTAACAAAAAATAAAATGCCCTGAGACGAATTTGACCTGAAATTTTGAACCCCTACATGGGCTCTAGTCTCAAAGGAGCCCTCTCTTTTTTTCATGTCTTTGGGAAAATGATACAGAGAGCGGTTAGGGTGGAAGTGGAACGCTACTGTGGCTAATGTCAGTGACAGTGTTGAGATCTGGCTGTCCCCCGTTGTCCTGGGATGAAGGGGGAAGGAGGGGAAGTGACAAGGGATGCGCTCAAGCTTCTCCATAGTCTTGCAAAGCTGTAAGGATGTTTCAACCTCCGTGTGACCCAGGAACACTCCGTGGAGTTCAGGATTCACTTACAGTAGAAGGATGAGGGTCTCACTGTTTTCTCTGGAGGAGAGCAGTGGGTGTGTGACCTCAGAAATACTATTTTTACCTTTCTTGATCTTTGCTTCCTCATCTGGAAAGTGGGGGCAATAGGTTTTATCTCAAAGGTCCCTTAGAGGATTTCAACACATTAGGTACATAAAGCATCTAATGTAGCAAGAGAAAGTGTAGGTGTTTAATTGATGGGTACCTTTACCTTCCCAGCACTTCAATATTTCTGTCAATCTAAACTTTGAGGGAAAAATGAGCAGGCGGTGGGCTGGTGATCTGGAGAGTTCTGATGTGTCTCTGGGAAGGTTAGGAGGGGGCTACCAGGGAGACGGAGGACAAGGTCAAGGTGGAGAGGCTAGGATCTCACCCTGTGCCTGGCCCTGACGGCTACTGTAGTTGGCAGTTTCTTCCTCTTGACACGACTCCAAACTGCCTATGAAACATGTTCTGAGAGAAATCCTCCCCCACTTACATTTCCAATGAGGAAGGTATTGCTGTTTGATTCAGCAACTATCATTCCTAAATCTCTTTCTCTAGAAGGAAAAGTTGCTTGCAGTTATGCATTTTGAGCACAGAATGCTGAGAAACTCGTGCTATTTATAGCTACCTATTCTTTGGGTTGCAAAAGACGAGCACTTCTTGGGAAGGTGATACTTGCCTAATTCAGGCTCTTGCAGTCTCTAGAAAGGGAAACTCCTTTGATGAATCATTGACCAAGGCCAGGGCTTGGTCAACCCTGGTCTTTCAAAACCCAGTCTCTGGTACTGTATTCTCTAGGAAGTCTTCCTGAATCTCCCCCAAAGCTGGGTTATTTAACATCAACCCCACCTTGTTCCCTGATTCCTTCTACATTCTTCTCTGCATGGGAGAAGCTAGCCTGGAAGCACATTCCCTAGAATTTTGCCAGCAGGGGTTAGGGTTAGATTCTGCTAAGGAGAGGTGCTGGTATGGTGTTTTGAAGGCCGAGGAGAAGGATACGTTCTTATTTGCCGCAGCAGCTGTCAAAGAGTAGGTGTCAGTACATGTGGGATGTTGCCAGTGGCTTTCTCCCACTCATTTTCTTGAGAATTCACCACTTCAGCACTACTTCCTGGATTGCAGGGGGTAGCAGCTTCCTGGATTCCAGCCCTTGAAGATTTCCCTACCGACATGACTCTAACCCATCCCACAATTGTTCAAACTTTTAATTCCCTGTATTAAGTCCCTTTCTTCTTGAAATACCCAGAAAGCCTCCTATCTTCCATTTCAAACTTAGAAGCACCAGACCGAGTTCAGCACTCTGTTCCTGGCAGTTCTTTAGCACCTTTGACTGTTATTGCCCAAATCAACAGCTCAGAGGTTGAGTCCACAGACTGTGGAGTAAAGCAGAAACTTTCACCGCATCTTCAGCTGCTGAGACAAGCCAAAGGCTCTTAAAAAAACACAAAAAACCTAATTGGGAAAAGAACTTGTAAAGGAATAGATACATGTACATGTATAACTGAATCACTTTGTTGTACACCTGAAACTAACACAACATTTTTAATCAACTATACTCCAATATAAAATAAAAAGTAAAAATATATATATATATATATTCATGATAGAAAAGACATTCAGATTTTTCTCTCTCTTTATGTTAACCAAATACAAATATTTTAATTTGTTAAAAAAAAATGTGAGGGTGGGACTTCCCTGGTGGTCCAGAGGTTAAGACTGCACTTCCACTGCAGGGGGTACGGGTTCATCCCTGGTCAGGGAGCTAAGATCCCGCGTGCCCCATGGCATGGCCAAAAAAATATTTTTTAAAATGTGAGGGCAGGGGCTCCCCTGGGGGCGCAGTGGTTGAGGGTCCGCCTGCCGATGCAGGAGACACGGGTTCGTGCCCCGGTCCGGGAAGATCCCACGTGCCGCGGAGCGGCTGGGCCCGTGAGCCATGGCCGCTGAGCCTGCGCGTCCGGAGCCTGTGCTCCGCAACGGGAGAGGCCACAACAGTGAGAGGCCCGCGTACCACCAAAAAAATAAAAATAAATAAATAAAAATAAAAATGTGAGGGCAAATCAAGAGCCTCCGCAGCTGACTCCGGCATGGAAGTTTTCAGCAGTATTTGTAGACTTAACAGAGTACTATGAATATAGAGTGGGGACCTAAACCCATGAAATCAATAGTAAATTCACAGACCCCGATGAGTCATTTCAGTATCACGGGGTTAACCACTCAGATGCACTGTGACTCTTCGTGATTGGCCTCTTAGAATGTTGGTTTTTTCTTTGTTTAGGATACAACACATTTATCTACCAGTGGAAAACCAATAAGTTTCCCAACCGCCTGCCACATGACAACCACGTTATTCTGGTTTTGCAGGACTTGGCACCACTCAGCTGCATAAAGAAAGGTGGAGGGAATTTGGTAAAAGATGATCGATCCCTAGTCTGCTTTAGAATATGAGGTCCTCCTTCTCTCAGCTGGTCTTGCCATTTTCCACCACTTCATCTTGGAGATCTGGGGAGGAAAATGACAGGCGTCAATCATCCTCAGATAAAATACCACAAATACCCTAAAGCAGGGGCAGGCAAACTTTTTCTGCCTACAGGTGGATTATAAGACCTTCAACCTTCTTTGTAGACGCTCACTCAGGCAACGTATATTTCTGCTCAGAATTACAGTTCTGACTCCCTACTCCTGCCATCCACACGCTTGAATGGAGGAAGACCCCCTGTTTCTGGTTATTCACGCTCCTTGTAAGCCCCTCACTCACAAAGGCTGAGCACCTGAGCACATGGGCCTAATTTGAGGGGTGCGCAAAGCCTGCCTGTTTGGTACCTGCAGAAGCCATGGTGAATGCTGTTCCTCTGCAGACAACTGATTCCTTTCCCTGTATTCCAGTTTCCACTCTCCCTCACTGCTTTTCTCTTGTTATGGAGGTATTTTTAAAGAATCTTAACTACAGGTACATTTTTAGCTGTAGAGTTCGTTAGTGTTAAGTATATTCACACTGTTGTGTAACTAATCTCCAGAACTCTTTTCATCTTGCAAAACTGAAACTCTGAACCCATTATACAATAACTCTCTGTGCCCCTCCTCCCAGGCTCTGACAACTACCATTCTACTTTCTGTTGCTGTGAATTTGACTACTTTAGATACCTCATATAAGTGGAATCATCAAGTATTTGTCTTTTGTGACTGGCTTATTTCACTTAGCATAATATCCTCAAGGTTCATCCACGTTGTATCAGAATTTCCTTCTTTCTTAAGGCTGAGTAGTATTCTATTGTACGTATAGACCACTTCATCCACTGTTGGACACTAGGGTTGCTTCTACCTTTTAGCTATTGTGAATAGTGCTGCTATGAGATCTACAAATATCTCTTTGAGATCCTGCTTTCAATTCTCTTGGGTATATAACCCAAAGTGGAATTGTTCACAACAGCTTTGCAATGAACCACAACCTGTCACAGAAGCGTTTATTTCAATGATGTTCATGAAAGCTGAACTTTAGAATTGGTTGGCCATTAGGAAAAAAAAGTGGGACATCCAAAGCACAGGCAACAAAAGGAAAAATAGGGAAAGCTATTTTTTGAATGCCTGCAATAGAAGAGTTTGGCCTCTGATGACTAGGTACACAAGATATGCTCTTTAGGGCACAATTCGGGTATGAGTAATGTCTATCTTTTTTTTTTTTTTTTTTTTTTTGCGGTACGCGGGCCTCTCACTGCTGTGGCCTCTCCCGTTGTGGAGCACAGGCTCCGGACGCGCAGGCTCAGCGGCCATGGCTCAAGGGCCCAGCCGCTCGGCGGCATGTGGGATCTTCCCAGACCGGGGCACGAACCCGCGTCCCCTGCATCGGTAGGCGGACTCTCAACCACTGCGCCACCTGGGAAGCCCAATGTCTATCTTTATAACGTCAAAAATAGATTATTGTCCAGAACCTCCATGAAGATGGACAGCATGTTGATGGCAATGTTTTTATGCTTTAGGACCAACACATCTGGTCTCAAATATAAGAAGAAATGATTGCAGCAACAATATATAGTTTCCAGATGTAAAGATCAAAAAATTTATAATTGTATTTTTATGTTTCTGAGGAATCCCTGTAGTGTTTCTCACAGCAGCTGCACCATTTTACGTTCGCACCACCAGTTCCAATTTCTCTACACTTCCAGTTTCCTCACTTTTTACTTTCTGGTGTGTGTGTGTGTGTGTGTGCTTGTGTTTTAATAGTAGCCATGGTTCTCCATTTCTCATAATTTAAAAAAATGGAATCACACAATTTGGGAAACTGCATTTTTCCCTTTAATATCATGAACATATTTTAAAGTCAACAAATATTCATTTATAAGAGACTTTCCAATGTCTGCATAGTTTTCTGCTCCATCACTTGCTTACTGTGCAACCCTGGCCAAGTTACTCAACCTCTCTGTGCCTCAGTTGTAAAATGGTATAATGAACACTTTAAGAGACCTTAGGAGAATGTTGTGAGGATTACATGAGAAGAAACTATAATGGCATGTTGTCAGCAATCAATACATGTTAGCTATGATTATCAATATTTTTATTATTGTTTGCCCACTGCATTGGTGGATGTAAGGAATTCTTTATCGACCTTCAGGTTTCTTCTGGTTTTTCACTTACATGGACATTAGCTACATGGTTGCAGTCATTTCTTTTTTAAAAAACCATCCAAACAGGTCCCTCTTTTCAGAGATTAGTTGACTGAAGGAGAAACTCCAGCCCAGCTGAGACCCAGCCTCTATTCTTGGCTTTCTCAGAGCAGCTTTTTGTCACGTAGAGCAGGCCTCCTCGCCCCTTCCAGAAATACATTGCTCTGGCCTTGGTTTTTAAACAAGCCCTCTCATAATTCATTGCCAAGGTATCTCACCTGCAGATCTGTGGACCTGAAGTTTTTCTGGGGGCTCAGCATAATGATGCATGGCCTGGAGAAAGCTTAGTCAAATATTTACACGGAGGAATGTGGCATTTCCTACCCTGGCGCTCTGATTACCATCAGAGTCTTATCTTTCCCCATAAAAGGAAGTGTGGACATGTATTAAGTTGTCAACACTAGAAAAATATAAGGTCTGGAATAGAGGGCCTGGGAGACCTCTTGATGTTCTTCTATGTAATAACATCTGAGGGTAAGAAGGAGATTCAGCTGGAAGAGGGGGCTTGTGGTGTTGGGCGGTTTTTGAGGCTGGGAAGTCTGTGAGGTCAGGTATAATTTGGTGGATAGTGCATCTGCCTTCTCATTAAACTCAGGGGGTTTTGAGGGGTCAGAAGGGAAGATGAGAACCCCCTGGTTCTCATCAAAGGGAAGGAAATGCTAATGGCCAAGACTCACCCCCCATTTGAAGCATCTCAGTGAAAGACACACACATCAGAGAAGCCTCCTCCTCTGAAATGAAGCCGAGTATTACGTGGGGAGAGCATGAGTTTAGAGGCCCGGCAGAACTGGGTCGAAATTCTGCCTCTGACGCTCTAAACTTCCATTACTGAGCAGGTCACAGAACCCCTCTGAGCCCCTATCTTCTTGTCTGTAAGCTAGAGACAGCATGCCCTAACATAGAGGTTTCACATAAAGATTAAATGAGATGATACCTCTGAAGTTCCAGTGTGATGGTTTGCTATAGGAGATAAAGAGTGACCACACCAAGTTGATAAATTCCCAGCTAAATGCAGAGAAACTGGGTGGTTTCGAATTTTGGGCACTCTGTAACATGGACAAACACCCGACTTTTATTAGCTTTGTTCTTAATACTGAAAAGAGGACTCCTAGGAGTTGAAGGACTCCAAGTTGGAAAGTATCAATCTAGACCAACCTCATCACACACAAGCCTCACTATGAAATACTCATCTTAGCCCGAACTTAAAGACATCACCCCAACACACCCAGCGTAATTCATTCATCCATCCATTCATTCTCCCAGCACTTACTGAGGGTGTACTGTGCTCCAGAAGCTGCTGCAGGCACTGAGAATCCCAAGTTGGAGGAGACTCAGTCCTTGCCCTTTGGATGACCCTAGTCTAATGGAGGAGAGAAAGCCCTAAATCCACCGTTTCATGTCATAAACGACAATGGGAGCAACATGCATAGTTATAGAGGCGTCGCCGGGGCAGCAGACAATGAGGTTTCAGAATTGGAAGGACATTTAGAAGCCGACCAGTCCAAACCTTACTGATGTGTGGGCTCTGCCACCATGGTCTCCCAGCTTTGTTTTTATCACCTCTAATCTCAAGGGTTTCACGGCCCACCTGCACTCCCAGACCCAGGCAGCCTTTGGGGCAGCTCTGACAGTTGGAAAGTTTGTCCTTAGGTTGAGTCAGTATTTGTCTCCTGGTAACCGTCACACAGCTCCATGGGGTTAATCCCATTCTTTTGCATGACGACCCGTCAGATACTGGAAGTCAGCTCACGGGTGACAGGCAAGTAGGGATAATCTCAGCCTCGCCTTGCACAGGGGAAGACTGGGCAGTCCAGGGACGCATCTGACCTCAAGAAGGGACTCTATTCGACACTGAAGACATGGTAGGAGGGTCTCACTTTGGATTTATTTGGATTTTCACTACTAGCCTTAATAATCTCACTGGACTTTATAAAGCACTTTAGTATACATTATTCCGCGGTGTCCTCACACTGACCTGGTGAGACGGTTCAGCATGATTTATTATTTCCGTTTTGTTCATAAATAAAACAAGACTCTGAGAGGTGGTGTGCTCAAGGTCACACAGATAACATCTGGTTGAATTGGTCTTCTCCCTTCCATACAAGTGGTCCTGCATCCATTTCGTCTTTCCCATAATCTACCTGTGGTCTCCCCCTAGATTTATCTTCTTAAAATATTGACTGCATTGTATCGCTCCCTTTATCAAAAATCCTCAGCAATTCCTCTTACATTCCAGGGTTAACCTCCAAGCCCTTAGAATGACATTCAAGGCTCTCAAAATTGTCGACTTGCTTGGAGTTTCAGGGATAGCGGGATGGGTGGATGAAATACCAATAAACATGATCACTACAGTGATAGTTCAGCAAGAAATATATACAAAGGGTATCTTGAGAACACAGAGGAGCAAGGTGAAGGTCACAGGGGGATTCCAGGAGTTAGGGATGCCTGGGATGGACTTTAAATACATGCATACCAGTAGAAGGTTAACAGGAGCAAAGAGGACTTGGAGGAGAGAAACAGCCTGGTGGCTGTGTGCAGGACACCATAAAGAATTTGCTGGACAGATAGGTACAAGGCTGGGCTCAGAGAAGAATTAGGCTGTATGGGAGGCAGGGCCACTTCCTCCTGTCAGCTGTCAGATTAGGGGCTTTGGACGTTATCCTGCAAACTTCGATGCGCTAAATAGGATTAAAGCAAGCCAGTGGCAACTGCGTTTGGTGGCCCTGGCTAGGAGGGTGGACCGGAGTCCGAAGTCGATGGGACAGACGGCAGCCAGTCTGACTAGAGATGAAGTAAGGAAACTGTTGCCATGAATCAGGGGAGTAAAGATAAAGGGCAGTGGAGGTCATCACAGGAAGAAGAAGGATTTTCACATATTTTAGGAGAGAAAAGCAAACAAATCCAATGACCGGGTGCTTGTGAAGATAAGGAGAGGGAGCTCCAAGTCAGGCTGCTAATATGCTCTCAGGAGCTTCCAGGTTGGGAGGAAGATAATGGCGCCACTCACTGCTATTGCCACACCTGCCCTAGACTTCAAGGAAGTGCTGCAGGAAGGAGGTGTGTAGTACCTACTTGTAGGTACGCTAATTTACTTAGGCTAGTAACAAAGAGCTCCCTCTCATCTTGGTGGGGTGGCCAAGACGACTGGCCAGTCACTTACACCCGTTCCCTCTCCTCCCCAGGTATCCTGCAGGACTTGATTTCCTAGGTTAGGGGTGGCCATGCAACAGGGCCCTGATATTCAAGCCTGGCCTGGGCAGTACTCCTCCACATTTTATCATTTCCGCCAACTTGAGGCAGAAGAACCTGATGGAGACTTGAGAGGGAATGAAGGTCCCTGTGCTGTGTGCAGAAGAGATCTGGCCACCAGCCAGGAACACCCATTTTAGACATGAGTGAGCAAAAAGTAAATTCCTCTCATGTTTGAGCCATTGTGCATAGAATGTCTTTGTTACAGCAGTTAGTCCCACCTAACCAACGCACCTTTCCTGTTTCCTACATCACGTGGGTAGGAAAGAAGGGGGCGTTTGGTATATAGCTATTTGTGCCTGTCACGGCACTCAGTAGATTTATGTACATTACCCCCTTTAATCCTATAAGTGCTCGGAGATGTTTAAACACTCCAGTTTTGCAGAAGAACGGGAAAATCCCTGAAATGTTTTGCTTTTGCTTAAGGTTATACCGTGTTCCCTTAGAGACATCCGTGAGGCTGTGCAAAACAGATTTTTTTTCCACTGTTTTTGAATTTTGTTTTCTTTTTCAGCTTTACTGAGATACAATTGACATATAACATTGTGTGTAAGTTTAAGGTGCACAACGTGATGATTCACTATGTGTGTATATTGTGAAGTGATTACTACAATAAGATTACCTCAAATTGTTACCTTTTTTGGTGTGTGTGGTGAGAACTTTCAAGATCTACTCTCTTCCAACTTCCAAGTAAACAACACAGTACTGTTAACTATAGTCATCACACTGCATATTACATCCTAAGAACTGATTCATCTCATAACTGGAACTTTGTACCCTTTGAACACCTACAGTTTCTTAGGAAATTCCTTGTCTCTATGTTTCCTACCACACTTAGAAAGTAGGATCATGATCAAGAAGCATAGAAGGTGGAAGAGGAACAGAAGGACAAAAAAAGTTAAGCAGTTGAACCCTTCATTTGTTTAGGTCTAACATCTGTAAACATCAGCTGTATTGAAGAACACGTGTGTGGGACTGAGCATGTATGTTCACAGTGACTAAAGCCACTACCGATGAGTGTGCTTTTGAAAGCAGTGCCGTCCTTCTGCTGGCCTGGTTTTCATATCCTTTCCTTCCATTTTGGGTCTCTGTGCTTTAGTCACTCTGGTCTCCTTTCAGTTCCTCAAACGAGTCCTGCTCCTTCTGGACTCCACGACTCGGCAAGGGCTGTTTCCTCTGCCTGGAGTATCACTACCCTCATTCCGTTGGCTAACTTGTACTCATTCTTCTGCTTTCCCCTTAAGCATCATTTTCTCAGAGATGCCCTCTTTGACCCCAAGATTGTGCCGTGTCCCTTGATAGCACTCATTGCATTCTAAACTCCTGTGGGGCAGAGTCATCAGAATTTTGATTACATAATCACTTTTACAGTTTGGTGATTGGTATAGTCCAGTCTTGCCCGGTCTTGCTCAGCTCCATGAGGGCAGAGATGGAGTCTCTCCGGTTGGCTTCTCTATCCCCAGAACCTAGTTAGAATGCCAGGCACA
The DNA here is from genome assembly GCF_026419965.1 of Kogia breviceps. Taxonomy (NCBI): domain Eukaryota; kingdom Metazoa; phylum Chordata; class Mammalia; order Artiodactyla; family Physeteridae; genus Kogia; species Kogia breviceps. The sequence continues at coordinate 66,233,770 of NC_081326.1, forward strand.
TAGCATTCACTTCATAACTTTTGGGTGAATGTGAAAAAAAAAAAAGAGAAGATTTTTCTCTTAGTAAAATAATATAAAGCAAACCTAAAGAAAGGCTAGTCTTCCAAATGGCTTTCTGGGAAACATACTACACATGCGAAATCATGAAATGAATCAGGCTACTTAGTAATTTGAAACTGACTTAAATCTAAACCAAGTAAGTTACTGTTCCATTTCACAAATAAAGAGGCAGAGTGCATGAAGGTCTGACACGGGTTCCCCCTGGTCCTGAGTCAGTGATGGGGGCCTCTCTCTCTCTCTCATCTGTCCCTGCTCACTCTTGGTACTTTCTGTTGGATGCTGACTTTGATGGAGACTTGGGAGCCGTATGGCAGTGAGCCCTTGTCCTAAAGGAAAGGGGAATAACATTAGAGGTGGAACCCTGGCTCAGCTACTGTAGGTGCTATGTGACCTTGGGCGACTTTGGGCCTCCATTTCCTAACTTGTAAAATGGAGAGAATCTACTTGTAGGGATGTTTGCAAGGCTCAAATGTGCCAATGTGCTTGGAAGTGCTTTACAGAGAGACTGGCACTTAGCAGGTGCTCAAAAAATTTTAACTGACATCTAGCACTTTCCCAGTATTGGGGTTTATTTCAGATGCTTAGGACATGTTTCATGTGAACTAATAAGTCAACAACTTCATTAATAAAGGAAAGAAAGACTTTCCCTTTTGCTGGTGGATAAAAAGGCTGATTTAGTTCCTCGCCCAATGACAGAGATCTGAGGACAATGATTTGACTCCCTCATCGTGAACATGCCCCTGCTTCACAAAATGTGAGATGCTGAGCAAAGAGCAGTGCTCTGGTGGGGCTGCACTGCATGAAGCCACACTTTAAAATAACTTGTGAGTGCTCTGTTCGTCATTAGCAGATGTGGTGGGGTGAAGGAGTTTGTTTCTCCAGATTCAGACATTTTTGAGGACTTACTACGTGCCAGGTACACCCTGATGAGCAATTTTCACATGCTGTTTTGTTTGCTTCCTACCCTATTTCTGTGATGAGTCTATTATCGCCCCTATTTTCATGATAAGGAAATTCAGATTGAAAGCAATTAACGTGTCCTTAGTCACACAGCTGGTCAATAGCAGAGCTGGTGCTCATGCCAAATCCCATGCATTTCCAGATACATTATATTCTCTTCCTAGTAAAACACATTCCATGGAGAGTGAAGACCAAAACTATGGATAAGAAAACCTAGTCGGGCTTTATTATTAATAATACAAAATATTATCACCTGATAGCTTCAGAAACAACCAGTTTCCTTTGGAATGTCGTACTTTCCATTTTCTTTTATAGAAGCTCAGTGGTTCTGATTTTCTCTATTTGATGGTGCATGAAAGCCCCTGGGTAGAAGGCTGTTTAGTAGAGTGGAAAAGGGTCAGACTGGGGACTGTTTCTAGCCCTGAGCCTCTCCTCTGCGTGACTTTGGGAAATTCATTCAGAATCTTTGAGCCTCATTTTTCTTATGTGAGAAATGAGGACAATTATGCTGCTTACTCACCTACGTTTATGGATTTTGTGAGGATCTATCAAGATAATTGTTGTACGATGTTATGCAAAAGACTCCATGTTATTATTCTAAGGCAGAGTCATCACTTTGTTCCCACTTTCTCTTTGCCTACAGATTCTCTTGGCATCCCATACCTGATGAGAATTTATGGCTAGTTGGATATAACAGCAAAAGCTCTCTCCCTGTGACTTATATGCATCCTGATGTATTTCAATTTTTGCACAGAGGAAGGTTTTCTAGTTGGAGGAGATGCAATTCTATTTTGAGGTTGTGGACTCAAGGCGCCACTAAGCGGAGATTCATGTGCTCTCATTGACGTAAAGTGAATCCTTCATCCGTGGACAGCTTTGCTGCCCAAACCCAATCTGTTACTGCAGCCAATGGGCTTATCTGGTGAGTCTTGTCACTGTCAGAATCAAACCCAAATATGGCAGGGACTAATGATTTCACTGAGGTGGTCTTTCCTGTGACCACAGAAACCTGCTTTGGGGATTTCTGTCATTATTAGAGACCCTTGATGGAATTACAGCCCCTAAGTTCATTTTTGTTCTGGTTTATTATCTGGATAAGCTCCGTACCCAGCTCTCTTTGCCTTATCTGAGGGGCCAGAGCCAGCGGTAAGTGAGTCATAGGATCTGGTCAGTTGCGTTTCCACAATTTTATTAGAGTGACTGGGTAGATTAGCTCTGTGAAACATGGAATAAGTGTCTTGGGCATTCATCAGAGTCTCCCACAATTCCTAGAATAATTTTGTAGTTTTTTTCACAGAAGCATCCGTGGAAAGAGAGCAGGGGAGCCAGGAGACCTGAGCTGCTGGATGGTGATTCTGCTAATCCCAGGGGGTAACCTTGAGCATGGCCAGAACACTTTTGGTTGTGGCTGGTGGTATGGACAAAGTTCCGTAGAGCTCAGGGCTTGGCCAGAGAGGGGCAGGGCAAGTTTCTCTAGGGGAACATTTGTGAGTAGGGTTTTAAATTATGGACTTGATTTCACCAGGCAGACAGGGGGAAGGGCAGGGGCTTTTCAGAGAGAGGAAGCTGACTGAACAGAGCAATGCAAAGTGAAAGTCAGTAAAAGGTCTCAGGAATGGCATCTTTGACTGTGGTGAGAAGGAAGGTTGTGCTGTGGAGCCTGGAGAGGCAAGTGGTAGAAGCCAGCTCGTGAAAAGTCTGGAGGACCAAGCTCAAGTGGTTGCCCTGGGCAACTGGCAACTCCCAAAGGCTGTTGAGCATGGGGAAGTGGGGAGGGAACATGATTAGAATTTTTTTTCATTAAGCAGTTGACACCCAATATGAGACCAAAGGGATCATTTGTTGCTCACATTAGCCCTGCATAATAAGTGAACGACCATTGGTCTCCCCATTCAGCAGATGAGGAAGCTGAGGCTTGGAGAGATTAAATGTTCAAGGACACACTACTCAAGGAAAACAGAAGATAAAAATAATTCATAATTCATACTTCTGCCAGATAGGATTCCATTGAATTCTTATAAACTTCAGTTAGAGATTAGGTAACATTTGCTCTGAGGCATTACCAGGGTTTAGACATTCATCCAAGATTCTGAAATGGAAAAAGGCCAACACTGCATAAGTAAAATTCAGAGTTATTAGTAGAGATATCATTAGGCCTCTCTTTTCATCATTTCTTACTCGGAACCAATGTATCATTCTTTTCATTAGCTCTAGGGGAGGCTGGAACTTGTCTGAAGGTGGCTGTGCAACTAAAATTTTTGTCACATTTTCTGTGTCAGCTCCGATAATGTAGAGTTCACCCACAGATGTTAATGCCACCGTGGAGGTCTAAAAGATTCTGGGAGAGCAAAAGAGATTTTAGTCTTTACAAATACAGTAGTTGGCCCTTATCCATGGGGGATACATTCCAGGAAACCCAGTGGATGCCCTGAAACCACAAAGAGTACTGAACCGTACCATGTTTTTTCCTTTATACACATACCTATGATAAAGTTTAATTCATCAATTAGGCACAGTAAGGGATCAACAACAACAACTAATAATAAAATAGAACCATAAGAAAAGTTATGTGAATGTGGCCTCTTTCTTTCTCTCTCTCAAAATAGCTTATTGTACGGTACTCACCCTTCTTCTTGTGATGTTGTGAGATGATAAAATGCCTGTGATGAGAAGCGAGGTGAATGCTGTAGGCATTGTGACATAGTGTTAGGATACTGTTGACCTTCTGATGATACTTGAGAAGGAGGATCGTCTGCTTCGGGTGATCCTGGGTCATTGAACTGTGATGCTGTTGATGATTGGATGCCAGGAGCAGATGATGGCATCTGCTGGGGATGGCGGGGGATCCCAGGCAGGATGGAGTAGAATGGCACGAGATTTCGTGAAGCTACTCAGAATGGCACACAACTTAAATATTGATTGTTTATTTCTGGAATTTTTCATTTAATATTTTTGGGTCAAGGCTGGCCATGGATAACCGAAACCGAAGAAAGTAAAACCACAGATAAAGGGAACAACTGTACCTCCAGAGAGGGTGATACTTTTACACATACTTGCAGATGAACTCAAAGAATCCACTTGCCTGGCTCAAGTTTAACGAGGGTTACAATGCTGCATCTCAGGGCAGGAAAGACTAGGACAATGAAAGAACTGGAATTGTTTTCCCAGAGTCCTATTTCCAACGACCATAAAAATGAATTCCTGCTTCTGGGCACATGGCACTGGGAGTTGGCCAGTCAGGGCTGAACTCCCAAGTATCAACTTGGGGAAGTCACTTACCTGCCTTGAATCTCAGTTTACACAACTCTAAGGTAAATTGAATATCCCCTTCCGTATAGAGGTATTGTGAGAATGCAACTTGCAAACATACATCTAGAGTGGGTCCAAAGTACTGATAAAAAATTATGTGAATGTGGAATTAGTTCTTTTCTTCAGGTCCTGGATGTTTTTATTGGTTTTTGTTCTCCATAAGATTTTACTACAGTGACTGATTTTCTTTTGTCTCCTAGATTCCTCTGCAGTGGCTTGTGACACTGCTTCAGGAAGACTTTCCCAACACCTGAAGAATTTCTGGGTTCCTTTTCCCAGTCTGGGATGTCTACTGACCATATTGCCAGCTTCTGGACCTGTTGTGTCTGGGATGCAGGCTGAAGCAAAGGCAGGTATCCTTCAAGGCATCCAGATATAAAAATAAGTACATCGTTGAGATTAGGAGGAAGATCACATTTGGGGGCTTCCCAAAGTTACTTTATCCCAAGATATAAATGACCTTCTAAAATGTATGAAAACAGACTTGATAGAAAACCAAACTAAAGCTAGAACTTAGTTGGAAAGAGGTTTATTTTTTAAATATGTAAAACAAACCATCGTACATCTATTACAAAAGCACTAAGAATCTGTAGCCAAAAATGAGTCAAATTCTAAACTATCACAAGTTTCTTTTCAAAATGTGGTGGTGCATTTTCATGATCATTGGGTTTCAATTTAATGTCTTCTGCTCTTGAAATTAACACCTCCTCTCTCCTCTACTTATCCACTGGCTACACCCACCCTCGGGCTCTGGGTTGCTCAGAAATTCCAAGTTTCCTGCTGCCTCACTGGCTGGAACATAATGGAATGCACCACTGCTGATAACAACAGAAGAGGCCCCAAACCACAGAGGCAGGCAGCCCCGGGGGCAAATCCTTGTTCCACCCGCTTCACACTGAAAGATATTGGACAAGTTACTTAGCTTTGGTCATAGGTCAGATTTCCTGGGAAAGAGAGTCTAGGTCTCTGAGGGTTGTGTGGAGGAGGCTAACTGGGGAGTGAGCTCAGAAACAACAACATGGGGAAGGTGCAGGACCCGGCAAAGGGAGAAGCGGTACCATGATGCAGTTTCAGTGGAGACCTCCAGCAACGCCACAGGGGGCTGGGATGGTCCTTCAGAGTTGTCGCATCTGAGGACAAATGGTTAGGCTTTTGTACTTCCGTGCTGGCCAGGCATAGATGCAGGCTGCCTTCTGAGAAATGGTCTGAGATGAAAGCGCTCTTTGACTGAGTCTTGGAGCAGCAGCTAGAGGTCCTGGTAGTAAGCGGAATGAGTGCCTACATCCTGAAGTGTATCTGGGCAGCCCACCGTACCTGTGCCTACACGTTCAATATATCAGAGATCAAGGAAGTCTCCTTGGCCACTCTACCTGAAATTGCAACCCCTTAGTCTCATACCCCCTGTACCCCATCTTACTTTTATCCATCGTATTTATCATGAACTGACATACTTTTTTTTTTTAAGATTTTTTTGATTGGACCATTTGTAAAGTCTTTATTGAATTTGTTACAGTATTGCTTCTGTTTTATGTTTTGGTTTTTTTGGTCACCGAGGCATGTAGGATCTCAGCTCCCTGACCAGGGATCAAACCCGAACTCCCTGCATTGGAAAGTGAAGTCTTAACCTCTGGACCGCCAGGGAAGCCCTGAACTGACATCCTGTGTAAGAATTTGTCTATTGTCTTTCTGGAAATGCTCTAGAACACATTCCAAACTACTTGAGGGCAGGGATTTTGTTTTACTCATGACTATATGCCAAGTTCCTAAAATAGGGATTGGCACAGATTGAACACTCCATAAATATGTGTCGACTGAGTGGAATAAATGAATGAATAAATATAACAGAAACGGAGAATTTATCGGAAGCACTCAAGTTCTAAGCGCTTGCAGTAACTAATATAATCCTCATGACAGCTCCACGGAGGGGCACTATTATTATCCCAATTCTGCAGATGAAGACACTGAGGCACAGAATGTTGAATTATCTTGCCAAGGTCTTGCAGCTTAGAAGTGCTGTATTCGGGATCAGAACCAGGCAACGGGATTCATACCATTGCCTGGTGTGGATAGAGCCACTCCTCCATCCGGGCGACTTAGCCCTGCCCTTCCTCCTTTCCCCTTCCTGCTCTCTCGTAGAATACATGTCCAGTAATCACATCATTGCATGCTCCCAATATTTTGTTTTATGGCTTCAGACCAAAAGGCGAGAGCTCAGCTGACTTCCAGCTCCTGCCCTTTCTTCAACCTGATCAACTCGCACATCTTTTTTTTTTTTTTTTTCTTTTCCTCTAACGCTGCCACTGACAGATGCAGATGCAGAGCCTATTATGGTTTATGGCGCTCTTTTGTATGCATTATCTCATTTGATTAGCCCAGTAGCCTTGGGATATGGGCCATACAAGGATGGCCACCTGCAGTATATAGATGAGGAAACAGAGGCTCAGAGAGGTTACATAAAGCCATTTGGAAGCAGAAGTTTTAGTTCTAAGTCCCACGTTTGCTCTATTTTTCACTTTCTTTTTCCTTGTTGGGGCCCGGAGGGTAGAAGTTAATCCCGAAGCATTTCTGCCCTCCACATTTATCCTTGGAACATTGGTGAGTATTTATCATTGGCTTCTTCCTACTTGACAAATGAGGAAACTGAGGCACAAAGAGGTTATATGATTTCCTCCGGTTTCATACTGATGTCATTGGAGCTGGGATATTAATTTCAAAATTCACGTGCCTCTACTCCTTAGCACCCTCACTGCTTCTAAGTTAACAATTCTGGGGTCTATTTCAAACTTCCATCCACCTTTCCTTGAGTAATGTAATAGGATTCATATTTAACATTTTAAAAAAATCATGCTAGTTAAAAATAGAAAAGCCCAGTTCACTTTAAATGCACTCAGGATGCATTACCTCTCTGCCAGCCTGAGATGATGTCTAAGGAGACCGTGCTGGCAAAATTTACGTATTATAAAGAGCTCCTTTTATCCAGTTACATCGGCAGAATTTCATGGCATCTTTCAGAGGCCCAAGGAGAGCAGGGACATTTATTCTCCTCTTTGAATTTAATCATAAAGGCTTCGAAGTCATCTTCCTGAGGCTGAGCTCCAGGCCACAGATTCCAGACTGGAGAAAAGTACCTTGAAAGAGCCTGTTTTACACAGGCCAGTGGAATGCTTTGTTTTTTTGCTTCTGAGCCTCCTAAGTGGACGCGGATACACAGAAATAAATATTTACTTCTTGAGAGAGATGGTTAGGAGAATAAATGTTAAAGTTCTGTCCTTACAGTGGAGAAACTCAGCTGAGAAACTCAATTCAGTTCCTGGACTCTCAGAGCTCCTTATGGCCCCGGTTTGAGAACCATCATTCCAATTAGAGTGATGGTAGCTGTGGCAGTTTTAAGACCTGTCTACATCTTCTTTCACATGCCATCAAGAGGTGAAGTCTAGTTCTCCCCTCTGGCTTGAAATGGGGCAGGAATTTATGGCCACCTTGACAAATAAAATGTGGGAGAGGCGACCTTAAGTCATTTCTAAAACTAGGTTAGAAACAGTGATGCAGCTTCAATCTGGCTGTCTCTTAGGACATGAGCTTTTGGATGGCTACCCTGGCCATGCTGGAGAGACCACGTGGAGGGAGAGGTGCCTGAGGACCCTAGTCGATGCCACATAGAACAGAGATGAGCCTTCTCTGTTGAGTTTGGCCCAAATTGCATATTCATGAACTATGTAAATTGTTACTGTTTTATTTACACATTGCATTTAGAGCAGTTTGTTGCAGAATAACAGATCATCTTAACAGTAGCCCATGCCATAGGTGACATGCTGGAATGCGAATCATAGTTCATAGAATTGAACAGGTATGAATCCAGGATCTTGCATCTGGATTTAAATAACCATTTATACAATGCATTGAACACAAGAGTCACTTCACATGTTTGCTGAATGAACTGATGGGTGAATGAGTATAGAATCTTGGGGGAGATCTCTCTCCGTAGAATAACACTTGGGGTTATAACTGACCACATTTCTAATCGAAGCCATAGGTTGAGGTTATTAAAAACCTGTGCAGTCCAAGTTAAAGGAGTAAATGGTTTTCCCATTTCCTGTAATGATTTGATCACAAGGCAGACTATGATAGCTTTGGGGTTGGCAATTTAATAGGAACTGACAAGCTGAAGGAAGGCAGAGATGATGTTGGTGCTTGAAAACCTATTTTGGGAAAAGGTGGGAGATATTTATTAAGCCTGAAGAAAAGAAGGGGAGACAGAAAAGTTGTCTTAAATCCTTGAAGGAGGTGACCGATTTCTTTTCTGTTATCCAAAAGCTGCATAAGAACAAACAGGCCAATGCTATAAAATAGCAGTTGACCAACTTTTTCAGTAAAGGGACTGATAGTAAATACTTTAGGCTTTATAGCCCTGTGGTCTCTGTTGCAACTATTCAACCTGCCTTTGTAGCACAAAAGCAGACACGGTCAATATGTAAACGAATGAGTATAGCTGTGTTCCAATAAAACTTTATTCACAAAAACAAGCTGTGGGCCAGGTTTGGCCCTTGCCTGTAGTCTGTCAATCCTTGCTATAAAGAAATGGTCTTTTTTTCTACATAAGCCCAAGATTCCTAATACATAGAGCCATCAAACTTCAGAATTGTCTTGGAGGAGAGTGACATTTCCTTAGTATGTTTAAAATAGACTGGATGAACAGATAGGACAAAAATATTCTCTCTCTCTTTATATATATATATATGGCATACATTATGTAATAAAATATATATAAAATAAATATACATAAAAATAAACATATATACAAATAAAGTATATATAAAAAATAAAACAAAAGCCCTTTGCCCTATATATGTGAATATATATAAAGAACTATATATAGCGAGACTATATAAAGAACTCTTACAACTCAATAATAATAATAATAATAAAAATAATAATAATAATAAAATACCTGCCCTTTTCTCTCCATGGGAGAAGTTTTGAACTGACACTTCACAAAAGATATAATTATGGCAAATAAATATCAGAAAAGATACACTACCTAATTTGTCATCAGAGAAATGCAAACTTAAACCATAATAAGTTCCCAATGTACTTATTAAAGTGGCTGGAATTAAAGACTGACAATATCAAGAATCAGCGAGGATGTGAACAGCTGGAGTTATTGCGCATTGCTGGTGAAAGCAGGAAATACCATCATGACTCTGAAGAGGTCTTTGACAATTTCTTATAAAGGTCAACACTCACATATCATCAATCAGCCATCCTATTCCTAGGTATTTATCCAAGAGAAATTAAAACATGTGTCCACAAAAAGACTTGGACACAAATGTTCAGAGCAGCTTTATTCATTATAGCCCCCAAATGGAACAGCAGTCCAACTGCCTGTTAACAAATGAATGGATAAAGAAATGGTAATATACCCATGCAGTGGTGAGTATTACTCACAATAAAAAAGAATAAACTATTGATATTCTCTACAACATGAGAGAATCTCAAAATACATTGAGGAGAGGAACTCAGACACAAAATACATATACCAGTACTCTATTTACATAAAAGTCTAGAACAGGAAACAATAATTTATAATGACATCCCAGATTAGTGGAAAGCAGATTAGTGGTTGCCCGGGACTGGGTCTGGGACAGATGGACTTTATTAGAAAGGAACTTTCTAGTGTCATGGACACATTTTATATTGTGATTGTGTTGGTGGTTGCATGAATGTATAAATTTGCTAAAACTCACCAAACTGCACCATGTACTTCACAGGGGTACATTTTATTGCACGCATATATTTCCTCAATAAAGTTGATTTTCAAAAAGTAGGCCAAATGGCCATCTTTTGGGGATCCAGTAATAATAATAATGATATTAATGGCTAATATTTATTGCATGCTTACATTGTCCCACATATTGTACCATGTACTTTGTTTATCTGTGTTAATTTAGTCCTAGAGCTATCTTTTGAAGCAGTAGTAGTGTTATCTCCATATTACAGATGGAAAACCCAAGCCTTAGAGAGATTTAATGATTTTCTCAAGGGCATGCACTAGTTCTTTGCAGAGGTGGGGTTTTAAACCAGATCTTTCAGATCCTCAAACTTCAGCTTTATTTGTTAGAACGTTGAACCATATAACCTCAAAAGTTTCTCCTAATTTGAAGTTCTAGGAATATAGGAAAAATCAGCCATCTGATGTTGGACTAGCAGATAAGAATCATGTAGTCTCTTGCCTAATCTGAGCATATGTCTGAGTTATTTGGGGAATAGCACCACTGCTGACCATTTAGATTGCTTGGAAAGATCATCTGGAACATCATTTGGAGCATGTGAATGTTAACGCTTAGGCTGAAAAATAAAATGTGGTTGTATTTAGTGTCAGGACTCATCTGGCCGTGATCTCATGGAGAATTTCTGAGGAGATCTGGTGCAATGTTGATATATTGGTACCTATTTTTATCTGAAAATAACTCAGCTGTTTTTTCCTGATAATACTTTCTGGACTTTTTCATATCATGGAGTGTGGAGTGTTTATTAGATTACAATACTAAATTGACAGTTGGTTAAGAAGACTGACTTAATGATGAATCAAACCAATCCGGGTAAGAATTAGGTATCACAAGGCAGGAATCCTCTTCTCTTTGCTCTGCCACTGACTTGTGAGAGCCTTTGGGCAACTCACTCTCCGATCTCAGCTTCCTTATGTGCAAAATGAAATAATGGGCATTTAGTTACTCCTCAAGCTTTCATAAGTGTTTAACTTACAAATCTGATAATAAACATACCATTTCTACAGCCTCATTGGCAAAGAAGTGAACTGTGTTAGTCAGACTTACTGTAGCATCAAATAACCCCCAATATCAGTGGCCTCTCGCTACTAGATTTATTTCTTGTTTATGTGTCTGCTGGTCAGGTTTGGTCTGTGGATTGGGTCTTGCCTGTACTTCAGGTTCAGGAGTACCCCATGTGGCTCTCATTCCTGGACCCAGGCTGAAGCAGCAGCAGACACTTGGACATCCACTTCTCACGGAGAATACAGGAGTGGGAGAGATAGATTAGAAATACACAAAGCTTGAAACTGACCTCGTATCATTTCCCACCGGCAGCCCACTGGCCAAAGCAAGTCACATGGCCAAGCCCAGTCATGGAGGCTGGGAATTATGCCCTGTCCAAACCTCAAAGACTTAAGAGTCAGTGTCTTCTTTCTCATTTACTCAGAGTCTCATTCACCAATCTCCAGTTTCCTTACCTTCTCATCCCCTCCCTGGGTTCACTGGCTGTTAAGTGTAGACTGAATGCCTCTTTTAGACTCCGAAGTCAAACTGCAGGTCCTTTGAGGGCTTGAGATATTGGTTTTCAGCATTACTGATCATTCATGCAATTTACTGATTTAAATATCATTTTTAATAACATTGATTTGTAGTATTAGTGATCTTTTGTGATCTTGATGGAATTAGGAAAACATTTACAAGTGGGGATTTATTTTCTGATGAATGGGGGTAGGTCCTATGATAGATCCTGCTCCCATACCAGCTGTAATCTTCTCTCTGACCACATTGGTTCATGAATGTCAAACAGGCAAAATGAGGAGGCCTGCACTGAATAAACTGCCCCCTCATTACTGACCCTTCAGCTTTCTTCTTTATGAGGAGGAATTCGCAGGCTGGAGGTGACTGATTCCTGCCTTGCAAGCCAGTTATATTGTCTATTGTATTAGTTGAGTCAGGCTTCAGCCATTGTAGCATGAACGCACCCATAGAAAATATGTAACTGCACAAATGTGGCTGTGTTCCAATAACAATTTGCTTACAACAACAGGTGGTTGGCCAGATGTGGCCCATGGGCTGTAGTTTACGGATCTCTGCTCTAAATGGCAGCTCCTCAATAAAAACTGATATTGTTCTGATCGAGACTGATGTTACAACAGAGGGTGATGGGTTTCCAACAAATTCCTCTTTTCTGGAAACTTGATGGTATGCTTTTCGTGGAAAAGCAAGTCTTTTATTTCGTCATTCAACCCCTTACTGTGTGTGTTGTGTGTGTGTGTGTGTGTGTGTGTATACATTTTAAAATATTTAAACAATTTTTTTCCAACTGTACTGAGATAAAATTGAGATATAACATTGCATAATTTTAAGGTGTTATACAACTTAAGGTATAATTGTTTGATATATGTGTACATTACAAAATGATTACCACGATAAGTAAGTTAATACATTTTTTGAACAGAGAGTAGTTGGGTAGGGTAAATCTCATTTCTTTTTTTTTTCTTGCGGTACGCAGGCCTCTCACTGTTGTGGCCTCTCCCGTTGCGGAGCACAGGCTCCGGACGCGCAGGCTCAGCGGCCATGGCTCATGGGCCCAGCCACTCCGCGGCATGTGGCATCTTCCCGGACCGGGGCACGAACCCGCGTCCCCTGCATCGGCAGGCGGACTCGCAACCACTGCGCCACCAGGGAAGCCCCAGGTAGGGTAAATCTTAAAGAATAAGGATGCTTTTCATGAGTGGAATGAAGGAGAGAGAAGATATCTCCCACTATGTAGCATCACCTGCACTGTCACTGATTAGAAAATCTGTGAACTGAGATGTAATGTGGTATGCCTACATTTTCACAGAAAAATCACTAGGGCTGGAACTGGAGCCCAGATAGCTTGTCTTTTCTTCAAAGTTTTCTCTACTCACCCATGGTTTCTCAAATACAAATTACCATTGGAGAACCAGTTCAAGATTTTTGACTCAGTTGGATACCATCTGTATTACTGTTCATTTTATATTTTCTTTAGAGTAACTTTTTAAAAACCTAAATAGAAGTATGACAGAAGAAAAGTCTCTCTTTCTACTCTAAATGGAAAACAGGTATCAATACTTATCAATAATTATTTAAAATACACTTCTAAACTTTACCGCAGAACAATAACATTCATCTAGTAACATTCACAAAGAAGCATCTCCTGAGTGTGGTCACGCTTGAGGAAGCTGAGCAGGACTCCCTGCGGACCTCACCTGTCAGAGGCAGGCTTTGCATAGATGCTGCAGTTTCCATGATTCACCGTGCTCCATCTCAGGTTAACTTACAAAATTATGGTCTCCAAAAAATGAATGTAAATCACATACAAATGAACCAAGCCTTGACCCTTACGATAAAATAACAAAATGACCAAAAAAACCCACAACCCTGATGAAACTCCTGCCCTCATTTTCTTCTCTCAATAAACATAAATGGTACAAAAAGCAGCCTTGGGGAAAGAAAAGGATCAATGAATCTTTTATTCCCATCTCTGGCATCTGCAGCACTTTTTGATCACCTGCAAGACTGAAAGCCCCTATAGTGAGTGACAAGACCTTGCCCTTGGGGATCATATTTGAAGCTGAATTTGGGGTTATAAACCAATTGGACTCATGACGATTTGCATACAACAACCTTCACTAAGCAGTGGGTGGCCAGCTTGCTGCCAAACCTTACTCAGTTATAAGGGCAACTCTGCAGGTGGACAGCCTTTTAAAAAATATTTTTCTTTTATTGAAGTATAGTTGCTATACAGTATTATATAAGTTACAGGTATACAATACAGTGATTCACAATTTTTAAAGGTTATACACCATTTATAGTCACTATAAAATATTGACTATATTCTCCATGTTGTACAATATGTCCTTGTAGCTTATTTTATACGTAATAGTTTGTGCCTCTTAATCCCCTACCCCTATCTTGCCCCTCACCCCTTCCCTCTCCCCGCGGGTAACCACCAGTTTGTCCTCTATATCTGTGGGTCTGCTTCTTTTTTCTTATATTCACTAGTTTATTGTATTATTTAGCTTCCACGTATAAATTATATCATACAGCATTTGTCTTTCTCTGATTTATTTCACTTAGCATAATACTCTCCAAGTCCATCCAAGTTGCAAATGGCAAATTTTCATTCTTTTTATGGTTGAATAGTAGTCCACTGTATATATACACTACATCTTCTTTATCCGTTCTTCTGTTGTTGGATGCTTAGATTGCTTCCATATCTTGGCAATTGTAAATAATGCTGCTATGAATATTGGGGTGCATGCATCTTTTCAATTAGTGTTTTTGTTTTTTAAAGATACATACCCAGGAGTGGAATTGCTGGGTTGTTCTATTTTCAGTTTTTTGAGAAACCTCCATAATGTTTTCCACAGTGGCTGCACCAATTTATATTCCCATCAACAGTGTACAAGGGTTCCCTTTTCTCCACTTCCTTGCCAACAATTTGTTATTTGTGTTCTTTTTGATGATAGCCAGTCTGACAGGTGTGAGGCGATATCCCATTGTGGTTTTGATTTGCATTTCTCTGATGATTAGCGATGTTGATCATCTTTTTTGTGTACCTGTAGTGAACAGATTTTTAAAATTCTCATTTGACAGATGAGGGTCAAAGAACTTGAGCCATTTTCCACAGGTCACACATTTAGAAAGAAGAGGGAACAGATGAAATGGTGAGAATGCTGGGTGAGGGGCTCATGGTTTTCTTTTGTTTGGGGGTGGCAGGTGGAGAGGATCTGAGAGGCAGCGTGGAGGTAGTGGCTAAAACCCAGCCTACTCTTGTGTCTGTCATTGAAAATTGGGAGGGTGTGTTTCTCAGTTGATGCTGATTTTTGTGTAACTAATAGAGTGACGGGGAAAAAAAGGAAGCCCGGTTTCTAATTTTATCTTCGTGGCACTTTACTAAAAAGCCCCTCAAGGTGGCCGGAAGTTGGAAGACCTCAAGGCTTGAAGCCCTGGACCAGCATGCAAAAGTGCTGGGCCCGGAGTGAGGGCCCCCGGAGATGAGACACCGCACAGCTTCCCATCTGGGTATCTGGCTCTCAGTAGCTCTTAGGGTGTCTTCTCTCCGGCTCCTCATTTGCATAATGACATACCCATATGGTGTGATTTTATTTACCTCTTGAAGGGGAATGACTACTTTAGAAAGAGAGGAAGCCAGAAGACTTGACTTTCTGAAGGCTTCCTTCTGTCTCTCCTGCCCTGCTAGCCTCAATCGTTTACTCTCTCTCGTCTTTGCCTCCCTTTCTCTGGCCATCTTGACTTTTGTAAATGAGGACCTTGCTTGAGTGATAGGATCCATTTCTTCCAGTGAATGTTTGCCGGGGGCGCTTGTCTTGTTGAAGGGTTTATCCGGGCAACATTTACAGCCGGTGAATTTAAGCACGACCTACTCCCATTTCTTCACAATGGAGGAACCTTTGAAAGTTTAAGAAGTATACGGCGGCCGATTCTGCTCAAATAGATCAAGGGCTTGACTTACATTCTGCTTTGCTATTTTTCTGGGATTTCTGAAAACAGACCTCTTCAATTTTGCCATGTTAGGTGTGAATTTTGCAGTTTACACATAGTTCCTTAGAGCTCTTCAAGACAGAGTTTGCATCCTGTGTTGGGGGTAAGAGAGCAAATGTTTTGACCTTCCTTTGTTCTTGAAATAATTCTGGGTGATTCACTTATTCATTTATTTGTTCTTGGCTTGCTAGCCTATGGTGGTCAAATGCCTGAGAAGTATTAAAAAACAACCCCAAAATAAAACAAATAAAAAAGACCTTTAGAGATACAGCTAAAGGAGGATTCATTGTTCTTTTAAATACTTTAATTCCATGTTTATCTATTAAACAAGCATTTATTTTAGGTGCATGACTTGCCGGGCACTGAGCTAGAAGCCCAGAGTCCAGAGTTAGAGATCTGTTTTCTGCTTTGAATCTGATCAGAGTTAGATAATTTCACAATTTAAAGTATACAGCTACACAAGAGCTACAGAAAAGGGCCCAGGGAAGACAGAGCTTCAGGAAATTTGTGAATTCCACACGTACTTCATGCAAGATTTTATTTGCATGTGTATTTTTCTGGGAAGGGGGTTAATAACTTTCACGGGATTAAAGTATTCATGAACAAAGATGTTTTAGAAACATGGCCTCTGCAATTGCAGCAAAAATTTTAGATGACCTACCCCTGGTGTTCTATAAACAAGATCTCTCCTTGCTCAGTCCTGGGGGGTTATCTGCATTTGGGGCTTGGTCTACTGGCCTCTGAGTCTATCTTCTGAGAGTAGACTTCAGAAGATACTGACTCAATGTCTTTGTCATATCTGTCCTCCAAGGCAGGACCTTGTATCCATGACATTTTTACATTTTCCATTGTGCTTAGCTCATGTCTTATAGCAAACAGGAGAAATAAAAACTGCATTGATAACTGCATTGATTAATTATGTTCCAAGCTTGTCATTGAATTCTCTCTTTCAGCCCTCGTATGTCCCTGATTCTGCTCCATCTCTGGCCTCTGTGAAATATCCTGCCTCTCCCAAGGCAGGGTGAGAATATAGAGCATTCCTCAATTGGAGTGTGTGCACACACATGCTTACTTGCACCCCTAATGCTTTGCTCTTCGACTATCATGTGGAGAGAGGTGCTTGGGCACCATATTAATAATAGCTCTTAGTATGTATGCGGCACATTCCATTTTCAAAGGCATTTATAAACATTGAAAGATGAAAGCGTGCACCACCCATCTTGGGAAAAAGGGAATGTTAATCACCACCACGTCTGTTCTTTGGAGAGGGTCACAGAATCTGAGAGCCGGAAGGGATGTCAGAGGTCACTTTTCAACCTCTGGTCCCTAGAGGAATTCTCTTTCCTTTGGAGCCCAGCAAAGTTGGGGTGGTCCTCAGAATTTCTTCTTGAGTTCAAGCCAATTCTGCCCTTCTGTAACTTTTCAATTATCTATCTACTTATTTATCTATCATCTCTCTATCTCTATCTTTCAGTCAATCATCTCTTCCCTATCTCATTTCCTCCCTTTTCTTTCTCTCTCTCTCTCTCTTTCTCTCCCTTCCTCTCTCTCTTTCTTTCTTTATTTCCTTCCTTCCTTCCTCCCTCCCTTCCTTCTTCCTCTTCCTTCCTCTCTTTTCGCAGAGCCCTGCCAAGATTGCAAATATTTGAACAAAATTATGCTCTTTTAAGACATAAATTTGGGGTGCTTGGTTATGTATCAGAAGATAGCTGTAATGCCTGGGAAGACTGGGATATAAGATCACCCTACTTGCAGTGACATTTCAGGCAGTATAGTGTCTTGCTACCCTCATGTTGGACCCAGCCTTGATTCTCCTTTCTTTGTTGCAGTTCTCTGATATAAAGGCACTGAGGATTTCAATTCCATGCCTCTGCTTCTCTCACTTAGTGTAGCATCTTCAGATGTTACTCTTGTAACTGCTGCTCTGCCTGAGACAAATGTATTCTACCCCTTAAAAGACAGATATAGAGAACTTTAACTGGATTGTTTTACCTCTTTTTTGTATAAGAGTCAAAATAAAGGGGACATTTATGTAGTGCCTGATATTTCTCAGGTACAGTGTAAGTACTTTTCACGCACTAAGTTTTCACCAAAACATTATGAGGTAGATGATATTGGTTATCTCATTTATGGATCAGGAAGCTCAGAGAGATTAAGTAACCATCTAAAGCTGCACAGCCAAGAAACAGGAGAACTAAGATGTGAACCCAGTTCTGTCTAGATCTATTAATCAATTAATGCAATTAATTTCATGCTATTAATATCATGCTATTTGTATGGCACACAAAAGGCATTTAACAATTATGATGCATTCCTTTCCACCCTCTTGCTACAAGCAGCCCTTCCATTATTTTTTCCATCAGCAATTGTCTATTTTAAAAGAGTTTTTCTACAAAAGAACTATATTTATAAAATAGTTATTAATTTACTTTCCAGTGTCTTTTTACCTTAAGATATCCATATTTTAAGAACAGTAAAAGCCTAATCATAGGTATTTTATTAGGATTTGTAAAATGCCACACGTTATTTTATTAGCTCCTCAATAACCCAGGGAAGTTGACCTTATTGTCCCCATTTTATAGAAGAGAAAACAGAATCTTTAAAGTGTTGAGTTCCCCAAGATCACACAACTAGTAAGGAGCAGAGCTGGGATTTCCACTCTCTCTCATTCTAACAACTCTACTCCTTTGAGTTGGTTCCTTATTTCTGAGCTTTGCAGTTGCTGCCAAAGAGCACAAAGAATTAAAAAAATTTAATCTCTGCAACAATATCGTGGATAGTTGTATTATTTTCAAGGACTTCATTGATAACCAGTGAGTTTGCACTAAGATTATCTATAGGAGAGATATTAGCAGCATCATTGCCAAACTTTGCATTCAGATTTAAGACAATTTTTGTGTAAATAATAGAGGTTTAATAATAACAACAGTAGCATAATAATGTAACAGTAATGACAATAGCTGCTACCTATGGAGAGCTACCATGTGCCCAGTTTTATGCTAAGCACTCCATTCCATTTTCTCTTTCAAATCCTCCACCCACAATATTTAATCTCTCTTTTACAGGAAGCTCAGCATCTGAGAAGTTAAGTAAGATGTACAAGGTAGTGCTAATGTGGACCTTAGGATCTGGGTCCAGGTCTATCTGACCCTAAAACCTGAGCACTCAGTCAGTGCCATAGACTAGAAAACATAATCCACTTTGAAATAAACATACAGGACTTCCTTGAGAACAAACACCTTATACCCTGAGACAAATGAGGACCGTCTTATGCAGTTGTCTGATTCTGTTTCTAAATCATCATGTCCTTGGTGACACAGGAGTAGGGGTGAAGGTGGGGACGGTTGGCATTTCCGAGATCCAGAATTGTAGCCATGGCCATTCTGAATGATCCTTTCTGAATCTTGGTTCTGAGAAGCAGTGGTAAGAGCTGATGCTCATCTTTTCCACTGGACATGAAGCTTCTTGAGTACAAGATCCTTGAAGATATTCCATAGACCTTGGGTACAGTGTATGGCACATAACAGGGGCTCAGTAAATGTCTAGAGTTGCTGTGGAGTTACGAGAGCAGAAATAAGAGATGCCATTCTTTGCCTGGAATGTGTAGAGGGAGAGAATGCAAACATGCTAGACTTAAAGAAGTCTATTTTTGTAGATTATGTTTTTTAGTCTATGGCACTGATTAAGTGCTCAGGCTTTAGGGCCAGATAGACCTGGACCCAGATCTAAGGTCCACATTAGCACTACCTTGTACATCTTACTTAACTTCTCAGATGCTGAGCTTCCTGTAAAAGTGAGATTAAATATTCTGGGTGGAGGATTTGAAGGAGAAAATGGAATGGAGTGCTTAGCACAAAAGAAGGAAGAGAGGAATTATGAATGAAGCAGGGATGAAATAAAGACAACATGTGGGCTCTTCCCTGTTCTGACGGTGATTAGCTCTGTGGTTTTAGGTGAGTCTGTTTTCTCTCTCTGAGCCCACATTTTCACAGAGGGTAATATTACCTGCTTACCTTTACAAGAGGACTGTGATGAACCCTGTAAGACAGAGAGTATGGGAAATATATGGAAAATAATAAAATAATAGAAATATAATGGCAATGGTATCAACCACAACAATGATAAGGAAAGCTTTCTTGTGTTGATTGCCTTCCTGGCATTCTTCATACTTTGTCTTCACAAGGACCCTGTGGTCCATTATCTCAGTTGACAGATGAGGAAACTTGGAGATATTATCATTATCAATTATATAATTATCAAACACATGAAAAAATCCTGACATTCACTCAGTTTTCTGGGAGATGGCAGAGTAAGTGTTTGGGGATTCAGAGACAGCACTTTTTTGGCCAAAAAGCCAACCTTCCAGTTAAGTCTAATTCAGATTGTGCTGGGTACTTCTGTGCAAAATTAGATCCTCAAGGGATTTCTTCTTTTATCTAAAATCACTTCATGGAGTGTGTGATTGACATACAAAAAGCTACACATGTTTACAACTTGATGAAGTAAAACCATATAGCAATCTATGCCATAAACCTACACATCTCCTCCAAACATTTCCTTCCACCTTCTTTATTTATTATTTTAAAGGATTCCTGTAAAGTGGAATTACTCTTCTCATCAAACATTCTGTACTACTCTGTGATCCAAGGAAATGCCCAGATTCCTCTAGAATGGGCCCACTAGTGATGCCTGGATTGAATTAAAGCAGCTGACTCTCAAGCCAAGTGGCCGGAATTTGGACAATTCTACTGGCTCATCCTCTGTGCTGTATGGAAGAAACCAAGATAATGACATTTTCCCAAGGCTGGGGCTGGGTGAGTCTTAATTTGTGAGTGTTTGTAAATGGCTTTGAAGATGGTGGAGGTTATTTAAGTGCTAAGTATTATTATTACTTATTGTGGTTTTAAGCACGTTCTCCTTCCCATCGTCAGGCTACAAAACAATAAGGGAACTGGTAAAAGAGCCTCTGGAAGTATCCAAACATCAATAAATTTGGTAATTTTTGCCTGAGTTCTGCGATGGTATCTGCAAACCTAGCATTAGCTTTGCAGCATGTGTGCGTGGGTTGGTGGTTGCCTAATGTGCCCTTAACCTTGCCAGCAGAAGGCCCTGACATACGTTTGGCACATACAGGTGATACAAGCACTCTTTGGACAGACCTGTGTTGTTGACATCATGTTTTGCTGTGTGCTCTTTGAGATGCAAATTAGGTTCTGGAGGAGCCCCTGATCCTTTCATCATTGATGATTAATGGAAGAGAATTAACATTTGTTGAGCCTTCCTGTGTGCCAGACACTTTTACGAACATGATCTCATTTATTCTCACAACAATCTAGTGAAGTAGGTCTGAATGGTTCCATTTTACAGAGAGGAAACAGAGGCTCACAGAAAGTTAAATAATTTGCCCTTGATCATATAACTAGTAAAGAGGCTTAACTAGAATTGAAATTCAGGACTGTCTGGTTCCAAAGGCCATGCTCTTTTATTATATTAAACTACAGGCAACATATTCTACTTTACTCTTTTTTTTTTTTTTTTTTTTTTGTGGTACGCGGGCCTCTCACTGTCGTGGCCTCTCCCGTTGCGGAGCACAGGCTCCGGATGCGCAGGCTCAGTGGCCATGGCTCACGGGCCTAGCCGCTCCGCGGCATGTGGGATCTTCCTGGACAGGGGCACGAACCCGCGTCCCCTGCATCGGCAGGCGGACTCTCAACCACTGCACCACCAGGGAAGCCCTCTACTTTACTCTTCACCCCAACTGCCCAGTCACGTTTCCCCAACCCCCTGCTAAAAATCTCTTCAGTGCCTTTCCATAGCTTTCAATGGAATAAAGCCCACACTTGTACAATAGCCCTGCACAATCTCTCGCTGGCTCCCTCTCCAGCTTCATTCAACGCCATGTTTGTTTATTTCAGTTACTTGACCATGACAAAACTGCCTACCTCTGCGTTTTTGCACAAACTGCCTGCAAAAGCTTATCTTTCCCTTTCTCTTCAGCTAATGCTCGCTAGGCCTTTACACGTCATTTTCTGGGGATGCCTTGTTTGCAAATGCAGACCAGTAGTTCTCCGAGTGTGGTTCCTGGTCCAGCAGAGAGTAGCATCACCTGGGAGCTTATGAGAAATGCAAATTCTCAGGCCTCACCCCATACCTCCTGAATCAGAAACTGGGCAAGTTCGAAAATTACCAGGGTTTTTCAACCTAGACACTATTGATTTTGTAGGGTGTTTAGCAGCATGCGGCTCTTACCTATTCAAGATCAGTAATACTCTCGTTCCTGTCCGCACCTTCCTCCAAGTTGTGACAGCCAAAAATGTCTTCAGACGTTGCCTAATGTCCCCTTGGAGGGTAGAACTGTCCCTGGTTGAAAAAAAAATCACTGCTTTAGACTGAGGTTATGTCTCCCTGTGAGACACTCCTATAGCATTCTGGACAGTTGAGGTTAATTAGTTAGAAACTTATTGGAATAATTTGTTTAAAGCATGTCTCCACGGTCATAATCCAGCAGCTAATGCGCTACCAAACACCCAAGTTGGTTCTCAGGAAATACCATTGTACCAAGGGACACAGACAGCTTGCACCATTACCTCCTCAAGCCCAACCCGATATCTGAATTCTGGGGAGGAGACAGGACTTAAGGCTAAAGTGGGATCACACGCAAGTGGGATCCTTGAGATTCTTCACAATTTAAAGGTAAGTCTCCTCCATCAGAACCCTGGGGGCAAAGGGGCTCTTTCATGCCCAGCTCAACAGGATCTAAGCACAGCTTTTTTTTTTTTTTTTTGCGGTACGCGGGCCTCTCCCTGTTGTGGCCTCTCCCATTGCGGAGCACAGGCTCCAGACGCGCAGGCGCAGCGGCCACGGCTCACGGGCCCAGCCGCTCCGCGGTACGTGGGATCTTCCCAGACCGGGGTCCCCTGCATCGGCAGGCGGACCCCCAACCACTGCGCCACCAGGGAAGCGCTAAGCACTGCTTTTTAAAAAGTTTAGTGGCAGAGAATTTGATTAAAGGCAGGAGAAAGAAAAAATAAGTCATTTTAGGATGATGCAGAAGGCCCCCTGACCAACATAGGCTCAGTGTCGTTGTCACCGAAAGAGAAACAAAAACCCCATGCTGCCCGCAAGAGCGATAAGGAGGTTGCTGGCTACGAGACCTGACTCAGCTTGCCTTCTAGTAGCTTGTCTGTTTATCGGTGATACAGTCACATTAAAGAGGAGGGGGAGAGGCAGATTCTGGTCCTTTTGCTGCCTTATACTTCCTCAGCCTGAGAAGTCATTTCTAGATCCAGGGGGTAGAGGAGAGCTGCGGGGTTGAGGAAGAATGGCATTCTGGCCTGTGTTCCTTTCTAAATGGATGCTCAGTGTCATTGTCCTTGCTCCATAGGAAGTGGATGTGGACCTGCGACACTTGATTGGCTACACGGACATCTGTCCTTCCTAGGGCTCACCCTGCTTCTGGGAATGCGGCCCGGCCAGTTTCGTGGGAGATATCGCAGTCGTCTGGCTAATATCAGGCTTCATGTAACCTACGTGATTGTTACAATTTGAGAGTTGCAGTCACGGCGTGGGAAGGTATAGACCTAAGGGGTAATTTTTTTTAAGTTATACATATCATATATCTTTTCTTTTTTCTCAAAGAAAATGTTAATTGTTTTTTGAAGAAATTTTTTTTCTTTTTCTTTTTTTTTTTTTTTTTTTTTTTTTTTTGCGGTACACGGGCCTCTCACTGTTGTGGCCTCTCCCGCGGCGGAGCACAGGCTCCGGACGCGCAGGCTCTGCGGCCGTGGCTCACGGGCCCAGCCGCTCCGCGGCACGTGGGATCTTCCCAGACCGGGGCACGAACCCATGTCCCCTGAATCAGCAGGTGGATTCTGAACCACTGTGCCACCAGGGAAGCCCTGAAGAAATTTTGAAAAGATGAAGGGACGTGGAAAAAAAAAATAGGATTTTTTTTTTTCTATTTCAAAATGTTCATTCCTATTTCATATTTTTGTTACCAGACTCTACCAACAATGTTCCTTTCCTGCTTTTTCACTTAACATTATCTTTTAAGCCTGTCTCCAAGTTTTTGCAAAATGACGTCATTTTCAAAGTGATCCTGGCATTCAATTTTGATTCATTCCCAAATGTAATGTCATTAAAATGCCCTGAACTTAGAAACAGAAATACAATATTCTAGCTGCTCAGAAAGCACAAACTAAAGTATTCATTTAAAGCTAAAGACTGAGGTCTCAATTACTTTGACACTAAGAGCTCTAAATATTCAGTAATTACGAGTTTACTGATTCATGATGGGTAATAAGTTGCATAGGACCAAAACTACAGCATAATTTCAAACATCTTCATTATAGTCTATATGCCAAATTGATTGAAACTATCCCATTGTTGGCATTTGCTGTCATAAACAGCTTTGCAACAAACATCTTATATATGACTTTTCCCCTGAAATTAAGAGCAGTTCCTTTGAAATGAGGTTAGAAATTCAATCATTGGTTTGAAAAATATGAATGCATCTAACCTTGACAAAATTTCCAAAAAAACTACCTTCCAAATTGTATTTGCATTAGTGACGTTTGGGTGCATCTAATCCATCTCAGGTGATACTGACAGGGAGACTGAGCCTCAGTGTTTGCATTTCTTGGATGATGGCTCAGATTGAAGGGGACAAGCTAGTAGGAGTGTTTGGGTTTTGGCAGACACGCATGACACTGGAGCACAACCCATTCGTCTTTCACTCTGCACCCCTCCAACATCAAGAGCATCAGTTCAGTTTCGATTGGAGTTAAGGTGTTTTTCTGCCAGAGACTTTTTTCAGGCTTATAGTCATGAAATCTGTTTTAAAAACTGGTTAAATGAATGCTTTCCTTCCCTTCCCACTCTTGAAATAAATTCAGATTCCCAAAAGAACTGGATCTCTTCTTGCAAGAGTCAAAGATAATTTGTTGGCATGTATATTTTCTTATAGATCCAAATTACTGAAGGGAGTTGTTACCTGGTTTCAAATACTTTTGGGTTTCTTCACTCAGAGCTACTTTTTGTCATTGCAATTAGAGCAGGGGAGACTGCTTTTCAAAGGCAGCTGTAGTTGTCCAGTGAACAAATGGTGGAGAAAACACTGACACAGAGGGGAGCTACTTCTTTCCTTCCTTTCCTTTTTTCTCTCCCTCCCTTGCTCCCTCCTCACTTCCCTTCTCTCTCTCTAGCTTTTTCTTCCTTCCTTCCTTCCTTTCCCTCAGCTTCTATTTAATCTCAGGTGGACTATATGGAAATAGGAATTCATTAGGATAATGTAGATAATGATAACTACAATATCGCTATTAATAACCATGGCTTATTAACTGGTTAGGGTAAACCCCTAATTAACTAGCCTGAATGAGGACTGTAACTTTGGGTAAATTAAAATTTCAAACCAATTAGGGATATTTCAATGATTTTTTTCTCCTTCAACTCTTGATGCTGAAACTCTTTTATTCCTTAAAATACATTTCTTTGTTTTCATATCTAAACCTTACGAGATCTTTCTTCTACACAGGGATCTTGTGTAGGACTGAAGACATAGTTATTAGAGACTAGGTCTCACTTCTGTAGCCTCTAGGGTATACTCTGGAAACTGCAATTTTGTTGTTACTGTGCTGATATTAACTTATTTGCCTCTTGTCATGGAGACTGTCTAGCAACAAAACTGACCTGTTTCCTCTTCTTCCTGGACACACAGCCTACATTTTCCAACTTCCCTTGTATGAGGTGTGGTCATGTGACTGAACTCTAACCAACAAGAGTGTGATCAGAAGTGATATGTCTCACTTCCTGGTCCAGCACATAAGGATTTCTCATGGTCCCTTCCATGCTCTTCCATGTTGACCAGCCTGGTGCAGACACAGATGAGCCATTAAGCTGGGGAGCCCCATGTTGAAGATGATGGAGCCATGAGATGGAGGAACCTGTTTCCTGGAATCAGGAAGAGGACCACGGCCACCCATTTTGGCTTTTACATTTGCAAAGATTTCTACTGTTTGGGACAATATACATTTTTGAAATTTGTTTATAATAGCAGATAATGATACTTTAATTAATGTTATCACTTATTAATAAAAGGAAGATCAAAACCTAAATTTCAATTAACTCATGTTTATGATGAGTTGATTTCCAGGGGATTAAAATTTTCTTACAGGGCTTCCCTGGTGGCGCAGTGGTTGAGAGTCCGCCTGCCGATGCAGGGGACACGGGTTCGTGCCCCGGTCCGGGAGGATCCCACGTGCCGCGGAGCGGCTGGGCCCGTGAGCCATGGCCACTGAGCCTGCGCGTCCGGAGCCTGTGCTCCGCAACGGGAGGGGCCACAACGGTGAGAGGCCCGCGTACCGAAAAAAACATAAAAATAAAAAATGTTCTTACAGTCACTGCCTAAAGTTGTCTCTCAGATTGTAGAGTCAGTCAGTGCCCATTGCAGGGGAGGAGATGGAGGTTCAGTAAGATGGGATCAAGGGATTCCAAAGTTCTTATGGCCTTTCCCAAGCCATTCCCCAGCCAGAGAACTAATGCCTGGAATGGAAAGGAATGAATATCAGCTCTGTTTTTGACCCTTATCTCTGTGAAAATGTAAACCCTCCATATCACGTTAAGCTCTTATTTATTATTTAAACTGTTGTGTACAAGAAGGGTCTAAAGAACAGACAAAACTAATACTGGCCTCTAGATAACATCCATGAAGTTCATTGAGATCCTGGATAAAATTCAGTGTCTTGTTCCTGAATTAAAAATAAAAAAGTATTCTGAAAAAAGGACTGCCTTTAAATAGAGAACTGTAAGGTAGGAGGCACAATTCTTTCCCTTCCTATTGACAGCACACCATGTTCTCTAGGTGCATCAACAGTGTACATATAAATCATCCCTTTGGCATTTGGGAGTACAATTTGGGAGATTTTAGTCAATAATGTAGTCAGCTACCAATTTCTGTCTTTTAGTGTAGGGGTTTGGTTGGGGTGGGTAGAAGGCAAGGAGCCAGGGATTTAGGAAAGAGAAATAGACCTTGTCTTATTTCTTTGAACACAAGAACTCAGCAGAGCAATGAATGACATCCTAAATGCACAATGGAGATTCTTCTGCAACACATTGTTGCTAAATAGCTCTCTGGGTTTTTTTGTTTTGTTTTGTTTTGTTTTGTCCTCTTGTGTCTGGGCTGATGAGGTGCTTTCTGCCCTGGGTGAGTTACCTCTTTCATCTTTGTGGATTGATTCTCTTGTAGCTCCTAAAACATTCATGCCTTTCATAAATATTGTTGGACTGGAGGTTGTATATATTTAACTGGGGCTCATAAATATGCCTTTAAGTTTCGTTTTCTTCACTGTTCTGATTCTTCTTGATATTTTTGATTTCCCGTCACCCTTCTGAGCCCCTAAGTTAAAGTAAGTTTGCATATATACTCTTATATATTTCATAGATGTACTTCTTTATCAGAAGGAGCCCTGAACTGGAGTTAGGAGGCCTTGATTCAAATCACTGCCACTAACCACCCTTGTGACAGGTCAGGGTAATTCCCCATCTACATGATGAGAGTTGCCAAAGTGTGGGAGACCGTGTTCTCCATGAAATGCCTGCACAGTGCCCAAGCAATGGGGGTCCATTTTCCATAGCATGTGTCCCAGGTACAATATGCTATGATCAAGCGATGTAACCTGTCCCTTATTGCACCTCATTCCTGAATCTTTTTTCTCCATTTTTTTCTCCTTCCTCGTTCTCTTGCTATCTTGGAGAGATCACTCAGTGGTGGAGCCAGGATGGTCGATATGCCAGGGCAGCTGAACTGTCAGCCCATCAGGAATTGCCCAGATTGTGGACCATTCATTATATCACTAGACATCTATTGAGTATCTAAAATTTGCCAGGTACTACACTAAGTAGGTGCTTTTTACGCCTAATTTTTACCGTGCTATTTTCCTTATCATACAAAAAACACAGGTGTATCGAGTGTTTTCTGAAAATACCAAAAAAGAGATAATGAGAAGAAATCATTTATAGTCCCACTTTCTAGAGTTTACCACTATTAATCGTTGAATGTATATTTTTTTCTACAGTTTTTACTGTGTAAGGATACAGTTTTAAAAAGGGAGAGAGGGCTTCCCTGGTGGCGCAGTGGTTGAGAATCCGCCTGCCGATGCAGGGGATACGGGTTCGTGCCCCGGTCCGGGAAGATCCCACATGCCGCGGAGCGGCTGGGCCCGTGAGCCATGGCCGCTGAGCCTGTGCGTCCGGAGCCTGTGCCCCGCAATGGGAGAGGCCACAACAGTGAGAGGCCCGCGTACCACAAAAAAAAAAAAAAAAAAAAAAAGGGAGAGAATATGAAATTACATTGTACATCTTGTTTTATAACCTGATTTTTCACATTAATAATCCACTGACTTCATTTCACTTCCTCTTTACTTCTAGCTGTTGGATTGGAAGAGGTGATCTTTCCTGTGTGTGATGTAAATTCATTGCAGGATGTACATAGCAGAAAAACACTGCCACTACAAGAGTCCACTCCAATGGACTATAAACTCCAATTTGGCAAAAAGGAGATGAAGGCATAGATGATGTCCAAAAAGGTCCTTACTATAAATGATTTCCTGGAAACACCGTGGTCAAGTCAAAATCTTTTTGTGAGTGAGAAGAAAATCACAAGACTGAGCAGATTCAAGAGTGAAACTCATCTGTGTCCGTGTGTGTTGGCCCAAGTAGGACACACATGCAACCATACTGCCCTTTTACTAACAAATCATTGTTTCAGATGCAGAATAAACAGCTGAAGGATTTCGCAAATGTTGTTCCTAAATAAGATAGGGAATAGCCTGCTCATACAAAATACTCGAATCCAGCCCTAATCTAGCACACATTATTAGTATTATTTACAAATACTGTGCCATGTACTGTGAATTATTTAACCATGATTTTATTTTTAAAGTTCTGTACATCAGAAAGGCAAGTTCATAAAGATTAAAGGATTTACCCCAAATCAAATAGCTAGTAAATAACCGGTCCAGGAGGCAAACTAAAGCTGCCGGACTTTCAATCTGGAGTTCTAAGACCACCATGTGCTGCTGCCTCGCCCCTGTGAAAAGGACGCAAACTATATTGAATGAATAAATGCATCAACTTATAGTATGGATCTTAATAAATGTTAATTGACTGGGAACCACAATTCTCTCACCAAATTTGATTCTCCACACCAAATGAGATAGTAAGTTCCATGTAATGAACTTACTGGACAGACTACATTTCCTAGTGTTTTAGGTCAGCTGAGGTCTCTTCGGGGCAGCCATGAGAGCGAGGGGTGAACCCCTGGAGGCAGCGCTCTCTCAGCATTGCCTCTGGGTCATCCTCACAGCATCAAGCCAGGGAGCCCTCCTTCCCAATCATTGCTGTCCAGCACTCAGCTGAAACCAAGACACCAGGATTTGGTACAACACTGCTGCTTGGGACGTCTTGACTCTGTATCTCTGGACCCATTTACTTAACTTAAAAATGAGAAGATTGGCTCAAAGATGGCAGAATCGGGGTTTTCTGAGGCTCTTTGCCTTTTCCTGACTCCCAATATAAACAACAAGGAAACTGAGATTATCATACTAAGTGAAGTTAAGTCAGGCAGAGAAAGGCAAGTATCATATGATGTCACTCATCTGTGGAATCTAATTAAAAAAATGATACAAATGAACTCATTCACAAAACAGAAAGACTTACAGATACTGAAAACAAACTTAGAGTTACCATAGGGGAAACGTTGGGGGGAGGGATAAATCAGGAGCTTGGGATTAATGTATACACACTATTATATATAAGATAGATAACCAAAAAAGACCTACTGTATAGCACAGGAAACTCAATATACTGTGATAACCTGTATGAGAAAAGAATCTGAAAAAGAATGAATATATGTATATGTATAACTGAATCACTCTGCTGTACACCTGAAACTAACAAACATTGTAAATCAACTACACTCCAATAAAATTTTTAAAAAAAAGAATATGAGTAAAGACTTCAATGAAACTAACAGATTGCTGGAGGTCAACCTTACAATGGCCAAACATGGTGAAGTCTGGGCCTAAGGAAAAGAAGGAACATTGTATCTTGAGCTTGAACAGAATGACAATTACAAAAAAAGCAACTGCCAATCTTCCAAAAGGCCCGTTCCGTGAGCTTTTGAATGAGTCACAGAAGTAGGGTCATGGAAATATCTAAGGAGAGGTGACACATGTCCCTCTGGAGATCAGTTTAACTTCTCAGAATAGTATGAAAGAGAAACCAAACCAATAAGCCATTTCTATCGTCCACAATCCTCCTGGCCAACTAAGACAGATGATGCATTTCTGTTTTTTCGATACCTACCATAAAGTCTTGCTCATAGTAGCTTTAATCATCTAAAGGAATAAAAGGCTTAAGTGTGACGGATAGTGTTGAAGAACCCACAAGAATACGTTAAACTTTGTGCTGGGTTTGAACCTCTGGCTTCAACTTACCACGTAATGCTGTGAGGTTCTTCTGAGTCCCTGTCTAGGAAGCACCATCAGGGATATGAAATGTGAAGAGTATGAGGTCATTCCTTAGTTCTAACATCCAGAGCCTGTGTTTTTTTTCACAGGGTGTCTGAGGTAGCTGATCTCCTGTCTAACCCCCAGTTGTATCTGTAGGCTTTGTAGAGAATGAACGTAGATACTCAATCCACCTCCTAATCAACAGGAGAGTGAGGCCTGGTGATGCCATCCCTTCTCTTACACCCCACTATGTAACTGTCTTGAAGATCCTGAGGCCCTGGAGCAGGAAGACCTGGTGCAACCCACGCCTCCCCAGGACTGAGTCTCATTGAGCCCCTGAGATGACTGTCTCTGAGCCCAGGGATGCCTGGATCACATTGTCATTAGCTCTAGTGAGAAGTTCTAGAAAACCTATGGGAGACAAGATGTCTTTAGGTATTGGCCACTGTGAGGATTTCTAGAAAACTGGACACCAGGACCATGGAGGCTTGCTTCTCCTCATTTGCTTCTTTTTGTCTATGAGCTGGTGGGAGGATACCTGTGCTTCAAGTTCATCTCTGGGCATCCTCCAGTCTGTATCCTGAGCCCTCATATTCTGTCTTCTGATGGTGGCTTAAGGGACCATTCTTTCCAGGGATCAAAACTTTACAGTGACAATAGCTAACTTTCCTTGACTATTTCCCAGGAGCTCTGAAAAGGGCTTTACATGCATTACATAACATTTAACTCCACAGGGAAGATAATTTTTTTTCTTGGGACAAATGAGACACAGAGAGCCTAAATAACTTGCCCAAGGTCACAAAGCTGGAGAGTCCTAGAGCTAAGAAATAAACCCAGATCGGTCTGATTTTACAACCTTAACCTGTACTCTCTTTATCCTGAATAACTCTGATGGTGAATCTTCAGGAATTTACATAAGGATTTGGGGGTTCAGCTGTGCCTTCCCAGCACCACTGGAGTCAGGGGACCTGGCCTTGAACTCTATGTTCTTTTCATAATAAATTAATAAATATGTGATAATAAAATAATAAATATATATGATTTGGAGATTTCTTCCTTTCTTTCTCTTTCTTTCTCTTTCTTTCTTTCTTTCTTCCTTCCTTCCTTCCTTCCTTCCTTCCTTCCTTCCTTCCCTCCCTTTTCTTTCTTCTGAATTTTTTTATCTCTAAATCACAGCCAGGGGTGGGGTAGGGTCCTCCCATGTGGTTGTTGTGGGAATTAAATGAAAGGATAAATGTGAATAGGGTCCTCCAGAGGGTCAAAATTCAGAGGGGGAGACAAAACCCCACATAGCTGGTTCTTTAAAAAGACAGGCTAATAGCAACACAAAACGACACATGTTTCCTGGAACTGACAAGTTTCTCTTTACTGTATTAATGGAGACAGTGACCCTGATCTTGTCAGTGGTTTTTAGGGTGCCCTCGGTGATGAGTGGATCTACGGATTGGATATTGCAACTGGACTTTGGCTGTTCAAAGATTACAATGGCTGGGTTGCCTGGAAGAAGTCTTTCTGCACTGCCCATGAGGTTGAACTTCTTATCTAATGTGATCAAAGCCTAGGAGGAAAGCGCTTGCTGGATTCACATATGAATGGATACCCAAAAGACAAAGAACAATGTTTATTACATAGTGGGTTAGGGAAAATGATTGGAGGAAGATGAAAGAGAAAGGAAGATCTAGGAAGAAAGAGGAGAGAAAAGAATAAGGAGGGACTGAA
Organism: Kogia breviceps; assembly: GCF_026419965.1. NCBI lineage: Eukaryota > Metazoa > Chordata > Mammalia > Artiodactyla > Physeteridae > Kogia > Kogia breviceps. The sequence continues at coordinate 66,265,625 of NC_081326.1, forward strand.
AGAAGAGAAAAAAATTTGAGACAAGAGGAAATGACTGAAGGAAAATCTGAAAATATATAAAAGGGAGAGAGAGAGAGAAAGGGAGGGAGAGAGAGAGAGAGAGGAGAGGGAGAAGGGGAGGAAGAAAGAAAAGAGGGAGAGGTAAGAAGAGAGGGAAAAGGGAGGGAAATGAGAAGGAAGGGACACTGAGAAAGAAGAAAAGGGAGATAATGAAAATATAACATTTTAAAGAAACTATTGTGTGCTAAACACTATACTAACTGCTAGATGGGGGGATGTTCTTTAGCCGTGGTGGAGCCTTCCTGAAGTCCCGGAAGGTTACAACTGAACAGAGGTATAGAATCCTTATCTTGCTCTTAACACCTCGAACCTTGAACTTCATGCTGACCCCAACTTTATGCATATTCAGGTGATTCATTTCTGAACCCAAATGTTTGAAGAGCATCGAATCTACTGAATTCTCCTTTATCAACTCTCTCCCTTTCCTCTTCATTACTTACTTATTTAATAATATTTATTGAACACTATCTAGGGGCCAGGTTCTATCCTAATTGTTTTAATAACTTCTTCTGAGACTTCTGAGATGTGTTCACTCTTGTGTGTGTGTATACCATTATCATCAGCATCAAAATCTTCACCATTACCATTATTTCCTCATAATCTTTTATGTGCAATCCTCTCCTGAGACTTTGCAAATGATCTTCACATCAGTTATCACATTGTGAGCTCCCAGCACTCCTGAGGAGACAGAGGTGACTCTCTCTGCTCTGAAGATAGGAGAGCTAAGCCTCAGAGAAGGTAAATGACTTACTCCAGGCCACATAATTCATCAGTAACAGACCTGAGACTGTCACTCATCCTGACTCCTCATCCAGGGCTCTTCCCACTGTATGCCTGGGAGGTCAGTGTTGCTGACGTAAACGGAAAAGGGTAAATACTGTATATACTGCTAAGAGATGATAGTGCGTAGTGATTGAGAGCAGACCTGCGTTCAAATCTCCATCACTTCTTAGTTGTTTGACCTTGGACAATCACCTATCATCCCTGAGTCTCAGTTTGCTCATCTGCAACTTGGGAGTTATAATAATATCAACCTTACTGGATTGCTGGAAGGATTAAATAAGGTACTACGTGGAAAGTGCCTGCACAAGTGCCTGATACAGAATAGGTGCTCAATAAAAAATAGGTATTATTGTTGTGGACACTGTCTCTCTGTTTTGGACAATGAGGTGTGGCAGAGAGGGCAGCTCAGGGCACACACATGGTGGTGTCCTCAAGGACCCCACTGACTGAAGACTCCTTTGCCTGGCACTCACCCTACCGGGCACCAACCCAGAGCTCTAAGGAAAGCCATTGCTTATGCCAGCCAAGGGGAATTAGCTGCCACTTGACATTGTGTAATGGGGCTTCACCCATGCCAGTTACAACTTCCTGGGGTCATGTGCCATTAGGTCAGCACTCTTGAAGGATTTTTCTTTCCTGAGGACCTGGGATTCAGCAGCCCAGGGGAAATGGCCCAAATGTAGTATGCATGTTTTTGTGCTAGGTGAAAACATGTTGGAGATGCAGTTGGTCAAGGAGAAAGAAGAAAGAAAGCAGGGTGGGTGGAGGCCACAGGACCGCAGGATCTTGGCTTTGCAAATCAACTAATTATCCCTGTCTGTTGAGAAAGCCTAACCTTTATGAAATTGGCCTCTCTGGGACCTTAGTATGACATTGGACTGAACCAAGGGTTTGGGGTCATACAGGTAAGGGCCTTATATACGAATAGAATTTAATTTGTAAAACTACCTTTTGGGGTGTGAGTTATTACCTCTATTTTATAAATAAGGGCACTGAGGCTCACAGTGGCCATCTTGAGATGGTTTGCACCTAATTTCCCCTTCTCTCTCCCCCTAGGGTGATTATCCAGTCACATGCCAGACTTACCATCTATATGGTGAAACAGCCAAAATCTTTATTTCCAGCCTTGTCCTCTCCTTTGAACTGTGGATTGATTCCTGCATATCAATGCCTACTTGACATTCCTACATAGATGTCTAATAACCATCTCTAACCTATTACGCCCAAACTGAACCCTTCACTTACCTTCCCAACGGCCCCAAAACTGGCTCTTCACTCAACTTCCACATTTTATTGATCGACACCACCACATATCCACTTCCTTGGGCCCAAACCTAGGGATCTTCCTGGATTTGACAGATTCTCTTATCCTCCCCACATCTACCCTGTCAGTGAGACCTCTTACCTCTACCTTGAAAACATTTTTCAGACCTTTCTGCTTTGCTCCAAATCAACCCAAACATCCTAGTCCGTGCCCCATCCTCACCCACCTTAACCTCTGTAATACCTTCCTAACTGGTTTCCACCTTCCTTTGCCCCCTATAATCCATTCTCTACACAGTTATCAAGTAGATGCTTTCCCCAGTAAAAATAAGCCCCTTCTCTGGATTGCTTACTTCTTACCTCAAATGGCTTCTACAGCACTTCAAGTAAAATTCAAGCTCCTCGTACCATGTCTACAAGCTCCTTTCTGATCTGGTTCCTGGAGTTCATCTCCTACTATACTCTCCCTGGCACACTGTGGTCCAGCCAAACTGGTTTTCTCTGTGTTCCTCAAATACCCCAAATTTTCATCAGTATTAGGGTCTTTGCACTAGCTGTTCCCTCCCCTTGGCTCCCTTTGGCCTCAGACCTTCACATTGAGGGCGCCTTCTTGCTGTTCCTTCCCAGGTCAAGCATCACTTTCTCAGGGCCAACCCTGACCACCCAGCCTATCATACACCTTCTACGCAAATAGCTTTCTTTCATGTCACTCTATTTATATCCGTCCAAGGATGTGTCTCAGTTTGGTATCATCTGATTTATTGGTTTTGCATTTATCACCCATCTCTCTCAACTAGAATGTGAATTCCAGGGGAGCAAGGATTTTGCCTCTTCTGGTTCACTGCTCTGTCTACATTGCTGGACATGTGGTCTGACACAGGGTAAGTGCTCAATAAATGTTTGTTGATTGAATGAGTGACTGTCATTCTAAAGCTTCTGTGATTGCTTCAGGTGAGTACTAATGGGGGGGGGAGGCAAATGGGTGTATAATTGTGGCCCCAAATATTGTCCCAAACACAAAGTAGCATTTAAAAAAAGGTTTATTTATGTGGGAGCACTTTGGAAGAAACCGAAAGCTGTCTCTCTCAGTGTTCTGATTTCCGTCTTGTACACCTTGGCAGAGATGACAAAACAAAATGCAACTTCAAAACAAGACATTGTAAACAAGTGTGGGTATCTCCGTGCGGTTTTTCTTGGGTGGGGAACTCTGGGAGGGCAGGGCCAGGCTCCCGCCTGGCAGCTGGCCCAGCTCACCCCTCCCTGCCCGCATCTCTGCAGACGCACCTCCACCCAGCCTTCTGCCCCAGCAGCACCTCTTCTCTGTGTGCCCTGGCTTGTCTTCTTCCTCGTCCAAGTCTGATCCATCGCCGCCTGGGTTGTACTTTACCCTCATCCCAGTGGCCAGGTGAGCAGAATTAACAACTCTGGGTTAAAGTCCTGGCTTGTCTACTCACTAGATGTGTCATCTCGAGTAAACAGTTTACCTCTTCTGAACCCCGCTGTTCCCATGTATGGCAAGGGGATAGATCGGTATCCATCTCACACAGCACTTGTAAGGAATAAATGACCTGGTCCTTGTGATGTGCTCGCTATAGTGCTTTGGCCGTGCTATCTGTGCTCATAAAACTTACCTATTATGTTTCTTCTGCACTGACCGTAAAAAAAAAAAAAAAAGATGACATTTTCACAAATAACTTGGTTCCTGGAAATGCAACTTTGGGATTTGAAACTTAACTAGTTTTTATTCTAAATTGCCAGCTGTATGATGTGTGTGGGTCCTTCTTCTGTACCAAGAAGTGGGTTTCATGAGAGTGGAACCATATGACAGAGAAGTAAAGAACACTTTTCCCCTTCCTTCTTAGAATGCGTCTGAGTCCAGACACATGATAACTACTGGCGTTTGTAGAGTGCTTTATATTTTGCTGTTGCTGCTACTATTATTACAACCACTACCACTGCTAGTACTACTAGTACCGCTATTACTCTTTCATTACTACTTTTGCTCTTACTCTTACTTCTTTTGCTACTACTGCTATTACTAACACTAGTTAACACTTATTGAACGCTTACTGTGTGACAGGCAGTATTCTATAAACTTTACATTTGTTACCTCACTTGATAAACACAATAGCCAATGGAGAAGGCAGTGTACATGGAGCTTAGAAATGCACACTGGAAGTCAGACTTCCTGGCTTCAAATCTTGCCTCCAATGATTACTTAGCTATGTGATTCTAAGAAAGTTACGTAACCCCTCTGTGACTCAATTATCTTAAAATAGGGATTAATAACAGAATACAATCAATGAGATAACGCAAGTAAAAAGTTTTGATAAGCTCTGAACAGTGCCTGGCATTTAATGAGCACTCAAGTTACTGTTGATATTAAAAACAATTTTTTGTGTATTTAGAGGTTATTTATCACCCTACTATCCCGTCCTCACCTCTGCCCCGGTAACACTATGCTTTCTGCACACCTAATGCATATCCTAAAGGAATGTAATAGTCTTCTTCTCCTTGAATTCTCCTACCAGCCTAGACATGTCTTTAGAGCAGAGGAATAAGCTTTGTTCACTGTTGTATCCACATCTCCTAGCACAGACCTGGCACATCCTGTTTTTAATAGACACTTGTTGAATGGACAAAGGACTGAATTTCTGAGTGTGTGTTGTAAACCCAATCTTATGCTAACTCGTTATAATATTGAATGCACAAAACAACCCCATAAGTTCGAAGACATTCCTTCCCCTGTTCCTTCCATTTTTTCTTTCTTCAAGAGTGACAAAGGTCTTACTTTCCCCATTTTACAGATGAGAAGACTGAGACCCATGATTAAGTAACCTGGCCAAAGTCAAAGGGTTTCTGTATGAAAAACGCTGAATCTACAACTTTGGACTCTACATTCCTCAATCCATAATATAGATTGAATGTACTGGATAGATTGGATTGCAATTTGGGAGACTCAGTGAATATTCTTGAATGATGAGGCTTACCTAAGAATAGCATCTTGGCGTCACTGAAGAGGAAAAGAATATAGAATCCCTCCGAGGGCCTCTGAGCGTGTCCATCAAGTTGAATCCGTGTATATGCCACTAACCTTGTCTATGTGATAAGAAAATACCCGAGTCCGTGTGTTTTGGCTCTTGGCTGCCAACTGAGTTGACTGCATGGCTGATCCACATCAATGTAGGGGAGTTGCCCGTTAATCTTTTATTACCATGTTCTTGTTCAAAGAACACCGTGTCTAATTTGCCTGTAGTGTATGGACCCAGTAATTGAAAGAATATAACGTATTTTTTTCTAGCTGGAGAGCAATATCCTGGTTTAAATATTTAAAAGATTAAATACACATAACACTCACATCTTCATTATTTATACTCGTGATAAAATAAACCACATAGTAGAAACCATATAGTAGAAAAGTTTGAAAAGTTTGACAAAAAAAGAATCACCCTTAATTCCATGACTTTAGCCCCATTACTCTTAGCACATTGATGATTTTTCTTCCACAAATCTTCCTACTTATTTTCACATTTTCATTATAATAGTATTTGTAAAACAGTTCCCCTCCCTTCCCTTAGCATTTTAACAGAATATTTTTCCTTATTATTATAATACAGTAACAATGACCATAACAGTCAATATTGATAGTTAAATACTATTCCCATAGACCATTGTTAATTTTCCACTTCTCACTATAAAAATGGCTTATTAGATCTAATTTTGATTTGCAGAGCCAATGGTGAAGAGGTATGGAAATGAAGATTTTTCTTTGCCATTGGTCAGAACTCATAATATTGCCCCATCGTTAGGCCTTGGGGTTTCACGGTCTTCGCTTTTTGCAGATGAAAACAGTTACAAAGTCATAACATCTTTGTGGAGGGACCCAAGAGATCATCTGGTTCAATTACCTTGTTTAGTAGATGAGGATACTGAGGCCTACTAATCTATGTGATGATGGACCCAGGTGAGTACTTGTGTGTCATTTTTAGGAAAAGCAACAAGATCAGTGTAGCTAGACTGTAGTTGACCAGGGAGAGATGGCAAGGATATACGGACAGAGGGAAAGTGTGTGTGTGTGTGTGTGTGTTCGTGAGCTCATGTAGGCCCTTACAATTACTAGTAAGGACTTGGGCTTTTACTCTGTTGAGATGGAGAGCCATCATCACCACTCAGGTTATCGTGAGAATCGAATGTAGGGGGCCAGAATGGAAGCAGGGAGATCATTGAAGGCAATGAAGAAATATAGGCAAGTGATGATGGTAGCTCAGGCCAGGGTGGTAGCAGAAATGTGGCCAGAAGTGCTCCTTTTCTGCATCTATTTTATAGGCTGAGATGATAGTATATAGCATTTGATAGTAGATGAGATAATAGTAGGGATAGATGGACTGAATGTGGAGTATGAGAGAGAGTGAGTAGTCAGGGGTTGACTCCAAGTTCCTTCAGCTTAAAACAACTGAATACCTGATTTTTCCATTAACTGAGGCTGAAAAAACTTTGGGAGGAACAGATCAGGGATGCAGACAGGAGGCAAGGAGAGGCCAAATTCAGTACTTCTATAATCATTCAATTGGGACTATGTTAAGTTTGAGATATGTATCAGAGCTTTTTGAGTGGGGGTGTCAAGCCAAAAGTTGGATATATAAGTCTAGTGTGCAGGAGAGAGGTATAGGGATATAAATGTGGAGGTTTCGAGCATTGAAGGGTGTTAAAAGCCGTGAGATTAAATGGGTGAGAGTAGATTAGTAAAAGGACCAACGATTCCTCTTTGGAGAGATGAGGAGGAGCCTGTAGAGAAGACGGAAGAATAGTATCCAGCGATATAGTTTATGGCTACCTACCGCTTCACTGTATGGAGGAAACACAGTTACTTAGCCATTCCACTGGGGAAAGGCATTGAGTTGTTATTTCTATAAGCACTTTAAGATTTCTACTACCCACATTCTAACAATGCTTTCTTATATTTCCCTGGTCTTTCACACAGACATCAGCTCTGTTAGTACCTGGTGGTCTGATGCCCTAATTGAAGCCCTGAGAATACCACATTAGACCTTTGACGAACTCAGTATTTTGTAAAATGTATTATAATTAGCCGTGAACTGGGCTAAAGCTAACCTTTACTCTGTCTCTGAGGAGAGAGACATTCATTCAATTCACTCCAATCATCCTTATTCATTGTATAAATTAGCTGTAAGTTAGCTGTAAATTAGTTAATCTATACTGAGTAATGAATAGTATAAGCAGTGCTGGCAGTGAGAATGATCTGCTTACAGGAATGAACTGCTTACAAAGGCTTTCAGTCGTTCATTTTTTGCCTACAAGGACAGAGACTCTGGTACTATGGTTTTAACCACTGTCTGCCATGGAGCTGACTGTATACTGACTTGCAGAAACTACGAGGCAAAAGAGGAGGTGAAATCACAGGCTCTGGGATCATCCAGGCCCACGTTAGGACCTTGAGGCCTCCCCTCTGGTGGTGTGGCAAAAGAAATATCTGTGATACAGTTTTAATTAATATGATGATTATGCTTATATGCATAGATTTGGACTAGAATAAAAGAATTCAAGTTCGTATGTGTTCACATGGGGCTATTCTTGTGTACTGTGCTAAGAAGTATGTAAAATAAGTAAATAATCACTGACTATGTATCAGAAATTCAAAGCTACCACTTATTGAGATTTTGCTGTGTGCCACATGTGGGAATGAAAGGAGTCTTTTTTTTTTTTTTTTTTTTTTTGCGGTACGCGGACCTCTCACTGTTGTGGCCTATCCCTTTAAGGAGCACAGGCTCCGGACGCGCAGGCTCAGTGGGCATGGCTCACGGGCCCAGCAGCTCCGCAGCCTGTGGGAGACCGGGACACAAACCTGTGTCCCCTGCATCGGCAGACGGACTCTCAACCACTGCGCCACCAGGGAAGCCCAAAGGAGTCTTACAGAGGTAATTTAACTAGTCCAGCCAAGGTCACTTAGCTCATATAAATGGCAGAGTTGCCTTTTTAGTCACTTTTTTTTTTTTTTTTTTTTCGGTATACGGGCCTCTCACTGTTGTGGCCTCTCCCGTTGCGGAGCGCAGGCTCCGGACACGCAGGCTCAGCGGCCATGGCTCACGGGCCCAGCCGCTCCACGGCACGTGGGATCTTCCCGGACCGGGGCACGAACCCGCGTCCCCTGCATCGGCAGGCGGATTCTCAACCACTGCGCCACCAGGGAAGCCCCAGAGTTGCCTTTTTAATACTCATTTGCCCATTCCAAAGTCTGTGTTCCTGCCCACCATCGAGGACTTATTTTGTAAAAAAGATTCAAAGATGAAACAGCACACATATTGTCCTTCAGGAGCTCTCAGTCTAGCAGGGGTCATAAAATAGATGGGAAAAAAAAAAAAAACCCTATTAATATAATGGAGACAGTGGCATCTTAAGAAAGATCAAGAAAAATGCTGTGGATGTTCAGAGTAAAGGGAGATGTTTTCTAACTGCTGACTTCTTTGGTTTCAACCAAGCCATCACCTCCTCCAGGAAGGCATTCCTGATTGGCTAATGCCCCTCCTCTATGCTGTCCCCCACAACCCTGTACTTATCTTGTCAGAATACTTACTGCAGTAAATGCTGAACTGAATGGAAAGTTGACATACAGTGGATACTAAATGAATGGAAAGGAAGAGGGAAGGATTTGCACGTGTAGAGATGAGACTGGCGGCCTGGAGAACATTCCCAACAGAAGGACTAGATTAAACAGGTGCACAGAGCTTGGCAAATGCTGGGTTTCCATGAAGAACAGTGGACAGTGGTTTTGTTTGCCATGTCAGTTTCATGAAGGGCAGCAACGAGAAAAAGACTTGACTTGTTGGCTGGAATCAGACATAAAGAACCTGAAATTCCAGGCCAAAGGATTTACATTTTTTCTTCTCAAATAAGCAGGGCCGATTATAACATCACACTTTGCTACTAGGCACTGCCATACAACACAGGAGCTACTTTAATGCTGAGTTACCTTCAGTTTCTTTTAAATGAATGGAGCTCCATGTGATTAAGTTTTTGTGTTCCTAGCTTTGCAAAATAAACTTGCCTAAATCAGTGGATCCCTTGAAAAGTGGGATGAGTAGACTGAGAAGACATTGGGTACAGAACCCTTTATTTCACTACGAAATCTCTACGCACCAGAAGTCAGGGTGTCTCCGTAGACAAGGTTTACATCACTGCCAACAATCTTCCAAGTACACATATAAAGTCAAATTGGGAGAGCGGTGAAAATGTAAAGAATTAAGTGTAGGGGGAGTAGGTTCAGGGAAGGTGTTTTCCAGGAGACTTAATTTACCAGGCATGTTAAAAAGAAAGCATCACTGTAAAGTACTAGGAATGGCTTTGTCATTAGGGTACAAAGGACATTCAGCAGAGGCCCTGTGGGTTGTGTATGAAGATGTCCCCCAAGGGCTCGGAAAGTCCAGATTCATCCTGAAAGAAGACATATTTGTTTAGTTATGTGCTTGCTGAGTAAAAATGACCTCTGCAGAACTGTTTTTAGCTGTGTCTTTTGGAGGGGCAGCCCGTCTAGTTTGATGGCCCAAACATGTGAGGTTAGGAGTAGAATTGATTTTCCCCAAATATCCTTTTTATCTTCTTGTTCCACAGTTCAGGAGTCTTCAGTGGTTCCCTAAGGTCCACAGTCAAATTCCTTGGAGTGTTACCCCAGAGACCAACATAATATGACCTTGGCCTATTTTTCACATCACCTCTATCCTTTTCCCATCATAGCTACAGCTAGGCTTTTCTATACATGTCCACTAAACAAGGTGTCATGTGCCTGCCTCCAGTCGTTCACCCCATAATCAACATACATGCTCTTGCTCCCACTTTCTTATTGTCTGATTAGGAAACACCTTCCTTTAAGGCACAGCTTAGGTCTCACCTTTAGAATGTCCTTTCTGAACTGCTGACCCTGCAGTGAACCCTCCTTCCCTTACATGAACAGATGTATTCAGGGTCCTTCCAGCTTTGAGACCCTCAGTTTATGAGGCGCCATCTGTATCACTCCTTTGTCATTCAGTTTTATCCTTCCAGGCTGTCATCCTGTAAGTATTTATGTACTGATAGTATTGATTTCAGTTTTAGTTCATCTATTTAACTAGGTCACAATCTCCTTTGTGGGACAGATTCTATGTTGAATTATTTAAGTTACTTAACTTCTCTGTTCTTTAGTTTCCTCATCTTAGTAATGGGGATAATAATAGAAACTACATTGTAAGGTTGTTGTGAAGATTAAATGAAAAAAAATGAAACAGTGCTTAGAAGAGAGCCCTGATTAGGGAATATGCTTAATTCACTATTATTAGTAATTTTATGTTTCTTTGCTTCTACTACCCCCAGGATAGTAACATCATAAATGCTCAGCTTCTATTTCGATTGGAGTTTTCCCATATGTCTATTTAACCCATGCAAATTCAGCTACATACTCTTCTGTATATAATTATAATACTGTAAAATTATATATCTGCATATAAATTTTTTGCATACAGACTGACTACTGTATACATCATATATTTATATGTTTATATTATTGTGGCAGATTAAATATAAAAGAAAATGTATATGGCCCTTTCTGGGCAACTTAAGGGAGCCTCAAGGGTAATTTGAGCTATACGTAGCTTCTACTTGTCATGAGATTCAGCTCCATTACTATGTGTTGGATGCTCTACACACATTATTTCGTGTAATCTTTGTGCCCATTCATTTTACAAAAGAGGAATTTAAGGCTGAAGGAGGCTAATCAACTTGCCCAAGGTCGCACAGCTAGCAAAATCAAGATTTTATAACCACAACAGTCTGAAACCCAAGCCTTTGGCCATTCATTCCCGTCTGCATTGACCTATCTGGGCTGTGGGCAACAGACATGAGCAGCGGTCAGTGGTCAACAGCAAGGACGGGTAACTGGTCACCTCTGAAAATGTAGTCTTGTCATTTGGCCTCATGGGAGCTTTGTCAGGCCTCCATGACCAAGGGCATCTACAGGAGGCTGGGGATAACTCTAGTCTGATCCTCTGGTTCTCTTAAGGACATCCAGAGTGTCCTACATGTAAATGCAAGCTGTAGCTGGAAGCCAGTCCTTGGTTTGGTACCCAATGGCTGATCTAGACGAGGCGCTGATTTCATCAGCCTGATGTCACTTAGTGCTTCTTTTATTGCTCTCAAGGAGACACCTCCTGACAGCACCTGATGATGTTATTAGGTGAAAGGTTGCAAAGGATTCTGTTCAGGAATATTTTCAGCCCAAATATGAGCTCTTGATTTGATATGACTTGATAGAGTAATTGGAAGAGAGTTGACTCATGGCTCAGGACTCCCCCCAGACACTTTGTTATCCAAATAGAATTGTAACACGTTAGTTGTTGAATTCAACAAACACTCACTCTGTGCTGAGCTCTACGCATAAAAATGTCAACAGGACATGGCCCTTGCATTCAACGAGCTTATAAACCATCTATATTCCATAATAAATTCCATATTTACTTTATACTAAGACAGATGACTAGCTGCACTTCTGTATGGTTTGCTCATTGTCTTTAAGTTCAGTTTGTCCATCCATGTTGGCAATGCTTTTGCCTTGGCTGGAAAGGGAGAGTGATCTAAAATGTGGGGCAGGACATTGCTCGCTGAGTGAGGAGTTAAGAGACACAGCTCAGACTCTAGTTCTGCTTCCTATTTGCTGGGTGATCTGGGAAACATAATTAAATCTCTCCAAGCTTTTCTATCTCTAATGCAGATAATCCTATTATTTCCCTCTTGGCGTTGTTGTATCATATTTGGTAGTGTACTTCAGAGTCTTCTGTAAGCTGTAAAGCATTCTTATTTCATATGAAGTTAAATGTATTACATTTTATTGTATTCTGGAAATCTAGAAATCCATCTTTTGTTATCTCTAGTCTTTTAAAATTCACCAGACTATTAAATTAATGAGACTATTCCATCCCCTGACTTTTCCGTAAATGGGAGTTAATGGTCACATTTCCTGTCTTTTAAGAGCCGGCAATTAGTTAAGATCACAGTGATTAAATTCCCTGGAATGGATCAGACACCTAATATAATTATTCTTTCCAAAGAGAATAGTTGAGAAAGTTTGAGAAAGGATTTCAGGGCTACCTTTAGATAAAGAAAGGAAGCAAGTAGACCTGATGGGACCTATATGAAAATTCAGTTGTTCAGGAGAAGTATGATATGCACTATTTGAAATTTGGATTAATCCCAGCACATCTGATTTTACCTTCTATCTTCTGAAATCAGGTTTTGGATGCTGACTGCTATGTAACAGCAGTCTTTTATTTTGGAAAATGCAGATGAAATCACAGTTGAGTTAGTGTGGGTAGTCAGGGGTGTTTTGACCTACTTCTAGGGAATAAGTTTGATATGAAGTTTATGTCTTCCCAGCAATGACGGTGTTATTCAACAAAGAGGGCACATTAGCACGAAGATGTCAAGAACCTAACTAAGAGAATCTTAACCGACCAGAGAAAAGTGGATGGCGGAACAGCCATGTTTAGCTGAATGGGCTTTGGAGCCAGATTTGGGTTTAAGTCCTGACTCTGCTTCTTATGAGCTGTTTGGTCCTGAGCAATTATTTAACCTTTCTGAGTTTTATCTTCCTCATCTAAAGAATAAGATAAGAATACTACCCACCTCCTTGGGATGTTGTGAAGAGTAAATGAGATAATGAATATAGAACATCTGGCACATATTAAGATGCTCAAAATGTTGGTGACTTTCACCACCATTATTATTATCATCATCATCTTCATCACCATCATCAATTTCCTCATCAACACCATCTGCCTTGACTTCTCCACTTAGTCCTGTGGCTCGGTTGAAACCCGTCTCAATTCTCCCATTTTATTCTAACTTGCCATCTCCCATGTCAAATAATGACTCATTTTTTCTTTTCTTTAAAAAATTCCTTCTATGTCTTCTAAACTCCATTTGGCCCAGCCATCTGAAGCTAGCTGTTGAGGATAAGAGTAAATTATACTTTTTGATCCTTATAGAAAATGGCCAAAAACCCACCTGGATTTTTTTTTTTTTTTTTTTTTTCCTTGGGTGGTACGCGGGCCTCTCACGGGCCCAGCCGCTCCCTGGCATGTGGGATCCTCCCGGACCGGGGCACGAACCCGCGTCCCCTGCATCAACAGGCGGATTCTCAACCACTGCGCCACCAGGGAAGCCCCACCTGGAGTTTTGAAATTCCAGCACTGGGGGATAGAACAGGTCTCAACAACAGTTAAAATACACAGTACTTCTTTGACTGGGACTTCCGCCCCTCCTCCCTCACACTGAAACCCCAAGATATCATTCATTCTCTGAGGCACTAGACTTTTTGGCTGTTTTGTGCCAATTACCATTTGCATACTATCTTCCATTCTCTCAATTACTCATTCACTTATTCACAGTCAACAGACAGTTACTCTTCCCAGGGTATGACACAGGATAGGGGGGTAGAAAGGAGACATGACGGCCATCCTAATGAGACATACATGAAAATGAGTGATGACACAAAGTTAATGGACAATTACTATTCAGTATGGTAAAGGCTATGATGAAAGAAGCATGGAGGGGCTTCCCTGGTGGCGCAGTGGTTGAGAGTCCGCCTGCCGATGCAGGAGACACGGGTTCGTGCCCTGGTCCGGGAGGATCCCACATGCCGTGGAGCGGCTAAGCCCGTGAGCCATGGCCGCTGGGCCTGCGCGTCCGGAGCCTGTGCTCCGCAATGGGAGAGGCCACAACAGTGAGAGGCCCGCATACCGCAAAAAAAAAAAAAAAAAAAAAAAAAAAAAAAAAAAAAAAAAAAAAAAAAGAAAGAAGCATGGAGGCCTGGGAAGCATAGAAACATAGGACCTGACCTGTCTCGGTGGATTGGGGAAGAGATGATGGTGAAGTAGTGGATGGTGAAGCTGGGTCTGGTCAGTGAAAGAGGGAGGTTGCAGGTGATCCAGTTAGAGGGACCAGCAGGGGGCTAAGGGAGAAGTCCTTCTCTCAGCTCTTCCTGAGCACCAGCAAAAATCAGCTGCTCTCAGCTGTCGAGCCCTTTTTATTTTTACTTCCTATTTTCTCAAGAATTCGGCCAGATACAGGAGGCATGGGGCAGTGTGAATGACAGCCAGCAGCTAGCCTTGGAATCCTTCTTCTGTGACCTTTGACTCAGACACATGTGTTTTCATGCAGAGATGCCTATAGGTTGTGATAAACCCAGTCAGGACCCTCTGTGACACGTAATTCTGTATCCCTTCTTACTTTAAACATTCAGGTCTCTCTCTCTCTCTCTCTCCTTCTCCCTCTGCTTTTACAATGTACACAAACGACACTTGATTCTGCAAATCAGAGAGGTGAAATGAGATGTCTAGAATTATACAGCAAGTTGAGAGCAGGGATGGGACATGGAGACAGATTCCAACTCAATGAGCATCACCTCTGCATACATAATGAATTTTCAAGCCTCCAAAAATTTGCTCCTGCTTTTCTCTCTACCTGGAATGTCCTTCTCCACATCCTACCAGGCTCGTCGCAAAGGCCACCCCCTCTAAAGGCTTCTCACAATTTCCCATCCCCTCCACTCCCTTCCCCACCTAGGAAGGATTCACCACTTGCCCCTCTGTACCTACCCTCTAGCGTTTGTTGAGGCATCTGTTTTAGACTTTGTCTCTCAGTGTTTAAACTGTAAAAGACTGTAAAGACTCTGGAACTATCTCTTTGTCATGCGGGTGTCCTTGGCAGGTAGTAGGTCCTCAATGAATCTTGCTAGATGATTCAACAAACAAATCCCAGAGACTCCTTGTCTTATTGGAGTCAAGGGGCCTTTTAGCTTAAAGCCCTCTGCAAGATTTTCTTTAAACGCTAGAGAAGGTCAGATCCCTTCCGAACCAGCTTTTATCTTGACAGCGCTCATGCAGTTGGGGAGTTGTGTAGACCTGGCTGCTGGGCAACGTGCAAACAGAAAACTCTTGTGATGGATGGGAGGGAGATTGCCATCAAGTCCATTGACTTGATAAACCGGTATTTTTACAGAAGCAAACACAAACTGCGGTTAGGTTACCAAAGCAGATAAATCCTAGGAATCCTTTCCCTGTCTTAAACAAGATTACTTGGGTGAATTCTTTTGTCTTCTTGCAAATATGACTGTGCTCTCTGCTGCTTTCAGTTGTGGTTTTCAAATGGGGGGGGGGGCGTCTAAGTTTGGGCCCATGTAGCTCAAGGATGAGTGATTTCTGAGTCTGAGAAGGGGTCTTTCCATAGCTCAGGGTAGCATAAAGTCAGTGTAGCAGAGATTGTGGCGTCAGAACTGGATTCTGATCATGGCTCCACGCTTGTAACTTTGGGCCAGCCATGTTGCTCTTCTAAACTGCAGTTTCCGTATCTGCAAAGGGGAGTGTTCTCCTGGAAGGGTGTTGGAGAAGATTAACTGCGATAACGAAAAGGGGTCCATAAAATAAACTGGGTGTATGCTTGGCACTTGATAAAGCTGACTTCTTTCTCCTTCCAGGGAAGTGAGGAAGTTGAGGCAGACAAGAGATGGTGAGATAACCTTTTTTTTGAGAGTGCTAAAGAGCTGCTAAAGGAAGAAGCACTGTGTACTAAAGACCACTTTTTTGCACTTATTATTTTTTTTTTTCCTTTTTTGGATAGAGGCAAGGGCCAGTGTTTTCTCCCTGATAGGCTGTCTCATTTCCCGCCTAGTCTTACCTTAGCTGCCTGAAACCACCAATTGTTCTTTTTCTGAATGGAGCCCCCGTGGACCCCCCCCTTCCCACCACAGTGGTTCTTTGGGTCCTCCCCTTAACTCTTGCACCCCAGCCGGTGCTATTCAGTGACCATTTCCCAAATACCTGGAACTCAACGGGCTACCGCGAAAAGCAACTTCGCTGTTACTTTGGCAGAGGGTTTTGGCCCCAGTCGGCACATCCTGTTAGAAAAAAATAGGTACTGAAAGCAGTAATTATAACACTGAACACCACTCCCTGTCACACCCCCATCTGTGAAGTTCCCCAGGAGGTGTTAGAGGGGTGAGACTGGTAGGAGGATGGTACTTGGGAGCTGGGGGGCCCTCGGAACACATGTCTCTTCCTTCTCCATTACTTGTTCATGTCTGAAAGGAGATACCTTGTCCATTTCTTTGAATTGGTAATCTACGCAGATGGATCAAAAATAGAAAGGTGGGCTTCCCCGGTGGCGCAGTGGTTGAGAGTCCGCCTGCCAATGCAGGGGGCACGGATTCGTGCCCTGGTCCGGGAGGATCCCACGTGCCGCGGAGCGGCTGGGCCCGTGAGCCATGGCCGCTGAGCCTGCGCGTCTGGAGCCTGTGCTCCGCAACGGGAGAGGCCACAACAGCGAGAGGTCCACGTACCGCAAAAAAAAAAAAAAAAAAAAAATAGAAGGGTGCAAAGTGGTGTCCAATGAGACTCTCCCTCCCACTCCTATATCCTTCACCTTACATTCTCCACCTGAGAGCCCATTTCCTGTTTCTGGTGTCTCTCTGCACTATTCTGAGCACATACACATTTACGTGTTTTCACACAAAAGTAGCCTGATATACACATGACTTTGCACCTTCCTTTTTGTACTCACTACTATATTCTGAAGTTCAACCCCACACTAGTAGATACAACCCTTTCTTTTTCTAAACGGGGGGATAGAACTCATGTATATGTATGACTCAGAGTATATTCAAGAAGTCATCTGTTGAGGAATGTTTAAATTCTTTGCAAAATGTAATGAATAACTGTGCATAAGTCATTTCCCCTGATTTCGTTCTAAATTCATTTAGAAAATATGAAGGTGGTGGTACTGTAAGCTGGCTCAGAAATGCAAACACCTGGAATTCCTGGAATGTTCCTTGCCAGCTCTGCGTGTCCTCCTGGAGAACTCTCACTCTCCTTTGAAGGCCTGGCTCAAAGGCCACTTCCTGTCTTAAATCTTTCTAGACCGGCACCAGCCAAGGAAAGGTGCTCCTGCATCTTTTGGGTTTCTAGGCAGTGGTTTCAGAATCAAACTAACCATGTAAGGATGGCCCTGAGGACTTGTTACACCCAGACTGTGGGCTCGGCCCAGCTCCAGAGTTTCTCATTCACGAGGTCTGGGGTGGGGTCTGAGACTGTGCACTTCTAACCAGTTCCCGGGTGATGCTGCGGCTGCCTCTCAGGACCACACTTAGAGAACCACGGAGTCAGTCGTTTCCCTACGTCTGGAACCACTTGCTTAGTGCGTCCTCTTACTGACCGGCCCCATTCCCCACCCTGTACACCAGACTGGGTTAGCTCCTCTTGAAATACTCCCTTATCTTTCTTCTTTACACTAAAAAGTCCATAAGGGCGGGGACTGGCTGCATGTTTATTCCACACTGAATCTGCCGGGCTTGACACAGCCTCAAGGGTAGAGCAGGTGGACAAAATGAATGCCTCCAGATTATTATCGTGCCTCTTCCCTAATACTAAATTTCATCAGGCCAAGGCCTCTAGGTCTTTAAATGTCTCTCGTCTCCATCTCCATTGCCACCAGCTGGTCTCTTAGCTGGTCTATTGCTTTGTAACTGGTCTTCCCAGTTTTACCCTCTCCCTTCTTTTAATCCCTTCCCCCGGAGGCAGATATTCTAATAATATTGATTGGAAAGATTGGTAACTACCTTTAGTTTCAGGGGTAGGGGGCTGGTTAAATAAATTACTGTTCTGTCCATGTCAACGCATGAAGGATTTCCCAATTCTTTATTATGGTTGCATACCCTCTCTCACTGATGTCATTCAGTTTAGTTAAATGTTATGGCATTGGAGGGTAGGGTAGTTTGGTATGACTAATTGACGTGTTCCAAATCTCTGTTTCATAGATCACATTTCCACCAAAGTTTTTTTTCTTTAATTGCTAGTTTTCTATTGACATGTATTGTGCCTGAATTCAGTGAAGTAATTGAGGGTATCCAGGTGTTCATTGGTGGATTCTTTCTTGTGGAAATAGATGAAGGGACTTCAGAGTCAGGCCAAGGAGGATTGCAACGGTGCAATGGCCATGAGTAAGAGCTTAACTTTATTCTACAGGCAATAGGTGATGTGGAAATGCACAAAGTTGGAGAATTGTGGTTGATTTCCATTTCAGAGACGTGCCTCTGGCTGTCCTATGGAGCCTGGATCCAAAGGAAGGAGGGAAAACAGTCAGGAAACTCTCCCAGCAGTCAGGTAAGCAATGATGTGGGTCTCAGCTCAAGGGCGATGGTAGCAGGGTTGGAGAAGTGGGGGGGATACAGAGGCAAAATTGACAGGATTTGGCCTTTGACTGCATATGGGGTTTATGTGTGTGTGTGTGTTCATATATGTGTGTGTGGGTGCAAGTGTGTGCACGTGTATGTGTGTGTAGGAGAGAAAGCATATGGGTGGTTGTGCCTGTGTGTGCATGAGTGATGCATGTGTATGTTTTTAATGTGTGTGCATGTATACGTGTGTGCACATATGTGTAAGAGAGAGCATGTGTGTGGTAGATGTGTATATGTCTGTGCTGTGTGTGTATGTTACAGAGGTGATGCTTATTAGAATCAGTAAGGATTAACAATGGCTCCCTAGTTCCTGGCTTGAGTAAATGGATATTTAACAATGTGGTACATGTAGTCTTGGAACATGGAGGGAAGAGCTTTTGGAGAGGCGAAGATGAGTCCAGCTTGGACCATGTGGGGTTTGAAATACTTAGAAGTCATGCAAAGAGTTGGATATTCCAGTCTGAGGTCGAGAAAAGAAGCCGGCACATGATTGATATATATTTGAGATATTGGTATATGCAGATGGACCATCCCAGAAGAGTGTGGACGGAAATCTGAAGGGTTTGGAGGTCACCAGCATTTGGGAGTCAGGCAGAGGGTATGGATTCTAGGAGGAGACAGAGACGGAAGGATGAAAAAGGCAGAGGAAACACAGGAGGAGGGTTCAAAACCAGTTGGACTAGGAGATCGCGGGTAATTGCTGCAGAGAAATTGCAGTGATGTGGGGTAGAAACGCGAATAGAGTGGAGAGGAAGGTGAAGCTGGGGTGAGAAGGGTGTCAGTGCTGAAAGTCAGTTCAGATGCAGAAGGACAGAGAGCAATGAGGCTGCAACTAGCTCCTTCCACTCTGGACTAAGTGAACATCGCTCAGTTTCTGATTGCTCTGAAGGAATTTTGTAAGTCCTTTTATGATACCACTTTATCACTTTACCACTAAAAATCTTGAAAGCATTAAAAAAGCAACAAACCCAAAGCTTAAAAAATAAGAGGCAAAAAACCTCTCTCTAAGGTGGTTCTTTGATTTTTGATGGCATTCTCTTCTGAGCTGTGTGACAATCCTTGCAGGGAGCCAGAATGAGTAACCGTTTTGAGCGCAGTGTTTCAGCATCTGCTAAAAGCACTCGGCAGACAGACTCATTAAATATTGGTGTTGAAAGGGACTGCATGGATTGCCTCTCCAACCTCATTCTGCATCGGGGTGACCTTGGGCAAGTCACTTCACCTCTGGTGTGCTTTCTCTTCAGTATGAGGCCCTTGAAAGAGAACACCTCTAACAAGGCTTATTATACATTGATGGCTGGGAAGAACTTCACTTAGTTCAGCCCCAACTGAGCATACAGACATTTCTCCAAAGAAGACATGCAGATGGCCAACAAACACATGAAAGGATGCTCCACATCACTAATCATTAGAGAAATGCAAATCAAAACTACAATGAGAAGGCTTCCCTGGTGGCGCAGTGGTTGAGAGTCCGCCTGCCCAGGCAGGGGACGCAGGTTCGTGCCCTGGTCCGGGAAGATCCCACGTGCCGCAGAGCGGCTGGGCCCGTGAGCCGTGGCCGCTGAGCCTGCGCGTCCGGAGCCTGTGCTCCGCAACGGGAGAGGCCACACACAGCAGTGAGAGGCCCGCGTAAAAACAAACAACAATGAGATATCATCTCACACTGGTCAGAATAGCCATCATCAAAAAATCTACAAACAGTAAATGCTGGAGAGGGTGTGGAGAAAAGGGAACCCTCTTGCACTGTTGGTGGGAATGTAAATTGATACAGCCACCATGGAGAACAGTATGGAGGTTCCTTAAAAAACTACAAATAGAACTAGCATACGACCCAGCAATCCCACTACTGGGCATATACCCTGAGAAAACCGTAATTCAAAAAGAGTCATGCTCCACAATGTTCATTGCAGCACTATTTACAGTAGCCAGGACATGGAAGCAACCTAAGTGTCCGTCGACAGATGAATGGATAAAGAAGATGTGGCACATATATACAACGAAATATTACTCAGCCATAAAGAGAAACGAAATTGAGTTATTTGTAGTGAGGTGGATGGACCTAGAGACTGTCATACTGAGTGAAGTAAGTCAGAAAGAGAAAAACAAATACCATATGCTAACACATATATATGGAAGCTAAAATGGAAAGGGTTCTGAAGAACCTAGGGGCAGGACAGGAATAAAGACGCAGATGTAGAGCATGGACTTGAGGACACCGGGAGGGGGAAGAGTAAGCTGGGATGAAGTGAGAGAGCAGCACAGACATATATACACGACCAAACGTAGCGTGGATAGCTAGTGGGAAGCAGCCGCATAGCACAGGGAGATCAGCTCAGTGCTTTGTGTCCACCTAGAGGGGTGGGATAGGGAGGGTGGGAGGGAGATGCAAGAGGGAGGAGATATGGGGATATATGTATATGTAATAGCTGATTCACTTTGTTATAAAGCAGAAACTAACACACCATTGTAAAACAATTATACTCCAATAAAGATGTTGAAAAAAAAAAAAGGCAAAGAAGTTATGTTTCTGAAACAAACAAAAAAGAAGGGATGAGAACTTGAGAAATCTTCTCCTAACCACACCTTTGTACTTAATGCAGCAACCTGCTGTTCTGTGCCCGACACCAAATGCCAGCATATCACAAGTTGCATAGCTGATTAGATTTCTGAAAGTTTGCTGGCATCTTACTTTTGCAACTGATTTCTCCAAGGTCAAAATTAAACTGCATTCAGGACATCTGTAGTTTAAAGCAGCGACATTTTAAAATGTAGGGTTTCACAACTGGATCTTGTTATTAACTATTAGTTACAAACCACTGTAAAGCAGTGGTTCTTAATCTTTAGCTGCATCAGAATCACCAGGAGGGCTTGTTAAAATCTGGAAGGCTGGGCCCCAACACCGGAGTTTCTAATTCAGTGGTCCTGGGGTGGAGCTCAAACATTTGCATTTCCCACCAGTTCCTTGGTAAGTGATTCTGGTGCCGCTGGTCCAGGGAACACATTTTGAAAAACACTGGTGTAGGGGAAAGGCCCTTAGATCACAGGTGACTCAGTATCTCTGAGCCTCAGTTTCCTCATCCTTGAAATGGGGACATACAGACCCAAGAAACTCAGTGCTCAGATTTAGAAAAAAAAAAAAAAGAAAAAAGAAGGAAAAAAGAAAACCAAGATTGTTCTTTTGGGTTTGTTTTATTTTTGGTTTTTGTTTGTGGCATTTTCTTCCACACTGTGTTCAGGAGGGCAGGGAGAATATTCATTTTAAGCACTATTTCAAGCATCTTCTAAGTGACCTGGTAATCACAATTCCTTAAATCTCTGTGCTAGAAGAAACTCTATGGTTTGCTTCCTCCAACCTCAATCTACAGTCAGGTGTCCCTGGGGGGGTCCGTCACACCCTTGGAAACCTCTTCTGCTTGCATCTCATTGGGAAGAAATGGATCACGTTGCTACCCCTAGAACCACCTTCATTTAAGGTGTCTGCCTTTTTTTTCTTAAGACTTTAAGAATGTGGAGGACTGGGACCGTCTTTGATCAATTTGGGGATGTGAGGATGGGCGCATGGTAACGTAGAGGTCGGGAATCAGACAGAACTAGGTTCAAATCTTGGCTATACCACTTATTTGCCTGTGAACTTGGACAAATGACTTGAACTCATTGAGACCCAACATCTCATCCCTAAATTGGAAATAAGAACACAATTGACCGGGCTTCCCTGGTGGCGCAGTGGTTGGGAGTCCGCCTGCCGATGCAGGGGTCACGGGTTCGTGCCCCGGTCCGGGAGGATCCCACATGCCGCGGAGCGGCTGGGCCCGTGAGCCATGGCCGCTGAACCTGCACGTCCGGAGCCTGTGCTCTGCAACGGGAGAGGCCGCAGCAGTGAGAGGCCCGCGTACCGCAAAAAAAAAAAAAAAAGAACACAATTGACCCTCCAGGATGGCTCTGGGGATTAAATGAAAGCAGAGACATAGATGCTTGACATGCTTTTGAACACACAGAAAAGAATTCATAAGTGATAGATACTGTGTCCTTGGAAATGCTCAGAACAATGAAGTAGTTACACAATACTTTCTGAACCCACCTAAACTGAATCATGGCCAAGCAGACAGAGTACTAAAGGAATAACCCAAACCACCAAGAAAAAGAACAAAACCCAAACAGCCCATCCTTCCCTAAATACAACCTTCTAAATGGTCCTTTGAGGGCAGCAAGGGGTGGGTACCGTGCTGCTCCAGGAAGATGGGAAGAAACAGCCGGCGTATCACATCCCGGGGAAGCACCAGCTAAAGCTGTCTGGTCCACCTGCAGCAGCAGTTTCTGCAGCGTTGTCCTTCACCAGATTCTAAAGGCGGAAGAAATTCAGAGAAGCCGAGGAGGGAGGGGGAAGAAAGAGGGAGCAAAGCAGACTTTGCAATTATCTCCCTGAGACTGTTTAGAATGTAATGTTCCTCTCTGCTACCCTTTCCTTTTCACGTTGTAATTTTCTTCACAGAAAGAACACAATAGAGAACACATACCAGAGTCTGGAGAGCTTGCTACTAACCCCAGCAGCCAGACACAGGAACAGATAAGGGAGGGAAAAAAAAAAAAAAAAAAAGAGGCAATTTTTTTTTTCCCCCCTGCAGAGATTTTGGAGATGGGAAGCTAAGAAATCCAGTTACATTTGGACATTGTATTTATGCACCCGCTCCATGGTTTCGGGATGGCCTGTCCTTGATGTTCAGTGCTCAGCAAGTTTCAATAACTGTTTTCCTTGCCAGGAGGGTTGGGGCTTTACCACAGAATTGGCCCTCTACCTCCATCCACTGGAGATGACCTGGAGTCAGCCTGTGTTTGCTCCACCTGGATTCCCACCTAAGTGTTTCATTGCCCGCATTTTTCTTCTCTCCAGGAAGTGAGGAGAGACTCGTGGCTCAGTTGTAGGGTGTCAGGTGTCTTTGGAAGAGCTCAGGATGGAGGCATGGAGGGGCATTAGGATGCAGGATGCCTTCTCACTTTTCTACCTCCTGCACTGCCTATGGCCCCATCCCTTCTCCCAAGCCTCTCCCCCTCCTTTCTCTCCCCACCTCCGTCACTCTTCGCCTAGTCTTTCTCCAGCCTTTTCAACCAGAAGCTCAAATGAGCAGCCAGGCTGCGTTCTGACATAGATCACCAAGTGTCCCTCTAGAAAGGCTGTCTCTTTCCTCCAGCAGAACAGAAAGGAATGTGGAGTCAGAACGTCCATTTTCTTATCATTTGTCTTTGTACTCCTGTGGACCTGTCTGATGGAGTAGCTTTCCCAGGATGGCTCTTAGTGCTTTTAAATAAGTTTAAAACTGCTCTGCTAACCCTCTGTTTTTCAGAGGATCCCATCGTGTCTAAGAGCAAAACGCAGTGAACCCAACAGAGGGCTTCCTGGACCAGACAGCCCCTGGCCCCCGTTGACCCACTAGCTGATTAGTGATGCCCGTGGGAGTCCGGTCGAGATGAGCTGAGCACAGACTACATCAGAACAGTACATCCAACCTGGCAGCTCAAGAGAAACAAGAAATGTGTGTTGTTTATGTCATTGTCATGCGTTGACTCTATACAGTGTGCCAAAAATTGCTTAATGCAGAGAGCACAATGTATAAAATAAGATCCCCACTTTCGAATGGATCACAAGCATTCACAATGAGATTTAGATGGGAAAGTACTACAATGTCTATTTTACAGATGGAAAAACAGGCATGATAAAGTGCTGTGGTTTGTTTAAATGGGCACTGTGATATGGTGGCTATGCTAAAAGAAGAATCCCACATCTTGGCCATCCTTAATTTAAGCATTTAGTCACAGGAAAATTGTTAATCAAAGGAAAAACAGAAAGAACACTTCCTTTCCCATCCCCACTTCTCTTTTCAAATCACTTAAAAATATTTGCACTTATTTTCCAATGTGGAAAGTACAAAAAAAATTGCCCTAGCTTAGCTTATAATTTATCTGGAGAAATAGAATAAAATGTCCAGAATTTCGGTAACAATGCAAGAGTTTAAGTGTAATGTTCATCAGCTGAAGTGCAACTATACTTTCAAATTAATGGTATCCCTTATTGGATCACAATCATACCCACTAGACTTTAAGCTCCTGGAGCCTAGACCCTGTCTGTGCTTACCCAAAACTGCATCTCCACACCTAGCAGGCAAATAAGTAGTCTAGACAATTAGGTATATCATTTGCTTTTGCTTTAAGAAGACCATTTCTAAAAGACATTCATGTTTTTCTTTTGAGTTTTTGGTTTATTGGTTTTGTTTTAACTCTCTTTGATTAGCAAACTCAGAGCATCTCATAGCTATAAAGAAGAGGAGGACTGACATTTCATTGATCAATTGTCATTCCAGGCTAAGCCCGCTGTATTCCTAATGACAGTGACCACAGGAGGCAGATTTTGTTACTGACATGGGGGCTCAGAGAGGTTCAGTCATCTGCTAAAAATCGCACAGTGAAGATGTGGAATAGAGTTTTTCTATTTAAAACTTACTCTTCCCCCAACTCCCAATGCTAACATTTTACCTTTAGTTATCACCCAGATCAACCCCTTCCCCAATGACTGGTAAACCTTCAATTTGGTGATGATTTCAAAAGGTGTTCAGTGAAGGGAGGGAGGAGGGAAGCCACGGTCCAGAAGAGGACTCATGCATTTTCAGCTGGAGAACAGCTAGAGTCACAGAGTTTATGGAGTCCGGGTGGGCTAGATTAGCACGTGGGGTATGTAATGACAGGGTTCACCAACATTCCTAGATTGAAAAGTTTATGCATGCCTTCCTACTTTCACCAGCTGTACTTGCCTCTGACTTAATTATATGCTCAGGGTACAGATGCCTCTAGAATTGCAGGCCATATCTTGCTTCCCAGGAAGGGTCATTGGTTAGATGACACTCAGCTCTTGGAATGCATGAAAAAAATGTTGGCTTGTCTCTTAGCAGTGGAGATATATATTCGAACCATTGTGATCCAGGATTCATTCATTCATTCTTTCTTTCTTTCAAAAATATTTGTTCATTACTCTGATGGACATTTATTCTCCTTGTTCACCCTGAACAGAAAGGTAGCCAATCAGAGGACTCCATTCTCCTGGACAGAATACTTACTTCAGGGTTTGGCAGATAACCTAAGCTGGGCAAGTCCAATGTCAAGAATTTTCATGGACATTTAGAGAGAAAGCGTCTCTCGGATCTTGAGCCTAAAAGCTGTTCAAAGTCTGGGGTTGCCGGGATCCATTTGACTCACCGTGCTGAGACAGCCCCCCTGATAAGGAAGCCAAGACAGAGGAGAGCAGAGCTGAGAGGTACAGGGAGAGGAAATAGCTGAACCCCTGGACCTTGCCCTGCTTGAATCCCTAAACTTTTGTAGCTTCATTGAGCAGACACCCTCACTGCACGCGACACTAGAGTTGGGAGCTGGCAATACGAGCGTTATGGATTCCTTTCCTTCCTCTGACTTTGACTCGGGTGGGTAAGATCCAGAGCAGTCTTTGGGAGGCATAGCTGATGTTACAGAGCAAGAGGAATGCTTTGGAGTCAGAGCTGTGGGTTTGAAGCCTAGTCCTTGTATTGGTTCCTTTACAATCTAATTATAGGATCTACTGCTCTGGTCCCAGGAGTTGGGACAACCATAGGCTGTCTTCTCATCCCACAGTGAACTCCCAGCCTCGTGGGACATGCAGACTTACTAATTGGTTGCATCATTTAAAGAAAATTAGTTGACCTTTCTGACCCTTCCATTTCCTTTGTAAATGGGGGCTACCGAGAATGCCTTCCTCTAGAAGTTGTGGAAATCAAATGAACTAGTGACTATGAAAGTGCTTTGTAAATTGTGAAGGGACCACACCCAAAACTTCTGCATGGGTGGGACCTGTCTTGGTCACCACTGACTGAGTACTTGTACTTAATTAAGTACTAAGTGCCTACTAACCACATAGTTGATGGTCAACATGCTTGTTGAAAGAATAAAAAAAAAAGTTATTTAGCAAATCCTCTTCAGCTAGATGCTCAAAAATTCTTCTTTTTCTTTTCATAACCTGGTTTACAGTGTCTCACTGGAGAGGGTCTGGCTTCCTTGACCATGAGAAACTCTCATGTAGGGGATCCCTGTGTGAGTTAGCTATTGCTGCCTAACAAACCACCCCAATGTTCACACTTTAGAAAAAAAAATCCAACCATTTATTATTATTATTATTTTGGGGGGACTCTTAAAATATTTATTTTATTTATGTTATTCCTAGTCATTTGGTTAATCTTAAAGTATTTAAAATTATACCTTTTATGTACACTGTTATTTTTAAATAATTTTAAACTTACAGAAAACTTGCTTGAAGAGTCAAGGAGCTCCCATATACATTTAATTCAGATTTGCCAATTTTTAAAATATTTTGTTATGTCTGCATTACTCTTCTCTTTTTTCCCCCTTTCTCTCTCATGCTATTTTTTCTGAATCATTTTCAGTCTACTTTCAAATTTTATCAGTTGGCCCAATAACATCTTTCATAGTACTTTTTCCTAGTTCAACATCTAAATACTTAGGAATAATGCATTGCATTTATTGTAATGTCTCTTTTTTCTCCTTTAATTGCACGCAGTTTTGAGTCTATGGGTCAGCTGAACAGTTCTGTGAATCTGAGTGGGCTTGGCTGGTCTTATCTGTTCTCATGCATCAGATGCTAGCTAGTGTGTCAGCTGGGGAAGGGCTGGTATAAGATGCCATCCGATGGGATGCCTCCCATTCTTTAACAGGCTACCCTGGGCTTCTGTTCACAGTGGAGGCATGTTTCCAAAAGACAGCAGAATTGCTCAAGGCCTCCTGAAGTCTAGGCTCAGAATTGGTCTACTTCCTCCGTATTCTATTTTACAGAGCAGTATGTAAGGCTAGCCCAGATTTGGGGGTTAGAAGTATAGACTTCACATTACAAGTGGTATAGACACAAGGAGGATAGAAATCAGAGTGTTTGCAATCAATATATCAAATAACCTTTGAGCTAAGCTAGGAAAGTCATTTAATGCTATAAACCAAGAAAAGGAAAAATGTGGATTCTCTTATCTCTTTGCCCCCTGACACTGCTCGAAGAAAGACTTTCATGATCTCTGCTGCCTAGACAATTATGGTAGCTCTAAACTCATCTGCTTGCCTTCAGACCAATTTGACAAACATTAGCTTAGTGCCTTCTGTCTCCCAGTGCTGTAAAGCTC
Organism: Kogia breviceps; assembly: GCF_026419965.1. Classification (NCBI taxonomy): domain Eukaryota; kingdom Metazoa; phylum Chordata; class Mammalia; order Artiodactyla; family Physeteridae; genus Kogia; species Kogia breviceps. Next base: position 66,293,198 of record NC_081326.1, read on the forward strand.
AGAAGAAGAAACAGATGTTCTAAGAATATAGTCCTTCTCTCCTGGACCTCAGCCTCTAGGGAGATAAACACATATCCGACCTGTAAGGAAGATTGATAAATTCTTCTACATCTTCTCACTGTAAATTACTCTCCATCTTGTCACCAAGGTTATTTTAATAGAATTCTTCATGTTGCCTACAAATTAATGTTCCCATGTCTTCGTCTGGCATTCAAGGCATTCATGAATTGCCCCCAATCTCTCTTTCTAAGCTCTTGCCCGTTTATTTCTTGGAAAGAAACCAACACCTCCATTATATCAGACTCTTCAGCACTGCTTAGTTTCCTGACTATTTCTTCGCATGTAGACTGTTCTCTGTCTGTATGTGCTCAACCTCGTGTCTGCCTGTTGCAATCCCATTCCTGCTATTCAGACCCTGCTCAATCGTCAGCCCCCCCCCAAGAACCTTTCCTTCCTAACCTATTTAAAATCAACCTCTTATTTTTCTCTGTTCCCCTAATCATTTTTTTTTTTTTTTTTTTACTATAGTATCACATTCTTGATACAGGTTTTTTTTTTTTTTTTTTGCGGTACGCAGGCCTCTCACTGTTGTGGCCTCTCCCGTTGCGGAGCACAGGCTCCGGACGCGCAGCCTCAGCGGCCATGGCTCACGGGCCCAGCCGCTCCGCGGCATGTGGGATCCTCCCGGACCGGGGCAGGAACCCACGCCCTCTGCATCGGCAGGCGGGCTCTCAACCACTGAGCCCCCAGGGAAGCCCCTTGATACAGGTTTTATACTACCCCGGATTGCAGTCCCCTGAGAGCAGGCCTCAGTGCTCTCACCTGAGTGTCCACCAAGTTACCTGGAACGTCTACCTCATGCGAGGTGCTGAGTCAGTGCTATTGACCTGACTTGAATCTCTTCCCACCTCTCTGCACCGGCTCTGCAGCCCTGCTTCAAGTCTCAGAGCTGGCGAGAGTCACGATCACGTTCTAGGACTCTGCTTAGCCAGTACTGTGAGCAACACTTCAGCTGGGCTATATCTTAGGCCACTGAATTGGCATATGAGCTACAGGCCTAAAAAAAGGCCTTCCCGGTAGCAGGGGGTCAGTTACTAATTGTAATTCCTCCTTCGGCCACTTTTCTGAGGCTTGAACTCACAATCCTTGCTGACTTTATTTTTAGGTGTCTGGCAACTTAAAAGAGGGCTACAACAGTCTTTGGTTTATTATTATACTATGAATGGCCCTTGGAAACCCAGTGCCCTGGTGATGATAGGATAACTGGCTCTGATGAGGACACTCTTCTTTACTCTAAGCCTGAAACCCCTTGTTTTAGATGAATGGTTTTCAGACATCAGCGTGAGTCAGAACCATCGGGGCGTTTGGAAGCATGTGAATTCCTGGGCGTTATCTCCAAGAGTGTCTGAATTCTTAAGTCTGGGCTGGGCCTAGGACTCTGTAATTTTCTCAGGCTCCCCAGGGAATTCCGCTGCTGGCTGGCCTTACTTTGAGAAAAACTACCTTAGAGTTATAAGCATCCGACAATGAAGAAAAATGTTCACTGCAGTTGGGCGAGTAAGATGATGCCAAACTTATCATGTCCCAGATACCAGGGAAGTCGCCGGATACCTCTCTTTTGGCCATGCCTGTCCTCTGCTCAAGAACTTGCAGTGGCTCCGTATTTCCTCTTCCAGGTCAAGTGCAGACTCTTCCCCATGCCGTTCCTGTCCCCGCTCAGCTGCTCCTTGGTGTCGTAACCTACTGCAGGTGAAGTGCTGTTTCATCTCCTTTGCTTTGCTTTCTCCTTCTCTTGTATCCCATCTCTTCTTCATGAAGAGTCACCAGACTTTTACTGAATGCCTTCAACATATCAAACACTGTCCCATATATCAGTTTATTTAATATTCAGATCAGTCTCCTGGGATAAAGACATTATCACGCCCATTGCTGCTGCAAGTGAGTTTCTGCGACTTGCCCAAGGTCACACAGTTGGTAAGTGGACTTCAAACCCAGAGTGACTGATCTAAGTGCCATCAACCCCTTACAGGACACCGTGCTACTTATGCAAAGCCTATTTAAATTGTGTTCTTCCTTCAAAACTACAGTCGACTACCCTCTCCTAAACTTAGAGGTAAACCCCATTTCCCCCATCTGTAATTCCGGTGTGCATGCCTAGCTTGAATGTCACTGTGAGGAAAAGGGGCAATAAGGTATGTGATGTACTGTGCGTGGCATCTGGCACAATCTGGGCGATGAAGTGGTCCTACTGGCTGGACTCCATTTGCCTAGAAACTTCACTCCGAGTCTCTTCAGGCAGGAGAGATGAAAATCATGTGGCTTTTGTGGAATAATGAGATGTAATGATCAGAAAACACTTTCTGGCATCACTGCATGATTTGCCCTTTTTCCTGCAGGTCAGAGGTATCATTCAAGGATAAAGATATTAGGAATCAGTCTTCCTGCTGGAACATTCTTTTATCTCCTCTTCAAAGAATAATCTCAGGGCAGCCACAGCCATCGGAACAAAATGCGGCAGGTGTAGCCGTGCTCTGGATTAGAACCCCGTTTTCCCCGGTGGGGAGGAGAAAGGCCGTGGTCAGGGAAAATGAATGGACGCGGCCATTTTGTCTCTGTCTGCAGAGAGAACATACTCCCTGCACCTGGATCAGTCAGGCCCCTTGTACTGAGGACCCTCTGCTCTCACTTTTGAGCGACTTGCAGCCCTTTTGTGTCACCAAGAAGGGACTTCGCATCCGATTGGGTGACCCACAAGTGTGATGCAGCTTGCAGCAGGCCCACAGTGAGCAGTAGATTTATTTGTTTCTTTGTTCTTTCGTGGCAGCTGGAAGCGGAGGGTGTTTGGAGTTTTCCCTAAGAAGAGTTCCCTTGCCTGCCTTTGCACAGTTTTTCTTGCTTGGTCAAGTGTGGACAAAGCTGTTACTTACGGTCTTCCACGAGGAAAGGTTGAGATGCAACGCCGAGAGACCGTGATGCATGCTGTCTTGACCAGCCATCGCTGCGTGAGAAGTAAGGGGATGGGCTTTGAAGTCAAGTCACTGTGGATTCACATCTGGCTCAATGACAAACTCGTCTCTGCCTCAGTTTTCCCAAACTATAAAATCAGGGTGATTGTCGGTACCTTATAAGTTTGTGGCAAGGATTAAAAATAGTTCTGAAAACATCAGATGTGTAGAGAGACTGCCATATATAGTGGGAAAGAACAAAACTAGATTCAGAAACTCAGCAGTCACAATACTGGACAAGTGTAAGATGGCTGGTCCTTCATTTCAGTTCGGCCAATGTTTACACACCGAGAGCGTTGTTGGCTACTAGGTTAGCCCCTGAGGACATAAATATGATAGAGATCTGGTCCTCTTGGGGAGTTTATAGTGAATCTATGACCAGTATTTATATAGTACCAGGGTGCCTGGAGAAAACCAGAGCCCAGGTAATTTAAGGGACTCACATGGGGTCCAGAGCTAGTTTTATATCTATCTATCTATCATCTATCTATTATCTATCTATCTATCTGTCTGTCTATCTATCTATCTAATCGATCTCTCTATCTCTGTAACCAGGCCTCCTGATATTATATCCATGGCTTTGTCCATGGACCAGCAGCTCTTGTTCTAAGAAAAGAGCAAGGCCAGTTACATTATTGTGAACAAAAGCTACCCAGAGACCAGACCGGAGGGGATTATTGAATATAACTAACCAAATAAAAGCTAACTGGAGGACTAAATATGATCACATTGGAGAATGGAGTCATTGTTTGCCAAGGCTGAGCTTATTCATTTGCTGGCTTGGGGAGCACTTGGCTGCCTCGCCCTCTTCCAGGCCCAGCAAACAGGTCACTGATGATCCAAGAGATGAGCCTCTGGTGACATCAGCCTCCCCTTGGGCATGCGGGCCCATTATCACATGCACTTGACTTTCACTCCCTAATGCTGCAGGTTGGCAGCTCAGGAGTGACGCAGCAAGGGTGAGACTTTGCTCCTCTGCTGGAGAGGGGTCTGGTTTTCTCAGGGCAAATATTCCTGCTGCATCCTCTCGCCAATCCAGGTGTATGAAGTCACACCTTTCAGCCATTTGTGACCCAATTTAAACCTCCTTGCGAGAACTAGGATGAGAATTTATCTTTGCATCTGTTGATTTACATTTTTTTCTCTAAATTTTATTATGAACATGGTCACATGGACAGAAATGTTGAAAGCACTCATCCATCAATCACTATGATTCTACCACAGTCATATTACTTACGTGCATTATTACATATTTATCCATTGATCTATTCATTAATCTATTCACCAGTCAATGTATCTTATTTTTTTAATAAAATTAAAGGTAAGTTGCAGACATCAGAACACTTTCCCCTGAATACTTCAGCATTTTTATTATTGTCTAAAGTTCAATACTGTTTACATTTTAAAAAATGCAATAGAATGTACAGATCTCAGGTCTACAATTAATGATTTTGATAAATGTATATGACTATGTAATGCAAACCCCTTATGAGATATAGAGCATTACTGGGACCCCAAAAAGTTCTCTCAAATCTGTCAAACCCTGTACCCACCCCCATGCCCCACCAGAAGCAACCACATAGATTAGTTTTTCCTATTCTAGAGCTTCATGTAAATTGAATCATACTGTATGTTTTCTTTGATATAAGGTTCTTTCACTCAGGATAATGTTCTGAGATTCAATTTCTGTGTATTTAAAGTAGAACCCGTGAAGATTGCTGTGAGGATTAAAGAAAATATGACTGATAAAATGATTAAAAACAATGCCTAGCATTTGGCAGGCATGCCATAGATATTAACTATTGCCACTGTAGTTACTATTTATTACGATGTTTATTATTCTTATTTTCAGTTCATCGTGTGTGCTTATGTTGGCTGTAGTATATGGACCCAGTCATCAAAGCCAGGTGTTCATCTCACTTTTTTTACCTGGTAAGTTGATCTCAGAGGATATTCTAGGCCTTAACATTCTATTGTTCAGAGCTCTTTGGGATTATTCCCTGGTGATGTCTCTCTATGTACTTACTTTCCCAAGTAGATTGTAAGATTGTCAGTGGCAGCACCCATTGCGCTTGCACCGTCTTTTAATCTATCCTAGTGCTTTGTCACAAACCAAGCATGTCAGAGATAGTTAACATATGCATCCAACACCGGTTCAAAACCAAGGCTCTACCGCATAATAGCTGCATTACCTAACGTGCTTAGGAAATGGCACTGTGGCCTCTGAAATGTTATTAGTTCTGGAGTAGTTACCCTGCTCAAGTTCACATTACTGGTTTGGGCAGCAAGGGTCTTGTTTTGAATTCTGGTTCTGCTGTGAACCTATCTTCAGTGGGATGGCTTACACAGGACTTAATCGGATTCTTATCACAACTCTGTAAGATAGGTATTACAATCTCCATTTTACAGATGAGGAGCCTAAGACTACCGAGGGAAGTAGCCAATCAGTGATGGACCTTGGATTTGAACCCAGCTCTGTTGATTTAGAAATCCCATGCTCTATTCTTGGACTATGGTTTTTCTGACTTATTTTAGGTACATACAGAGACGAGAAGTAAAGGTCAAAGAGTTGAACAATTGATGAAGCTGCTGGTATGAACAGTGAAGGAGACTTTTTTTTTTTTTACAAGTTCATGTCCATTTTATGCAGTGAACAAGATTAATGATAAAAAGCTCCAACACGCATTCCCAGTACAATTGACATGTATTTAACATTATCACATTGAACGCTTTTTTAGTCCTACAACAGCCCACTGAGATAGATGGGCAAAGATTATTGTTGCCACTTTACAGATAAGGAAACTGAGGGTCAGAATGGTAAGTGACATACACAGGGTCACAAAGCGAATACAAGACGGGTGGTTAGTGGAGGAGAGGAATGCTTCCATTCCATTCAGGGGATTTGAAAACAGGCTTTCGTGATTTCAAAGTAAAAGTTTTCTAGGTTGTGCGCTTCCATTCCGGAGGAAGAATATGTTAACAAGAGGTATCAGTAGGCATATACATTTGAAATAAGAATATGATTAATGCTTAATGTTTCAAATGAGGTTGTCAAAATAATTTCAAGTCACATATTTTAAAACGTATTTATTGAGTGCTTTCTCTGTGCCAGCCACTGGTCCAGTGACCATGCGTTGTCAGCAGACTTGACGACATGAACTCTACCCATAAGTGATGCTGTGCCATCATGCGTCCTTCTCGGGAGCAACTTGAAAAGTTGACCTGTTTACTTCCTCTATTCTCTCGGCTCAAGGCCTGAGTCATTTCGTTAAATGAGTATTCTGTTTTGGCCCTCTCCCAGCCAACAGCTGCAAGGCACCAGATTGGCGTGAAGCAGGTGAGTGCAGTTGGCTTAAATTTAGCATCACGGAAATCTGTTCCAGTGGACTCCTGGGGACCACTCAGCATCCTCAGGACAAAGTAGGCACCTACGCAGCCACTAGTCCCAGGAGGGAGACCTTCTTTCAAGGATTATCAAGGGCAGCATGCTTTTTCTTTAGTCCTCATCTGCCGTTGTTTAGAAAATAACAGTGATCAATGGGCAGACCCAGAGAAGAACAGAAGGAAATCAAACATGCACTTTACATACATTTTCATAGAGTCCCGTGGCCACCCTGTAAGGAAGGAGCGCTTATTATTCCCATTTTCCTGTGTGGTAGGTGACTAGGATTACCAACAACTGCTGGTTTGTCTGGGAATTCCCCAGATTTCACACCGAAAATTCCACACCCTCACAATCTCTCAGTCTTGGACCGGCCCAGGATATCTGGTCACCTGAGGCAGATCTGAGATTCTACATCTACTGCAAAGAGCATCCTCATAAACTTTGCTCTCTCCTGCCTCTTCCCCATGGTATCTTCTGATCGTTCAACCAGGTTGTAACTTTGGGATGTTATATCCATTTTACTGATGGGGAAATGGACACTTAGAGAGATTAATGACTTGCTCAGGATCTAATGACTAAGCAGAGACAGAGGCAGGTTTGGAATCCAGCTCTCTTGGGCTCTAAGGCTCTTCTGTACAAGTCCAGTTGAAAGGTGAGGACTAACAGGTGTGAAGAAGAAGCAGTGGCTTATCGGGGGACTCTACCATCTGGTCTCAAGAGTCCCTAGTGAAATTTCATCTTCAGCCCTTTAACTTTTTATTCCAGAAAGCCTTTGTGGCTTCCTGATCCTGGGCATGATACAAAGCAGCAGGGAAGGGGCTGCAGTAAAGGGTTGCCAGTAAGGACAGCTGGGTTCCAGGGGATGCTGCGAGGAACAAACAGTGGTCCGGTCCTTATCATCAGGTGGCCAGCAGACAACCTAGACTTGGGGTCAAGGCCTTGTGAGGGAGGGCCAGCTGAGAGAGGGCAGGGGACAGAGAGTGAAGAGGGGTTAGAGGGGCAGGGCTGGGCCTCTCTTCATGCAGTGGCCAATCTGTCCGAGGGAAGGGCCTTCCTTCATGTGAGTCTGATTTGACGTGACAGCCCAGACCAGCTGGCAGGAACTGCATGCACTGGGAGTGTCCTCTGTCCTAAGACTGTCCTTCACAAATATGTCTACTCTGCTCTTTTTCCTCCCAGTGCATTTGAACAAATCATATTTGAAACGGGTTGCTGATGCCCTGTGTTTATTCATCCTCTCATCCAACATTTACTGTATGCCCAGTGTGTACCAGGGTCCTGTGTGAAGTGCTGGGGAATGAGGGATCAGTAAAGCATGGCTTTTTCTGTTGAAGAGTGATGATTCATTGAGAAGACAGTGACAGAAGCAACTCAAAGTGCTGTGTGTAAGAGCAAAGGGCTTGGAGTGTTCTCCTAACCGAGTTTCCATCCTGGCTCTGCGACCTTGATTAAGTTACTTAAAACTTTCTCTGAGCCTCATTCTTTTTATCTGTAAAATGGGGTTTTATTAATTATACAACTGCTGTGAGGATCACGTGCAGAGATACCAGTTTAGCACTAAGTCTATTGCCTGTTACATAGTAATTACTCAGTTCATGATAGCTATTTTTCTAGTTTTACCACTTACCAGCTCTGCAAGCTAGTTAATTTCTCTATGCATCAGTTTCCATTCTGTAGAATGGGTAATCATACTGTTATGGTACAAGTATGTTGTGATAATCAAATCAGATAATACATGCCAAGCACTTAGAACAATGCCCAGCATACAATATAAATGGAATATATAATAGTGATTATTACCAATACTAATAGTAATACATGCTACAACAGATACGGATAGAAAATAAGACATTTAGGAGAGAATTCTAGGAAAATGGGTGGGAAGGCATTTCAAGGAAAGCGGCAGCACAGTAAGATATGAGGGGTGTGTAGGTGCACATTCTAAAGTACTAGCTCAAATTGGAGATTGGGGTCAGACAATGGGCAGAGGGTGGACGGGTGCTAGAATAATCCAAAATCCATGTTCTGCTAGTTATTAGCTAGTGACTTAATCTGCCCAAAGCTTCAGCTTCCTCACCAGTAACGGTAGCTAATGGTTTCTGCTTTTTAATGTCAGTTTCAGGACGAAGTGACGTAACTTCCGCAATTGCTCAGCCAGAGCCTGGCACAAAGGAGACCCTTAATAAGAAGCAGCTAATCATTATGATTTTTTTCACTCGAGAATGTGATGAAGGGTGTGAGGGGACCAAGAGACGGAGACCATGCTGTGGAGGTAAATTGTGATCAGATTGGAAGGAGCAGTTTATAACAACCTAGAAAATGGAGACTCTCTTTTCCTGGAAGCCACGGGGAGCAAAAAACTGTGCTCATGACTCCCATCGGCTACGTCTCTTTTTAAAAATTATTATTATTTTAAATTGAAGTACAGTTCTCTTACAGAAGTATATTAGTTTCAGGTGTACAACACAGTGATTCCATACCTTTATAGATTACACACCATACCAAGTTATTATAATATTATTGACCATATTCCCTGCGCTGTACATTACATCCCTGTGACTTATTTATTTGACAATGGGTAGTTTGTATCTCTTAGGCTCTTTCTTGATGCTGCACTGGCTCCACTCCTCCCTGAGCCCAGCTTCTGAGCTCACATGCCTCGGTTTCATCAGTCTAAATTTACCCTCATTGTAACTGTTCATACGGTCTCATCAGCTTGCAAGCAGAAGAGCTAGTGGAGGCCGAGACTGGGAGGAGGGAGGGAGGGAGGAAAGAAAGGAAGAGAAAAAAGAAAACTTCAGGGAGTAGGGCTAGCCAGTGTCCACTGCAAGTTGTGGGCATTGGCCAGTTCCCCTGAAATAACTCCTAAGGGCAGAGTTGGCACATGTGTCTTTGAACATTAAAATTAGAGTGAACCAAGATTAAATGCTCCCGAGAAACTGACCAGCCTGACATTTTCCTCCTCCCTCTCTCTTTTTATAACTCTGACCACAGTAGTAATTCAATTGGAAACATAGTCTGTCCCTGATTGCTCCAACACTGGCACTAGATCCTTCCCAGGGCTTGATATTTTTATTAAATGCACACTGCCGTGATTTTCTGCTGGGGCTAAAAATACATCTGACTGAGCAGCAAAGACTCAGATGGGGCCTCCTCCCTGTTTTCTCGGAGGCCAGGATCAGGCAGGACGAACAGATTGATGGGCCTCCCCATTAACTTAGGTAGCACCTCGTTTCCAAGGAAAACTGCCCCAGATACTAATATAACTGTAAAAATAAAGATGGAGTTCCAGCCTGAATGGATGAATAATGGGAGCCTACATTCCTAACCTCATTTACTACCAATGTTTTTCCGCTTCCCGCTACCCCGAGTCTCCATTTCAAGGCACTTTATGTACTTTCAAGCCCCCTAGTTTTTGTAGATGCTGTTCCCTTGCCCGGAAAGCTGCTCCTCCCCCGTCTCTGTGAGTTTTGGATTGTCTCTTCGTCTCAGCTCCAGCACCATCGTACTTTCCGAGCCCGCTGTCCGACGGAGGAGCTCCTGTCTGATTGCCCCGCCCCTTCTGCGTATTCCTGCCCAGACTCGTCTTCCGCACTGCAATCGATGGCTTTAGGTCTGTCTGCCCATTAGACCCTGAGTTTCCTGAAACCAAAAGGATTGTGTCTTAACGACTATGATCCCCCTGGCACGGTGCTGGGCCCAGCAGGGCTGGGAGTAGGTGAGGCAAGGGAGGCACTGAGGACACACAATTAAGGGAGTGTGGCTTTCAGGTGCTGACGCTGCCCTTGAAGGATTCTGAGAGTGAGTGTCCCTTTAAAGTCTGCATCCAAGGCTCCTAGCTTGTCTCATCCGAGTCCCCACCCTGGGGCCCGAAGTGGTTGATCAAAAATGATTCTTGGCGCTTCCCTGGTGGCGCAGTGGTTGAGAGTCCGCCTGCCGATGCAGGGGACGCGGGTTCGTGCCCCGGTCCGGGAAGATCCCACGTGCCGCGGAGCGGCTGGACCCGTGAGCCATGGCCGCTGCGCCTGCGCTTCCGGAGCCTGTGCTCCGCAAAGGGAGAGGCCACGGCGGTGAGAGGCCTGGGGACCGCAAAAAAAAAAAAAAAAAAAAAAAAAAAGATTCTTGGGTGAAGGCAAGTCAATCGCCTTATCGCCTTTTCCTTTTGGAGGGTCTGTCCTCTGCTGGCTTTTGTGACAGCACGCCCTCCTGGCGTTCCTCCTACCAGATCCTTCTCTGCTTCCTCCTTGAATTCTTCCTCCATCTCCTCCTGAAATGTTGCTAATGAGATGCCGCCCCTCCACGCTCTCACAGTAGCGTCAATGTATTTACCCGTCTGTTCATTCAATCACGCATTCATTTACTCTGGCACTAGTTGTGGAGTACTGACCTGGTACCAGGCACTGTTGTAAGGGTTTCAAACAGGGCAGAGAGAGCCAGAGAATGACCCTGCCTTCAGGGAACTTACACTCTAATGCAACATGCAGAGATCAGAATAAAAGTTGTTTAATGAAATGTTAGTTGTTATATTGTTCTATAATTATTGAGAGCAAGAGCCTTGCTTTATTCATTTCAACTTTTTGCAGCGTCTAGTAATCCATCATGGTGCTCAATACATGGGTTTTTTTTTAATTTTTAAAAAATTTAAAAAATTAAATTAAAATTAAAAAAAATTAAATTAAAAAAATTTATTTGGAGACCCAGTTTAAATGCAAATCTTCCCTAAATAAATGCAAACAGCTTCCCTAAATTCCTTGGGCAAATTCTAATTAATTAACTAGTTATTTCATTAGTTCATTCATTCATTCATTATTCATTCATTATTGAGTGTCTCTTCTATGCCTGGATATGTTTGAAGCACGTCATGGTGCCTCGTACAGCTTTTCAATTATTTGTTTATTTGCCTGTCTCTGGCACCCCTCAAGGACTAAGACCTTGCTTAATTCATCTCTGGATTCTCTGACCTAACACAGCACCTGGCACCTTGTAGGTGCTGAATAAAAGTTACTTGAATGAGACATATATGTTTAATAATTTACAAAGGAGAGAAATCAACCACATCATAGTAGAGGAGGGTGGTTGGCCTCTACTTCTCTGAAAATTCCTGGGTTGATGGTTTATTTATCTTAAAGTATAATAAAATGCAGAAAATATCTAAGTTTGGAGGGGATCACCATCCTCACTCTAAATTCCTTCCCACATCTTTCTACTTTCTGTGACTTTAGAAAGTCATTATTTATTTTTTTTCTCCTGGAATTACAAGGATTTTGGAGGAAAACTTTGTAAAAGGCAGGGAGACTCTAAGCATGCCTGTTAATCTACAATATGCCTCCAGTGCAATAGCTCAGTGAGAACTTCTCCCTGATATCAAAGAAAGTAGTTTTCAAAAGGACTGTTACGGGCTTCCCTGGTGGCGCAGTGGTTAAGAATCCGCCTGCCGATGCAGAGGACACGGGTTCGAGCCCTGGTCTGGGAAGATCCCACCTGCCGCGGAGCAACTAAGCCCGTGAGCCACAACTACTGAGCCTGCGCCTCTGGAGCCTGTGCTCCGCAAAGGGAGAGGCCGTGATAGTGAGAGGCCCGCGCACCGCGGTGAAGAGTGGCCCCCGCTCACCGCAACTGGAGAAAGCCCTCGCACAGAAACGAAGACCCAACACAGCCAAAATAAATAAATAAATTATAAAAAAAAAAACACAAAAGGACTGTTACAAACCCTTTGACAGGATTCTGCACCTACCCCATGGTTGAGACTTAGGCTCCAGTCTTAGAGCTGCCCCCAACTCACACTGTGACCTTGAACAAACCATTCTCCTTCTCTGGACTTAGATTCCCTTTCTGGAAAAGGAGATTATGCTAGTTAATTGCATAAATTCCCCTACAGTTCTGATGCTTGGAGACGTCCACCTGTCTTCTCCTCCACTCAGAGCGCTAGCTCAGAAGCATCCTTCTTTGGCCTTCTCATTGCTTAATGGACACAAAAAATGATTTTCAGAGGAAGTACTCCTTGCTGTCCCAAGATGGTCGTCAGTTCACGGACATTTATCGAGCACTTGCTATGTACCAAGATCTGCTAAAAGTGGATGGTATTGCAAAGACTGTATTTCTACCCAATGAAGCTGTTGTTGAAGTATTTCAATCACTTAACCAATTCCCAAGAATATGTTATGATGTAGCTGATGTCAAGTGGAAGTGAAAGAAAAGTCAGGGCAGTGAGCTTTAATTAGGGAATCACAGCCTAACTGAGGATCAAACACCAGAGCAAGAACTCAATAAAATCTCTAAAGAGACTCCATTACATAAAGTCTCATTCTCAAGGGCATCTCAGATCCATTATTTAGGAATCCAGAGGGAAGAACTCCCTGAGAACTTGATTAATTGGGAGAAGGGTTTACGAACAAGGTGGAACTTGAATTGAATTTCTCAGGATGGGTGACGATGTTGGTCAGCAGGAGAGGAAAACCTCTGAAGTGAGCAGGGATTGAGAGACCCTTCTTTCCACCCTCCACTTCTGTGCCCTGGTTTATTTGTTCATTAAACCCATGATCAGAAGCACAGACCTTCTCTGAATTCTTGGATAGGTCTGAATCCAGTATCCAGGATCGGCTGTGGCACCAGAGCCAGATGTCTCATTGCCTTAGTGATGTACTCATACGTGTGGCATCCATCGACGTCTTGGGTGGGTAGGTGGCCCATATGACTTTTCTCTACCTTCTTTCTGCCTCTGAGTGAGTTTTGCTATAGAGGTATCTCTTGTAGGAGGGGAAGAGAAACACCTCTTTTCTCTGCGAGACCAGGAAGAGACTTAATGCTCACTGTCCTTTTCTACCTCACTCTTAGGCTTATTTCTGCTTTCTGAGTCTTGATACTCAAAGGATGTGGGAGATCCTGTGAGAAGGAGTCCTTTGCAATGAAGAGTGAATTGAGCCTGTCTGCTCATTTGGAAGATAATTTACTGAGAGGTCTTAGAGGTAAGATATCCTGGCTTCTATTATTAGAGTCAGCAATCTGGCTTATAGAAAACCTTACTATAAGATAATGTATATGTGTGTGAGTGTCTGTGTATGTGAATACGGTTGTGGTTGAGGTGCTGGTCTGTATGTGGTTGTATGCATTTTGGTGGCCATTAGGTATTTTCTTCTAAAACTGAGAGAAAAGGGAGCTATATAAAATGGTAAACCTCTAATAAGTTAGAGGGATTTACCAATTTTTAAAAATTCTGCTAATAAGATATATATTTTTTAATTGTGGCAAAAGATACATAACTTACCATTTTAATGATTTTTCAGTGTACAGTTCAATGGCAGTAAATATATTTACATGGTTGTACAACCATCTCCAGAACTTTTTTTTTTTTAACATCTTTATTGGAGTATAACTGTTTTACAAGAGTGTGTTAGTTTCTCCTTTACATCAAAGTGAATCAGTTATACATATACATATGTTCCCATATCTCTTCCCTCTTGCATCTCCCTCCCTCCCACCTTCCCTATCCCACCCCTCTAGGTGGTCACAAAGCACAGAGGTGATCTCCCTGTGCTATGTGGCAGCTTCCCACTAGCTATCTAATTTACATATATATCTATATGTCCCTGCCACTCTCTCACTTCGTCACAGCTTCCCCTTCCCCTTCCCCATATCCTCAAGTCCATGCTCTAGTAGGTCTGTGTGTCTCCACTAATCTCTTCATGACATTTTTTTTTTCTTAGAGTCTATATATATGTGTTAGCATACGGTATTTGTTTTTCTCCTTCTGATTTACTTCACTCTGTATGACAGACTCTAGGTCCATCCACCTCACTACAAATAACTCAGTTTCATTTCTTTTTATGGCTGAGTAAGATCCCATTGTATATATGTGCCACATCTTCTTTATCCATTCATCTGTTGATGGACACTTTGGTTGCTTTCATGTCCTGGCTCTTGTAAATAGAGCTGCAATGAACATTGTGGTACATGACTCTTTTTGAATTATGGTTTTCTCAGGGTATATGCCCAGTAGTGGGATTGCTGGGTCGTATGGTAGTTCTATTTGTAGTTTTTTAAGGAACCTCCATACTGTTCTCTATAGTGGCTGTATCAATTTACATTCCCACCAGCAGTGCAAGAGGGTTCCCTTTTCTCCACACCCTCTCCAGCATTTATTGTTTCTACAGTTTTTGATGATGGCCAATCTGACCGGTGTGAGATGATATGTCACTGTGGTTTTGATCTGCATTTCTCTAATGATTAATGATGTTGAGCATTCTTTCATGTGTTTGTTGGCAATCTGTATATCTTCTTTGGTCCAGAACTTTTTTTTTTTTTTCATCTTCCTAAACTGAAACTCTGTACCACTGAGCAATAACTCCCTATTCCTCTGTACCCCCAGCCCTGATGATGATTCTGCTTTCTGTCTCTATGAATTTGAATACTTCAGGTACCCCAGATAAAAGGATTCATATAGTATCTGTCGTTTAGTGACTGACTTGTTTCTTTTAGCATAACGTTCATAGTGTCCATCCATGTTGTAGCATGCGTTAGAATTTCCTCCCTTTTTAAGGCTGAATAGTATTCCATGGTATGTATATGCCACATTTTGTTTATCCATTTATCTGTTGAAGGACACTTGGCTCGCTTTCACCTTTTGGTTATCATAAATAATGCTGTTGAATGAGGGTATACAAATATCTGTTCAAGTCCTTGTTTTTTACTTCTTTTGGGTGTATACCCAGGATGGAATTGCTGGATTCTACGGTAATTTTATTTTTAATTTTTTGAGGAATCACCCTACCATTTTCTACAGCAGCTGCACCATTTTACATTTCTATCAGCAATGCACAACATTCTAATTTCTTTACATCCTCTCCAATATTTATTATTTCCTAGGTTTTTTTGCCCTCGTTTTTGTTTTTTATAATATCCATGCTAATGGATGTGAAGTGCTATCTCATTGCGGTTTTGATTTCTATTTCTCTAATGACTAGTGATATTAAAATCATTTTATGTGCTTATTCTTTTTTTTGTCCTGTTTCTATTTTTACCCTTGATCTAAAATAAACTCTTCTTTCCAACCACTAAACTAATTTGTCCTGAAAAGCAATTCATTTAAATTCATTATTGTTCAGTGCAACTCCACAGGCTTTTATAGAACACTTACTCTGTGCAAGGTTTGGCATTCTTCTTTCTACTAAGACTCCTGGCTGCTTTTTGGGGATGATCGTCTAATTGGGGGAGACCCATAGATACACAAAAGCAAGCCATGAGAAGGGCTATTAGGAAGATGGTCAAAGTATTGTATAAGTGAGGCAGAGATTATTGTTGGAATATGTAGGTCAACTCTTTGAATGAATGATTGATCCATTTATTCAGTAAACACTTACCAAGTATGTGATTTGTTTCAGGGAGTGTGCCAGATACAGGAGATGCAGAAAGGAACAATCTCGAGTCTAACCCTTCTCCTTTACATTGGCCAACTTTCTCCTTGATCCCTAAGCCATCACCAGCGAGCTGACGATCCCTGGAAATGACCCCCCTTTCTGACACTCCCCTTTCCCTCTGTCCTAAACCTTTTTACCACATTCCACGTCATACTTCCCTCTCTTGCCTGTTCTTCATCACCCTGGTCAAGGACATCTCTCCTCATATTTTGCCTCTGGATTTATACTCTTTCTTTGGAACTATCATTGACCGTGCCCCTCTTGCCTTGGTCTTGCTGTGGTGACCCTCCTTGGTTCTGATTTGCATTTACCTGCTTAGCCTATGTATAGAGTCTGCTGTGGGTAACCACCTGGTCTGCTCCAGCATCCAAGTAGTGGGAACTTCCCCAAAGCTGGATGCCTCTTGTCCCCCAGAAAACATAATTTGACAATTCCTACCTCTAAGGGGACCACAGCTTGTAGTGAAAGCGATATGTTAACATATCAACACACACTGCATTATGAAAAGTAATGGAACAGGAAGGGCATGTGCAGAGCAATCTGACAACACAGAGGCCAGTTTTAGAAGCTCTTACCAAGGGGATTTTAAGCTGAGTTTTGCGGTACAGGATATACTTTGAGCTAGCTGTACTACTTAGTGCTAATGACAGGCTACTGGAGCATTCATAAAATGGCATAATAATTCCTAAATTTTATGGGAAGTTTCAGAGTCATACCTTCTGACCAGACATACCTTCTGACCCCAAACCAAGACCAACTCATTGAGGGTTATTTTTGGTTGGTGCTTGATGACTTCTGCTAATAGGGATTAAGAGGGATGGGCCTGTGATCTGTATTTAGGCATGTGCCCTGCAGCATGGAGCTGTCCTTTAAAAGCAGAGCCTTGTGTATCAGCTGGGGGAGTACCAATGTCAGGATGAGACCCCCTGATGATGTGGTAGACAGCTTGGAAATTTCCGATACCAAAATATAGACGTTTTCTATACTCTTTCCACATTGATTCTGGTTGGTTGATTAGAAAGTGCAGGGAAAATGTTGTGAGGTAAAAAACACCACTTCAAATACTTGCATGTGGGTTGCTGTATCAGATTTCCTATATTTAATGCAAAAATTGAATGAAGTCATTAGAATGTGTATCTGACTCATTTGGAAAGTGAATGCTATAGATTCGCCACATGCCAGTAAACATCTTTGCATCCTGTATCTCTTCAAGTGGATGCTTCAGTACTTGCTCTTACCTTAGTATCACTGCTTAGCTGGCACACTTTAGTGGGGGTGGAGAAAGGCATTTCATGGGTGTGAGTGGACCATCCTGAAAATAAGACAAACCTGCATTCCACGTTCCTGCTCCCTCATTGGCTGGCGGCTGTGTGACCTTAGACAACCCCTACAGATGGACATGGAGAAGGAGTTGACATTGCTGTTTTCTAACTTTGTCACCAGAAAATGGAAATGGAGTTAGGATAGCAAGAAGCGGGCTGGCCACACACAGGCCTGTGATGTCACAAAAAATTACATCACTGTACTACAAAATAATGGGTACTCAAATGTGACGAAAATAGTAATGATAGGAACAAAAATATTAACCGGTTTACAACAGTCCCTCAAAACGTGTTCCAAAAATCTCACAAGAAGCCTGAAGAATTAACATCTGTAAAGCTTGCTCATTGGTTTATGATGTTCTTAGCAAGGACCTATTGAGGGGATGAAATGTTAATTGCGATCTCAAGTCTAATGTTAATAGATACTATGTTTTGACCATCTACTTAGGTCAGGTACTTTGTAAACAGTTGACATTCATCATCTAATTTAATCCTTACCATCAACCTTATGAGGTCAGTGGTATTCTTATCCCTGTTTTGCAACGGAGGAAATTGAGGTTTGGCAAGGTTAAGTAACTTGCCCCAAATCTCATGGCTGTCAAGCAGCGGACACTTGCTCTGTCTGATGTCATAGTTGGGGCTCTCTGGAGTTATCTACTCAATTCCTTGCGTGAAGGGAATGCTGAAGCATTGTTTTGTACCTCTGTTCCCTAGGACTTCTGATTTGAAAAGGGTCTTTTCATTCAATACCTAACCAATGAATGTTTCCCCCTTTGTGATTCATGATGAGAAGTCTTCCTTCCTAAAAATAGCCTTTATCTATCACTCTTCAGACCAAAGCTTCTCTCTGTGGTTTCCTTTTACCTTTAGGATAAAATTCTACCTCCATAATGTGGTGTTTAGAGTCTTTCTAAGATGTAACCCCATGTAACTTTCCAGTGTGAGTGCTGTGTCCCAACCCAAACTCCCCATTCAGGTCAGACAGATCTAGTCATTGCCCTTGAAACACCTTTTCTCCTGCTACCCTACTTAAGAACATTCCCACCCATCCTCCCCATACATCTAGAATATGTCCATTTGAGGGTGCCCATTTGCAAGGTCCCTCTCAAATCCCAGTCCTTGTGTAGACCGATCTTGATGCGTCAAGATGTTTGTTCCAATGCTGTCTATATATTCATTTATATATGCACTTATTTCTTCAATATGTATTGGGTGTCTACCATGTGCTTTTATGCTAAGAGTGTCCTGGTAAACCAGATAACATTCCTGTCATAGCTATTTTTTTGAAAATTATGATTAATATTTGTAAAGGTACAGCAGCCTTCTTGATAGTAGATCATATTTTCTCATCTTCTAGAACTGGACATTAGTACCTTCAGCACTCATATAGTAATTGGTCAGTAAATGGTTTTTGAATGGATTTTGGAATCATATTGCCTTTCCACCTTATTCATTTATAAAATACCTGGGGGATTCAAAACATGCATAAATAATTGGCAAGAAGCTTATGCCCACAAAAATATCATTTGTGGGGAAATTAGCAGGGTTTCAAAAAGGTGTTTTTTGGTTTATTATTTTCACCACACTGCATATAGAGAACCCAGAAATAAGTTATGTTAATGTAATGGTGAGAAGTTATTTCTGGTGCCCTTTTCTTATCTAAAGATGAAAAGAGAAGAAGCTAGGAAACTTTGTACAGCCATTTCTTTTGTTTTTCCATGGAAAATGTGCAAGGTGTTGCTGGGTCAAAAGTCCAGGTGGATTTTTCAGAACTTCAGAGGAAAAACTTCTTTGTGAGAGTTTCAGCCTCAGAGTTGGCTTGAAGTACTCTTGAGTTTAACTCAACTCAACTGTTTATAGTGGTTATAGCTTTGCACATGGGATTTATAACAAAGACACTGATAGACAACACACTTTCTGATAGTGGTTTCACCCTTAAGGAAATGGTCCAGTTGGGAATGCCCTAAAGATTTGACTCCTGAGCATCAGTCCTGGGAGATGTTAACAGAAGCACTACACACACACACACACACACACACACACACACACACACACACACACACACACACACACAGTGTTCCATGGAGGAGTATGTTTGGAAGTACAGCTTTACTAAGTACTTTGTAAATATCTCCCTTGGATATTTACCAAGCATATAGGCAAATGAAAGTCTCTGATTATACAGCAGAAACTAACACAACATTGTAAAGCAATTATGCTCCAATAAAGATGTTAAAAAAAAAAAGCTTTGAGAAGTCCATTTATAATGAAGGCTAGCTGACTTTGTTCTCAAAAATTATTGGGCAAACTTTGCAATATCATCTCCCACTCCCAACCTATTTGAATGTGGTTTCTCCCCAAAGCTTTACTTCTTCATCCACTCAATGGGCAAATTTGTGTTTCCTGACACTGTGCTAGGTACCGAGGTGCAGGTTGCAGGCTGTCTCCAGTAGCTTCTGGTCTACTGGGGGGAGAGATAAGTAAAGGTGGATACACAGGACAGATGTGAGACCTCTAAGGTAGGCGCACCCGCTGGGGGCTGTAAAGCAGCAACTGTTTGCGGGAACGTGTGGGAGAAGTAACTCTGAACCGAGTTCTTCAGAATTGTGAGTAGACCAGACCAATGGTAGAGTAAAGGAGATCCAGTCAACATGGAGCATGTGAGAGCCGTCAAATCAAGTTAAAGGAGACATTTGGTTTGATTAGGATACAGGGTTTGCACAGGGCACTAGAGGGAGATGGCATGAAAGAAGCAAGATAAGACCAGACAACGAAGAGCCTTATTTCTGATCAGGTTTTGCCTCTTGTTTTCCAGAACGGATTCCAAGACTGCATCTGGCAGTCCTCATTTGGCTCTTCATTTCTTCTTCCCAGAAGCAGGGAGTGACTCAGAATATGGGAAACCAGTTTCCAGAGTTGTAGGAGTTGGTCAGAACAGGAGGCAGCTCTAGATGCCTCTGGAAAGTCCCCTAAGAGTGATGAACACTCTTGATAACACATTTTCCCCCTCTGCCAATTGTCTGTGATACAACAAAGCAATTTACTCTTTTATTCTTACAACACCTGTTCTCCTTCAAATGGGGTCATTGTGCTTATCATGACTCTGCTAGACATTTCTGTGTAAAATGATTTCCAGATCATGAACTGTCATTACTGACAAATGGTGAAATTTTATCCCAGCTTCTTTTTTTCTTAGAAGTGAAATAAAATATTTGTAAACAGTTTCATGTCTTATCGAGTCTGGGGGGCGGTAGGGAACACCATAGCAAAATGATCTGGAGAAAAGAAAACTTTACAAGTTATTTTTTCCCGTATCTGTAAAATGATGGGGCTGGAATAGTTGTTCTCTGAGGCCCCTTCTTGCATTAATGTAACGTTCTTGGATTCTACAGGAGTTGTAGACAATTGTGGATGGCAGATGTGGAGTATGATTGCCTCAATTTGCTATTTGTCTCTCCCTGACTCTCTGGGAAATTGTGGGCATGTATTTTATTTGTTGTTAGGACTGGAAAATGTGAGCGATAATTATGGAAACATCCAGAGAATTATAACTTTTATAATATTATCCCTTGATAACTGAAATGCGTGATGGCTGAAATTCTCTATGGGGCTCAGTGAGATTGAGACCCTGCTTCTCGTCATCTGGGCTGTACTTGTCTGTGGGATGCCCAGGCCTTGGGGCTGGCTCCAACAACCAATTTATTCACACATCTGATCAGTATTTATTGAACACGAGTCATGTGCCAGACATTGTGCTGGGGGCTGGGGACTGAAGGGTAAATAAGTGCTCACGGTCGCAGGGGAACACGGGTATGCAGTCCATCCGGCAGACGTGTATCAGGTACCTAGAATGTGCTCGGCTCTTGACAAACAGAGACAAATAAGAATGAGAAAAATGATAACTGATGCATACGTTCACGTTCTGAGGTTACTAATCCCTGGTACCTAAGACTCAGAAGCTTCACAGAGGAGATGGCATTTAAACAGGATTTGAAGAGCACTATAAGGGATTAATTACCAAGTAACTAAGATGAAGGCTATTCCAGGCAGATAGAACAGCATTGCCCAAAGTTCAGGGGCATAAGAACATGGTATGGAAATAAGACTTGGAGGCCTGAGAAAGCCTCGTAGATTAGTTTAAAAATCTGAAGAGAGATTGAGGGCCACAGAAAGATTGTGGCAAGAGGATGGCTGCTTCGGTCGCTCATCTGTAACCCAGGGCTAACAAGGCCAGCATTTATACAATTTCTGAGAACATCAGTAATAAGAATAATAGCCAATATTGATTAAAGGCTGTCTATAAACCACGTACTGCTTTAAACATTGCACATGTTTTGTCCCATTTCGATGTCACAATAATTCTATGAAGTGAGTGGTATTATCGTCCCCAGGTTATAGATGCAGAAACAGAGGCACAGAGAGGTCAAGCAGCCCAACGTCACACAGCAATTGAGTAGAAGCGTCAGGAATCGAATCCAGGTAATCTGAATCCAGAATCCTGCCCTCCTTATAGTTTGATTATTAGATTTTAAACTTAAAAAAAAATTGAACAATGAAATACATGCAAAAAGTGCACAAATCTTGAACATACAGCTCAATACATTATCGCAGGGGTTGGCAAACTATGGCCCGTGAGCCCGTTCCAGACTGCCACGTGTTTAGGTGAACAAGGTTTTGTTGGAATGCAGCAATACCCATCATAGATGAATTGTCAATGGCTGCTTTTGTGTTGCAATGGCAGAGTTGAGTAGTTGGGACAGAGATGTATGGCCCACAAAGCCTGAAATATTTCCTATCTGGCCCTTTACAAAAGATGTGATAAACCATTTTGGAAAAGAATATGAAAAAGAATGCATGTATAGCTGAATCACTTTGCAGCACAGAAGAAATTAACACAACCTTGTAAGTCAACTATTCTTGGATTAAAAGAAAAAGATGTTTGTTAATCCCTGTGTGATCACATTATGAGTAGAGCTACCACGCAGGTCAAGAAACAGAACAGAACCAGAGCCCAGAAGGCCCCCACGTGCTCACTCCCAAACACTATTCCTCCACCTCGATGACAACCCTCCACTCTAACTGCTGACATTGTGGATTCGTTCTTGCCTGGTTTTTTTTTTTAACATCTTTATTGGAATATAATTGCTTTACAAAGGTGTGTTCATTTCTGCTGTACAAGAAAGTGAATCAGCTATACACATACACACATCCCCAAATCTCCTCCCTCTTGCGTCTCCCTCCTACCCTCCCCATCCCACCCCTCTAGGTGGTCACAAAGCACCGAGCTGATCTCCCTGTGCTACGCGGCTGCTTCCCACTAGCTATCTGTTTTACGTTTGGTAGTGTATATATGTCCATGCCATTCTCTCACTTCGTCCCAGCTTACCCTTCCCCCTCCCCGTGTCCTCAAGTCCATTCTCTACATCTGCATCTTTATTCTTGTCCTGCCCCTAGGTTCTTCAGAACCAATTTTATTTTTTTAGATTCCATATATAAGTGTTAGCATATGGTATTGTTTTTATCCTTCTGACTGACTTCACTCTGTATGACAGACTCTAGGTCCATCCACCTCACTACAAATAACTCAGTTTCATTTCTTTTTATGGCTGAGTAATATTCCATTGTATATATGTGCCACATCTTCTTTATCCATTCATCTGCTGATGGATACTTAGGTTGCTTCCATGTCCTTGCTATTGTAAATAGAGCTGCAATGTACATTGTGGTACCTGACTCTTTTTGAATTATGGTTTTCTCAGGGTATATGCCCCGTAGTGGGATTGTTGGGTCGTATGGTAGTTCTGTTTGTAGTTTTTTAGGGAACCTCCATACTGTTCTCCATAGCGGCTGTATCAATTTACATTCCCACCCGCAGTGCCAGAGGGTTCCCTTTTGTCCACACCCTCTCCAGCATTTATTGTTTGTAGATTTTTTGATGATGGCCATTCTGACCGGTGTGAGGTGATACCTCATTGTAGTTTTGATTTGCATTTCTCTAATGATTAATGATGTTGAGCATTCTTTCATGTGTTTGTTGGCAATCTGTGTATCTTCTTTGGAGAAATGTCTATTTAGCTCTTCTGCCCATTTTTGGATTGGGTTGTTTGTTTTTTTGATAGTGAGCTGCATGGGCTGCTTGTAAATTTTGTTTTGCCTGTTTTTGAACTCTATGTAAGTGCAATCGTACAGCATGTGAGCTCTGCCCTCTCAATTACTGTGTATGTTGCAGAGCTTAGCATAAGACCACAAAAACTGGGAGGCTGTTCTCATCTTCTCCAGCCACACAGTTGGGATCCCCTAGGAGAGGAGGCATATGCTGACCCATACCTGGCTTTTTCTAGGTTGAGGATGCTTGGGGTTCACCATATGTTGGTCCCAACTTGTATTATGGACCTCTGTGACTACCTATATGAGTTTCCTATTGCTGTTGTCACAAACTACTACAAACTTGTACCTCAGACAACACAAAATTGTCCTCTTACCGTTCTGACCTCTGGAGGTCAGAGGTCTGAAATGGGTCTTCCTGGGTAAAATCTCCATGTCAGTAGGATTGCATTTCTGGAGGCTCTTCCACCTTCACTCCACACACTCTTCCTGGATCATACCTTTTACTTTCATGGCCTCAGTTGGCATCTTTGTGCTGATGACTCCCAAGTCTCTCCTTCTGACCGGCTCCCTCTTTGAACTTTAGACTTGCATCTCCAACTCTTCAACTGCCTGCCTGATACCTCCTCTTGAATATCCCCCTTTCACCTTGAGTTCACCATCTCATATCGTGCCCTGGTTACCCCCCGTGTGTTCTCCCTGCTCATGGTGGGCACCAATTTCTACTGAATTGCTGAAATCTAATTTTCTAAAACTCTTAATTGATTTTTATCTCTCCTTTGATCTCCGAATCCAGTCGTTTATCTCATTCTGTCCACTCTGTCTCCTTAGTATTTTCTCAGTGTATCTACTTCTCCCCATCTCCACTGCCATTGCTGTAGGTCAGGCTTTTATAATTTTTGCCTGAATTACGCTACCTACATGCCAGTCACGGTCTTGCCCCTTCCACATGGTAGCCAAAATTGTCTTTCTAAAGCAAAATCCGATCCTTTTGTTCTTAACAGAGATATTAACTCTTCAAAGACAAGCCTAGTGCCTTGTTTACTACTGTGCTCCTGACACCTAGCAAAGAGCCTCTAACAAGAATCTCTCAATAAATATGTGTATAATTAAATTCAACTCTTACCTCTCCATCTATTGGAGGCTCTTCTTTCGCACGCTTCTGCCTCTACAGGTTTTCTCTCATCCTAAAATCCTCTATTCTACCTGGATTTCCCTTGTCTCTCTCATCTCTGTGATTCAAGAGCACTGTCTTTCTAAGAGAGCAGCTCTCTGCCTTAGTCACAGTGCCTGGTCCATAGCAGATTTCTAATGTAATTTTGATGAGTAAAGGAGTCCTTACATGAATACATAAGTGGAGTCATGAGTGTGTTGAGAGAACATTTCCCAGAGTGTACAAACATTCGCAGCTTATTTGTAGCTTCCAATTGAATTTTATATGGCAGGAAATGAACAGCTGATTTGAGCCAGAAGGGATTTGGAAAGTTAATCTGGTCCATTCACCTGACTCCAGGGAGCATTTCTCACAGTCCTGTACGAAGCTCTAGAAAGCCAGTGAATTTGGGGAACGATTCACTGTCTGTTGGACGTTGACAATGCACGGTTGCATTCTAAAGATGAAACAACTTGACAGTAGAAAGAGCTCTTCAACTTTTACAGTAGTTTTATGTCTTTCCCAAACCTAGGTACCATGGGGCCTTCTCTTCCCACTAATATCTACTAACATCCTATGGACCCAGTGTCTCAATGAATACAATTTGAGAAATGTTAGCCTAAGCAGACCTTTACTTTTTGTGTAATTCAACTTTTACAAGGTGAAGAGAATTTATTTCAATGAATATTTTCCCTGTTGTCTGAGCTGATCATGTTCAGAGGAACCTTAAAATGACATATTTTTTTTTAACCTGCCAGAACAGAAGCAGGTTTTCACATCTCCTTTGTCAAAGTGAGCCTTGCCTTTAGTTAGAGGAGAGGAAGAAAACGGAAGTAATTACACAGTGATGGGAACTGTTCTTCTTCTCCCATTGAGCGCCAATGTCAGTCTTCGCAAACAAAGGTGTTATTGAAATTGTGAATCATAAGATTGATTTTTTTCCAACTTCTGGGCACCAGCTGGGCTCAGTAGGAAAGGGTCTCTTGTACAGGGGAAGACATTTTTAGCCAGAGGTCTCTTATTGTGTCCTTCAAGTACTTCATGTAGTTATTCTACATGCCATTTGTTTATTCCACAAACATTCATAGAGCCTCCATTCTGCTTGGCAATATCTGGATGAGCAAAATCCATCTGTGGCCTCCTTGAGTGAGTGAAGATCGAATAAACTCAGATGCCAGTTTTCTCTCCGCTGTTAGGACACTCATGCACCACGTACCATGCTACGTGCTTTCATTGTCTTGCTAAATCTTCACAGTTACCTAGGAGATGATTTTCACAACCATGTTACAATTCTGAGGCTGAGGGACTTGGTCATACACTGCAGTTATTAGGGGCCGGTGTCAAAGTTCTAACCCAGGACATATTCACTCCATGGCTCACGGTTCTCACAATCGGACAGGGTGATGTCATTGGTGGAAAGCTTGAAGGATAAACTTTTGCTCAGGGTCAGAAGTAAGCCGGTCTGGAACAAACAGCCCCAAGTCCTTTGTGAGTGTTTTTAAGGACCTATCACTCAGCTGCAGGAAGAGCAGAGGAACTTTTCCATCCTATCTTAGGTCTCATGTAAATTCCCTCATAGCAACACTGGCTTTGTGAAGAATTACATTTCCTGCTGCAGTGATTAGATAGACAGACTCATTTAAGTCCTATCAGCCAGAACTTAGCCCTGTGTTTTGCTGGTAAGTTTGTGAATAAGCTCTTCATGGCAGCTTTTTCCTCTTTTTTTTGCTGTGGGATAATAATTTGGACTTTTTATTTTCCACTTACTTCCATGGGCATTATTTCCTTTGAGATGTACCTATTGTACTGCTGGAAAAACAGGTGGTTTTATCTCTATTTGTGAGTGGAAGAACTGAGGACCAGAGGAGCTTAGAGCGTGGCTGAAGGTCATACAGGTTAGCACCCTATAAGCACCACCATCCCAGCACTTAACAAATAGTGTGGTGTCTCTTTTTCCCGTGGTGGTGAGAGTATCTTGAAGGCAGAAACTATGTCTTTCACCTGTATTTTCCTAAGATGCAGCAAAGAGTCTAAAACGTATAAATATGTAATACATTTAAGAAATGAATCCTTGAGTGGCATCTGGGATCCCAATGATTCTTGAATTTTTACCTTTTCAGACTTATATGTCTAAATGCCAACCTGACATCTCCACATGGATGCTGCAGGCTTCATAACAATACATGGTCAAAGCAGAACTCTCGATTTTCCTCTGCAGACCTGCTTTCCCCTGGATTTTGCCCACGAACTAGCTTTACAGTTTTTCTTGCCAGAGCTCTGAATTATCTCTAATTTTTTTTTCTTTCTTCCACCTTCTAAGTCTAACGGGCCACAAAGTCTTCTTGACTTTCCATTAAAACACATCCAGAATTTTCCACATCTAACGTATTTCCTCCTTTCTACCCCAGTGTAAACCACCATCTTCTCTTACCTGAACCACTGCAAATATTTTCCTCACTTGTCCCCCTTCTACTCTTGTCAACCTACAATGCATTCCCCACGAAGCCCTCCTAGTGATCGTTTAAAAAGACAAATAAGGGGGCTTCCCCGGTGGCGCAGTGGTTGGGAGTCCGCCTGCCGATGCAGGGGACGCGGGTTCGTGTCCCGGTCCGGGAGGATCCCACGTGCCGCGGAGCGGCTGGGCCCGTGAGCCGTGGCCGCTGCGCCTGCGCGTCCGGAGCCTGTGCTCCGCAACGGGAGAGGCCACAACGGTGAGAGGCCCGCGTACCGCAAAAAAAAAAAAAAAAAAAAGAACAAATAAGGGAATTCCCTGGTGGTCCAGCGCTGCTTAGGACTCTGCCCTTCCACTGCATGGCTGGGGGCTCAGGGGGCTCAGGTTCTATCCCTGGTCGGGGAACTAAGATCCTGTATGCTGCGTGGCGTGGCCAAGAAAAGAAAAAAAAGGCAAATAAGACTAAATCACTCTTCTGCTTAGAACTCTTTGCTGGTCCCCTTTATCACTGAAAACAAAACCCTCAAAAATCTTCCCATGGTTCGTGAAAGCTTCTGTGATCTGCCTCTACCACCCTCTTTGACAGTTTTCTCTAGCACTCTCCATATTCCAGCCTTGCTAACATTCGTGATATTTTTTAAACTTTCTAAGTTCACTCTGCACTAAGGGTCTCTGCACTGGCTGTTTCCTCTGTCTGGAGCGTCTTATCCCATCATCCTGGTTACATGACTGGCTTCTTCTTGTCACTCAAATCTCAGCCTAAATGTGACCTCTTTAGAGAGGCCATTCCTCTTTTAAGGCCCACCAGTTTTAAGAAGTCACATAACTTTTCTATTCAAATTATCATGTTTTAAGTCTCTCATTAGACAACACATCCTGAAATTTGTCTTGTTTCTTTTGTCTATCTCTCCCTCCACCATCCACTTTAAACCCCTGGATTATAAACTCCAGGAGAACAGGGATGCTCCTGTCTTTTTCATTGCTGTGTCCTTTGTACAGTGCTTGCTACAGTTTGAGCCCAATGAATATTTATGCCAAGGATCTCAGAGGTGTCACTTTACACTCAATAGTGATTATTGGTATTTCCAGAAGGGTAGATGGTCAAGGACTTGAAGGATGTCGTCTAAATTAATTCTTGAACAGTCTGGGGTGAGATACATTATTATCCTTTATTTTTCAGAGGAGACAACTGACACTCAGGGAGGTTAAGCAACCTGTGTAAGGTCAATAGGACCTAGTGACCAGTTAGACCTGGAAGGTGAGAGAAAGAAAAGAATCAAGAATAATTCAGATTTTAGGTATGAGAAACTATGGTGTTATTTCCTGAGATGGGAAAATCCAGGGAGAAGCAGGTTTTCAAGGGGGAAATCCAGAGTTATCCTTTGGCCATATTATCCTTGTGATGCCCAAAGATCCCCACTTCATCCTAGTGAGAAGGTCAGGATCTGAGCTCCTGTCTTTGAACTCCAAACATCATGTTGCCTTCCTCAGCAGTGTTTTGAACTTTCACAGTCTCTTTCCTTCTCTGTAACTAGGGTTCTCCATCGAAGTAATTTTCCATACAACTTAGAGAGCTGGTGGGCCATGCATTTCTGCAGTCTGGAGATAAGAAAGATAATAGTCCGACTGGGAAGTGTAAGTGATACCCCTTAAAAGGAGGCCAAGGAGGCAGTTTGCTTTTTGCTCTCATGGCTGATAAATGGGGCCTTTGAAGGCTGGGGAAGAAGTGAATTTCATGGTCAGAATGGGGCAAAGCGATTGCACAGGAAGGGCAACTTTCCCTAAGCCCACGTCTCTGATAATAACGTCACCCTCGAATGCAGACAGAGCTTTACAGTTTCCAAAGCATTTCACATAGCTTACTGTATGTGAACCTCACAAAAATGGGCAAAATGGGATGTTTTATTCCTGAGAAGCAAAACAGCAAACTGAGGATCAAGAGAATTAAGTGGTCGTGCAAGATTATAGAGTTAAAAGTGAGATGGGACCAACCTTTAAAGCCAGTCTTCCAGCTAAAGCTCTAGGCTCTACCTGTTGTTCCTCCCACAGAAACCCTCTCTGTGGTCTCTCTTCTTGGTTCCCCTTCAGGGGACCACTTCCCTCTCTCCCTTCTACTTATCCCTATAATTTGCCCAGCTCAGTTCTGGAGTTCACTTTCCTGCCAAAAGATCTGCAAAGCTGAGTTTATAAACCCCCGGGGCCTCTGTTGAAGAGCTAGCTATCAGTCAGCTTCAGGAAAGTGTTATTGAGACAGGACATCAGTGGGAGTAGCCAGGGAGATGTGAGTTAGTTGGATGGACAACTCATAGCTCTGTTTCTTGTGCTTTGAATGGACGGTTCTCAAACTGTAATCAGCATAAGAATCATGTGGAGAGATTGCTGAAACCCAGCTTACTGGATCCCACCTACCAAAGGTGCTGATTGAGTAGGTCTCAGGGGTAGGGCCTGAGAATTTGCATTTGCATGTAATACTGTTGCTGCTGGTCGAAAGACCAACCCGAGTAGCACTGTTCTAAAGCCAGAACTTCTGCTTTCCTTGGTGAAGATCAGATGAAGTAGTAGATATTCTCAGGTAGGGATGATAGAAGTGTCTATCGGTACAACCTGTCCAGGGGAGCAACTGGCGATTCCAATGAAAATCTGAAAAGTATATTTTAACCAAAAGTTCCACTTTGGGGAACTTTATCTTAAAGAAGTAATTATGAAGATGATCAAAATATTTTGGCACTATGTGCCTGGCATAGTAGGAGTGCTAAATCTCTGTAGAATGAGTTGTCGAATGGAAGGATGCTCATTGCTGAAGTGTTTATAATAGGGAAAAATTGGAAGCAGTCTAAATGTACAAATGTCAAAAGGGGTTGATTGACAACATTAATATACATCCTTTCAGTTGGAAACGAGGCAACTTTAAAGTGTTAAAAAGGATGGTGGCAAAATAACGATATGTGAAACCATCAGTATGACTTCGTTTTGTTATATATTTTCAAAAACATTACCAATGTTGGAATATCAGTTAATTCTTGTTAGTAATGAGTGGTGTTTTCTATTTTTTTGTTTGTGACAAGTGTTATTTGTGTCATTAAACAAAACCTTAAGTAAAACCAGCATGAAAGGTTAATTCTTTTACTGGGAGCTCAATTCTGTGATTCAGGACCTTTTTCTGGAGCTACCATCTTGGAGGAAGCAAGAGATTTTAGGTGTGGAGGAAGGAATGTTTTTGGCCTTTGAAGAGACTGTTGCAGTCCCAGTTAATGGAAACCAGATGTGTTTGAACCTCAACTTTCCGGCTGGGTTAGTCTTTATCTTGAAGCCCTCCTTTAACTCGGGCATGAGCTGTCCTTCCCTGTGGGACCGATGTGCAAGGCTGGTTTTTAGTGGAGGTGAGCACCTTGTGGATATAAACATTAACCTGATTGGGCAGCATTTCGAAGTCAACTTGGGCAAATTGTGTATGCCTCCTTTGAAACTTTTAAATTACTTGGTCAGTATTAACCAGTAAGGATTGTTTGATCGACATTTCAAGGGAGGTTATTGATTAGTCTTTGACGATTTCAAAAATAGCAAACACATTGGTATCTGCTTTTTCCATGAAACGAAATGTTACCACAGATAATCTCTATAGTAGACATGACACTATAAGCTTGAAACTTTATGCATCTGGACTATTAAAATGGACGATGTTACCTCTGGTTGATTGAATTGTGAGTTAATATCTCTTCATTTTGCAAGAATTTTCCTGGAGTAGAAAATTGATTTTATAATCACTAAAAATGGGACAAAATATGAACTTGTTAAGAAAGAAAATGTTCTTAGGGGAAAGAGGCAATTGAGTACGTAGAGAATTGAGAATCTAGAGATGGCATGTAGAACCTGTTGGTAATCTGTGTGATGATTGATAAACTGCTTCAGGGATTTGCCTTAGTTTCTAAGCCTGTGCATTGCGTGGAGTTTGAAGTGAGACTTTCAAGTTTGGGTTATTTTTATCAGTTGTATAACTTGGGGGAAATACCTCAAACTTTTTGGACTGCAGTTACCTTATTGCATAAAGAGAACCCAGAACTTCGCATTATATAGGGCCCTGGTTAGTAAATGTTTGTTTATGGTAAAGATGCTGATAGTAACCCAAAATCTGGGCAAACCTTTTCGCTATCACACAGATTCAGTCCTCTTTACTACATAAACCGAAGAAGTGAAAATGCACTTATACATATGATTTTCATTATGGCAGTAATAAAATAACAATCAATTGGAAAATAGTTAAAAAGGAAGAAACCCTGTAGCTCCACCATTTCCTCACTAACAGATACTTGTTATGATGAAGGACAATAAGGTTAAAAAAATTTAAAACTGCTAATTCCATGTTGGGGATTGGATCAGAAGACTTTCCATTTCCCTCCATCTCTGAATCCCTTGATTCCAAGGACCTAGAAAATCCATTTTAGAGATATCCTGTTTTCCCAAGATTTTTGAGCTTTAACTCTGAAAAAAGTAATGAAATATTATTAACTTTAAACCTTAGCCTTGATTTTTATTAGAAGCCATTGTAGGTACTATAACTTCATTTATTCAACAATTTGACAAATATTTCATGATATTAAATATTTGTATGTATTTGGAACTAAGTACTGGGGATACAGTGATGAACAACAATAACAAAAGCTATATATAATCTCTGCCCTGTGGACATTATAATCTGATTCAGGAGACAGACTTCAAACAAGGACTCACATACATAAACACAGAAACTGATTCATAAAGAGACATCAAGACTTCTAAGAGAGGGTGTAACTGGGGGCCTAATTTAATCGGGGAGTCAGAGATAATCTTTTGAGTGATGTTCATGATGGAGGATGGGTAGATACTAATCAGCCTACAGGATGGGATGGGTGGGGTTAGATTAGAGGAATAGGCGAGTATGGCAATGAAGATCCCGAAGTGAGAAAAAACTTGGTGCGTTTGCGGATATGGAAGAAGAGCTGTGTGGTTAGGGCCCGGGAGTTAGGGGGAGTGTGATACATCACATGCCATGGCATGGGGGCCTTGCTGGCTACGGTGAACTCTTTGGATAATATCTGAAATGCAAAAGGGGCCATTGAAGTGTTTATAGAGAGCAAGTGGCCTGATCAATGAACACATCCAGAGAATCTCTGCTGCTGTACGGAGAATGGATTGAAGAAGTGGGAGGACAAGGGTAGAAGCACAAAGGACAGTTAGAAGGCTCCCAAGGTGGTCCAGAAAAAAACGATGGCACCTTGACTTAGGGTCATTGAAGAGTTGAAAAGTGGGTGATTCGAATATTTTGGAAGTCAACTTGATAAGAATTGGTGAAAAACTTAACTTGAGGGTTAATGAGAAGGAGAATGTCTTTTGGATTTCTGGCTTAAGAATCTTGATGGATGGCAGCTCCTATCACTGAGAGAGCGGGGACAAAGGGGAGGTTTGGGGGTTAGATGAAGCTTTCAGTTTGGAACAGGTTGAATTTGCGATAGTTATGAGAAGTCTAGGTGGAGATGTCAAGTAGGCAGTTAAATAGACAAATCTGGCAATTGCATATATCTCATTTCTTCTGCAGATTCTGAGAGCCAATGAGCTTCTGTAGTACTTGAGTAGTTTTTAGTTATTTTACATCTAATATGCATCTATGAGGCAATGCAAGTCAATTTCTAAATATTATCTTATTTAGGACTGATAGGCAGTGAAATGTTCTTCTCTAATTTCGGTTGAACAAATTGGGAGCCAGAGAAGTTATGATAAATATCTGAGATAATGCATAGATTTTGGAACTAGGTAAAAATCTGCTAATAATGGATGAAACAAGGATTCAAACCTGGGTCTTGCTCTTGTCTGGATCTAAATCTTCTTATGCCATTTCTGCTATGAACTTCCCCCCTTTCCTTCCTTCCTTCCTTCCTTCCTTCCTTCCTTCCTTCCTTCCCTCCTTCCCTCCCTCTTATCTTATATCATCCATCTATCTCTATCATCATCTTTATTATCATCTATCATCTGTCTTTATGTAATTTATTTTTCTGGGTTTTTAAAAATCAATCAATCTATCTATCCACCCATCTGTCTCCCCAGGAATAAATATATCACCCCGCCACACTGAAGGACACTTCAAAGGTCATTAATCTAGTCACTGTATGGGTAAGGAAATCGAGACCCAGCGGAGAGAAACCTCTAGCCCAGGGACACTCAGTGCTGGTCAAAATCTCACTTCTGCTCAGTGCATCGACCTCCCACTTTACCTAACCCATTCTGTTAATCACAGTGGCTCCTTAGGGAGTGGCTCTGCCAGAAGCTGAAAGAGAACACTGCCAGGCCCCACTAGGTAGAGTCTGCATCTATTTTCAGCATTTCTCCCCAACGGTGTTTGAAAGTACAGTGCTCCCTTTTGAAGTCCTGCAGGGCGAAAGTAGCTGGAGGCGGCCTCTTCCAAGGTCTCCTCAGTCAGTCCGCTAACATACAGCTTGTCTCCCCTGCTGCTGGGGCAAGACAGAGAATGGGTTTATAACAGGGGACAAGATAATGATCAAAGGAAAACGTAGAGTGAGGCTTCCAGAAAATCTCGGATGAGATTGACTTAGAGGTGGAGAAGGAGGAAGCTGCTGACCTCGAGGCTTCCGATCTGGCAGTCCACCAGGAGTTAACTCCTAGGGAGCTGCTGGACCACATTGCTTCAGAACAGGAGAGAGGGATCATTGGCAGGGAGTTTTCAGAAGGATACTCCCCTGAGCAGCCCTGCCCATTCCTGACCCATATCTGCCTTGCATTCGCCCCAAAACTCAATGGTACTGAATGAAGAAAAAAGAAGGAAAGGGAAAGAAGAGAAATGCACTGTTCATTTTTATGCTGAATGCATTTAACCCAGGAGTCAAATTGATACTAATAAACTCAACGGTTATGTCTCTTGGCTGGTTACTATGATGCATATTTATCCAGTGCCTGCCAAGTGCTAGGCATCAATATCACCAGGGCAGTAGGGAATCAACAGGGAAAAAGATCATTTTCTCTGCGATGTGGCTCTGGGCTGCATGATTAGTCCTGTTATACTCCTATGCTCCCCCCACATCAGACTGCAAGCCAGTCTCCTTCTGGCCACAGCCCTTGGCACACGCTCCGGTATTTGCCGAGAAGGTGCTGCTGTACCCTGGTCTGCCATTTAAGCATCTCTTTCCCCTTCAAGTCTTATCTCGAGAAATGACCACCCGGCTTCTTACCAGGGTTGAAGCCTGATGTTGTGGAAACCACTCGAGACACCCCCTTGAGAACTTGACAAGAGATGCCCAGCATGGAAAAGAGCCGCTCACAGGCTCAGGAAGAAGCAGTACTTGTGAGGCCAAAGGCAGGTTGGGAACTAGAAGATGGTACAGCACAGGTGCTTGACTTTTGGAGACAGGATGCTGCCCCCTTGCCAGCCTTGTGACTGCAGGGCAAGCTGCTCACCTCCACCATACCTAGTTTCTTTGTACCGTGAGAATAAAACTCTGTCCTCTCAAAGTAAGAGAATATAAATGGGTGATGATTCTAAGACAGAGAGCACTCATTGGGGCCCCCTTTCCCACACGCTTTGTCAGTTTGTGTTTCTCCGGAAAGCTGCTGTCAGGACAGAATTCAATGGGTGAGAAGTTTGATGTGGAGTATCGGTGTAAGATAAAAAGGAAGAGGGAACAGGGGTAGGTGGAGAGAGGCTCAGACTTCTGTGTGGGTCTGGCCCCTGGGAAGGAGGAGGACGCTACAAAGAGCCTGAGACCACACACCTCCTTGAGGTAGTCTGAACCAGCGGGCGGGGAAGCCCAGAGCAGACTGTCCACTCGAGGCGTCCTGCCTTGGGCGTAAGTGGCCTGGCTCTGGGCTCCTTGCTGGCTCAGTCGTTAGCTGGGAGCAGCGGGAAGCATTCTCAGGGTGGAGCAGCTGGAACGTCCTCCCAGCAGGTTCTCTGTGGAGGGCACACCTGGGCGCACAGTGCCATAGCTACCATACGCTTCTCTTTCTTCTCTCCTTGTTCATATTATGGGGCTAAAGATTTTTATCACTTACTGTATTAGTCTTCTAAGACTACCCTAACCAAATACCACAGACTCAGTGGTTTAAACAACAGAAATTTATTTTCTCACAGTTCTGGAGGCTGAAAGTCCAGGGTCAAGGTGTTGTCAGGCTTCTCTCTTTGGCTTCTTCTTCCTGTGTCCTCACACGGTCTTTTCTCTGTGTGTGTGTGCACTACAGGTGTCTCTCTTCTTATAAGGACACCAATCACATTGGATTAGGGCCCCACCTTTAGGACCTCATTTAATTACAATTGCCTCCTCAAAGGTCCTATCTCCAATACAGTTACGTTAGGAGTTAGGGCTTTAACGTATAAATTTTGGGAGGGACACAGTTCAATCCATAACATTCATATACTTCATTCAGTAAACGTTTCTTCCTCTATCTCTCCCTCTTTCCCTTCATATATCCCTTTGTCCCTCATTTTTCAAATTAAGCTAGCCATATTCCACCCAGTGTGCGAGGAGTGAAGAGATAAAGATATAATTTCCCACCTCAAAGAGATGACAATCTATTGGGATGGAGATAATTGGGCCTGGCACTGTATCATGAGAGGTGCAGTGATGAGAGTGAGCCTGCATCTTGGAAGAACACAAAGGAGAGATCCCTAATCTAGATAAGGCTTACTGGGGTGGTCAAAGGATGCTTCCTGGAGGAAGTGTCATCCAAGCGAGTGGTACTGAATGGGGAGAATTCAACAAGCAAAGAAGATGGGAAAAGAGCATATGTGCAAATACAAGGGGTCTTGAGAGATTACAGCCTTTTCAGACAACTGCTCTTAATCCAGCCTGCCTGGGGCATAGGGCAAGCATTAAGGAAGGTACTAAGAACCAGGAAAGGAGAATGGGGGAGGACTGGTGCTGGTGCTGATGGAGTGTAGCTCATAGAAGTTCTGATGCGTTGCTGGGAGTTTGGGTTTATCCTAAAGGCTTGTGACAGCATCTTTCTGCCCTGCTCCCTTCCTTCTGATGATTAACTATATTAACAAACCAACTCCCAACATCTCAGGCTATCTGGACTCGACCCAAGTTATAACTCTTTTCCCCATGTCTTCACAAAACCACAGAAGTGAGTGACATTCACATGAAGAGGGCACCTTTCCCACCTTCCTGCCCACTCTTAGGGGGAAACTGCAGCTCACAGAGATGCAGCTGTCCCTGTGCTATAAACAGTGGCACGCCACCACGCTCCTGTGATTAATGCAGCTGCTGAGCATGCCGAGAAAATGTCTTCCTCTAAGGAGCTTCGTGAGAAAGATCCAGAAACATCATGTCAAGACCCGAAAGGTGCAATTTAAATTTCCTGTGGCTGTGGAGATGCCGGTGACATGGTGATCACATAGGTTGAGCAAGTGCGATGCAGCAGGAGGCCCTGTGATTGAGGATCCCAGACAGTGGGCAGTAGATAGAGGTGAGGACCAGGCAAAAGGCGTGTGTGCCCTGCTGGACTGGGCTCGTGGGTCACTGGTGCTTGGCATCTATTCTAGGGTCATTCATTTCAGAGGTAGAAAGGGCTAAGAGAACAGTGAGTCCAGAGATGTTGTTTTGTCTTGTGAATATGTTCAGCATATTCAGAGCTAGCTAGTGCCTGACACCTGAAAATGAGGATCAGTGGAACCATTAAGAAAAGTCCTGTGGCCACTCTCTCAACTGTGCAACAGCCAGAAAAGTCTAGAAGGGATGCACTGGAGACTTGAGTCCGGCACTAAATATGTGAGCATAGGAAAATCACTCATTGCTCTCAGTCTCCTTTTCCTCATCTGTCAAATGGGAGCAATTGCCTTTGCTGACAGGGCTGTTATAAAGTTGAGATGAGAAAATAGGCATAAAAGTCTCCAATTAAAGACCAAAGTGAATGCTATAAAGACAAAAGAATGCTGATAATTCCGAGCAGGCAGAGGTTAATGTGATGGGGAGTCACCAGAGATTCTGGAGGAGAAGGTGGGCTAGACACAAGGAATTTATTGGATTCTTGCCGAGTTTTGAGTTTTTATCTTAATGTTACAATAGTAGTACAAACTCGTTGTGAAAAACTGGGAGGAAAACCATAAAAAAGAAAATTGAAGTAATTTCTAGTCTTAGCACTCAGAAACAATGTTTGTTAACAGTTTTGGGAAATCTTTATCATATATAACTTAATTTGGTGAAATAGAAGAGAAAGAAATTTCCGGTCATTTAATATTGTTTGAACACAGAGGCTTGGCTTGAGCAACGACAGCATTTGGGTCAGGGGTGGGAAAACGCAGCAGGAGATAAGAAGTTGGAGACAATTCAGATGGGTTTTGTATGCAAAGGCACCCATAGTTTTCCCTTCCTACGTTTTTGTTTAAAGGAAAGCCATAAAACCTTAACTTTCTGGCTCCTCTTCTTGCTCTCTCACCTCCTGATCATTATCCGTTCTCTCAAACATACTGACATGATTTGCCAAGGGAAAGGCAGACTTTCCCTGTAGCCAAGAGAACAGAGAGCGTGAGCGTCCTTCCGTCCCTAGTGGAATTGATGGGCCAGAGGGAGTAGTCCTCTCCTGTAAATAACTTGTGGGGCTGTGCTGCATTATCGTGTGGGTTCCCCCTCGGAAGACTTTGGAACCATCAGGCCCTGAGCCCTCCTGTACATATGAGCATCTTCTAGAATGACTTTTCTGGCTCCTGGCTTTCTGGAACTGGGGCATTCTTGCCCCACCCCACACATCTTTTATAATGGGCTTTGTCATGTGTGACACGTGGCTAAGAAGTCAGTGGCTTTAGATACCTTTTGATTCCAAAGGTGAGATGAGACGATGGAGCAGGAGAGAAAGGTGTGTGTGTGTGTGTGTGTGTGTGTGTGTGTGTGTGTGTGTGTGTGTGTGTGAGAGAGAGAGAGAGAGAGAGAGAGAGAGAGAGAGAGAGAGAAACCCAGAAAGAAAATCAGAGATGTGGCATAAAGAATGGATAGGGGAAAAGACAGAGAAGAGGGAGGGAAAGATGATGGGAGACAGAAAAGGATGCTTGAGTGACAGAGAGAGTGGGTGCAGGGGAGACAGAGACAGTCATTACTACTTAATGATTAATACAGGATTTATATGAAATATTCATGAAAGGAAATCGGAGCTATAGACAAATCCAAACGCCACTTCCCCAATCCCCACCTCCCCCTTCCTACTCAAAAGTGAATTCTTTGGAGATTCGTGCCCTCTCTTGTCATTACATGGGAACAATTGATGGATGTCACCTTGGGGGGAAGCTTGTTCCTTTGATGGTATTTGGCTCCATTAAAATCATGTTGACTACTCCGCCCTGGTGGTTGCTGAGCTTCGGTGAGAGGGAGGCTCTTTAGGGAATGCCCCTGGCACCCTGCAGGTCATGCAGACGGCTTCTCCCTTCCTCTGAGCTCTATCCATGGTCAGAGGCTCCAAGTGTTTCCTGGACCAGGATCTTCCCCTCCTGCACGTGACAGTGGAAACATCCTCTAGGGTGGCAGCTGCCCTGCAGACATGCCACAGACAGAGCCCAGTGGTGCTGAGTTACAGAAACTCAATAAATCCAGGTGTGCTGCCATGTGCCATCTGACCAGCCCAGTGTAAACAAGAAAGTAGTTTTGTGACGGAAAGTTGCCTCATCTCTCCAAGCCTGTGCTTTCTCATCGATGTGTCTTGCTGACAGTGTCACCCATGGAGAACAGTCAGAGAGATCTGAGACCGCTCTCGCAGGGCTTGGCATAGGATGGAGCACTCGGTGATTTCCCTTTCATTTCCTCCCACCTCCTTCTCTCCCTGGTCTCACATCAGCAGGGGATGAAACTCATGTCACCACTAGATCTTGTCCCCTGGGGAGTGATGCCAAAGTTAGTGATTGGGAATTAGGGTCCCCTACTGCCTGCCCCCTGTCCCTGCAGCAGGTGATACATGGGAGAGGTTCACCCTTGGGGAACTTGTATAGGTCCTCTGCTTTTCACCCCCCACCCCCATACCTCCACATCAACCTCCCTGAGAAACTCTTTGTTTTCATGTTTTGTTTTGGCCATGGATGTTATGTATGGGCTGAAGTGCTGCTTTTGCCTGGTTTTTAAAGTACCATATCTCCCCAGCTCCAGAGGAGCTGGGAGGTCTCAATCCTCTTACCATAAAAATAATGGGAGCTGTCAATTTCCCATTAGAATGATGTCTTAAATGGTCTCCTTACCTTCTGGCTTTCCTTCCTTAGTCTTGGGATCTCGGTTACTTCGCTTAAAATGAAGATGATAATACTTATTTCCATAGGGCCATGTGAGGATCAAAGGAAGGCTTTCTAAAATGTTAAATCTATTCAAATGTTAGATATTGTTGTGACAGGGTGTGTTCTCTCTTGCCTTAGTCTGGAAGCTCAGGGAAGATAGGAAACATCTCCATCGTTTCACTGCTGCATACCCAGTGCCTGTGCAAAATGGCAGGCACCCAAAAGGTGCTCAGTGAATGTTTTCTGAACAAATGATGGACTGCAGATCTTCAGAGGTTAATCTTTTCTGCCTCATACCTATTCTCGTTACTTTATTAAAAATATTAGAAATTGTAGCTGCTGGCGTCTCCATTCCAGTCCCCTCAATCCGCTATTCCCAGTCCTCATCCTAGGTTCGGGGGTAGAGTTCATGAGCAGTTCAGCAGTTCAGAGGATAACTTGGACCAGCCAACACTGGCCCATAGGACTTGCAAGAGGCAAATACAATGAGACTGGACCACCGCAGGCTGAATCAACACAGGTGCAACGGCTGTGCTGCCTTCAGGACTAGAGGCGTTTCTGTCTAACTTCAGGGAAAGGGTAAGAGGTAATTCCAAAACAGCACAGTGGTCTAAAAATGGCACCTTCTCTACAGAGACATGCGTGACATGTGTGACAGGCCAAGGATGGCCGGACATAGATAGCTGGAGCTTTCTACACACGACCTCAGACGATTCAACCACACTTGGTCCCATCTTACAAACAGGAGCTGTATACATTTCCCCTGTTACCTTATTTAGTCCATGAAACCAGGACAGGTATTTCTGTTTAAAAGGCCAGGATAGACCTGACTTTCTTTAGGGGTTTAGCCGAGTTGGTTGATTCAATGATGAAATGCGGGAGATCTCCTGCCCCCGTTCCCTGCATCATCTCTCCTCTCTAGTCCTTGATACTCCCTGACATTCCACCCATTTTCCTTATTTATCTTTGTTATTACGTGTTTCCACTTCCGCCCCCAGATCTGTAAGCTCCATGAGAGCAGATATGATTTTATTCTTGTTTTTCCTCTGTGCTATGCCTGGCATGGATTAAGTATGTACTAATCATTATTTGTTTATTTAGTTGAACAACTAATTTCCTGTGTAAGTGGTGCTTATTCCTTTATGCAAAACAAAACCAAACAAATATAAGTAAGTGCATCTTTTTGTGTGCTAGAAACGCCTTAGACTATATTAGCCAATCCCCTAAGTTCCTAAACAGAGCTTAAATAATAATAGATCAGATTTTCAGTACTTATTTCTCTTAGTAATGAGTGATTTATTGAATTTACTCATTTGGTCCTTGGAATGAGCTTTTTCTGTAGATGAAGGAAATGAAGCACAGAGAGGGTGTGTGAGTTGCCCAAGGTCACACAGCGATTAAGTTATAGATTCAGCATTTCAACCCTGCTATCTGGTCTCAGAACCCAAGGGCTTAAGCATTACACTATACTGTTTCTGAACATGAGTTAGCTTGTTTGCAAAGAGTCAGTGTCTCCCCTATGAAGGCCAAATCTTCTATAACAGTGACTCCCTACCCCTGAGATGAGAATGCTTCTCCTTCATTGTTAGTTGTTACTAGGTGACATTGTCAAGACTTTCCTGAGAAGTCCTCCTGCCATGATGCTTCTGATCTGCTATATTCAAGAGGAAACCAGATCTTGAAGACCTTGTTTCATGCTCCGAGGGGATTAATCTACTAAGTCCTACTAGCAAGTTTCTGGAGAACTCTATAAATTGTAGAAAAATCAATACCTTCCGAAGCGCAACCTCTCTACAGACTGAAGCTGTTGAGAAGACGTTCTCCACAGCCTCCGAGGACAGGGGTGTCCTGATGTCAGGAGGTAAGTGACCGAACCAAGCGCTGACATCTGTGTTGCTCATGGCCCTTTATCTGTGATTGTGTTAATGTGTACTTGGTTGACATTAATTGTGTGTGCTAATCATCATTGCCCTTCTACTTCCATTGTATCCTAAAAGGGAAGTGATAGACAAAAGCAAATCGGGGTGATACTTGAGTCTTAGTCATAAGGCACAAGGCCCTCCCCTTCCCCTTGTGAACCAGAAGAGAATTCTCATATTGGAGACAAGTCAGGTCCTAAGAATGCTATGAATTGTTCTGTACTAAAGCAATAATATAAACATTGAAGCACTCACTACAGTTTGACAAGAATTAAAGGTAATAACGTGCACGGGTTTTATGACAGCCTAAAAGCTTTCGCCGTTGCATCTGAGTCTGTGGTGGGAGTGGTAGAAGCCTACTATCTATGCAGATTATGCAAATGTTTATAAACCAGCTCACTGCCTTGACCTTACGAAGTCCCTTCTCCAGCCAACAAGTAAGGCATCAACTACATAAAATCTAGGTTAAACAGATAAACTCATTCCTTTCCTGAATAGTTTGTTTTTCTCTTAAGAAACAAAGAGTGGCAAGTATGGGAAGAAATTCAGTGATCATCAATTCTTTTCATCAGTCAGAATCAAAGATCCAGCTTACAGGTAACATCTTAACACTTATTTCACATTGGATATAGTATGAAGTGCTTTATTGGATTAACTCATTTAATCCTCAAAACATGAATGCAAAGCGCGGGAGTAGGGCTTCCCTGGGGGCGCAGTGGTTGGGAGTCCGCCTGCCGATGCAGGGGACACGGGTTCGTGCCCCGGTCCGGGAGGATCCCACGTGCCGCGGAGCGGCTGGGCCCGTGAGCCATGGCCGCTGAGCCTGCGCGTCCGGAGCCTGTGCTCCGCAACGGGAGAGGCCACAACAGTGAGGCCCGCCTACCACCAAAAAAAAAAAAAAAAAAAAAAAAAAGCGCGGGAGTAAAGAATGTGGAAATCGTTTAAGACAAACTTCTTCCTCACTCCATAATGGAGAAGCCAGCCTTGGGGAAACCTGTAAATATTCCTTCTAAGAATCTTACTCCTGATTTCCATTTGCAAGCCTCTTGTTCATCAAAGACTGCTTCCACCACCAAAAATAGTTCTCATTTCTCCTGAAATATGATTCCCGCCCCCCCTCGTTTATATCCCAAAGCCAACTGGCTGTAATATTCTCTGCATTGATCCTATTCTTCCAGGCACCATGGTTTTCTGAGGCTGTGTGAAGTTCTACGAGCAAAGGATTTGGAGTCAGAAGACATCAGTTTGACTTCTCCCAGACTCACTGGGTAAGTGGTACTAGTAGCAGTGCTATCTTCCTCAGTGATCTTATGACACCTAATCAGAAAACATGCAGCTGGTACTTTGTTAGTGGAAGCACAGTTTACAAAGTTCGTTACTTTGGTGTGTCAACACATTGAAACAAATTGTGGGCTGAGATCATCTTAGTGAGCTTTATGACTTTTGAACTTTGCCTGGGAATTAGCAGGCTTACCTGATGGGTATCGAAGGAATATTTTTATGAGACAACTAAATGTCTCCTTAGTAGCCAAATAGCTCTAAAACATCTCAAGAGCATTTTCCCCCAGACTCAGAAGTAGGCTAGTTGGTGCTGGGTTCTTTGAAGTTAATGAGGTACCATGCATCTTCTTGATGGCTGAGAGGAGATAAGACCGATGGAGGTGATT
Source organism: Kogia breviceps (assembly GCF_026419965.1). Lineage (NCBI taxonomy): Eukaryota > Metazoa > Chordata > Mammalia > Artiodactyla > Physeteridae > Kogia > Kogia breviceps. The sequence goes on from NC_081326.1 coordinate 66,335,854, forward strand.
TTGTCAGTAAAGAGGAAACTACTCTTTTTTTTTTTTAAACTACGCTTAATGTGACAAAATCCTTGACCATGCGGTCAGAAGGCGCAAAGTGAGAGATGCGAGTGGTATGCTCTCTACGGGGCCGATTGACAACACTTGGCCATGTTCGGTTACCAACTGCAGACATGCTTGGTTGTTCTGCATTTCTGGAAGGAAAGCTGCATTTGCAAGGTGACAGAATCATTTCCATGGCAACAGACTGTCTGGTGTCAGAACAGAAATGAAAGCTTCAGATGCCAGCTCTGTACTGACGTGATGCTTATCATGCTGCTTCTCACAAGGCTAAGAGGGCTTGATCTCTCAGCAGACAGCAATGCCAATGTAGAAATCGTGCCATTTCTATCAGTATATTCACATCTCAAGGTTGAGTGTTCTATTTTTGTCTTGTAAAGTTTCTGGTTGTCTGCATGGAGCTGTCAGGGTCCTTGTAAAAACGGATCATGCTAGACCTTCAGGGGTGACACAAAGGATGACAAGGAGACAGCTAGGGCTTGGGTCTTGGCCTTCTAGGGAATGCGGCGTTGTTACCTACCTGTCACCTTGCTGCAGGATGAGGGGAGTGAGGAAGTGCAGTCAGAAGACCTGGGATGGAGCCTTGACTCCAGGAGGCTGGCCAGACAAGGTGGACCTGAGCAGAGAGGCTGGGCTGCCCTGCTGGAGTCCTCTGCTCCCTGATGCTATAAGCATCTTCCTGCATTTGCTAACCCCTGCTCTCACCCTGAAGTCCTGACCTTTGATGCTTCCCAAGACTTTCTCACCATGATCCGGGCACCCGAGACCTCAAACGAAAGACTTTGCTCTTGGCTCCTTTCCCAACCTCAGGCTTCTCCACAAACCACAAAGCCCTATCATGTTGCTCCTTAGCACTTAGCCCTTTCTGACTCATTCCTGTCTGCCCGAACCATAGGCCAATTGCATCAGCAGATGCCTGACCTTGCTCTGCACCTCAGAGACTGGGTGTCAAACAGTATCTCCCAAACGGCAGGACTTTCTTTTTGTTTGTTTTTTTGTTTTATGTGGGGTGTGTTTTTAATATGTTGATCTCTTTTAAAAAATTATTTATTTGTTTTTATTTTTGGCTGTGTTGGGTCTTTATTGCTGTGCACAGGCTTTCTCTAGTTAACGTGAACGTGGGTTACTCTTCCTTGTGCTGAGTGGGCTTCTCATTGCGGTGGCTTCTCTTGTTGCAGAGCACGGGCTCTAGATGCGCGGGCTTCAGTAGTTGTGGCGCGTGGGCTCAGTAGTTGTGGTTCTCGGGCTCTAGAGCGCAGGCTCAGTAGCTGTGGTGCATGGGCTTAGTTGCTCCGTGGCATGTGAGATCTTCCCGGACCAGGGCTCGAACCCATGTCCCATGCGTTGGTAGGTGGATTCTTAACCACTGCGCCACCAGGAAAGCCCAGGGCAGGACTTTCCAGCACTGTTAGTTAGCAAGATGTCCACAGGAAACATCTGGATGGGCATCTTTCAAAGGGAGTTAATCGTGATTAAAATGTCCTCAGTTTGCCTGTGGTAATGGTTGCCCGTATCTGTGAATACACTGAAAAATGTTTTGGTTTCTTTTTTTTTTTTTTTTTTTCTCATGGGAGGGAGCAGACTTTTTTTAATTGAATGAAGTCTTCTTTAAATTTTATTGTGCTTTACAATATTCAAAAGTTTCACACAAGGTTTCATATAATCCCATAATAACCCCTTTTATCCACACCCCTATATCGCCCCTGCCCCTTCCCTCTCCCCACTGGTAACCTCTAGCTTGTTGTCTATATCCATGAGTCTGCTTCTTTTTGGAAAAAAACGCTTATTTGCACACTTTACGTGGGCGAATTGTATGGTATGTAAATTACATCTCAATGGGGCTCTTTTAAAAAATGATTTAATCGAAAATGACAATTACATTAAACTAGCGAGATCAACATCTTAAATGTATTTAGTTCAAAACTGAGTGGATTTAGAGAAGAAATACTGTATACATCATAGAACAGGTGGTATGTGGAGGCGGTCATGGAAGTTTGGCTGTTCCCTGCCCCCCTTCCCCTTCCATAAACAATTTCTGAGTTCTTTCTGGCTGGTTTATGTGCCAGTTCTTAGGTTCCATATACTGTGGACCTACCCTTGATTAGTCAGTTATCACACCCTGCGGTTACCGTTTTCTCCCTCCTAAAGGCTTTTGTGTCAAGCACTGATCGTCGGCCCTTGGTACCACGTCTGGTAGACAACTTGTGGACTAGAAGTCAGGATTTGTCAACCTCGACACTGTTGGCATTTCCAATTGGACAGTTCCTCACTGTGGGAACCATCCTGTGCATTGTAGGGTGCACAACAGCATCGCTGGTCTCTGCTCACTAACTAGATGCCAGCAGTACCCACCTCAGATGTGACAGTGTGAACAATCTCAAGATGCTGACAAATGTCCCCCGAGGGGCAAAATCCTTTAGTACTGTTCTGAGTCAGTAGTTGTTGAACATTCAGCAGGCATTTGTGGTCACCTTCAATGAGCCGGGTACCATTCTAGGCAGTGGGGACACAGCAGTACATGAGGTGGACAAAGTTCTTGCCCTTAAGAAGTTTATATGGTACAGGGAGAGACAGGCAGAAACCAAGTGAGCAAATTAAACACACTGATTCAGATGGTGGTAAACACTAAGGAGAAAATTAAACAGGCTGACGGGATTGAAAGTGGTAGATGGTCCAAGGTAGCTTTTCTGAGGGGGTGATATGGGAGTGAGAGCTGAGCATCTAGAGGGGCCAGCCATAGGGAAGGGAGGGGTTGGCTCAGAGACCATCGGAAGGAGGGACGACTTGAAGGGACGTCTCAAAGGAAGGAATGAGCTCAGAGGGTTTGGGGAGCAAGAAGGAGGCTGGGGTGAGACAGAGCTGCTAAAAAGAGAGGCGGCGAGTGGACCTGGGGGATGTCAGGCTTGCAGAGTTCCGGGCAAGATGCTCGGATTTTGTTCCAGGTGAGATGAGAAGCCATTGCTGTGAGTGGGCAGGGAGTAATTTGTGTTTTTAAAGGTTTGCTCAATTGGCTGCTGCATGAAAATGGTCTACAGGGGTGCCCGGGTTGGAAGAATAAAGTCAGTGAGGAGATAGCAGCTGTCATCCAGGGAAGCAGTTTTGAAGCGTGGACCAGGCTAGTGGTGGTGGAAATGAGAGAGATGAGGATGGGTGATCATAACTGAGGGAGGGTAACAACAGCAAGGAATAGATGAACGAATGCCTCGAGAGGACACAAGAGCGAGACAAAGAGAGAGATGGGATTTCTCTCTGAAGTGGGGAGTCCACAGAGTTTATGGAGAGGAGAGACATGACTGGCTAATCAAATTAGACTCCATGCTCACAAGATTTCCCAGCCTGTGGTTCAAGTTGGGTTTCTGTTATGGAAAGACCATTGTTTTCTTCCTATAAAGGGGGTTAATAGACTGTAACACCAGCTTAATTATACATGTTTCCTTGACCACTTCTTTAGTTGAATATTTACTCAGCTTAGCATTTATCATTATCTCAGTATAGGGTGAAGCCATTGAACAAAAATCCCTGAATGTAAACTTTCAATAGTTTAAACCTTCCATTAAAAACAGGCCAGTCTTTCATCACGTATCTTGGGGAAAGGAAATAAAAAGTCTGCAAGACTTCCAAGGCCTCTGATTATTGCTTCCCTTCAATTTTTGTGAAATTCATAGTATTAGTAACAACAATGTGATAATTACAACTACTTTTTTTTTGAGCACCCACTAAGTGCCAGGTTTTTTAATGTTATTTTAGTTTTAATCCCAATTAAAATCCTAGAGGTGGGTGTACCTGTCCTTATCTGACAGATGAGGGGAAAAGTGGCCCAGGCTCGTTAAGTAACACATCCAAGATAATGCAGATAGTATGTTAGTTTCCTAAGGTGGCTATGATCAATTACCACAGACTGGATGACTTAAAACAATACAAATTTACTCTCGCACAGTTCTGGAGGCCAGAAGTCCAAAATCAAGGTGTCAGGGGGTCACTAGACTCTGAATGTTCTAGGGGAGAATCTGTCCTCGGCCACTGTTCCAGCTTCTGGAGGCTTTAGGTGCCCTTGGCTTGTGGCTGCAAAACTCCAGTCTCTGCCTTTTTCTCCTTTGTCTCCCTGTGTCTTCTCTGTGTGTCTCTTACAAGGACTCTTGTCATGGGATAGAAGACCCATCCATATAGCCCACGATGATCTCATCTTGATATGCTTGACATAATTACATCTGCAAAGACCCCTTTTCCAGATAAGGCCGTATTCATAGATCCCAGAGCTTAGTACAGGGACATTTTATTTTGGGGGGAGGGGGGCACCGTTTAACCCATTACAGCTGGTTACTTGTAAGTGTCAGGGCCTTCCCCTTTTGTACAGAGCCTCGTTCACACTAAGTTTGCATCATAAAAGTAGATGTGCCTTTATAACCTCAATCATTCTTACAGCCTGTTTTCAGTGACTCTGGACTAAGAGTCAAAGGATTTTTTCCATCTAAAATAAACTTAGCAGCATAATACAGTAAAAGTTATAATTATAGGTTTCACAAAGGGAGAAGCCTTCAAAATGATGTCAGGTATTTTAAGAACATTCTCTTGTTAAAAGATGCTGGTCTTGCTAACTCTAATTATAAAGGAGGGCAAATAATGTCAAAATATATCTTGGGAGTTTTCGGTGCAACAGAAAAATAAGCATTAACAACTAAATGACAACTAACATCTGGACGGATTGATGGTAGGGCCTTCTCCTTTCCTTTTTTTTTTTTTTTCTGGTGTTAATTAAAAGTTAGTTGTACCATTAGGAAGTTAGGCCAAATTTTTAATCCTTAACAACTTCTCAACCTTTCCCCTCAATCATGTTTAATCTTAAGTCTAAAGAAAACCCACAGCAACTGGGTCTATGCATCACAGAGTGAGGCAGAGAGCAAATGAGTCACTTTCTAACATGACAGGGCATCTGAGCAAACCAAATGCTCTTGGCTGAGGGGAATTTCAGGCAGTCGACTGCACAAAGCTGGCTGGATCAATTTGTCTGTAGTTTGACTGGTAATCTTTAAGACAGTTGATTAGTTGGCCATTAATTGCTTGCTCTGCAATGCTCCTCTCTCTCTCTCTCTCTCTCTCTCTCTCTCTCTCTCTCAGGAATGTGAATGGATCTGTCTTGGATGATGGATGGGGCTGGAATCTCCAGGCAATGAAGAACCATCCTCCTCCCCTCCATGGCAAGAATGTTGGCATCCTCAGCTCTCAACTCATGTTTAAATGAGAAATGAAGAAAAGGCACTGAGCACAGCTGAGAGGAACCTGAACTCTTGACTTGAGCGACCTCCAAACTCAATGGTCTAAATTGGATCCTGATGGGAAAAAATACATACACACACACATCAGTATGTATGTATATTGTTATAAAATATGTTAGAGGATAAGAGGATATTTGGACAATGTAAAAAATTAGAAAGAAGTGTGGTTCCTTGACCATACTATCTGCTCAGTTTTATAGTCTGTGTTTAGAAATGTAACATTATAAGCATCTTTTAAAAAAATGTTGCTGCATAATCCTGAGACATTATTTAATTCTGCAGAGGAGTTATGCTATAATTTAACCTACCTCAACATGATATGTTGGTTATGTGGATTGTCTGCTCTTCTTTGCTCTTTTAAGTAATGCTGGCAAGAACATCTTTGTGTCTGAAGACTTAAAAAAAATCTATCTATTATCTCTCTATCTATCATCTATCTATCTATCTATCTATCTATCTATCTATCTATCTATCTATTATAGATGAAGAATGTCGCCTGCCATGTCAGTAAACAAAGGATGTTACAGCCATCCAGCCCTCAGCCACTGCAGCTGCCGCAGCTGTGCACACTGAGGGGATTCAGGATGGAGAAAGACAGTATACCGGCCCTAGATAGTGAAGGCACACATCAAAGGAATGATTTAAACAAGCCCAGACTCTAGCATCTTTCCATACATAGTAAGCACTAAATTCATCTACTAGAGATATCTTGTTTTCTTTAATTAACAGTAATCTTTTGATGTTCTGACTACTTCTTTGTTTTTGTTTTTTTGCAAAAACTCCTATAAATCCTGGCTCCCCTCTTACGTCTTTGGAGCAGTCCCTCAGAGTTACCTGAGAGGCTGCCTCCTGGGCTTAAGTCCTCAGCAAGTCCACTGAATAAAACATAATTCTCATCTTTCAGGTTGTGCATTTTTTTCAGTCAATACTATTATCTATCCATCCATCTCTCCTTATCTAGCCATCCATTTATCCTTTATCAATCCATCCATCCATCCATCCATCCATCCATCTCCTATCTATCTATCCATACATTCAACCATCTATCCATTATCTACCCATCTATTTATCTGTTGTCTTTCTATGTCTATCTATCTATCTATCTATCCTCTATCTATCATCTATCTATCATGTATCTATCTATTTTTCTAGAGCAGATTCCCAGGTCAAAGGGCGGGGGGCAAATCAACCTTTTAGGGCCAATTAAATAGAGCTGGGTCTCCATCCCTCTCTCTTTCTCCCTTCCGCTCTTCCTTTTTTTTCTTCCTTCTCTCCCTCTTTCCCTTCTTCCTTCCTTTATTCCTCACTTTACAAATTACTGAGACAATAATCTCTCCCCAGTAAGCCTGGAGCATTGGCTTTAGGAACGTCTAAGGGATGAACATAAAAATCATGAGAAGGATGTATTTTTCTGCATCAACACCCACAGACTTATGCATACAAATGATACAAAGAGTCTTAGAGTTGGAACTAGTTCTGTGCTATTTTTTCCTTTTTCAGATGTGGAAAGTGAAGACAGAGGGGTAAAGAAATGTTTCTTAGGGCATCCTGCACCTGGACTCACAACCCCAGCCCAGTATCCTCCCTTCTTGAGGGCTGCCTGTAACCCAGGCAGTTACTCTGCTTTGTGTTTAGGTGCACCAACATATTTATTCTTCCTAAAGGCTCTATGATAGAGATTCTGCTATACCCACTTTACAGTGAGGAAACTGAGTAACATGGAGGTTAAGTCAAATCACTTGCCTTCATACCTCTCGGGTCTCTCTGGACTCCTCTGACTGACAGATGAAGCTGTCTGCACTGAGCTCGTGGGGGCATCCTCTCTCATCCTGGCTGTGCTTGTTGCAGCTGCAGGATGTAGGAGGAGGAGAAGATGTGTTCCCTGCCTTACACGGGGTAGCATCTTATTTTGCAGGAATAGGACATCAAACTTGGAAAATAGCTTTGATACAATACTAAAGTCAAGCCAGGACCAAATACACTAGCAATGGAGGGGAGGCTATTATTTACAGAAGCTTTGCTTTTTTTCTCACTTAATCCTCACAGTAACTTTTATGGCCATTCTGCAGATGAGAAAACTGAGGCTCTGAGGACTGTGGCAGAGCTGGTACTCATTCAGGTGAGATCTATCTATCTGGCTCTAAAGTCCAGGGTCCTTCAGTTACAGACTTCTTCATTCACCCATTCATTTATTCTAAAGTTTTATTTATTTATGTATTTAATTACTTATTTATTTGGAGTGAACACACTAACATGGGTCAGGAGCTACACTAAGAGCTGAGGATACAGAGATAATTTTTTTTTTTTTTTTTTTTGCGGTACGCGGGCCTCTCACTGTTGTGGCCTCTCCCGTTGCGGAGCGCAGGCTCCGGACGCGCAGGCTCAGCGGCCATGGCTCACGGGCCCAGCCGCTCCGCGGCACGTGGGATCCTCCCGGACCGGGGCACGAACCCGCGTCCGCTGCATCGGCAGGCGGACTCTCAACCACCGCGCCACCAGGGAAGCCCAGAGATAAATTTTTAAAAAGAGTTCCTGATATCATGAAACTCACATTCTAAGAGGGAAGACAGACAATAAACAGAGAGATGAATAAATGTTTAATTTCCCAGAGTGGTGATGCTTCAGAGGAAAATAAAGCAAGGAGGCTCCAGAGCAAGGAGGCAGAGAATGAGGGCTCTTCAGATACAAGGACACCATGCGGGAGCATCTAGAAACACTGCTGATGAAGTGGTGTGTGCAAGGTATTCTCAGATCTTGAGTTTCATGGCTCAGTACAACTATGGAAAAATTCATGGGCAGACATAGAAGCTGACCTTTTGATTTGGAAACATTTTCATAAAAATACATAAACACATTCAGTCACCCAAACAACTTCCATATTCTATCACCAAGAATTCGTAAAGGACTCTTTCACATCCCACCCCAAGTGTCAATATATTTAACTTCGTGAAAAATTAACTTCACTGAACTCATTTTTCTCATTTTGTTGCAGGTGAGGGAACACTTGATCATGAACTACTGTTTAAAAACCACTAATTCGGGGCTTCCCTGGTGGCGCAGTGGTTGAGAGTCCACCTGCTAATGCAGCGGACACGGGTACGTACCCCGATCCGGGAGGATCCTACACGCCGCACAGCGGCTAGTCCCGTGAGCCATGGCCGCTGAGCCTGCGCGTCTGGAGCCTGTGCTCCGCAACGGGAGAGGCCCCAACAGTGAGAGGCCCGCGTACCGCAAAAAAAAATTAAAAAAAAAAAAACAGGTAAAAACCACTAATTCTGCCCATAGGTGTTCTGAGCTCAGAAGAGAGGCTGGAATTGCTTCCTAGTAGTTTAGTGATAGTGGTAGTATTAGCTAATATTTATGGGATTCTTTTAATGTTCTAGGTGATATGCCAAAAGCTCTTCATTCACAATTGAGTTGATTTCTCGCAGCAACCCCGTAAGCTGGGCACATGGGCTAAATACTACATCTTTTTTTCTGGTGGAAAAACTGAGACTTTAACAGGTGTGGTAGATTCCCAAAGACATAGCTGATAAGTTGGAGAACAAGATTCAAGGCCGAATTCAAGAGAGAGACAATCCTATTGAACAAAGGAGGGATTTAAACTTGGGTTCTGCTGGGTGCGGTGAGAGGATAGAAGTCCATGTTTGGGTATTGTGATGCTGCTGTAGCTTTTGGTTGATTGGGGATAGGCAATACGTTTCTTTTGCATTCTGCCACTGGGAACAACTCTTGTTTAGCCTTTCCAGTGTCCATTGCCCCTATTTCTAGTAATAGCATCGTTATTTCGCTTTGGGGGCTGCCTCATCCTGATGACTATAATTTTGGTGAGACTATCACTCATGGTACCCACTCTCCCCTTGCCGAGGAGTGGGCAGGTGACATGAGTGAGGCCAGTCAGAGTCCTGCTGCGGAGCTTGACAGTTGAGCAGAGGAGCACAATTGCTGAAAACAGATGGTGTTGAAGCATCCCAAGCCAGAGCCCTCTCTGGAGTAGACTGTTCCTTAGTCCTTACTTCCTGAATTCAAGGAAATGCTTTCATCCACATCTGCTTCTTTTTAGTTCTTTTTTTCCTTACACTTATCTTTTTTTAATTTCTTTTTTAACATCTTTATTGGAGTATAATTGTTTTACAATTATATGTGTTAGTTTCCGCTTTATAAGAAAGTGAATCAGCCATGCATATACGTATATCCCCATATCCCCTTCCTTTTGCGTCTCCCTCCCACCCTCCCTATCCCACCCCTCTAGGTGGTCACAAAGCACCGAGCTGATCTCCCTGTGCTATGAGGCTGCTTCCCACTAGCTAGCTATTTTACATTTAGTAGTGTATATACGTCCATGCCACTCTCTCACTTCATCCCAGCTTACCCTTCCCCTTCCTGTATCATCAAGTCCATTCTCTATGTCTGCGTCTTTATTCCTGTCTTGCCCGTAGGTTCTTCAGGACCATTTTTTCTTTTTTAGATTCCATATATATGTGTTACCATATGGTATTTGTTTTTCTCTTTCTGACTTCACTCTGTATGACGGACTCTGGGTCCATCCACCTCACTACAAATAACTCAATTTCATTTCTTTTTATGGCTGAGTAATATTCCATTGTATATATGTGCCACATCTTCTTTATCCATTCATCTGTCGATGGACACTTAGGTTGCTTCCATGTCCTGGCTATTGTAAATAATGCTTCAGTGAACATTGTGGAACATGACTCTTTTTGAATTATGGGTTTCTCAGGGTATATGCCCAATAGTGGGATTGCTGGGTCATATGGTACTTCTATTTTTAGATTTTTAGGGAACCTCCATACTATTCTCCATAGTGGCTGTATCAATTTACATTCCCACCAACAGTGCAAGAGGGTTCCCTATTCTCCACACCCTCTCCAGCATTTATTGTTTGTAGATTTGTGTGTGTGTGTAGATTTTTTTTTTTTTGGGGGGGTACGCGGGCCTCTCACTGTTGTGGCCTCTCCCGTTGTGGAGCACAGGCTCTAGATGCACAGGCTCAGTGGCCATGGCTCACAGGCCCAGCCACTCCGCGGCATGTGGCATCTTCCCAGACCAGGGCTCGAACCCGTGTCCCCTGCATCGGCAGGTGGATTCTCAACCACTGCGCCACCAGGGAAGCTCTGGGTCTTTATTTGACTCATCAAATTTCTGATCCCACTTATCCATCAACTTAGACACACAGACACACACAGAGTTGAAAACAGAGGGAGTATTGAATCATTATATGTTCGTAGCTTGGTAATTCTTGGTAGTGTTTATCTAGTAATACTCTACATACCTTAGTTTAATACCACACACACCATACCTTGAAAGGTAAATATTTTATGTTTACATATATTTGTGTGTATTGGGAGATGTATAAAGTCCATCTTATCTCAGGAAATTCTGGCTTTATTCATCGTGAGGAGCAAAATAGTCTGATATCGTGGCTATTATTGAAACTGTGAGCTTTGAATCTGAGATTAATTTTTTCTCTTTCTTCCCCCTGCTTCTCATTCTCCTTTTTACCCTCCAGTTTTTCCTCTTCTCTCATTTTTCATTTTCTTGAGCAGCTGAAGAGACACCTAAAATGAACTGACTCCATGAGGGTTAGTTCACACAACGTAAATCAGGAGCTAGGAATGTAAATGTGGCTCTCCAAGTATGCAAATTGGACTAGGCTTCATATCATGCCAAACAGCTGCCAAGAAAATTAAAGGGAAATTAAATCTTACTTCCAACTTTCCCCTGCATTTGTACTTTTGTGGACTTGAACTGACCATTTTGATTGTTACCAGTGTTTCTGTGCTAAGCGGATTTGACCTCTGTGCTCTGCCAATATTTTCCAACCATAGTTTGTATAAACATTGCATTTATCCCATGTGTTAATTCACTTCAAACTTGAACTCAAAATTGTGATGGCAAGCAGTCATTTTCTCCTTTGTCAGCTGTTTCAATCAATCATTGACCCAAAGGTTGGAAATAGAGCTGACAGTACTACCTCTGAGATCTTATCTATCTATCTATCTATTCACTAGAATTGTTTTACATAATAATGTATTGATGTCATGGCTTGGTAAAAATCTGCAAACCAATTTCCTTCTCCCTCCCATGGCCATGCTTACTAGGGACAAGTCTCTGTAGACACTAGGCAGTTAAGCAGTAATATGTCAGTTCTCTTTCCAGCAGTGGAGACAGAGATGCAAAAATGATGTATGCAATAGTTAAGCAACCTCCAAGATCTTAGAACTTACAAAGCCAGGATTTCACACGGAGACAAAATGATGATGTGGAGGTGACCACTGCAGGCAGAGAGAGAGGCAGCAAGTGCTTGTCCCTAAAGTAGGATTCCTCTGTTGGAATCACATAACATGAACATCTCATCTTGGGAAGGCTTCTGAATCCACTTCATTCATTGCTCTTACTTAATAGATGAGGTGACTGATGTCTATCAGGGGGCATGTCACCCAGCTAGATACTAGGATTCAGGTCTCCTGGTCCGCAAGGCAGTGCACGCTCCATTATTCCAGAACCAATTCATGACACTGGAAGAGCTTCTTCCAAACTCTAGGTTTTATTTGCTAGTTCCTTGCTTTTTAAAAATAAACTATGATAGTGTGGGCTTTGGTCTAAAATGATCTCTATCCCTGATCAGATCCTGCTTTCCTCCCTGAGACTGAATTGTCTGTTTATTCAGTTTTTACTGAGTACTTGTTGGTCTCATATTCTGGGTTTTAGCACGGAGGTAACAGAGCCGGCTCTGTTGTTTACTAGATATTTGGTCGTGGGAGAATCATGTAATTTATCTTTTTTCTTTCCTTTCTCCCACCTCTGAAATGGGGCAGCTATGAACACTTATCTGATAGGGCTGGTTGTTGTAATAATAAAATAAGTTGTATATGGAAAGGTCTTAGAAGAGTGACTAGTGAGTATAAGATCATATAATACCCTTATGTGAGGATGTTATAATCTAATGGAAGAAACTGGCATTAGAGATATTTTAAAAACTAAGTAACAAGTGTTATGTTAGAGGGAGACCCAGGGTTCTGGGAGGCTATACAGGACACTTTACCCAGGCCAGAGGAATTGGGGACTCCAAGAGTCCAGGAAGATGACTCATGTGAACCAAGTCCTGGGGAGGGCATTCTGGAGAGGAAAGACCTGCAGGGGAGAAGAGTTTGGCACTTCCTGGGTGCAAGTAGCTTCATGTGCTCCTTTATAATCAGAGTGACGGGTGGGGAAAGGGGCAGGAGTTTGATGAGCCAGGAGAAACGTGGAGCCTTGTGTGTCATGCTAAGGAGTTCAGACTTGGTCTTCAAGCCAAGATAATCCAGGAGTCTGCAAAATCATTCATACCAACTGTTTTGTGATGGGAAGCATGGGAAGAGAATGAAGATTCACTGAATGCAGGTTAAGCCCTATATACTTTATTTAGTTTCTCTAACTTAGTCCTCATGACAGCGCTACATAGGAAGCATTATTACGGCTGAATAAACTGAGTCTTAGAGAGATCAGCTTCCAGGAGTTTACATAATTAGTGGCAGAGCTGCGATTTGTATTATTCCATCAGACTGTGGAATATTCTTCTGCCATGCATAATACATTAATTCCAAAAAAAAAAAAAATCCACATAAAAGCTGAATGAATAGGACTGAAGAAATCCAAAACTTTGCATGTGATATGGAGGGGTTTTGTTCCACGAATCCAAAAGCATTACTAAAGCGTTTAATTATTTAAACATTATTTAAAACATTAACAATTGGTTTGAACATTAAATGCAAGTAGTAGAACTCATGTCTTATACAATTGCTTGCCTCCAAAACCTACTTTTTTAGCTTACTTAAAGTGACATTCGGTAAGAAGAAGACATTTATTTTAAAATAAAGAACAGAACGACTTGCTGGCCGTGATTTCGTGAGACTGCGTACGGAATTCAGCAGGAGACAGCGAGGGTGACTTTAATAGGATTTTACTGGACTCCATGAAACATTTGTCAGGTGAGACTTGAGTATGAGACTATTTCTCCTCTTGACAAGGGAACACAAGGCAAGCTCATCTCTGATAACTGCTCTCTGCTTCCATAAACTTCTTAGTCTTTGGAACTCTGGAAGGGGTTTTGGTGCCAATTTTCAGAATTTCCATACTTTTTAAGGATTTCTCCATGTCTTTCAATAAGCCTCATTTTTCAATACAGTCCCAGATGATCTATTTCCAGAATTTCCCATATGTTCTTTAATCTGGTACTCACTCTTCACAATTGAACATCCAGACGACCAGCTTCAGTCCACCGGGGATTCCGATATAATCAAAGATTCCCTGCTTTCAGCACACCAAGTGGTTTTTATCTTTGTTTCAATTGTTTAGCAGCTAGTGTCAGTGCGTACGTTTTTGCACTTCCCACTCATCTTTATAAAACACCGGAGCAAGTTGCAATAACACATTGAAATCATTGCACAAACAAGGCTGCAAAGGCCAGTGATGCTGCAGAATATATCTGGATTCCGATTATGAGGTGGGGTTAACGATGTCCATGTGAAAAGCAAATGTGTAGAAATCCAGAATTGCTGTAATGAATTTATTCAGTCAACACACTGTCTTAGGGTGACTTTCCCGGAAGCAGATTCTAACACTAGGATTTGTATGAAAATGACTTATTTTAGGAAGTGTTCACATTAAAGCCTGCAGGAGATTGGGGAAACGGGACAGGGAAAGGAGGGAGGCCAATCAAGGGTATACACTTACGTTGGACACAATAAGAAAATAAGCTAAGATGGTCCCATGGAGGGGAACTTTGCTCACTCCTATAGATGAGTAGTACAGGCAGTGTAGATCATACCCCAGAGGTATCCTGTCCAGGGATAAGGGGGCTGGAGTATTTATACACGCTACCCACTCCCTGGTCATTGGCCTGGGCTATCCAAATTCCTAGTCTTCCGTTCTCTGTGCTTCATTACAGGTAAATCCAGCTGGCTTTCAGCAGCCATGGGGGCAGTCCTCCAAAAAGAGAAGCAAGTGCTGGCTGTTGAGAATGACAGGCCTCTGGGCAGATGTGTGCACAAAAATGGTAAAGGGATCTAAGGGACTGTGGATGAGACCCTCTGCCAGGCACTCTCCCAGTATGCAATGGAGGAAAGGGCAAACATTCTCTCTCTCTCCTCTCATAGAGCTTAGAGTTGGGTAGGAGGAAAATAGGCAAGGACAAACCAATAGCAGATTGTTATACATGCAGTGAAAAAACTAAGCAAGGGGCTGATTTGGATAATAAGAAATCTACTGTACATAGATGGTGAGTAAAGGATTTTCTCTGGTGGTGACTTTTAAGCTGTGGTCTAAAGGATGACAAGGACTAAACCATTGGACAAGACAGGAGGGGGAAATTTTCCAAGTATAGGGCTCAGATATGCAAAGTCCCTGCACTGGGAAAGACAATAGCATGTACCATGAGCTGAGAGAAGACCAGAGAGGCTGGAGCCCAGAGCCTGAAGCGTGATGGTAGCCCAGTTATCTGTTGCCACTTAACGAACCACCCCCAAAATTAGTGGCCTAAGATATGTCTTGCCACCATAGTCATTCTGGGGGCTGGATGGGGATTGCTCTGGAAGCTGCCACTGGTTCTTGGATGGGCCATGGCTCTCATAGGCTAGTTTGAGCTTCTTCATGTGGAAGCAGTATTTGAGAGAATGAAGGAGAAGCTGCAGTATCCTTTGAGGCCCTGCTTCATAAGACACACAGTATCACTTCCACCAAATTCTACTGGTCAAACTAGTCACAGACCAGCCCAGAATCAAGAGATCAGGAAAAAGACTTCACTTCTTGATGGGGGGCATTGTAAAGTATTTGTAGCCTTTTAAAAATCTACCAAAGGAAGAGGCTATGACTCGAGATGTGCTGGGGCTCATATTAAGCAGGTCATTGTGGGCCATGGTAAGGTGTGTAGATTGTGGAGATTTAAGTGTCCAGTAACTAGTATCCATCCTCATCCTCGATCAAGATCTAAACTAATATGGAAATACTTTAAACGTGTTAAGGTGCCTGGACATCAAATTTTTCCTTTATCTCTTAGGATGTGCTTTGTATCTGTGGACACATGAAGCCTCTAATAGAGAACGATGAAATTAAGCAGAATTACCCATTTGGTCACTGACAAATCTCTTCAATTATTAGATGCATGATCTTGAGCAAATTGCTTAACTTCAGTATGCTATTGAGAATAAAATGAAGCAATGCTTTCTAAGTGTTTAGTCCAGTACATGGCAGGGGATGAGTGTTCAGTAAAGCCTGCAGCTGTTATTAATAAATACATATAGCTCTGTGTCAGTGACTTACACAGAGTTCATGGAAGGTGGTAGACCTGCTGTTTTCTTCTTCCCTTATCCTCTTTTTGAAAAGACACTATTCTCCTTTTATCACAACCCTTTCCTTCCCTTTTCTCCAACATTTTTGGCATTTACTCACATAAATGTTTGGAGCATAAGAATGAAAGGAACTTCAGCAGAGAAAAATTTGCAGATCTTGACAAGTAGACCCTCGGTTAATTATCTTAGAGAAGACAATAGTGAATTTGAACAAAAATAATCAGTAAATCTCATTCTTTTATTCCGTTATGAAGACAAAAACCATGAGAAGTGATATTTGGCATCATCTGGTGTAACTGTTTCTAAGAAGACAGACAATGAAATATTTCCTCTCAGGAAAATTCCACTAAACACACATATGTATATGATACAGACTCTCAGACCTGCACATCCAAACAACTAATTGTTTCTGTCTTTAACACTTTGTATTGCCAGCAATTCACAGATTCCATAATTTACTGGATATCACTGTTCATACAGAAATGATGGTGGTTATCTCAGACATATCTATGGACCTGGCTAATACTAAGTATTTAAAATGTTATTGGAGATTTACAATTCTGTCATGGTGGTTTGAAAACAGACATACATAAAAGAATGTGGTGGATGTGTTCAATAAAACTTTATTTACAGAAAACCCCCACAAACGTTTTTGGGGATTTAAATCTAGGTAAGTGACTTCCACCAAGCACCCAGAGATATGTAATTTGTAATTTGCTGTCCCCTTCCAGAGTGAGCTAGCCAGATATGGAACAAGTATTGCATGGTTGAATGAAAAGGAAGCAGAATAGGAAAAATAGCCTCCATCCCTAAAGAGCAATGACCTATGAAATAGCTAAAGGGAATAAGGAAATGAAGTTTCTCATTTAAAAAGGAGAGTGAGAAAGAACGCACGCAAAGAGAGGTCGATGGGAGACCTAGGCACTGAGACACTGTAAGTCCATTGAGAGACGATAAACACTCTTGGAAGTCACCTTCCCTTGGATGCTTGTTGTGTTTATATCTCTTGCTTAATTTCCTCTGTTTCCTGCAAAAATTACAGTTTATTTCAGAATATCCTTTTACAGTGTCCAGGATACATTTATATCACTTTATCTGATTTTCATAGTTTTATGAGTTTGGCCTTATTTCCATCTCCAGCTTACACACGAGGATACTGAGGCTCTGAATACGTAAGCAACTTACCCCTGCCATGGGACTTGTAAGGAGCAAAGCTAGGAGTCGATCTCAGAGCATCCAGTTCGAGACAGGTATGCTTCTTACCATGCCAGAGTGCCTGTGACAATAATTCCTCCCCTCCAACCAAAGATCATCTTTTCCTTGGTGGAAAACCATGTTTCATACTTTCCTCCGTATTCTCTGGAGGAACTTGCACCTTCTGCACACATGGTTGGAACTCAATATACGTTGATTAATGGAAAGTTTTATTGGGCTGGAGGTAAATGGGCACTCCTTTCCTGCTTTCCTACTCCTAGCTCCAAAGGCTTTTGATACCCTCCTCTTAGTCTTAGAAATTCTCCTCTTCAAAAGCACATTTACAGCAAGTGTGTGGCGGGACCACAGTTCACATTCAGGCGGGCTGATTGCAGAGCCCATGATTTTACCAGTCCGTTCCTTGTTCAGTCATTAAAATTCTTTGAACCCCAGAGTTTCTCATCTTTAACTTGGGGCTACTTTGTTTACCTCAGACAGCGGGTGTAAGGTTGAATCCAGTTATAATCTAGCCCCTTTAGCAAAGTTCCAGGAACTTAACGAGCACTGGTTCAATGGTAGCTACCGTTGTCTTTGTTGCTGGCATTGTTTGTCACTAGCTTTCAACTTCTGTAGAAACCACTTTGTTTGAAAATTTCACAAAACAATGAGTCTAACCGCTTCCTTTCTAGATTCTCTCTGTTTAGGACATTTCTACTTTCATCTGTCTGGTTCATGCCTACATAATCATGTCAAATCACAATTCTGTCAGCCAAGAGTTCACTATCTATCCTCACCTCTCATTCTCAGTTACTCTCTCATATTTTTCCGCTGGCCAAACAGCACAGAGTTGGTTCAGCTACAATATTTAGCATGCAAACTGTGACATTCTTGAGACTTGAAGGAGAATCCAGATATTGGGACCATTCAGGGAAGACCAGATCATGTGATCATCCTACCCAGAATCCTTTGCAGGACTTGAAATTCATCAATTTGTTCCTTTAGGTTTCGGTATTGATTCTTGGGGGAAGCACATGTCCTGTCAATCCAAATGATGCCTTACAGTAAAAAAAACAAACCAACAGAAAACCACAAAAAGGATTTCTAGCCCTTTTCTCTGGGAAGTCTTACATCACTGGACAACTTGAGCCTTTTTACTTAAAAGTGTGTTGTCCTTTATAGCCAGGCTGGAGGTTACACTACAGCCCTACTGGTTGCTCAGAAACTGAGATATTTTCATGCTGTTTGGTAAGTGGCTGCTGGCCTGAGCCTCCCATGTGCCCACCACCACCATGCTGGCTCCACCAACCTCTCCTCCAGGACTCTCAGACTTTTTACAAAGTACACATACATTGCAGCTTCTCAGCTTCCCACCCGCTTCCTTCCTGGACTCCCCATTTCCTGACACCAGGGGCCTTTTAGGGACAGGTTCATTGTATGCACTTGAGTGGGGAACTTACCCTCTGTCTCCTTTCCCTGTACCAAGTTTGACCGCTATTATAGATGAAGAAACTGAAGCCCCCCCGCCCGCCCCAGTCCAGTCTTCCAATATCTGGTTTAGCACATAGGGTTGCTATGTAAGTTACAAGACAAAATGGGTACTTCGTACATCCTCATTTACTACGTTGTTTCTTGTTAGTGTTCTGGGCCCCAATCTATCTTCTCAACCACATAAGAGGGACCATATCTTATATTTTAATTAAATTTATTTCCTTTTATATTTTCCATTCCTTTTATTTTGTATTAGTTTATTCTTAATCAGTCACAGAGTTTACTACAGAGTGGTTTGAAAGAAAATATTGGCAGACTTTCTGCCTCTACTTATGTCTAATCTGTCTTCTAGGAAAAGGCTTTTAACCTTTCTTGAAAACAGACTACCGCCTAGGTCTCTATAAAAATAGTATTATTACAACTGATTCTTTTATGTTATTGCCAAAGGTAATTACTAGAGTGCTTACATATTCATGACCTCAGCGGATCTGCAAAGACCTGTAAGATAGGGCTGGCAGATGACAGTCCTGCCTCAAACAAGCTAATATAAATAGATCCTCAAACTCCAAAGCTTTATGTACTTTTTCTCTATTTTATCCCAACTTCTAAGAGCAGGAAATAATTGAGAAACACAAAAGAGATGAGACAAAAAAAGATACAGTGCTGGGCTCTGAACCAGGTCTCCTGTTATTGTCCAGACAGCTCTAGAAAGATCCTGGGGAAAAACTGATTCCAAATTCTTCCCTTGTCACAAGCAGAAACCGAAGCCCAAAGGAAGGGAAGTTACTGCCTCAGCTTTCTGTTACAGATGAAAAAAAACTAGTTTTAGAATATGGAATTTCTAGAACTTGGCCAAGAGTTCTTTCCTGATTCTCAGACCAGTTTCCAAAGCACATGGTGAGATTTCTAGACAAGAAAATGTGAAGAAACTAAAAAAGTAGCTAAACCAGTAAATTTTTCGGAAGGTTAATGCCATCGGTCTGTCTCAATGCATTTTAATGATGCATTGATTAATGCACAGCAATTTTTCTCTGTTGCTGAAATTTTTTTTTAAGTGAATCGATTAAGTGTTTGTATATTCTGACTTTCCACCTTCCTTTGTCCTTCTTTGCTCCCTAAACCTCTTACTCTCCCTCTTACTCTCTTTATCCAGGTATTTTCTCAGATCTCCTGTCCAATTTCATCTCTGCAGGGAGGCCTGGTGGAATGTAGACAGACATGGAGCCAGAGGAAGTTGAATTTAAACACCTCACTGCTCTCTTACGGGGTATGTCAAATTGGACAAATCATTCATCTGTGACATGTTAGTTTTTCTAGATGTACCATTATTACCTTAGTAATGTGCATCCCCTTTTTTGCTTGAGGGTCGGTATGTACTCACTGACCCACTCCCCATGAACTATTTCGGAATCGTTGCCTCATTTCAGTGTTTGTAGAATGTAATTCCCTGAGCAGGTCACTTCCAAGGTCTAGGGGAAGCAGATGGAACTGAGATAGTTCTGCAATTTACAAGCTGTGCAAAAAACACTTTAAAAAAAATCCTCATTGATCTTCCTTCCTTCGCTCATTTATTAAGCACTTCTAATGTGGCAGGCAGAGGAGGTACAGCGGTAAACACCATAGCAGGAAGACAGGCAACAACCAGACAGACTAGGAGACTCTCAACTGTGGTGAGTGGTACCCAGTCTTGATGGGGCAATGCCCTCCTGAGATGCCCCCAGCGGGTCTTGTACAGTTTTTCCTGTTTTGCCTTGTACCCTGTAATTGTCTGTGTATTATTTCCTCCGTTAGAAGCCAAGCTTATGAAAAGAAGGGACCTTGTGATTTTACTTCAAAATCCCCAATTCCTACATGGTGTCAGCTCAGTAAAAGCTTGCTCACATTTTGAATACCAGCCTCATCCTTGGTTTCCTCTTAGTTTTTCTCTACTCTTATTCCCTTTCTTCCTGAATTCTTAATATAGTTTTACAAAGTGCATGTGTTTTTATAAACTACCATAAATCTTCTGGAATGAGATGAATTTATATAAGTCGACAGCAAACAAATAAGTAAATACAAACATAAAATGCCTTAAGAGTGTGGAATGGGTGAGTAAATTAATAAGTATGTAAGCCTAGGTTAGACAAAGCATTTCAACTTTTGTTCGGCCGGCACTAGTTTAGGACTTACCATGGGAGACAGTAAAATAGGCCAGAGTGAAGACATGTCAAATAGACTTGAGTTTGAATACAAACTTTCCAAATTCTAAAGAGTTTTGTGACTTCAGCAAAGTAAGTTAACTTTGCTGACCCTCAGTGTTCTCATATGAAAAATTAGGTTAATGATATTCACCTCGTCAGGCTCCTAAAAGCATTAGATAGTATTACGTACAAAGGACTCTGCACACGATTGCCACAACCCACCTCTTCGAGTGCTAGTTTGTACCAGTGCTTTATTAAAGACTGAGACACAGAGTGGTTGATCAATCTACCAGCTTGTTACAATCAATCTAATGTTCGTAATCACTGCTCTAGACTCTTAGAACCACAAAGTAGGTACTCAATAAAAGGTAGCCACTGTAAGTATTAAGTTTATTACGTCTTATTGCATTATCTCTTTGGCAATATTTAGCAACCCACAGAAAAAGCATTTTATAAGAGACAAGAAAGCACAGACCAACACTACTGATATAAAGGATTATGACCTCAAACTTGGATGAACACATGTCCTTGTTTGCCAGGGACTCTCCCTGTTTGGTCTAATTGTCATTGTGTAAGAGTCCCCCCCCCCAACTTTTTACAAAAAGATCCTGATTTATACAGTGACCCTATAAAACCGATTCACATCCAATGACAATGGTGGTCAAACAGAGGAAAGAGAAAGAAAGAGAAACACAAAGCAGTATCATTCTGTAAACGTCTTCTCACACACGCATCCTCAAAAGAGGCTCCGATTTACGTGTCCTGAATCATGGCAATGGGAGGCGTGTAAGATTTGTCACCTTGGATTTTGAGGGTCTAATTATTTATACTCTAAAACTACATCTTTGGGCTTCCCTGGTGGCGCAGTGGTTGAGAGTCCGCCTGCCGATGCAGGGGACATGGGTTTGTGCCCTGGTCCGGGAAGATCCCACATGCTGTGGAGTGGCTGGGCCCGTGAGCCATGGCCGCTGAGCCTACGCATCCGGAGCCTGTGCTCCACAACGGGAGAGGCCACAGCAGTGAGAGGCCCGCGTACGGAAAAAAAAAAAAAAAAAAAAAAAAAAAATCAATGGCAGGATTGGGGATGGGAGCCATTTAATCTCATTTCTGCAGCTAGACCTGCCAGCACATTTGTCTTTCTCAAGACTATGCACACAGGTCCATTAGGTGGTGGGCGTGCCATAATTCTGCTGTAATTGCAATAGCATTATAAATTAGCGTTATAACACCGTGGAGTAAGTGCGCCAGAGCTTTGGTTCATGGCTCTGTGTGTTCTCTGTGTGCGACCATTTATTTTTTGGAGATGGTACAAGTTGCTGTGGGCATAAATATGCCCACATCCTCATGTCACATGATTACTGTGCTGTCTGCTTCTCTGATCAGCTTTGTGAGATCCTGCAATGAGGTAAGAGAATGGAGCTGTGAGCTATACTTAGCGTTACTCCTAACTAGCTATGTGAGCTAGTGAAGGTCATATTCCCTCCTTCACTTTCATGGTATATCAAGTAAGTGCATTGAATTGGATCACAGATTTCCAAATTTCAGCCATTTTGTTATCTCCTCATTTTGGGGGGGCCCTTTTCGCAAGTTATATGTACTATTAATTTTAAAAAAGTATTTGCCTATGCACCATGCAAAATCACTGTAATCACGGAGTTATGCAGACAGCATGCAAGTTGGTATAGAGAGGGAAGGCTGTTTTCTCCAGTTGTGAGAGTTTTCTGTCTCCATAAAGGGAGACAGAAAACACAAAAGTCTTCTTTTTTATAAGAGGCACTGGAAGTCTTTTCGTTTGTTTCCAAAACTTGTGTTCTAGCTCACTGACACTCTTGGAAGATTTGGTGCCATGGCCCCGGCAGACATACAGCTGGTGCCAAGAAAGAGCCTCTGACCGCTTCTCTTCCGTATATTATATCTACCACCCCTCAGCGATACCCTCTTGCTTTGGAAGCCCCTGGGGTGACCCTAACCACACCATACCTCCCCAATCTCTTTCACCGTCGAACTCTTGAGGCTGAAGGCAATTCTTGGGATTTGACTTCTGTACCTTTTGAAACGGAGTTTGGAGGCAATCTCGGCTTGTCCTTTTGTCCTTCAGGCAGGTGCCATCTCTTCCCAATCCGCTGTTCTTCTTTTCTGGTACCACAGAGGCAATTCTAGAAATTTACACTTAGGCAGATAACAAATCAGAGAATGAGAACCCCTTCTTAAAAGAATCCCTCCCAATAATTTGCACAATAGTTCGGAAGTCTTCCTCCCTTCACTTCCCAAAGGCGCTCACTCTCCTTCTGTCCCGGACTCCCCTTTATGTTGACAAGGCAGGTGTGGAGAGGGAGTGGAGGCCACTGTTTTTGGAGGAGCCAACTCTCTAACTTCTAGCTCTGCATAAACTTTTGAGAAGCCCCAGCCGTCAGTGGTTATCGTAGTGGAAATAGTGTCTAGCTCTTTCGGCTTCCGCTCTAAGTAGTAGCTAACTTAACACAGCACCCAGAGTGATCGTTTAAAATGAAATAGAAATCAGATCTTATCACTTCTCTGCTTAATACTCTTCAACATTTTCTCCTCTCACTCAGAGAAAAAGATAAAATCCCTAAAAGGATATTCAAAGCCATGTATACACTGGCCCCGTTAAAATCTCTGGTTGTATTTCCTTCCACTCACCTCTGTCTTTGAGCAATCTGGCCATGCTGGGCTCCATAGTCTCGAAAAAGCCAAGACATTTCTGTCTTTTAATGTTTCTCCTTCCTTCTGCCTGGGATATTTGCATGGCACTCTCCCTCACCGATAGGTCCCTGCCCAAGTGTCCAAGGGACACTGTGTCCAAGTGTTCAGGGGAAACTATGGAGCCTTCCCTGACTACCCTACCTAAGGCAGCAACCTCTCTTTCCTTTGGCATGCTCTGTCTCCCTTACTGTGTTTTATTTTTCTCCATAGCTTATCTTTTGATATATAATATGTTTTTATTTGTCTTTTTGTTTGTTGTCCATTTCCCCTCTTTAGAATGAAAGTTGACAAGGACAGAGATTTCTATCTGCTTTCTTTATTGTTGCATACTCAGTACTAGACCAGTGCCTGGCATAGAATGGCATTCAGTAACGTTTGCTGAATACATCTGAATAGGTAAATGGTTGAATTAAGCCTGTTACTTTTCCATCCTTCCTAGTATGTTTCTATCTTGTTCTTTTTTTTCTGTTTTAAAAAACTTTACGTGGAATAATTCATGTAATCCAGAAATTAAAAATAAATAAAATGCTGTCTAGTATTGATAAAAAGTCTTCCCTCAAATCTTATGACTCTTACCAAAATTTCTTTATGCATATACTAGTGCTTTACACATGTATATAAATATATATATATATATGCTCCTCTTCGCCTGACTGCTTTCTACTACTATAGATTTCTTTACTCTTTAAACATTCTTTTCTTTCCTCCCTCCCTCTTTCTCTCTTCTTCTCTTTCTTTCTTTCTCTCTTTCTTTTTCTTCTTTCTCTCTTTCTTTCTTCCCCTCACTTCTTTTTGCTTTCCTTACTTTTATCTTTTACAACTCATTATATTTTCTGTAATATCTAGTCCCTTAGTTTTCCTTCTGTTTTCTCTGTGTGTGTGTGTGTAAGATGGCTTTGCTTCTTTCTTCTACATCTCTCCTCAGTGAGGTCAGCTCATCTCTAACCTCTTCCTGGGGTCTTATCATACCTTCTGCATTTGGGCTCGAGGTCCTCTTTCACAACAGCAACTGCCTTACTAATATGTTTTGATTCCTGGCATGCTTGTTCGCAACTTTCTTCCCATGCCAAATCTTCATCTCCTGGGAAATGTTGCTTCTCCTGTCCTCAGTTTTCAATAGTATCCTTGAATGATGCCTTGTTCCTGTTGTATGACTCATCTCTTAATGAAATAGGTTTCTTCAGACCACCTATTGTCAGGTGATTCCAATGAGTGGGAGAATAGCCTCAAAATGTTCACACCCTAGAGGCTCTCTCCTTGTCCTTGGTTACCCTGATCCCTGCAAATATCACTGACCTGTCTGATTCTTTGTCAGTGGAGCTTTCTCTGTCTCCCCGCCAAACATGCTCACTCAGCTCTCTCACCTTTTGCAAAGAAGGGTGGTAGCTTTTGCACGTTAGATCATGATCCTCACATTTACGAAATGTGTCCTTAATGACGTTTTCTGAGATTTCAGTGTCGGACCCTCTTGTCACTCACTCATTGTGCTTTTTTTCATCTCTCCCTCCCATGGACCTCTGCCAATCTCAGTTTTTGGCAGTTTTTTGTATGTATTTTGGATTTTGTGGATCATATGTGTCATAATGTCATATCTGCATTATATTGAAAATGCAGGTTGCGGAGTGTAAAGTATTTTAAAAATATTTGTACTTTAAAAACATGATTTCTTGGAAGAGAAGTGAAAAAATGCTGACTATCCCATCATGTTCGTGTGGGAAATTCTTAGTCCTTGTTTTTGACTGTGTTGCTTCTCATTAGAGTTCTCTAGAAAGCAGATTAAGTAAATTTCCTAATTTTTTATGCTCTGAGCTTTCTGAATTAAAGTGTTTGGGGGCATTCTGAGAGTGAGGTTAGATGTTTGCTGAGTCAATCATCTTCTCTCATCAGACTCCTAGAAAAGAGTTGCCCAGGGAAAGAAGTGTGTGGACTATGAAAATAAAATTTACATCCAAAAGGAATGCATTTTGCTATTGGGAGAAGTACTGGAGTTCACTAATACTCTTGCTTTAGAGAGGGTAATGTTTATTTATGGTCACATAATATAACATCAGAGCTGGAAAGAACCGCAGATGCCTCTTGACTAATACATCACTTGAAACACTTGAAAGATGAAGAAACTAAGTTTAGAGTCTGGAACTGACTTACCCCATGGCTTCAGGGTCAGAGTGTTGACCCAGAAGGTTATAAGCAAAAGCAAGTTGGAGGGTACAGGCAAAGTGATATTCTGGACACTATCCAGGCTATGTAGACTAGTGGGCAGGATAACTGTTATAAGGTCGCCTACATAGCTATGATCCTCTTTCTTTGTCTTATCTTTGTTAAAGACAAAGATAGTAGTAATCTAACAATTCTACATAGAAGAAGCCCCAAATGTGACTCTCTCTACTATTCTTAAATATATACTCTAGTTGTTAATCTCTTAAATCTTTTTTTTTTACATGGGGTCACCCAGAGACTTGGAGGGTAGGTAAAACTCCTTAGCCTTTTGTGTATTATGTGATCCAAGTCATGTCTCCAGCCCAACTAACCAAAGAACTTATAATTGGAGTCTCAGGTGAAAGCCCACCTAATTATAATAAATATAATATTTAGTTATATCATATATAAATAAATAAAATAAAGTGGCACTTGATTTTTTATTTTCTATTTTCTCTTGTGCATATATCTCTCTCCAGGACTTCCTAAGAAGGGGTGATAAAGCCTTGGCAGGGTGTGGGTCTTCATGGGTCCTATAAATAACCTCTATAGTATCCCCAAACGCACCGTAATCCCAAATAGAAATTATCGGTATATTTAAGCTCTCTGTCCTGTTCTCTTACTCACTCACCAAAGCTAATTGAGAAGTAGCTATCTTATTGCCTATGTGTACAAGTACAGTTTAGCAGGGCACAAGAAGAAATGATCTCCAAGTTTAATTGCAGCCACGTATTTAATTAAACAGAATCCTATGTTTATCATTTCCCAATATTTTTAAAGTGTTGGTTTAATCTGTGCTGCAGATACTTCTTAAGATGTGTTGTGAGCTGTCCAGGATGACTTTGGGAATGCTTAGATTATGACTACATTAACAGTGCAAGCAATTAGGCCGCAGTGGGAATGTGCAAAGCAGCAGGCCTGATGAGTTCAGATTGGATCCCCTCTTTGGTAAGCAAATGGGCACCTGCTCCTCTTTGAACATCACTGGAGCAGATCACGTTTCCCTTCCTCTGTGTATTGGTGAGACTGGGGTTTTCTGCTTTAAGAAAAAAGTATTTTTTGATCCAACCTTTTGAAGATAAGATTGGAAAGAAAGTTCTAGGCAGAGGGAAGTACGGAGGAGTGCAAGTAAATGAAAAGTAGTCTTCATGCTTATCAAATGGTTCTGTGTGGCTGAAAGTTCAGAGCAAGGACAGGAAATAAGAGAAGAGAGAAGAAGGATGGGGGAAGATAGCAGAGAGGAAGCAAAGGTTGGATTTTGAAAGGTGTAATCTGCCACTCTAGGGGTTCTGGACACTATTCTATGGACCATGAAGAAACATTAAATTATTTAATGCATGGAAAAATATGATTAAGTTTCTCTTTTACAAACTTCACTCTGGCTGCAATTTCAAGGATGGATTTAAAGAACGCAAGATCAGACATAGGGTTAACTTTGAAGCTATGGTGGTAGATGAAGATGACAGTGATAATAGGGGTAGCATGGCAGACATGGAGACGGTCATGATCATATAGTAGGTGACTTAGTTCTCTTAGTAAACCAGAGGTAGAGAATGTCATTTCCCCTGTTTTAAGGTTGAGGATAAAAGTCACACAGAGGGTAAGAGACAGACTGGGATTCCACCTCGAAGGTCTAACTCTAGAGGTTGAATATATCCTGGAGCGCAAAACATGGAGCGCCTGAAACAAGGCAGTCCCTGTAGATCACAGATGGCTAGATCAGGAAAGCACCTATTCATTGGATTATTCTACTTCATCTATTGACTCTTTCTAACTTTATTAGCTTGAAGCATATCATTTATTTATTTATTTATTTATTTATTTATTTATTGCTGTACTCAGGCCTCTAACTGTTGTGGCCTCTCCCGTTGCGGAGCACAGGCCCTGAACGCACAGGCTCAGAGGCCATGGCTCACTGACCCAGCTGCTCCGCGGCATGTGGGGTCTTCCCGGACCGGGGCACGAACCTGTGTCCCCTGCATCGGCAGGCAGACTCTCAACCTCTGCGCCACCAGGGAAGCTCCATTTATTTTTTTTTACAAGGATATGGTAGAAGTTAGTGAGATAATTTACTCGACACTAAAATTTTTCTCATACATCCCTGGGAGATTTCCTATAGAGTTATAAGGGGGAAGGAAAAAATTTAATCCAGAATTTATAAAGATTTTCACACGAAAGCAGTTCCTCCTTATATCTGTGGAGACTTATGGAAAGTATTGTCCCAGAAATGCTCTGAAATCCTTGAAGGCAAATGTAAGTTAAGCAAATTACACTTAATGGTAGGGCTGATATTCCATGAATAAATGAAACTTGGTCTGTTTTTCATTTCCATGAAAAAAAAATTAGTTCCCTGTGCTAGATCTATTAGCTAAAAATAAGTCTCCTACATGTTAGGTTCAGAAAGAGTCACATTTTAGATTATAAAATTAGAATACCATTTAGACATCCAATTTCATAGAAAATGGATTTTCTTAACCTTTCAATAACTCTAAGTTTTTTTCTTAAGATGAAAATAAGGAAAGGATTAATTTCCCAAAACATCTTAAAATAAATTTAGTAGATTTTTTCGCTCCTGTCTCCCTCCCTCCTTTCCCTCCCTTCCTCCATCTCTTCTTCCTTCCTTCTTCCCTCTTATTTTTATTTTTATTTTTTATTTTTGGCCATTTCACACGGCTTGCAGGATCTTAGTTCCCCTACCAGGGATAGAACCCAGGCCATGACGGCGAAAGCACCGAGTCCTAACCACTGGACTGCCAGGGAATTCCCATCTCCCCCTCTTTTTAATTAAGCATTAACCAAAAGCAGGGAAATCCATTTGAAGGAAAAAACGAGCTCTTCTCTCTTCTTCCTTAGCTGTAGAATCTGCACATCATTGACAGAATGTTGATTTAGAATTACATTAATTGGCAGTGAAAGACTTCATATAATCCTGTTTATATGACCTCCAATAATGTTGAAAGATCAAATAAAAAACCTACTCTGGCAATTTTCAGAAGCTGTCATAGACTATAACAGAAATGATTAAGATGAATGAACTTCCAGTTTCCACAAAATGTGAATTTACATTTTACACAAAACCCATTTCATCAGTCACCAGACCTGCTGCAAAAGGATGGCTTCCGTGGGGACCAAGTGCCTGCTTTTCTTTATAGCATCTTCAGAAAATCCTTATTCATTGTTCTTAAACTGCAAATACTTGTAACTTCTCCAGAAGAATCATCACCAGGTTTTATTGTCCTTATTCAGGAGAGACACTGGTTTTCAGTGTCAGTGCCAAGATCCACCAGTAACATAATTGGCAATAGCTCTTGATTTTAGCAAGGGTCATCGTAACATTTTAACATGTAGATATTGAAAGAAGGGGCAAGATCTCTAAAGGATGGTCTAAAAAATGCATAACAAAATTTGAGAGTATTCATTCATACTTGCCTAAAGGCATATCTTTTTCTTTTCATTTTGTTAAAAAATAGTGATTCAGGGCTTCCCTGGTAGTGCAGTGGTTGAGAATCTGCCTGCTAATGCAGGGGACATGGGTTCGAGCCCTGGTCTGGGAGGATCCCACATGCCGCGGAGCAACTAGGCCCGTGAGCCACAACTACCGAGCCTGCGTGTCTGGAGCCTGTGCTCCGCAACAAGAGAGGCCGCGACAGTGAGAGGCCCGCGCACTGCGATGAAGAGTGGCCCCCGCTTGCCGCAACTAGAGAAAGCCC
The DNA here is from genome assembly GCF_026419965.1 of Kogia breviceps. NCBI lineage: Eukaryota > Metazoa > Chordata > Mammalia > Artiodactyla > Physeteridae > Kogia > Kogia breviceps. The sequence goes on from NC_081326.1 coordinate 66,365,019, forward strand.
TCGCACAGAAACGAAGAACCAACACAGTCAAAATAAATAAATAAATTTTAAAAAAATAGTGATTCATACTATTGCTTATGTTCATGTAACTTTCAACATACTGTTTTTTTTTTATATATAACCTTCAACATTTTTCTTTCCTATTCTTAAAATAATAATTTTGAGGGAACATGAGAACCCAGTGTGGCCTTGGTTAAGAAGCGCCCTCTTCATCAGAGACTGGGCTCTGGTCCACCAGGCCTGACCGGTGCTGAGAATGAACAGCAAGATATGTACACTGGAGGTAGAGAAGAATGGAGATTAGTCATGCAGGCGGCAGAGGGACATTGTTTCAGGCAGGGTGGCCACGGACCTGAACAAAGCTAGGGTGTGAACCATGCAGATGTCCGGAGCAAGAGTATGCTTGGCAGAAAGAATGCAATGTATAAGATACCTGAAGTGGGAGTGGGCATGGCTGGAATAATAGTTATTCCCAATCTTAAAGGGCTACTTTAAGGCTGGCATAGGACAACATATGTGGTAATACCTAGAACAATGTCTGGAACTTACTAATCCCTTAAATGAATGCTTTTAAAAAATGAGATCTCCCCTTAACAGCTGACTTTTGATAAATTAAAATGCTACATACAGGGAGATTGTACAGAGCACAGTTGAATTCTTCAATGATTCACAAACCGAAGGCTTCAGAATCTAATGTTGTCTCTCAGCAGAGTTGGTCATCATAGTATTGTTAAAATAAGTTCTGATTATAAGAATCTGTAGTTAGTATAGATTCTAAATAAAGCAAAATATACCATTTATAGTCATTTAATGAGTCTTTACTATATTAGTTAGAGTAAATAACAGTAGCTGCTGTAACAAACAATCCTCTAAAATATGGATTAACACAAAAACGTTTTCTTCTCACTCACAGAATTCAACGTGGATATTATTTGTCAGGTGACTTTCCTTCACACAGTGATTTAAGAATCAGGCTCCTACTATTCTGAGATGCTGCCATCTTCATTGTAGTCATTGTGGAAAGACAACAGGAAGAAAGTGGCGTGTGTGGGCTTCTGGGAACAGACATACCACTTCTGTATACATTCTCTTGGCCAGAACTCATCATATGGTCCCACCCAGCTGCAAAGGGCTGGAAAAACAGTTTTCCTGAATATCCAGAAGGAAGTAAAATATTTGGTGAACACATGGGCACAGACGTTATAGTCATTGTCTCATTTATTATATTTATGAGGTAGGTGATATTATTCCCATTTGTTTCCTGGGAAGAAATCTGTAAAGGGTCACAGATGTGGTGAGTGTCTCACAGAGATTCCATCTTAGGTCTGTATAATGAGTCAATGTCCTTTATCACTTTCCAGTGTCTCTGGAAAAACAAACAGGGCATGCATGGTGTCAGAAGGAGGCTGGACCGACTGGAATTTGGTTATCTGGGATATCTTTCTGCTGTGCCCTTAATAGCTTGGTAGATTTGAGAAGTCACTCCCTACCTCTGCATGTCAACTTCCTCAGGAGAAGCAGGACTGTTTGATCATTAAATTCTCTAGCTAAAAAATACATTTAACTTTATTGCTTTTACATTTTTTATAAGTCTGTCAGTTGGAGAACTACTTCTATGTCCCTTGTAATGGTCCTCATAGGAGCTAGAGGATAGTGGGGGAAAAGCTCTGCTGGAGTCATATCGGTATGGAATACTCAGCGCCTTCTTCGTTCCCTTTATTTTTGTTCCCCTTGAAGAATTTCCCATTTGTTAGCGGACCCCACTGTCAAAGAGCAGCTGATTCCTGTTGGTTTAGGAATGAGTCCAGCACAGCTTATGTTCAACAATCCTGGTCTTTTTTCCGGAGCACCCTGGGAATAGAACCTGCCAAATCTCTTTCACCCTAAACTCAGCATGAAATGCGTCTGTCCAGGCTTCAGAGCAGCCCAGCTCATAAAGCAGGAGGTTGCTGAGGCAAAGTGGATACTTGTGCTCCTCAGGAACTCTGCGTGTCAAGAGCCCTCCCCTCCTGGCTCCGCTAGGGATGCTGAGGTTTTACAGGTTTAGAGTCAAAACTACAACTATGGCTCACAGCCAGCTTCCCAAAAAGGGGATGAAAGTCCCCGTCAGAATTTCCCCCGCTTCTCTTCACCTTTTCTTCTGTGTCTGGTTGGAGCAGAGCCTGCTTTTTCTTTTCTTTTCTTTCTTTCTTTCTTTCTTTCTTTCTTTCTTTCTTTCTTTCTTTCTTTCTTTCTTTCTTTCTTTCTTTCTTTCTTTCTTTCTTTCTTTCTTCCTTTCTTCCTTTCTTCCTTTCTTCCTTTCTTCCTTTCTTCCTTTCTTCCTTTCTTCCTTTCTTCCTTTCTTTCTTTCCTTCTTTTTTTGCCAGAAATAGGAGGCTGTTTTCTGTTCTCAGGAATGAAGAACGGTGGCAAGAAATGATGTCAAACATGATAAAATGTTACTGGGACAAGATGGCGATTTTTACAATCCTGTGACATGGGAAATCTGGGCCTGAGATGAATGAAGAATTTCCAGAATGTGGTTTTTGGAAGTTTTTCAGAATAAGTCAAGTGCTGTAGGTGCTAAGGGAAAGGAAGAGATATAATCACAACCAGCTGGTAAAGCATTGGCTGGCCACAATCTTTCTGGAAGCCTCAAAGTAATCTAACTCATTCATTCATTCATTTATTCATTCATTCTCTTTTATTGAACACCTCTACCCGTATCAGACACTGAGGTTGGTCATGGAGCAATAACCTCCCAACCGGACTCTCCACTTCCGCTCTTATTCCCCTGAGTCCTTAATCCATTTGTTTCCCGTATAGAAGTCAGAATGGTCTTTTAAAAAACGTAAGTCAAACAATGTCACTCCCTCATTAAATTCCTTTTAATACCTTTCCATTGTGTTTAGAATAACCAAGACTCTTTACTGTGGCTGCAAGTCCAGCCTGATCTGGTCTGGACTTGTGTCTGTTCTGTACTTACTTACTCTCACTTCCGTCTCCCTGTTTCTTACCACTTCCCATCACACTGGTCTCCTAGTCCCCTGCACACACTGAGCTCTTGCCATAGCAGACCTTTTGCATTTGCTAGGGAGCAATCCTATGGGATTGTTCTTGGCCCAGTTCATTGTGGGCCTGGGTCTTCCTTTGCCTTTAGGTCTCAGCATAAATTCTACTTCCTCTGAGGGCTCTTTCCTGATCATTCATGCTTAGTAGGTTTTTTCCTTTATTCTCTACTGTAGTACCCATTTATCTTCTGGTCTAGAAGTTATCATAATCTATAACACATATTTTACTTGTTTATTGGTTTGTTTTCTCATTCATTGACTGTCTCCCCTACTCAAATTGAGCTGTTTTTCTTTTTCACAAGAAAAGACAGCCATAAAAAAGATCTAACTAAGACCCAGTCCCCAGAACTGTCAATTATGTGGGAAAGAAAGATGTTCCAAGATACGACCCAGATATGCAATGATAATGACCATGTCAGAGGGAAGCAGGGCATAAGGAGAGAGGTCTTTGAGCTTCCCAAACTAGGAGGTCGGGGGAGTCTTCACCAGTAAGGTGAATTCTGAGCTGGGCCTTGAACTTGACCTTGAAGTGGTTTGTGGATGGAGCATACGGGATAGAGCTATTCAGTGTGTTGAATAATGCAGGGACCTCTGTGCAGTTGAAGTACAGTGTCTATAAGATGAAAGAGGGATGGATGAATTGGTAGGCAGCTGTGGCCGGATCTGGGAGAGTTTGGGATGATGGAGCATGGAGAGAGTGTCCGCCTCCCCACATACTTTGAATCTAGTGAAAACGTATATTTCCCCCTCTGCCGACACTTAGAAAGAGAGTAATGCTTCTACTGAGAATTGTCTCCTTGATGTGATTTTGAGGGGGAAGAATCCATTACCTACACTTAATTTCTTGCCCTCAATATTGTCCCCAAATATATCCTTCACATGACTTCAAGCCTATCTGTGTCTGACTTGGATATCTTGGAGTGACTTAGAAGAAAAGAATGAGAGAGATATGACATGATTATTTTATTTTTCATTAATGTCATTCAAATATTCCCTTTGGAGAAGGATCAAAGTATGGTTACTGTTTGATTAAGGGCTGTTTAAAGTGACAGGATGGTGGCCTGTGTTTTTAGGTAGGAGCTCACCTGTGGTCACAGAACGTCTTGAATGCATTGCAAAGGCTTCTGTAAACTGCAGTGTGACTGGAATCACTGCTGTAGGATTTGCATTTTCTTTACACAGGAGGACCAGAGGCAGTAGAAAGTAACGGGTCTGTACCAAAATGGGAAACTGGAAAGTCAAAAGGGAGTTCATATGACTTTATCTGGTGTTGTTCCCTATTAGTGCTAATTGGTATAATTCTGCTTTCTTATTAAAGCCATTCAGGCTAATGAGTTTGTTTTCACAGTTGTGAGTAGAGCGGCTGGTTAGGGAGACCTCTTGAGCTCTGGTCTCTCCCCTGTAAAACTGAAATCACAATTCCTATCACAGAAGATTGCTTGAAATGCTAAAGAGATGATGCAGGCAAGATGCCGATTATGATGTCTGGAATATAGGGCACATCAATGCAGGCTAGTGCATTATTTTATTATTATTATTATTATTAGTTACTCCTATTGTCACTAGAGTGACTTCTGCACATTCACTAGACTATAGGTAAACAGGCAGAATTCATATCTAGTTCCTTTTTATCTCCATAGCAGCACAATGACTAGCACATAAATAACCCTTGATAAATATTTATGAAATGTTTTTAATTATTAATACATAAATTTTATTTATTAATAGTTTCTTAATGATTTGAATTCTCGTTAAATTATTTGTTCAAGAAACATATTTTTTCCTCTTGTACTCTTGTTCCAACTTTTAGTCAACCCCTCAGCAAGAGGGAAGAGGCAGGTTGGCACTATTTTGATAGGGTTAAGAAGGGCTTTGGAACCAGGCGGAGCTGGATTAGAACAACTGCTATGTGGCCTCCCGGACTCAGGTTTTTCATCTATAAAATGGGGCTAATATTTGTAGTAATAATACTTATAACAATACATATTTCATAGATTTGTAATGCTAAGCACTTAGTCTATATATTTCATTGATTTCTCAAGACACCTAGGGAGGGAGGTGTTAGGATCATCTGTTAAATGGTCTCCTATGGGGGGAAGGAAGATTAAACCAGATGAGATGAGTGAAGTGCCTGGTTCATAGAAGAGGCCCGATAACAACGCGTTCCATTCTCTTCTCCTTTCCTCCACGTCTCTGGGCACTAAGGTGCCGAGACGGGCTGTGGAGGAGTTGGGCTGGGCTTGCAAGTTCATCCAGCTAGTTCCCAGGCCTGTGCCTTTTCCACTGGGCCTTAGAGCTTCTGTCAGAGGTGCCTGGAAGATGTTTTTGCATTCATATGAACCGCTCCCTCTCTCTCAAAGCCATCTTCACCTAATAGCTGTTTGGGGGCCAGGCAGAACGAGTCAGGCAGTCAAAGCCCGCTCCCAAGGCCCACTTCCAGGTGACGGAGACAAGTGCGACACTTGACCCAAACACAGACCTGCCTGGACTAGCGGTCCTTAAGCTCAAGTCCTCGCATGCACTCTGCCATTTTGCTCACGAAAGAGCCAGCAGTGTCTGCCCATCAACTTCCGAGTGGGAAGTGGCTTGCTGTGGAATCAGTTTGAGGTCTCCTCGAGGCTGCCTGGTCTCTTTTTCAATAGCTAATGGTAGGGCTTCCCTGGTGGCGCAGTGGTTGAGAGTCCGCCTGCCGATGCAGGGGACGCGGGTTCGTGTCCCGGTCCGGGAAGATCCCACGTGCTGCGGAGTGGCTGGGCCCGTGAGCCACGCCCGCTGGGCCTGCGCGTCCGGAGCCTGTGCTCCGCAACGGGAGGGGCCGCAGCGGTGAGAGGCCGGCGTACCGAACTACTGGTAGAGCCTTGCTGAGAGGGCCAGAGCTGAATCATCTTTGGTGCACGCTTCTTTTGTGTGTGCTGCCAGATGGGCACTCTCTGCTTTCTGGTGCAAGGGACAGCAAGCTTCCATGTCTGAGTCCATGTAACCTCGCCGGCTGGCTCTGTCCACATAGTTCAACGAAACAATTTAGCCGAGAGAGACAGAGAGACAGAGAGAGTTAGAGTTGGTGGGAAGGGAGGGAGAGAAGGGAGAAGAAATCCTTTAAACTCTGGGAGGAGACCTGAGTCCTCCAGGTCACATATCTGGCCTGACCAGGCAGAGTGAAGACGTCTCATTTGGGTCTCACTTGGAATCCCCCTCCTTGCTTTCTGACCTCGCTGTCGCTACTCAGAAGCTGGGAAGTGTGCCTCAAGGAAGAGGTCTGACTCCCTGCGCTAAGCCTTTGTTTCTGTAAAATGGTGACTAATAACTCACAAGGTTGTCAAGGGACTAACTGATCTGATACAAAAGAGAGACTGGCCCGTCCCTCACTGCCACCCTCAGACTGTGTCGGGATCCGGTGCGGTCCACTTCCATAGGCCACTAAACTCCGTCCTAGAATGTTTCATTCTAACGGTGTGATTAATCGCGCCTTTTGTTTAATATCGGTCACCCTCCCCAGAACAGGAGATCAGCATGTGCTGGGATAAGGTCAGTCTCGTTCGCCACTCCGTTTTGGTCGTCTAGCCGAGTGTCTGGCAGCAAGGGTAGGTACTCAATATTTGTTGAATGATTAAACTGCAGATTGTTTTAACACATTCCTAATGCGTTTCCATCAGGCCCTTGCCTTCCGTTTTACCCCTCCCCAAGCCATACTGCTCAGAGGTGTTGTAGTAATCTTTCTAAAGTACAAATCTAACTTTTCACGCCTTTCCGTAAAGCCCCGCTCTTCCCTTTTTACAGACAAGGAATATTCCAGCTCCTCATCCTCAGCCTCTGGTCTTTCCTCTCTGTAATTCAAGCTCTCATCATCCCAGTGTACTGGGGTCACTCCAGGACACAGCACCACTTAGAGCATCTCTGTCTTTTCACATGTGATTCCCAATGCCTAAACTCTGCCTGAAATGTCCTCTCCTGCTTGGAAGTCTTCTTCACACTTGTTCTTCTTCTTCTTTAGTTTGCCCACACGGCATGTGGGATCTTAGTTCCCTGACCAGGGGTCGAACCCGCGTCCTCTGCGTTGGAAGTGTGGAGTCTTTTTTTTTTTTTTTTTTTTTTTTTTGCGGTACGCGGGCCTCTCACTGTCGCGGCCTCTCCCGTTGCGGAGCACAGGCTCCAGCCGCGCAGGCTCAGCGGCCATGGCTCACGGGCCCAGCCGCTCCGCGGCATGTGGGATCTTCCCGGACCGGGGCACGAACCCTCGTCCCCTGCATCGGCAGGCGGACTCCCAACCACTGCGCCACCAGGGAAGCCCGGAAGTGTGGAGTCTTAACCACTGGACCGCCAGGGAAATCCCACCCTTGTTCTTCTTGGAAAACTTCTGCATATTTACTTCCTTTGTGAAGCCATCCCTGATCAGGCCTCCAAGTAGAAGTGTGGGTCCCCTCTTTGTGTCCTCAGCTCTGTTCTACCCTTCATTTCCTAATTGCCAGTTGTATATGTGTCTTCCCCTAAAATATAGTAAATTCACCGGGGGTCTGGGTGGGTGAGGATTGTAGCCAGTGGAAGGGGAGGGGCGCAGAAGTCACAGTGGCACCGGGTGAGAGGACTGAAAAGAAGAAGGCTGCAGTGACAAGCCTGCACCGGAAATAGTGCATCTCCAGCCCAGGCTGGATGCAGGGTTCTGTGCATCTGTCAGGCACCTGCAGCTGCGGCAGCTGAGGGTGTGTTCTGAAATAGACCGCACACCAGGTGAGAGTGTGTGTGCCAGTGTTCCTGTGCCAGGCCTGGCACGTGCCCCAGAGTCAGGCGCCGATCCAGATTAGGTTTGAATTCCCTCTATAAGCAAACAGCAGAGCCGGGAACAGAGGCGCCTGCTAATTTCAAGTGGATCAATGCCTTCTCTGCTGGAGATGGCCTAAAGCAGGTCAAGAATCAAGCCAGGCCCCCTTGCTGAATCAGCTGGTCCTCACTGGTGCTGGAGGTGTGCGATTGGGGTTTTGCCTCTGACTTCGGAGAACTGGTTATCTGGCCTATGATATCTAGCTGGGTAGAGGACATTTTGAAATAGAAAGTAGAGATTAACGGCAAGGTAGAAAGAACCTAGGCCTTGCAATCGGACAGATTTGGATTTTCCTACTGAGTGACCATGGATAGTCACAAACTCTCTGGGCCTCAGTTTACCCTTCTATAAAATGGAAATAATTACAGTACCTGCCTTATGCCCTACTGAGGATTATGTGTGATACTTCACTGTATCCAAGTGTTGCTTACCCTACAGCAGTAGTTCTTAACTAGGGGCAAGTTTGTCCTCCAGGGGACATCTGGCAATGTTTGGAGACATTTTTGATTGTTACAATTGGGCAGTGTGCTACTGGCATGTACGTGGTAGAGGCCGAGGATGCTGCTAAACATGGTATAATGCACGGGACTCCCCCTGCCCCACAGCAAAGAATTGCCCAGTCCAAAATGCCACCTGTGCTGAGGTAGATGGGGACAGCTGTAAAACTTTCCGAACCTTGCTTCCTTCATCTGCAAAGTGATAATAAACAAATCTTTTCCATGGGTAGGTGGAGGAGATGGGTGTTAAAATGCTCTGGGATATCACTGGGATGTTCTTTGAATGATTCCTTCATTACGTACTCATCAGTCTGAACTGGAATGGTCTTGTTTAGAACTAAACACAACCATAGAAGTCAGACTGCCAATTACATGTGAATGTCTACCCTTCCAAAGAGGTCGTCTTAGGGCTGAAAACCTCTTGTGTTAGGTTGTCTTAGGGCAGAGAAACTCCAAGAAATTGAGGAACGTAAACAAGAAAGATGAATATGAGCCATGGTGTTTGGACTTGTGGGGTCTTTCTCAATACCTGCCGGGGACTACGAAAGGAAGAGAGAAAATGAGAGTGCAAGAAGTGGTTTACTTCTCTCCAAAGAGTGTTCACGATCATTATCTGATTTGAGCTTTTTTTTTTTTTTTTTTAAATTTTTATTTATTTATTTATTTTTGGCTGTGTTCGGTCTTCGTTTCTGCGCGAGGGCTTTCTCTAGTTGCGGCCAGGGGGGCCCACTCTTCATCGCGGTGCGTGGGCCTCTCACTGTCGTGGCCTCTCGTTGCAGAGCACAGGCTCCAGACGCGCAGGCTCAGTAGTCGTGGCGCACGGGCTTAGTTGCTCCGTGACATGTGGGATCTTCCCAGACCAGGGCTCGAACCCATGTCTACTGCATTGGAAGGCGGACTCTCAACCACTGCGCCATCAGGGAAGCCCTGATTTGAGCTTTTGTAAAGTAGAACAGCACACATTATTATTGTTACCTTCAGTGAGGGCACTAAGCCTTAGAGAAGTTCTGTGTTTAATACTTGCTTGATATATAAACTTTGGGGCACAGAGAACACTCGCCAGAATGTGGTTGATCTGTCTTTGTCTCCTGATTTTTACTGTATTGGAACACGTATGGGGTTGGAGGAAAGTACTAGTATTTTCCAAAATAACAAAAGTGTTCTATGGAAGCAGAAATGTTTTCCATTTAATCCTTACAACAGCTCTTCCAAGAAGCAATTCCCATCTCCATTTTATTGACGATGAGAGGGAGGCTCAACAAGACTGAGTAACTGTACCCCGTTACACAGCAAGTAAGTGGTGAAGCCAGGATTTGAACTCAGCTCTTCTGTCTCAAAATCTTGTGCTCTTTCCTCCCAATGGGCTTCCTCTGTGTCCCATATTGCATGTCAACAGAGTACTATGGCATATCTAAAATGACCTTCCAGCAATATTTTTAAAACTAAAATGACAAGGCTCTTCCTCAGCAGAAAGAGATTTCACTTAATGGCAAGTCACACAACCACTTACATTTCTCTTTGCTCTGTTAACTTAGTTCTTGCAAAAAAAAAAAAGGTTACAATCAGCGATTTTGCCACAAGAGTGGAACTGAAACCCTTAGCCAGCTGTGACCGAATGATCCATTATTCATGTAGCACACTGGTTCCATCATTGCTCACCACCTTGCTTTCCTGTGCTGGACTCTCATTTCCACTGGTCCCTTTGGGATATTTTCTGATTGAGACCACACGGAGCAAGCCCATGGGACTAGTTACACCTAACAACATCCCTCTATCCACATTAGATTTAGAAAGGCAATCTTTTCTATTTCAACATTATAGAAAGCATCTTTTTGTTGCTGTTATAAACTAAAGACATTTCTCACTGTATCCAAAATGGGAGTAGTCTGCGGTATAGTTTTAAGCCATATGTAGGCAAGTAGTAGTCAAAAAAGAAATCTTTGCAAGGGAACAAGTGGAGTGTTTTAAATTCCAACAGTTGTGGCCAAGGTGACTTGATTGTAGCACATCTGTAGGGACCACGGAGAGATGGTCTTCTTAGAAGAGGAGGAGAATATTCTGAGTAACAGTATGTACGGAAGTTGTTCTTTTTCTGTACAATGCAATGGAGATTTACAAAATCTCCTATTGTAGGTTCAAGTCAAAACCCAGACCATTTACTGAGGATATAATATTTGTAAGGTTTTGTGTTTGAGCCTTCCATAAGTGCTATCCTCTTTAACCCCTCAACAATCCTTTTCCAAAGAAGGGTTTACTGTCGATTAGATAGCTGAAGTAATTTGACTAAGGTCCCATAGCTAATACATGGAAAGCCTGGAATCTATGCCCCAAATCTGACTCTAAGCCCAGGGCTCTTTGCACTACACATACTGCACTCACAGACACTCACGGAAATGTTGCAATAGGCATTATGCAGAAAGTATTAGCAGAACCCATTGACATTGGAGGGCAATGATGTCCTGGGCATTCGTCGGAATTGTGCAAGTCAGTGCTATTAGGAATTAAAGGAATAGGACCTGGAATAATAAAAAGGATATCGGTTTAGTTCAAGGCAAAAGATGAGCTTAATGATGGAATGCTGAGTGGTTGCAGACAGGCAGCCTGAGAACTCTCTGTACATAATAAGCTCTCATGGAAGGAAGCAGTCCTACATATGTGGATGTGGGCTGAGACTGGTGTGGATGGAGAAACCAATTAGATGAGAGCCAGGCGACAGCCGAAAGGGATCCAGAACAGGAACAAAAAGAGCAATTACTGCAACAACAGAAGACCTTAGTAATGCCAAGTGAGGAGGGTTGAGAGAGAGAAAACTATAATTGGGCTTCATTTATTCATTTAAAGACTGTTTCTTTAGTTCTAAATTTATGTCAGATTCACAGATACCAAACTAGCAAACAAAACCGAAAGTCCATGTCCTTATTTCATGCAAAATCCAGGTGTATAGTTGAGTACGTATAAGTATTTGGGTTTCAGTTTATATATAACTTCATATAATTTTACATATAGGTAAATATGGATATGGATATGTAATGTATATGTGTGTATAAATATTATATAATTGTGTAGGGGATGGAAGGGGTGGTGATATCTATCAACGAGTGCTTTGTTTTGCTTTTTAAGCTGTGAATTAGAGAATCCACTAAGATATTAGTGAGAGGAGGAAACTGAATCAAAGAGATTCAACTGTCACATTCGTTCACCCTCTTGGTGACTGGAGTGGCTATGTGGTAGTCTCTCCCCAAGGACAATTCTTATTTGGATATGGCATCCCTTACATGATCATTCGAGATAGCAGGGTCATCAGCCCAGCTGGGGCTGCTTGGTTGAGCTACTTAAAGATTAATGTGGAGGCTAGATTGGAAGTTTCAGGACCTGAGGTGGTCTGCAGCTCTGTCACTTGTTTGATAAGAAAAGCAGAGTTCAGGGTAAGGGAATGTGAGTGGACCCCAACAATAATAGATTTTTAGCCTTCAAAGACAACACAGCAATGCAGCACAGAATGTTCCAAAGTTCTGGAGTCAGGTAATTGTGGGTTTAAGCCTACCCACAGCTACCTCTTTGTTTAGTAATCTTTAGTAAATTAATTAATTGCTCTGAGCCCAGTATTCTAATTAATGATGAGTGAATAACAATGTTCTCTTCCAGCATGGCAATGGAGAGTAAATTGACTTGTATGTACAAAGCATATAATATAGTACGTCATCCATAGGAGGCAGTTAATGACTTATACCTTTGTTTGTCTGTCTCTCATTTATCTATCATCTATCTATCATCTATCCATCCATTCATCAATCTATCTCACAATTATGTATGGTTAGTCAAAGTCAATCTGCTATGTTTTCCAGGTGATCTTGGAGCAATGAACAAAGAAGTCTTTAATTGACACGTTAATACTATAATTACCTATAAAGTTTGACAATGATAAGTGCAAGTAGATAATGACAGGGAAAATTATATTTATTTTCGAGGATATATTTACCTAACATTTTAAAATTAAACATAACATTTCTATAACATGTATTATTAAACACATCGTATATTTTGAAATCAAAATTCGTGGAATTTTGTGAATTAATGGAATTCACAGAAGCATTTATAAGAATTGTGGCACCTTCTAGGTTCATTATATTTTTAAAAATCTGCTTAAAATTTCCAAAATCTTGTTTGCTTATAAATAACTTTTTATTGATCTCTCAAGACTTTGATCATTATACTCATTAGATGTTGCCTCAGAAAAGAATCATGTTGTTAATTGTGATCACAATAAAATATATCAAAAGTATAGAAGATGGACTAAATTATTATTAGCCACTATTGAGGTCATTTGGAGTACCATGCACAACTGATTGTTACTGATTTCCATTGATCAGCCTTATTTGGACTGTACTCCTGTCTTACTCCTGATCTGTATCCCATGGTATAGCCATCATTCACCTTCACACTGTCACATGTTCTTCTCTAGTTATACCTTTGAATTTTGCAGATCTGTACATTCACTTTATTCAGCAATCTATTGAAGGCCTAGCCTACTGTGTGGGTTCATTCCTTCATTCATTTCACTTCTTTAGGGAGTTTAATAGATTACAAGTATTAAATTAGGTTCTGGGGACACAATGAAACTAAGACATAATCTTCATCTTAAAGAAGCTTATGATACAATGTGAATGGGTGGGAATGCTGTATAAATATTCAAGCAGTATAATATGGTTGGCATAGACAGGAACTGTGACCCATGGATCATTTTGGAGGGCCAGCTAACCCAGAGTTAACCTGGAGCCTGGGAAGGCTTCCTGGAGGAAATGACACATCAGCTGAACATTTTAAGATAAAATAGATTAACAGTAGATGAAAATGAGGATGAACATTTTAGTTAGAGGGAATAGCATGTGCAAATACCCCAAAGCAGAAGAAACAGCAGCATTCTGAGAAACAAACGGTAGTCCAATGTGGGCGTATTAGACATTGGGGTATAAAGATGAATTAGACAATTATTTCTCTTGAGTAGTGTTTCATCTTCTGTAAAGGAGAAAAATGTATCAGAAGATCAGAAGAAAATGTGTTAAGCTACTGTATTAATATGTACCAAGTCTTAAGGGAGTGCCTCGGTCTGCCTGGCAGTATCAGGAAAGTCATCACAGAGGAGGTGACTTTGTTCCTCTGCTTGATCATAACCTCCTTGAAGTAAATAACCAGGTCTTTTAAAAATTTTGCATTATTCATTTGGCCCAGCATGGTAACATGCGCTCAGTAAGTATTGGATAAATCCCTGGCTTAATGTTATTTGTTACAACGAACCCTGGGTGACTGGAGCAAAGGTTGGCAAGAAAAATGTAAGCATGGTGGTGACAGGCCAGGTTAATACAAGGATGCTACCACGCGACATCACTGTGGCTTCTGATCTGGGCTGCATAGTTTCTATTAATCCACTTTCATATTCATTCATTGGCCAACTATGTGTTGGGCATTGGTTCAACACTGGTGAATGTAAAGATTAATTGCTCATGGCCTTGCCCTTGACAAAGTTGAGTCTGGAGCTGGGAGACAATTATTAGATCAATGTAATGTGAGAAATTCTCTGACATAGCACAAAGTGCTAAAAACCATAGAAACAGAAGTGATGATATTTATGGGTTGGGGTGATGGAGTGTGAGTAGGACTTGTCCTTGGCTTCTTTCTCTTCTCTTTCAAGGGCCTTCCCCTTAGTAGTTCATCCAGGATTGTATCTTCTACTAATCTCAATGTGGCTGATTCCCAAATCTCTTCCTCCAGTTATGGCTTCTTTCCAAAGCTTCATCCATATATATCTAATTCTTGTGTGACATCTCTACCTTATGTCCTGCTGACACCTCTAACTCAATTTCTTCAATTCTGAGCTCATCTTTTTCCTACAAAACTTGTTCACCATCCCTTTTCTTATTTTATGTCTAGCTCCCTGCTAGACCTAGTGATATAGGCTCTAATGCTCAGTGCTAACTTCTATTCAACTCTTTCCTTTCCCTACCCTTGAATCCAGTTCTTTTTTGTTAGTTCTTCCACTGTGATATCATTCATGCCATCTTCTGTCATTCCTACCATTACCTTAATTCAGGTCCACATTTGTTCTCTCATAGAAGTAACAGATTTTCAGTCATAAGGAATACATTATGTATATTTATAAAGCAAAAGCAGACCTCCAAGGTTTATCTCTTGATGGAGACTTTCCAGGAGAAGAGGGAGATTCTGGACTAACGGTTTTCGATCTTGGCTGCTATTGGAATTACCTGAGAGCTTTAGAAAATGCTGATGCCTAGGTTCTACTCTCAAGAGACTCTAACTTAATTAATCTGAGTGTGGCCTGGGGCACTGAGGGGTTTCAAAACATGTGTAGATGAGATTCTAATGTGAGCTTAAAGTTGAGAACCACCAAACTAGACCAAGAGAACCCAACTTTCTGCTCTGATTGACATACCCATCACCACTACTCTTACTGGAAGAGTGGGTGAAACTCTTGCATATTAATGCAGGATGGACATTTTCAAAGGCTTTAAAAAATATTAAACAGAAGGGAAATAAACATAAAATACATGAAGTACAAAAACATCGTTCTGATGCTATGATAGTCAGTTTCCTCCAGTCTGACAGATGAATGTGCCCATACTGAACAATAACCACAGCAACTGTATAAAAAGCAATATATAAACATAGAGGCATAGAAACATCCTTCTCTCATACTTGTTTTCTCTGCTTCCAGTTTTGCTCTACTCAGTCAATCTCAAGCATTACTGCCAAATTAATTTTCCTGAAAAAAGTTTTGAACTTATCAATCACTGTCAAATCAACATTTTTCAATAATTCCTTATGACTTACAGAAAAAAAAAAATCTCGAAATTGTTTCCCAATTTGGCTTACAATTCACTGTTCCAATTTTACTTATTATAATTCTCTTTCATGCATTCCTGCCTTCAGGGTTTTGCTTTTGTTGTTCTGCATCATTTGTTCCTTCCAATTTCACGTATATAAAGTCCCCTCATCCTTAAAGATTCTACTCCCATACTGTCTCCTCCACAAAGCTTTTCATGATCATTTTGGCAGGAAGTCATTTTTCCATCTTCTTAAGTAAGGTGGTCCTTTTGTAGTCTATAAAACTAACTTATTAACAATGAGGAACTTTTCACATGAAAAATGCTTGGTTCCTAAAATTATTTCAACCACTCCACGTGCAACGGTCATCTGCTGTATGCGCTTCCTGCTAGGAATATACATAGACAATGACAGACGTGGCCACTGCCCACAGTGAGAGGCTGAACGGGATACAAGACTTTAATTAAGCAAGTGACATTATTATTTGTGACTGTGTCTGGGAATTTGAGAGGAAAAAGCAAATGAGTGTCAGACTGTAAACTTCCACACTCTGATGAGGAAGTGAATTACCTTTCTAAATGAAACCAATAGTTGAGCCAATGATGATTAGGTCCTAATTCTAAGAAGTTGGTCCTAGAAATAAGTGAGGTAATGGGAAACAAGGCCTTGATTTTAATGAGACAACCTTGGAGGAGATGGACCGGTGAGGATCATTCTATTGCTTCCAGGAGGTTTTGGGATACAGGGAAATCTGACAAGGCTTAGCCTTGGTTATAACCAGGCTTCCTGCAGTGCTTATCCTACTAACTGGATGATATGTGAAAGCTCCACTTGATACCTGGGGCCTTGCTAAGGAGAAGCACTGTTGGTGAGGAGCCATTAGTGGCAGGTTGTGGACCGAGCAGGGTTGCTATCATTTGTCACCTGCCGCATCCACTGTGTAGGAGAATATGAAGACGATGGGGTCTCTCAGCCTGTGAAAAGATGGGGGAGACTGGGCCAGGGAGGAAGGGGTAGCACTACTACTTCGTGCATTTGTCCGCTAAAACGAATAATACATTTTACTCTTTTGAAGAGCTTATTATTGAGCCTCATCCTAATAAACACCTACAGCAGGGTCTGGAGAACTGGTATCCTCTAAAATCCTCTAGCTACTTTCAAGGAGCCACAGGCAGTTTCACAAAGCCTTTATCTCTTTCTACTTTTGTTATAGTTATTTAGATAATGTTTTTATCGCCCCTACTAAGCTGTGAGTCTCTTAGAGGAAGGATAAATTATCTTGATATTCCTTCAAATGCCTACTGCTATTTTTAGTACTGAATAGTGTGTGGCACTATTAGTCAACAAATGAATGAAGCATGAGTGTCTTAGTGTGTTAAGTCTGTTGTCACAAAGTACCACAAACTGAATGGCTGAAACAAAAGAAATGTATTGTCTCACGGTTCTGAAGGCTTGAAGTCCAAAGTCACCGTGTTGGCAACGTTGGTTCCTTTTGAGGATCTGTTCCAGGCCTTTCTCCTTGGCTTGTAGATGGCCATCTTCTCTCTGTGTCTCTTCATATCAACTTCCTTCTATGCACGTTTCTGTGTTCAAATTTCCACTCTTTTATATGGACACCAATCACAGTGGACTAGGGCCCATCCTACACCTTAGCTTGATTATCTCTGTAAAGACGCCATCACCAAAAAAGGTTACATTTTGAGGTACTGGGGGTTAGGAATTCACCATATGAATTTCTTTTTTTGGGGGGGCGGGTGGGTATGTGGGCCTCTCACTGCTGTGGCCTCTCCCGTTGCGGAGCACAGGCTCTGAACGCACAGGCTCAGCAGCCATGGCTCACGGGCCCAGCCGCTCCGCAGCACGTGGGATCTTCCCGGACCGGGGCACGAACCCGTGTCCCCTGCATCGGCAGGCAGACTCCCAACCACTGCGCCACCAGGGAAGCCCCACCATATGAATTTCTGAGTGAACACCATTCAACCCACACAATGAGTCAAGTCTCTCAAAGTCCATATGTTCTTCTTTCTTCTTCTACATTCTCCATTTACCAGAAATATTCTAGAGCTGCAATGTCCAATAAAACTTTCGGTGATGAGGAAAAATGTTTCCTATCTGAGCTTTTCAACATGATTGCCTCTTGCCAATGTGGCCATGGAGCACTTGAAATGTGGTTACGGTGGCTGAGGCATTGAAGGTTAAACTTCACTTGAATACACTACCGTGTAAAATAGATAGCTAGCGGGAACCTGCTATATAGCACAGGGAGCTCAGCTCGGTCCTCTGTGATGACCTAGATACTTGGGATGGAGGGGGTGGGAGGGAGGTCCAAGAGGGAGGGGAGATAGGTGTACATAGAGCTGATTCCCTTCATTGTACAGCAGAAACTAACACAACATTGTTAAGCAATTCTACTCCAATGAAAAAAAAACTTCATTTGATTTAAATTAATTTTTTAAGCAAAAATGATCATATTTTAAAGTCTACATTTTACAAATGAATACTTCTAATACAAAAATGTCCTATAACTAATCTATTGTAAAGAATTAATTCAAACTGTACCATGGGCTTGTTGATGGCCTATACGTCTGATGCTCCATGGTGAAGGCATCATCTCTCTGTCCTACCGGTGTGCTCTGTGACTCTGTTTGACCTCATCTGGAGATGACATCAAAGCAGGTACCTTTGAGGCCTTTGGGAATACAAGTTAGGGCCTAGGGGTCCATCTGACTTCTCCTGTGATGGAACCTGGCTTGGACCCGCGTTCTGGCTTCACTTCTTTCGTAATGATGGCATCTAATTCCTTCTTAAAATGCCCAAGAGGAAATGCTTTATCACCAAACTTCAATTGATTTAAATTAATTTAAATTTAAATAGCCACATGTGGCTAGCGGCTACCACATTGAACAACACAGTTCCATACGTTGGGAAGTGAGACCAATTCTTCATCGGAAGTGAAAAATGTCACTTCTGTGACTTGAAATCGATAAAGCCTATGTGAATTCATATTTGCATGGCTTTTAATCTCAGAGATGAATATTAAAAATATGTACACCTCATAGCAATAAGAACCAGACAAGGCAGAAAATGGAGGTTGCCCCTAAGGGCCAGGTGCTAACCAACAGATGTCCTGGCTTCATTAGAACTAGAATGCTTCTCAGCTAGGTGGCAGCAATTACACTCCAGTCTAGCCAAATGTTGGCATGAGAGAAGGTAGTGCCAGTACTGTTTGATCTACTGATTTCCTATGAAAAACTGGAAATCTAGGTCTTCATGTGGGATTTTCTGGGTTTTTTTCACACTGGCAACTGATTTTACCATTCTCCAGGCAGTCCCAATCTGGCTAAAGTAAACACTAAGGTTGGCTGGATGTAACCTTGAGTATCTCAGTTTGTGATCTCTGTTTTGAAACAAAAATTGCACAGAGCCTTACCTACAAGTATTTTCCTTGATCTTATTAACCGAACATCACAGAACTTTTGGAAAACATCAAGTGTTAAATAACACTCCTGAATGATGAGTTCTTTTCACACATTCCAATTTAGAGAGAACCCAAATGATGGACATTTAAAAGGAATATTGTGAATTTCAGGATCGGCTTGCTTCCAGAAGCTTCCAAAACTTGCACTGTGTTGTGATATTCCTAGGACTGACACATGTGTTTGTCTCTGATTTTTCCCATCAATTCAATTCATAGAACAAAAAAGAGGAGCTGACAGAAGGAAGATTGGCAATTGCCAGCTCTGCAGTTGCTCAGATCTCTCTTTGACATATGAGGACTCTTTAAAAAGACATAGGGTGATAAATATAGTAAGTTCTTTGTCTCCTATAAATACATTTGTTTTTACTCAAAATTTCTTTTGCTCATAAAATTAGTCTTGTCAACATTTAGCATTCACTGAGCACCTGCTTCATGCCAGGTCATGGGCAAGATGGACACAAGCCAGGTCAGACATATGCCCTGCCCACACCAAGGCTGAAAATTGAGCAGGGTAACTGGACTTTGGCAAATCTTTTTCAAGGCATTAACTCCAGTTAGAAGAAGTGCTATGAAATGGAAGTATCGAGTGCTGGGAAATCTTGCAGCAGCGAGTCCTAATGTTGTCTGGTGGAGTGTGTGGGAGTGGGAGGGAGTTAGCTCAGCAAAGGTGGAGGTGGGACCAGGGCAAGGCATGTGAAGTCTTGGGGAAGAAGATGAACTTGAGACTGTCCAGAAACTGAAGGCAGGCCATTGTGGCTGGAAGGTGGTTGAAAGCCAGGTGGAGAGGGAGCAAAATGAAGGTGGTCAGGTTGTGTGGGGTTTTGTAGCTCATACACAAAGACAATGGTCTAAGATGCCCTTTATGGTAAAAACAGTAGGTCTCAGGAAAGCATCCTGTGAGGGAGGAATTGGGCTCTGGCAGCTATGCTACCTGTGAATCAAGGCTAGTCCTCAGTGAAGTTTAACCCCAGCACAAAGCATACAACCCCAGTGCAAAACTTCCCTGTGCCGGGAGAGTTTAAATCAGCTTGTGTTGATTCTCAGTGGAGGCATATTTGCCCCCCCACCCCCGCCCAGGGGATATTTGGCAATGTCTGAAGACATATTTTATTGTCAGGAGTTTTGGAGGAGGTGCCACTGGCATCTAGGGGGAGGAGATCCCCTAGAGATGCTGCTAAACATCTTGTAATGCACTCACAGGGCAGCTCCCACAACAAAGAGCTATGAAACAAAACATCAAGTACACCAAGGTTTTGAAACTCAGGTTAAAGTGAATATCAGAGGAAGCTGTAATTAATGGGATTGGGAATTAGAAGCAACAGCAGATAAAGATGTCAAGAAGTGGGGTTGGGGGCCACACCTTCAGTTTTATGGCTAACTTAGCAAACATGAAATTGTATTAAAATACACAAATTATGTTTTGACTATTTGCTTCTTTCTTCTCAATTTACCAACTGCCAGTGGCATCTCTCAAAATATCTGGTCTCAGCCAATCAGCCTTATTTGCCTTAATAATCCTGACTGTAATTCTGTCTGCTCGGCATCAAAATAACTGTTTAGAATATTGATTGAATAAATAAATGGGGGGCTCCCCTGGTGGCTCAGTGGTTGAGAGTCCGCCTGCCCATCGATGCAGGGGACGCGGGTTCGTGCCCCGATCCGGGAGGATCCCACATGCCGTGGAGCGGCTGGGCCCGTGAGCCATGGCTGCTGAGCCTGTGCGTCCGGAGCCTGTGCTCCGCAACGGGAGAGGCCACAACAGTGAGAGGCCCGTGTACCGCCAAAAAAAAAAAAAGAATAAATAAGTGTACATTGACTTATTTCAACGGAATGAAATTTTGTTTAATTATAATAACTATTGAGCTACTCATTTGTGCAACGCACATTCTATGCTTTGATCTAATCCTTACAAAAGCCCTGCAAAGGAATTATTAACTATAATTGACAGAGGAAGAAACAGAGTCTCGGGTTAAGACCCTTGCCGAAGGTCAAACAACCTGTACATCTGTTTGATATCACTGCCTGTCCTTTTTCATTGCTCTGAATGTGATTTTGCATTGAGAATGGGATATGAACTAAATTTTATTTTCTTCATGCGTCAGGTGGAATCAGGTATGCCTGCATATATGAAAACCCCCCAAATGGTGACCCAACACATAAGGCTTCCATTTTAATGCACATAAATCAAGTCCAAGGTAGATAGAGTGGCTACAAGGATATCAGAGGTCCAGACTCCTTCTATCCTACCTAACCTTCCTTAGTACCTATTTGCATCTCAAGGCTGCCTCAGGGCCTATGGTGTCAGCTGGAGCTCCAAGCATCAAGTCGCTCAGAAAGAATGGGGTGGGATAAGGAAAAGCAGCGGGCCTTACCTCCTACTCGATTCAGCTCATGGTTAAATAACTCCAATGGAATTTCCATTTCAATGCTTTGCCTTACACATGATTGGCCATTCCTCTGCAAGGGAGCCTAAGACATGTCATTTTTTGGCTGGGAGTATTACTGTTATCAAGGAGGAAGGAGGAATACGTACCGTAAGAAGCCAGCAGCCATCTCTGCCAGACCACAGTAGCAGCTATCACACTTGAAGAGAAGCTTAGAGGTTTCTCATGTAGTTGCAAAATCCCAATAGAAAAAGCAGTGTGACAATTTCGTTACTGTCAGTTGATTGTGTTTGGGCCCATGAAGCCCTATAATACTCCGCCCTGCTCTAATGCGCCGCTTAGCTTCTGTCTGTTCTCTATCTCTTCTCCTCAACATTTGACCTGCCCTTCCTGCCTCTCCAATCTGACACCTCTTTCCATTTCTTCTTCCTTGGTCCTTTTTCTCTTTTGCTTCTGGTCTTCTGCTTTTCTGGTCTCTTTTCCACACGTGGAGACTCTAAAAGCGTAGCACAGGAAACTGTCATCCTACTCGTGCCACACCTTCTTTGTCCATTTCCCCTTCCTCATCCTTCATCTCTGCTACTTTGTGGAAAATCTTTTGTCCTTCTGAAAACTATCCTTCTTGACATGCAGTCCCACTTAGATGGTTGTAGCTGCGATTGAAGACTTACTTTAAGGTTGTCCGTAGGCAGTCTCCACACTGTTCCATGAATCTGCCTCCTCTGTTCTCACTCATTTATTCATTCTTTATTTCCACATTTATTGAACATCTACTCTATGCCACAGGCCCTTTGTTAGGCCCAGCAGGTTCTCCATGGGATAAAACAGACATGGTTCCTTCCTTGTAGCGCTATCTGGTGGAGGAGCCACATGCAAATCATAGAACCATCACTCATCCGTAGCTGCAGATTTTGGTAGGAGCTGTGAGGGAAGGGGTATCATGGAACATAAAACAGGAGCAATCTTGGAGGAGCCAGTGGAGGTGTCCCAAGGTAGTGACATTTCAGGTGAAAGCAGAGGGGATGGATGGGAGTTAGCCATGCAAAGATGAAGAGCGTCTGAGCTGAAGGAAGAGCATATACAAACAATCTCACCTGAAAAATCTGCCAGTGGAGAGTGATTTTCTGCTCTGTGCTGATCACTACTCTTGAGTCTGAGTAGAGACGAAGACTCTGCCTTGAAGGGACTTATATTTGAGCAAAGTGTTTAGAGAATAAATACAAAAAAAAAAAAAAGATACTTTCTGGTACTGATCAATTTTATGGAGGAAAAAAAATATCTAGTTGGAGGAGAGGGTGTGTTTGAATGATGGGGAGCGGTCATGGTTGCTGGACTGTAGTGAACAAGGGACAGAATGGAGGAAGAGGCATTTGGAAAGGTAGCTAGTGGCCAGGTCACCTGAGTTTCATGAGTGATAGTAAGGTTTTGTGGAGGCACAAGGAAGCCTTGGGGATGTTTCAAGTATGAAGATGATATAACATGAGTCGTACTTAGAAAGATCACTGAGATCCTGAGAGTAAACCATGTATACATGGAATGCAAGTCCTTGGACCAGAAGGAATCCCTAGGGAGTGAAGGCCAGGTGCCCAACCAGGAGCTCAGAGAGTACGCCAGCTTTACTTTGTGACCTGGGCAAGTTACTTACTCTAAGTCTCACCATCAAGTGGAGGTTATGATAATGGCTCACAGGATCATGATGACAGTCTGATGAGATAATATTTTACAGCAACCTCGCCCGATACCTTGCACGTGGTTTACACATCCAACCCCATCTCCCCTTCAATGTGCTTATCACTCCCCTCTGACAGATCACACAGGGTCTCAGGGGGGAACGTTTTGATCATGAGACACGAACTTTAAATCGGAACCTAATAGATTCTATGACACTTCAGAGTCTCAGCAATTTCAGAGTCTTGAATCATTCTTAAAAGAGAGGAACCCGCTGGCGCTCAGTTTGCATTTTGATGTTTCACAATGTTTTGCAAACAATTCAAAGCACTTCAGAAGCCTCAAAGCCAGCCCCACCCCACCCCACCCCACCCCACCCCACCCCTCCCCACCCTCCCGGCCCCCATCTCCACAGGTTTTTTTTTTTTGTGGTTCGCGGGCCTCTCACTGCTGTGGCCTCTCCCGTTGCGGGGCACAGGCTCCAGACGCGCAGGCTCAGCGGCCATGGCTCACGGGCCCGGCATGTGGGATCCTCCCGGACCGGGACACGAACCCGTATCCCCTGCATCGGCAGGCGGATTCTCAACCACTGCGCCACCAGGGAAGCCCTCCACAGGTATTTGAAAGGAAGGGTTGATTGAACTGGAGTCACTGACTGTGGTGGATGAGAGTGAGATAAAGAATTTCTTCAGAAAGAAGTTAGTAAAGTAAGTTTCCTTCTTATTCCTCTAATATCTCAGCTAAATCTGGTCGGTCAACATGGACTTGACCATTGGCGCAGTTCCCCATCTTTACTCTCTGGCCCCTATTATTTTGTCTTGCTTGGGATTCTTGTTTCTGTCTACAGCAGTCTCCTGCCTTGAACACCTATAAAACCCAGTGAGCAACCAGCGTGAGGGAAACAAACCCAGTGCCTAAATGCTGTGTATCCTTCACTTGGCCAAAATGCATTTTGTAAACATCTGAGAGAAATGAAAAAGAATCACTCCCTAACTGAGAAAATCAGTTGATTCTAAGGGATCAAAATAGGTTATAAAAACTGCTGGGATCATGTTCCCATGAACAGAGTGATAATGAGACATTCTTCAATAAAGGGGGGATGATGAGAAGATTATGGTGACATAAAAACCCACGGACAAAGC
Source organism: Kogia breviceps (assembly GCF_026419965.1). Taxonomy (NCBI): domain Eukaryota; kingdom Metazoa; phylum Chordata; class Mammalia; order Artiodactyla; family Physeteridae; genus Kogia; species Kogia breviceps. The sequence goes on from NC_081326.1 coordinate 66,388,894, forward strand.
AATTTTTTTCTCAATTGGAGCACAACTGTCCTCGAATTTTGTTTTTGTTTTTTCTTTTTCCTGCTAAACCCCAAAGAACATTCTATAACCCAATGTTTTTACATGAAATTACATTCTTTCCATGGGGCAGAAACAAAGTAAAACATTGCAAGCAGGAAAGAAAGATGTTTCACTTCACAAAAGAAAAGTGGCTCAACCTGAAACTAGCACAACATTGTAAATCAACTGTACTCCAGTAAAAATTAATTTTAAAAAAGAACAGGATATGATTTAACATGTAACCTTTTCCAAGTAATCATGAAAGCACCTGTCCAAATGGAACCTTAGTCAGAGATCCTGCTGATTATTTGTGGACACGTAGCAAGAGTGAGAGTTAAACCTTTGTTTTGTTAAGCCACTGAGATTTGGGCATTCTTTGTTACTGAAGGTATTCTAGCCTGATCAGTAATAAATGGATTGGTCACACACACACACACACACACACACACACACACACACACACAAAGGGGGCTCATCTGCATTGCTAGAAAGATTTCTTGTCTTGGATGTGTTGTGCAAGGTCAACTTGAGAAAACAGTGAATCTCATGGAAAAGAGGAACTTCTACGATATAAAACATTGCTCAAGGGACTAGACTAGGCTGGCATGGATAGATTGGTCTGCCCTCTGCATAGGGAAGTAGCAGTTGTTTAGCACACAAAGACTGGATCCTATGAAGAATGAATGAGGTAATGCAAGAATCAAAGCTAGATTAGGCTATGATTGATGATAATTGAAGTTTAGTATATGGGCAAACTATCAGCCTGTACCTAAGTGTTCATATTTCTATAAATCTTGCCCTAAATTGTGATGTATCATCTATATATTCTAGTAATGAACAGACAAATAATTTATATCACTCCTTTAATACAAAGATGTATTTTGTAGGAGCACAATCATAGATTTACTTGTGTGCTCATCTTGGTAACTTTTTCCTGCTTGGTCTCACCCTTGAGCTTAGGAAGTTTGACTGAAAACACAATTCATCTGCTGCTAGTTTTCCAACCTGTGTCTTGGGAAAATATGTTATTATTTTTTTTCCAGATAGGTCATGTAAACCTGAAATCTGTTAACCATTATAGCCAACTTGAACTGTAGAAAGCAGTATATTAGAGCAGGGCTTTATAGTCTGTGGACCGATGCTGATGAGAAAAGTACAGAAATTGAAAGTAAGCATTTAGAGACTTTCATAGCGATTTGCTGCTGCCATAATACCTAAACTAGTCACACGAAATGGGACCATTTATCATCTGTGATGGTTTGAAAATTTAAAAACAAAACAAATAAACAAGCAAACAAATAAAACAACTGGCTCTTCATCACAAGCGTCTATGAAACACCAAACTGGTTTGCAAGGCAGAACTAGAGACACAGATGTAGAGAACAAACGTATGGACACCAAGGGGGGAAAGTGGGGTGCGGGTGGTGTGATGAACTGGGAGATTGGGATTGACATATATACACTAATATGTATAAAATGGATAACTAATAAGAACGTGCTGTATAAAAAATAAAAATAAAATTCAAAAAAAAAAAAGAGTATGTTAAACACCAAATTAAAGAAACCAACACAAGTCAGTTCAGTCCCCTTTGCACTTTGGTTCTTACACATGGATCTGCCTGATAAGACAGATCAGTTCCGTGCCTGAGTTAGAGCCATTTGACCTCCACTTGAGGACCTGCTCTAGACTCAAAACAGTCCTCTTCCCAAGAATGGGGAAAGGAGTGGAAATTTAAGAAACCAGGTTTAACGCTTATCTTTTTAATAGCTATTTATTGATTAGCTGTATGCCGGCTACTGTGGTTTCTAGGGCTATAAATACACATAAGAAACTCCCTGAATCAGAAGGCTTAAAGGCCATTTGGAAAGACGTAAACAAATGATTATAACAAAAATTTAAGTCAATAAACCTTTGTCACTCTTTCCTTCCCTCCTTTCCTGTCTTCTAGAAATACTTATTGCTCCCCATTTTACTCTATTTTAACTTTTTTGTTTGTTTAAGATTGAATGTAATTTTTAAAAAAATTTATTGAAGTAGAGTTGATTTACAACATTGTGTTAGTTTTAGATGTAGGGCAAAGTATTTCATATATATATATATATATATATATATATATATATATATATTCTTTTTCAGATTCTTTTCCATTATACGTTATTACAAGATATTGAATATAGTTCCCTGTGCTCTACAGTAGGTCCTCGTTGTTTATCAATTTTCTATATAGTAGTGTGTATCTGTTAATTCCAAACTCCTAATTTATCCTTCCTCCCCTTTCCCCTTTGGTAACCATAAATTTGTTTTCCATATCTGAGTCTGTTTCGGTTTTGTAAATAAGTTCATTTGTATTGCTCCCTATTTTAAACGCCATGCGTTACTTTGACGATATAGTGCTGAAAAAGGATGCTGCTCTCTTTCTCACATGAGGATTTCAGCTTTGTCCAAAAGACAGCCATAAGCTCGATAACCACAGTTTAATTAATTGATTAATTAATCCAGTGAGCAGCCATTACTATAAATTAAAATAAAGAGAGCTGTGAAAACCTGGAGAGACCTAAACTTGATTCAACATATGGTGAAGGCCTTCCCTGGTGGCGCAGTGGTTGAGAGTCCGCCTGCCGATGCAGGGGACGCGGGTTCGTGCCCCGGTCCGGGAAGATCCCACGTGGCGCGGAGCGGCTGGGCCCGTGAGCCATGGCCGCTGAGCCTGCGCGTCCGGAGCCTGTGCTCCGCAGCGGGAGAGGCCACAGCAGTGAGAGGCCCGCGTACCTCAAAACAAAAACAACAAAAAACATATGGTGAAGGAGGGTGAGCCAAGCGGGGAAGGTGTCCCTGAGGGTGGACTATTTGAGCTGACCTCTAAAAGGTGAGAGATATCCCAGTGAAGAGGCGGACAAAGAATGTCTGAAGCGGAGAGAGCAGCATGTACAAATGTCCTGTAGCAGGAAGGAAGCCTATGGGGCTATGGGAGAGGTGGTTGTCTTGCAAACCTAAGAATTTTGTCGTCTACATCCTACTTAAACCTGTTAGTCTGGCTATCACTTAATTTTTTCCTTCTCCATAAACCAAGAACAAATAATTGTATTCATGCCTTTTCCCTTATATGGAAGGACCTGTATTGTAATCCCTTGCTTTCACAAGTGGTGGCCCTTACTTTTTCTGGGAACTCTCCTTTTCCCAATTGATGACTATGATCATAGTGACGAATTTTATTACCTCATTCTTGATCAGTGGACTAAGGTCACCCACTCAGAAAGGCAGCACATCCTCCGCTCTGTCCTTCCTTTGCTTTGGCTATACAACATTCTTGGTCAGTTGTCTCAAATACTAACTAATGCTGACTACTCCCCTAGCCTCTCATCTCTTATATTACCAAATGCTATAAATAGAACACCGGACTGTTGAAAGAAGACTTCCTCTTGTTGCTGGAAATGCAGTCCACCTCCTCAGCTTTTTCCTCAACTCATAAGTTTATTTAAAGCAAAAGGACCTTTTCTGGCCTTCTCTTTCACCTTTCAGTCATCACTTCTCTGTTCAAATCTTGCCCCTATTTGTGGCATGCCCTCATAAAATACGGTGCAGTGAAAAGAGAGTAGACTTTGGGGCCAAACCAACTAGGGTTCAAATCCAACTCTGATAATTACTACCTCTGTGACTCTGGAAAAGTAAATCACCCTCTCTGAGCTTCAGTGTCTTGGCAAGCACAGAGGGTTGTTGTGACTGTTAATTGAGTCACTGTATTTAAAACTTCTAATTCTCACAGAATGATTCTTTTTTAACTATCCGGCTAGTGTTTTAAAGCCTATTTGATCATGACAAAACCAACTGAGATAGAAAGGACACTGCAGCCTCACCTCAGACAAATGAGTAGAAACTCATATTGTCAATTACCATCTCAATCCTCCTCACTGAGGAATCTGACACAGACACATGTTGTGTTTTTATTAATATTTTATTTAGCCAACATACTATTACAGAAGCCAGTCTATTCCCCATGAACTTCTCTTTAACTTTAAAAATTAGCTTATTGATGGGATTGGGGAGATGGATATCATTTAATGGGACATTTCTCCCTCAAATGTAAGACCTCAAAGAGGTCTTACATTTGCATCCAGCCAAGGGACTGGCTCTGATGAGATGATTCGTACTCCTAAATTCTGGACTTCTGTGAAGTCTGAGAAGTAAGGGAGAGAGGAAGATTAAACAGAGGTGGGGCAAGGATACAGACAGGTGAGGGTCTGTGGATGAGAAAGCAGAAGCAAAGCTGATCCTAAAATAGATTAACTAAGCATAACTTGATAATGTGAGCCTGGGTGGTGGGGAAGGAGGCCTGGGAGATGGGACAGACCGGGTAACAGCCAAGTCTCTTTGGATCAGGGCCCTTCCAGTTTGACAGGCAGGGCGGAGGGTTTCCTGTGAGCTGGAGGAAATGGAGTGCCTGCCTCCTGAATGTTTGTCACTGTGTGAGGGTACAGAGCTTCAAAAGGCACAGTCCTTGACCTAGAAGAACCAATGATCTATCGAAGGAGAAGGATTTTTGGTATAATATTATCAGAACAATGTTAAATGCTATGCTAAATGCCATAATGGAAATACGTTCTATGAGCATTGATGCTGAAAATATAAAGTCTTTCTGGGGAGGTAAGGAAAGGCATCTCAGAGGAAGAGCCTGGCTTAAGTCCGTTCACTAGAAGCACAGCCTGAGATGGGGATTAATTTAGGGTGTACTCTTAGAGGAGCCAAGTAGTAAGGGAAGTAGGATAGGACAGGGCAAGGACCTATGCAAAGATGTGCTTTCAAATTGCACCACAGAGGTTGTCCTACCTAACGCAAAGGGCCTGAGCTTTTAATTTCCCTTCATCAGTCAATCATTTGCCCTGGGTGTGTGTGTGTCTGTGTGGTCACATCCTGGACATCTCTGGGAAAGACAAGGGCAATCCTTCTGGGGAAGGGAGCTATGAGTAATTAGCTTTAGCATCCAGTGCCTGCAGCCCCTGACAGATGAGTGTACCCAGTGCTGTACATGGACACTAGGCCAGAGGCTCACAGCATCTGCTAAAGTGACATTTGAGGTGGCTCCCTTGCTGTGATGGGTTGGAGGATGTTCCAGCACTCCATGGAGAAGCAAAGGTATGTGCAAAGGCCTGAAAGATTTGCGGGATCAGTTTTCCTTAGAGGGGCCAGCAGTCAGGTGTGCATGAGATGGGAGTGTGGGAGAGGTGATCAGAGATGAGGCTGAGAGAATGGTGGTTAACAGCCTGGGTTTGGGAGTGAAACAAATCAGGGTTTGAATTCTGACTGTTGCTTATTGACTGTGTGACCTTAAGCAAGATACATTACTTTTCCTAGCCTCAGTGTCCTCATCTGATAAATGGGTATGATAAGACTACCTTTCAGGATTGTTGTAAGAATGAAATGAGATAATGAAAGTAAACCATTGAGCTCAGGACCTGTGATGTATTAACTTTCAATAAACGGCAGTTAGCTTAATTATTATAAAGCTGGAAACAGTGACTGATTTTGAAGATCTTGAATTGTATTTAAAGGAGTTTGGATTTTATCCAAATAGCAACAGCAGCAATAAAAGCTAAGAGGTAAAGTGGAGAGCCACTGAGCATCTTTAAAAAAGTAGGGGATTTGCAGATCTGTGCTTGAGAAAGATATTTTGGTCAGCCCTGTGGAGAACGGATTGGTGACAGGAAGAGAGAACAGGTAGGAGACCCAGCTCTGAGGCTCTCTCAATAGTCTAGGCAAGAGGATTTGAATCCGGTCAAAAGTGGGGGCCAGGAAGGGACCAAGCCAAGACCAGAGTGAAGCCAATGAAATCCCGTAGCAACAGAGCTCAAATTGCATGCTTGGGACTCTGCCACCACTCAGATGAACCACTTCTACTACACATAGTACAAATGCAGTAGAGAGTGGGATCCTGCTCTGGGTATGGTCTTTTATTAATGGAAAATTGGCTTTGTGATATGCAGGTTGCCCCTGGTAAGGATGATTTCAATGACGCTCACGAGCCTTCTCTGTCACTTTTATTGAGTTTCTGTGTACTCAAATTCATTAATTAAGGGACAAAAGGGGAACCTGGGCATACTTTACTCTCATCATTATCTAGAAGAGTTTTTCAATGAAACTCATTGAGCATGATGGAATCACTGTTTCTGCTGAAAGCCCATCTCTATACAGATTGACCTTGGTTACAATCCTTGATGAAAATGGGGAAACGTGCTGTATTAAGTTGGTCTCATAAGAGCCCTCTATGGAGGAAATCAATAGATATATCTCAATAGAAAAATGCAAATAAAAAACTCATGGTCCACTTGGTTGAATTTCCACCTTGTCTTCAGAAGCAAGATAGTTAGAAGAGAACTTCATACCTCTAGATTATACTGAGTTAGGTTTGATGGCATGTTTTATTTTTTCCAGCTTTAACATTCTGACTCTGTGACTTCCCAAATTATACCTATAATAAGAGAAGTTAATAGCGCTAACATTTATTGAATCATCATTTTGTGGCAGGCACTGTGTTAACCACTTTACTTAGATTTCATGGTAACCATATGCAGTAGCGACTATTGCAATTTCCATTTTACAGATGGGGATGCTGAGGATCGATGAAGTCAAACAAAGTGGGGCAGGGGCAGGGACTGAGAGGAAGAGTCCAGTATAGCTGGTTCCAATCTCTCTGAATTCTGATTTCCGTCCCTTGCCTCGGCTTTTTGCTCATTTTTAATGGTACTAATCTTTTGACGTTCAGAACGAATCCCCCATCAGGTCATTTAACAGGTAACCATTAAAAGCCCTGTATGTTTTCTAACCTCTCTGGATGTCAATGGACTATCACAATGCATGCTCTTCCCATGGACCATAGGGACATCATCTCACATTGTCCTGTGCTATGCTTTGTTTATTTAATGGGTGGGATTCATTGCCTCCCAATCACACTTTGGGGGAAATGCCGTCCCCTGGTATGCCCATCATGATTCTTTAGCTCATGCTGACCACTTCTTGTCTGAACTTAACCACTAAATATCTGTCTCTATTCCATGTTACAACATTTGTTAATAGAGACCATTTTCCTGCTTCATACTTGAAATTATATTTACTCAGCCAGATTGTAGGCTTCCTGAGGGCCAGAACCCATATTATTTTTTTCCTAGAACCTTCTTCTTCCTTCCCTATACACCTTCTCCATAATATAAGGTATGGAGAAGCATAGTAATTACAGATTTATTAGAGATTCTATTAGATTCTCTAATAGAGATTCTCTAGAATTAAGATAGTGAAGAGAGAGTGAGAGAAACAATTTCCTGGAAAAGAAGATATCCTATTTCCTGTGCCAAGTAGTTTTCTTGTTAATAGTATTCCACTCTCAAATCTCCCTATTCAAGGATGGAGAACCTATTACAACCATCTGCATAAATAATATATGCTAAAAGGCTTCTCTGTGCCACAAATATTGACCTTGTTTAATAATTGATGATGAACTCCATACTACCCTGGAACCATGCTGACACAGTTTTGTGTCCTTGCCACAAACTCATATTTATAGCTTTTGTTTCCTTAAGCCTGAAATTTACCTAAATTTCTTTATGGAAGGGTATTTTTCCCCTGGGGCTCTAACATGATACTAGAAACTGAATTCAGTAAGGCAAGTATAGTGGAAATGAAAGGGAGGAATCTCACTCCATCATTGTAAAGAAAGTCAAGCTTTCTCCTTTAAATGATGTTCCTGATAGGTCGCTCTTTTTGTCATAATATTTCACAACTTGATTTTTGCCAAATAATAATACAAAACAGCTAAGATTTAGTGAACATTTACTAAGTACCACGTTCCCTTGAAAGCACTTAACTTGTATTGTCTGATTTAATCCTCAAAAGACCTCCAGGAGAGAAGAACTGTGATTATTTCTATCCTACAGATGAGAAAACTGGGATATGGGAGGTTAGGTAATGTTTTAAACACACAGAGGAAGTGGCAGGGTTATGATTCCAATATCAACAGTCTGAATCAAAACCTTATGCTCTAAAACACTATGACAAACTGACTTCCTGCTTGTATATCCCATGTAGTGGAAAACGGCTGAGTTTGCTTTCTAATCATCACTTATGGGAACAGCACTTCACTTTTCCCTTAGAAACCATTACGGCTAAGCTTTCTGTTCACACCTGGTTCATAGGAACTAATTTAAGGATAGGACTCTGACCTAAGTCCAGTATGAGATTGATTGTAAAAATGATCTCAATTTTTCACCTTCCCTGTATCCATGCCCTTGCAATGTGACTTTAAACCTCTTCCCATTAAGTTCCTCCTAGTCCTTTCAATATGGACTGGCTTTGTGACTTAATAGGACAAATAGATTGCAGCAGAAGTAATGTACTAATTCTAAGTACTGACTTCAATTTGACTTGTGTATTTCCACCCTCTCTCTTAGAACCATGCAACTGCCATGAGAAAAGTCTGGGTTAAGTTTTTGGAGGGTGAGAGACACAGGAGGAGAGCCTGGTTGTTCTAGCTAACGTTGCTCTAGAACAGCCAGTCTGCCGTTGCACAAACAAGTTGAGAGCCCAGATGAGATCAGCAGCCAACTGTCCCACAGCTGACTTCAGATGCACCAATGAGCCCCACTGAGACTATCAGAACCACTAGTCCCACCTGCAGACTCATGAGCAATAATGAAATATCATTGTCCTAAATGATGAGTTTTAGGGTGATTGGTTAGGAAGCAATAGGTTAACAAGTACATCTGACTAGCAGAAACCTTTTGAAATTTTTCTGTAGCTATTAGGAAAGAATTGATATCAATTTATTTATATTGCTAAGCTATTAGAATTTAAGATGAAATTATTGGTGGTCATTTTTGTCTGAAGAAAAGATTACTTGAAAAAATGCCAACACAAAAGAAACAGTATGAAAGATTAAAGAAAAATATTTCTGACAACATTCTTTGATCACCTGGATGTACCAATGCCTGAAGCCAATGCTTGAATTTTCTTGTAAGATGAGCTAATAAATTTCCTTTTTGGCTTAAAACACTGTCCCTTATTAACACAAGAGTTCTGATTAATGTGATGACTATAGATTTTACAATAGCTTTTAATGAACATCATCAAATTCCTTACCTTTCTCTATCCCTTTTCTCATACATGTCCTCATCCTGGAATGTCCTCTGCTCATATCTTTACCCATACTTTTGTCATTTGAAGTCCAAGCCTTGCTTCAAAATCTTATGAAAGTAAAAGGTGGAAAATTTATATGATTTGAAGAGAAACCAGAGAAATTATTTGCAAATCATATATTTGATAAGGGATTAATATTCAACATACACAAAGAATTCATACAACTCAGTAGCACCCCCCGCCAATCCATCTGATTAAAAAATGGGCAAAGGAACTGAATAGACATTTTTCCAAAGAAGACATACAAATGGCCAATAGATACACAAAAATGTGCTCATTATCACTGATCATCATGGAAATGCAAGTCAAAACTGCAATGAGATATCACATCACAGGTGTTAGAATGGCCGTCATCAAAAAGACAAAAGATAGCAAGTGTTGGCAAGGATTCAGAGAACAAGGAACCCTTGTGCATTCTTGGTGGGAATGTAAACTGGTGCAGCTACAATGGAAAACAGTATGAAGCTTCCTCAAAAACTTAAAAATAGAATCACCATGTGATCAAGCAATTCCACTTCTGGGTATATATCCCAAAGTATTGAAAGCTAGATATTGAAGAGGTATCTGCCCTACCATGTTCATTGCATCATTATTCACAATAGCCAAGATATGGAGACAACCTAAGTACCCATGAATGAGTGAATGAATAAAGATGTTATATATATATATATATATATATATATACATATGTGAATATTATTCAGCCTTCAGAGAAAGAAGGAAATCTTGCCATTTGCAACAACATGGATGGAGCTTGAGGGCATTATGCATAAGTGAAATAAGCTAGACAGAGAAAAGACAAATACTGCATGGTATCACTTATATGTGGAATTAAAAAAAAAAAAGTTAAACTCAAAGAAACAGAGAATAGAAGAATGGTTTCCAGGGGCTGGGGGATCAGAGAAATAGGGAGAGTTTGGTAAAAGGGTACAAACGTTCAGTTACAAGATGGATAAGGTCTGAGGATCCAATGTATTGAATATAATATGGTGACTATTGTTGATAATACTGTACTGTGTAATTAAAATTGCAAACAGAGTAGAACTTAAATGTTCTCACCCAAAATGTAAAAAGATAAATAGGTAAGGTGATGGATATGATAATTAACTAGATGGGAGAAATCCTTTCACATGTGTATGTATATTAAATCATCATGATGTATACTTTAAATATATTATAATTTTATTTGTCAATTATACCTCAATAAGACTGAAAAACTCTTATGAAAGTAAGGTCAAAGAGCCAAAATGAGGTTAATTAGCAGGAATGGAAATGGAAGATACTAAGGATGGAGTAGGAGAAATACTACACCTTGGAGCAGTTATGAGCAAAGGTCAGAATCATTGATTCATTCACGGAACCAATAGTTGTTGAGTAACTCTCTCTATATAGGGCCATGCTAGGTTTTGGAATATAGAGAAGGCAGATAATTTTCCTGCCCCCAGGAAACTTAATTTTTAGAGGAAGGGACAGATACACACAATAAGTGCACAATTTCAGACAAAGATAAATGTTTAACTTCAATGAGTGAGGCAGTAGGAAGGCAGTTACTCACATGGAACTGGCATGGATGGGTGGTCCTGGAATCCTCTCTGAGAAGTGATATTGATTAGAGGCTCAGAGAATGAGATGCTTGAAATGATCTGCAGGAAAAGCACTTCAGGCAGAGGGAAATCAGTACAAAGGTTTGAGAGAAGCCTAAGATCTTGTGTTTTGAGGACAAGGGAAAAAGTACAATAAAGTGAGGTGAGAGTGGGAGGGCAAGAGATGAAGTCAGGGGATTTGTCCAGAGTCTTTAGGCCATAGTTAATAAGGAGTTTGGATTTTATTCTGAGTGTGAAGGTAAGCTGTTGAGGGTTTTTAATGGGAGAATAGCAGGATCAATTTTACATTTTTAAATTGTAAAGCTGTTCTCTACATCTGCGTCTCTATTTCTGCCTTGCAAACTGCTTCATCTGTACCATTTTTCTAGATTCCACATATATGCGTTAATATACGATATTTTTCTTTTTCTGACTTTCTTCACTCTATGACAGTCTCTAGGTCCATCCACGTCTGGACACCAAGGGGGAAAAGGGTTGTGAGGGGTGGTTGTGGTGGTGGTATGAATTGGGAGATTGGAATTGACATATATACAGCAATATGTACAAAATAGATAACTACTAACAGCTGCATATTTTAAAAAAATGAAAAAAATTGTAAAGCTGTACGAAGAGTAGACTGTAGGATCAAGAGTGATGACAGAGAGACCTGTTAAAAGGCTTTGTGGCAGTTCAAGAGAGAGATGATGGTGGAAATTTAGACTACAGGGGAAGCAATGGAGATAAAGAAGATTAAAAAGAGTCAAACTGCCACACAATTTGAAAGAAGGGACCAAGGATTATCAACAAAGCATTATTACACATAACACACACATACACACAAATGCACAGACACGACTAAATATCACAGATAATCACACTGAATATAAAGTCAAATAAAATCACCTGAGTTTTTAAAAAATGAGTGTTTTTTATACCTCTTTTATACTTTTGCATTTCAAGACAAAATAAACTTATGACAAATAGCCAAGACATATTCGGACTCACATATACATATATGTTAACTTTATAAAATTAGAATCATCATGCTCTGTATCTAAGTTTATCTGCGTTTTCACTTGACACTAAATCATTTATTCAGCAAATAGCTATTGAATACTAACTCTCTTCCAAGTAATTTTCTAGGAAATGGGGGTTAAAACAAGGGGCAAAAGAGACAAAAATATTACAGCCCTCATGAAGCATACATCCCAGTTTGGAGAGACAAAAATAAACATGATTAGCAGAATGTATAGGTTTCAGGTGGTAATAGGAGCTAAGGGGAAATGCAAGAGAGTGTTGGGAGGGGATGACATTTTTAGAGATGAAACCTATGGCATACTTCTATTATCTTAAATAATTAACCAAACATTTTAATGACTCCTCAATGTTCATTATGTTAACTAAACCTTAAACCCCCTATTTTTAATGACAGCATATATTCCTTGTATTTAATATTCCTATTGAACTTGGACATTTTGATTGCTTTTAATTTTCTCTATTATATGTGATTATATATAATTCTCTGCAGACACCAAGGTTTCTTATATTTCCTTCAACATCAGCTTACTTAAGGCTCTTGAAACCTGTACCAAACTACCTTCCACAAAGGAGTTATAATTTGTATTCCAGACATCAGCGTTTGAGAATGCCTTACAGCTGAACACTTACTTGGGGCTCTTCCTTCATGAGATACAGAGGCAAGAAAACATTGTCAACTCTAAAAGGCCTTACTACACATTTTTTTTTTTTTTTTTTTTTTGCGGTATGCGGGCCTCTCACTGTTGTGGCCTCTCCCATTGCGGAGCACAGGCTCCGGATGCGCAGGCCTAGCGGCCATGGCTCACGGGCTTAGTTGCTCCGCGGCATGTGGGATCTTCCCGGACCAGGGCACGAACCCGTGTCTCCTGCATTGGCAGGCGGATTCTCAACCACTGCGCCACCAGGGAAGCCCTACACATTTATTTTTGAGCTAGGGAAGTTTACAAGATCCACTGAGTCCATTAGTAGCATTTAAAAGAGGGAAAATTGAGAAGCAGAAGAAAGAAGTGACTTGGCTAGATCATTGGAGAATTAGTGACAACAACTGGACTATATCCCAGATTATTTAATTCTCAGTCCAAAGCTCTTTTCACTTCTTCATTCAATCATTCTCATCAAGTGGACAAACCTTAAAGTGTTCAGTGGAAATCTCTGTATGAGCAACAATATTAATTTTAATGTATCACCTCAAGGTCTATGTACCATGTTGCTCCTCATCCTTTTCTGTGGGAATCTTATTGATATCGGAGAGATCCAGGCAGCTATGCAGGGTTCAGCACCAAGGAGAGCTCCAGAAAGCCTGTGACCCTTGATGTTCTACAAACTTTGAAGCCTATATCATGAATAATTTAGTATTGTCTGTCTTTGGGGAAGAACTTTCTAAGCTTTAGGAGATCTGACATATTAACATGGGTCCTGATCTCTTAGCATAGAGTCATAGATCTCTCCACAGAGACTACTAGCTGTTCACCCACATAAGGTCGGCCATGGAACTGGCTTCTAGCTAATGGAATATGAGCAGAAATGATGTGTTCCACCTCCAGGTCTGGACATAAAACCTCCCATGCACATTCTTCTAAGATCTTTTCTACTGGGATGGTGACACAGAGCAAACTTGGAAGTCACATGTTGAACATGACAAAGCCATTGCAAACCTAGGTTTTTAAGTGGCTGAGTGGGGAAGAGCCACAGATAACCTGGATACCCCACCCTGGACATAAGAAAGGAATAGACATCTTGTTCTGTAAGCCAATGAATTCTCTGGGTTCTTTTTGTTACAGTAATTTACAATAATTACCTTATCCTGCCCTAATATGGTTCGTTCTTCTATTAACACAAAAGCTTTCTGCATTTGATTGAAATCTGTGCCCCTGCAAGAGTTGCTATTCACAATTGATTGTGTATCCCACAAATCACCTCTCTTTACTTACACCTCCTTTTCTTCTTGCACATTTATCTCACCTGTTAATGTATATAAAATAGTAAAGCCACATATTTTGGATTTTTTCATCTCTTTTCCACAAACACTCATCATCATACCTATCTTAAAATTTCTTATCATTTTCCTTCTTCTTCTGGAAGAGATACTCTTATACTTTCAATTCTATCTCCTCACCACCCCCTTGAGAACTTGATATAACAGTTATCAACTGTTTTCCTTAGAGCGCCAATCTCCCTATGTTGCAACCAACGCTTCTGCCTACCACGATGGTTTGCTTTTCATTAGCAGATCAATCCCCTTACTTCTCTTCTTCTTTCTCTTTGCGCTGCTATCTTTACTTCCATCCTATCTCCATTCACCACCAAACTATGAGAAAGATCAATCCACACTTACTACATTGCCTTTCAATACAGTTTCTTCCTTTCCCTTGAGATCTGATGTGCTCTATGTTTTTCGAGTCTGCAATTGCTCTTGCTATCACATTATCAGTGGTTTCTCAATCTACTGTCTTGACCACTGTGTACATTTTGACCTTGTTCAGCACTTTTTCCTCTCCTTCTTTTGTCTTTAAGCTAATGGAAATCTCCAACTTTTCTACATGTTTCTGTTTCTTCTTTGTTGATTCTTCTCCCTCTGGCTTTACACTCCATGCATATTTTTTCTTAGGCTCTGACTTCAGCATCCATGAGCTGTTCTCTCTTTCCAATACTATTTCCCTGTGGCTCTGGTTGTATTGAAGTAATTGCTGGGCTTCAAATTTACACAGTTCCTGTCACATTGCTCTTGCTATTTCCTCTTGCATTCATTTTCCAAATATTCACTACAATTATATCCCTTCTTCTAGTTACCAATCAAACATTATACCCTCTGTGAAGCTTTCTCTGAATCTCCCAGATGAAAATTCTATTGCTGTCTAAAAGCATTTTACACTTTATTTATAGCTCCACCATGAAATATTTTATAATGTGATTATCTGAATAGAGCCAGACACATAGTTGGCTGTCACCAGTAACTCCTTCCTAAGAGGAAGAAGAATGAAGAGATTGAAAGGTATTTTTTGCCTGGATTATTTTGTGCATCTGCAACCAAATAGCACATGCACTGTCTGTGACCATCAGGATCTTGAATCTAAATTGCAGTTAACCTCCACAAAACCTCATGCATCAAGCTCTGGGTGTGTACTGTGCCGTTTTCCCCTTTCTTTTTGGAGAATGATGAATCAGACTTATCATGGTATTCAATTAATTCCACAGAGCTGACTCCTGAGGGAGTTTGTACCCAGTGTCCTCTAACTGATGATCAGTCATGCTCTTGTTGGTACCCAAGGCAGCAGGCAGCAGGCCTGTGACACGCTCCAGGTTGTCGAACAGAATGTGTCCCCATCCAAGCAGGAAAGGTTCTGGTGACCTTTGATGGCATTTGAGAGAAGTCATTTGCTCTGGCTTTTCTGAGGCCATATTGATCTCTGCCCAGGATTCAATTTTAGACAAACAGGCAACATAATTTATGTAAACTGGGCAGGTAATTAAACTCTCCTCCGAGGCAAAAAGGTCAGAGCAGAATATTTAAAGTTTTATTTCTAAGTAGAGCGGTTAGCTAAAAAAAGAGAGAGAAATCTCACTGAGGTTGTCAGGTTGCCAACTGTTACCCTATAAATTATATGACCTAGATTATCTTCCTAAGAATGGGTCTGAGTTCTTTTTGCTGAAGGAGCTGTAAAAGGCAAAAATACTCATTAAGTACAAAGTGTGCCTAATCAAAACAACTGAGGGGTAGTAGACTTAGTGCTAGATTGTGATGAAATCTTCTAATAACTTTTTCAGAGTGATTTCCAGACAATATCAAGTTTAAATAAAACTTGGAAGTACAGCATAAAGAATTTCCCTTCCCCACCCCGAAACCATTTGAGAGTAATTTGCCAACATGATATCCCATCACCCTCAAATCATTCAATATTTATTTTCTGTACATAAGAACATTGTTCTCTATGGTCACAAAACAGCTATCAAAATCAGAAGGTAACATTGATACATTACTGCTATCTAATCCTCAAGCCCCAATTAAGTTTATCCAAGTGTTCTGCAATAGTTGTTTTTAGATAGCGTGTCTCTAGTTTATTTCAGCTTGGAACACTTTCTCAGTCTTCCTTGCACTTTAATGACCTTGATATTTTTGAAATGTTACCAGCCAGTTATTTTGTAGTAAGTCCCTTGATATGGGTTGGTCTGCCATTTCTTTGTCGGTAGATTCATGATATGCACCTTTGGTAGGAATACCATTGAAGTGATGCCGTGTCCTTCTTATTTCCTGTCAGGCACACATCATTTCCACTTGTCCTGTTACTAGGGATATTAACACTGACCACTTGATTAAGTGGACTCTATCGGTCTTCTCCATTGTAAAATTATTCCTCTCTCCTCTGTGGTTGATGAGTGTTTTGATGGGAGGTATTATGTATGAAACTATGTAAATATCCCATTTTTCATCAACTTTTCAATTTATTCATTGATATATTTATATCAGTGTAGACACTTGGATTCTTCTTTTATTCAATAGGTCATAGTCCATTACTCTTATTATTTTTTGATGCTCTAATTGTCGGTGATTTGACAAATGGGAGCCCTTCTAGGTTAGCACATGTGTCCTCTTGATACGTCCCCATCCACCTTTGCATACTTCTTTATACTGGCCAAAAAAGATGCTTCAGGCTCATTCTGTACTGTCCCTGTCTCAGCCCTAGATTCAGCCATTTCTCCAAGTAACTCGGACTCCTTTTACTGGCAAACAATACTATTTAGAAACCAAGATTCAACTGCTATGTCTGATCATTGCTATTGGCATGACTCAGCTCCTAGGTCTTTTCTGTGGACAGAACTAGGGAATATATGCACGTACTCTAGATATGCACACATACACATTTACATCATCCTCATGGCTGTGTTCAGCTATTTATATATGAAAAACCATGAGATTATATTGGCACCTCCAATTCCAATTTGACACTCCAGGGTTCATTCTGGTTTCCTCTCATTTTATATTTAGAACTCTCTTTCTTAACAGCGAGACTCCCGAATCCATTACCCTTAATGCATTTACTTATTTGCTCATTCTCTCTGCATGTAAACCATCCCTTGTCACAAGGGCCACCCTTCACTTTTGCAGAGATCATCTGTTCACCCTGCTTGGGCTCTCATACCCTCCAGTGGACCCCTGTCACAGCCAAGCCCCAGTCCCTCCTGGGGACCCTCCTCACGTGCCCAGGTTGTGACACACCCCTCTGCCTACATTGCTATTCCTCTCTCTGCTGCATGGATGCCTTCCTCTCCTCGCTTGAGCTGCAACCTCCCAGGCTCGGCTGCTGCTGCCATTCCCCTGTAAGGATGCCTTCTTCCCCCTGCCCAGACTCTGGTGCCCTGCATTGGGCCAGCCTCTTGCCCCACGTAGAAACCCTCCCCTGCCTTCTCAGGCTCTGACACTGTGCTGGGATGCCCTCAACATCAATGTTTCCTCACCCTTCCTGGGCTCTGACATCCTATACCCGATTTCCCGTACCACCCTCCCCCTATGTGTAGGTTCCTCTTACCCTGTTCAGGCTCCTGTAACCCCACAGGGTAATACTCCCACACAAATGCCTTCCAGAGGCCAGTCAGACTCTGACAACCTTGGCAGGCTGCCCCTCCCCTGGGGGTGCCCTCCAACCCCTGATTGGGCTCCCATCCTCTGTGCTGGGCAGCCCTGCCAGGCAGATGCTCTCCTTCCTCGGCTCAGACTCTAACTCCTGTGCTGGGCTACCTTGATCTGCCTCTTCCCACAGACACCTGCCCTACGTAGTCCCACCGAATTATTTTGCATTGAATTATTTGGGAAGGAAACAGGAAAAGAAACCTATTTTTAAAGAAATTATTATTTTTTTAACTTTGAATTTAAAAATGAATATGACTTTTTTTTAAGTTAAAAAGTTCTGTCATATTTGTCAGAACTCGGTCTGACAAAGAAACTAGGATATTTCAGTATGCATTTCTATTTTCCAAAACAATTCTAACCTCTTTATGTTATCTCATGGTCTAAGAAAAGCATTTGGTTTCTATAATCTTCCTAGGTAGGTGTGACCTTCTGACATTATGATATTAACATCTGTAAAAGCAGCATTCCCAGCAGAAAACAGATGGTATGTGGAAATTAGGATAATGTATGTAGAGTCTAATAAAGTTACTACTTATAGTAACTTTAGGTAGTAAAGTTCAAGTTAACTTATAGTAAACGATAAGTTACTACTTATAGTAACTAAAGTAGTTGTGGGTCAAGCTAAAAATCTACAAGGGATCATGCTGGACCTTGGAGGTAGTAAGTATAGAGAGACAACACCATCTCTGGACCTTGTGTCTTTGGATCCCTACTTACACTCCTGAGGTTCAGTCACTGCGCCCAGTCCTGGCGTGGGCGGATTGTCCTAGCTCCTTTCTTAGAGAGCCAGGGAGCATCTGGTCTCATTCATTCTAAATTTTTCCAAGTTACTTTGTGTAATCAGGAGAACATTTCTTCTCCTTTTCAAGTCCGGCTTCTCCCACGTCCTACCCTTTATTCTCCCCTCTCTGTGATTTCCATACAATGACTCCTTCAAGTTCCAGTTCCTTACATATTAAAGACATACATAAGAGGGAGAGAAAAACCTGTGGGAGTTCTGAGACACCGTTTTCTTTTTCTTGAATCAGTCTGGGCTTCAAGGTTATCTCCCTGTAGACTTAAGCAAGCAACACTTTATTGCGGAACTCAGAGCTTGACAGTGATGGCTTCCTTCTGAGCATTGTTCGGTAGGAAATGGCTGCAGAACAGTCAGGAACAACCAGGGGTCCTTAGGAATCAACACAGGCTTGTTTAATCCATCATAGAGATTCTTCCACTGTATGCATAGGCTGTGAGATGTGTATTATTAACTCTATTTTACAGGTGAGGAAAACTGGGGTTCAAATAAACTATGTAATTTTTCCTGAAGACATGCAGCCTTTCATGGCAGGTTTGGAATTCAAAACCTAGCTTTGACTGTAAATACATTCCTTCTCCACTATTGCCTGCTGTTGCCCTGTCTCTCTCCACTATGTGATATGATAAGCTGTAATTTATTCACACAATAAACATTCTCATGATTGCCTACACAGGTCTCAAAATAATAGCTTGTTGTGAAAACTAGGATCATTTTGTGTCTGTGCATACAAACAAATGACATTTGGTGGTCATAGTTCTTTTTTTTTTTTGACACCTTAACTAATTTCAGCTGTTTAAAATGTGGAGTAGTTGAGGTTGCTTAACCGTCTTATGGGTTATTGATAGATTTAGAGTCAAATTTCCAGTCATTGTGAAACATAACCATCCATATGCTGACTCAGTGATCACTAAAGAGAAGGTGGCACTATAGCAAGTCTTTGAGAATCGGTGGCCACCACTGAGGTGCAGGGCTGAGATAGCTCTTCAGCTAAGAACTTGCTGTTTAGTTGTGGAGAGTGAAGTCAGATGACATACTCTAGCTATAGATCCCTTGGATTGGCCAGGGCATTTGAGCAAGGCTGTACTCTTGGGGCATTAGGACCTAACTATTTTTGCCTAGTGGTGGCTTGTGGAGGGGATGCCCTTGATCTAAGGCTCTCTGAGGTGTTGGCTGAGACTTTGTCAGATCTGCATTGCAGTCTGAGGCTCTCCCTGCCCCGTCCTACTTCCTCCCCTTTTTACCGTTCACAGGCTTCTTCCCACTACCCACTCCATGAACCTCTTGCACTTGTAACTCTGTCTCAACCTCCATTCCTGGAAGGCTCATTTGATGCAGAACTACTAAAGAGAGTTTTTTTTTAAAGGGATTTTTAAAAATTTATTCACTTATTTATTTATTTATTTATCTATGGCTGCTTTGGGTCTTCGTTTCTGTGCGCGGGCTTTCTCATCCCGGACCAGGGCTTGAACCCGTGTCCCCTGCACTGACAGGCAGATTCTTAACCACTGTGCCACCGGGGAAGTCCGAGAACTACTAAAGAGAGGTTTAGTCTTTTGGCTCAAGGGTATATAGGTAGTGACATGAACAAAAGTCAAGCCCAAGACTCTCAGGCTCAGTTCATCAGATCACCTCATGGTATCTGGGGAAGTAAGAACAGTCAGTAGATAGTAGTGTGTCAGGAATTTAGAGAGCTCAGCACAATTGGGTTGGAAGCAGTGGGGTGTACTGAAAATTAGAATAAGTGAGAGGTTTAGTCCAAGTAGTCTATTTAGGTGACAAACTATGGCTCATCCTGAAAGAAAGTCAAGGCAGGCCAAACCAGTCTATTTCCTGTGCAGCCAAACTGTTCCCTTCTCCATGTCCCCTTCTTTCTCTGTTCCTATGTCTATCAAAGCACTTATCAGATATTGATTTAAAAAGCACGTCTTTCTTTAACATAATCTCATGCATGCTAGAGCAGAAATGTCCACACCTCAGGGCTTTACAGAACTCAACACAGCACAGCATGGTGTCACTGCTTCCTAGCTGCTCAAATAATGTTTACTGAGTAAATGTATGAATAATTACATAGAAAAGTCCCTGCTATATCAGTTTCTAATTATGTGTTCTAATCACATCAGATTATTTCTTTAGATTTTACTGGACTGACATTAAGGTCCTACAAGAGAGAACAGTCAGCCTTCTCTGTTTTAGCTGGAGACAGAGTTTGCCTGCAAATCCGCTATGGCACAGTGCAGTCACCATAGAAGAGAGACCTTGGCTGGCTTGGCTGACAGGAAGTTAGTCAGAATGGATTTGCCACTGGGAGAGTCAGCAACAGCTATAGCATCTTGGTATTAGTCAAATTAGTAACAATATAGCTACTGCTTTCAATAACCATCCTCTCTTCACTAAACACCCCACTGACCACTTTTTCTGTTCATCTAATCTTTTCTTCAGAAATGTGCTTCAGATATTTGGTTATAACATACCTTTGAATGTTCAGTCCTAAATCTACATAAATTCATACTATTCTGTTCTGTAAAGTTCTTATTAGCATTGGTATAATTATTGGACATTATTCCATTACCAACACTAGTATTATTAAATGACTTGAATTCATTTAATTTGTTTTTGCTTACTTTATCTTAAACATATTTGTTTATAGCATCATTTTGGGGGGTCTAAAGTTGTAATCTTAGAAACAGGAATGATAATCACATTCATGTGTAGAAGACTCTATATTTTACAAAGAACAATCACATATATTAGCTCCTGGGGGTAAGGACAGTTGTAATACAAATCCATGCGCATTAAGAGATTTGAATGAGTTCATTACCAAGGTCCCTTGGTCTGTTTAAGGATGGGTAATTACAATATACTTTGATGATAGTGATTATGAGGCCTTTTTGAACATTCTCAATATGCTAAGGGATGTGAAAAATGTATTCCTGATGAAACGCATTCCTGAAAATAACTTTTTTCTATAGCAGTATAGTGTATACACCACCTTCCCAGTCATCCCTGGAAGGTGGAGGTTACAGAAATTTGGACAGAGCATTCGACGCCAATTTCCTCCCACTCCACTGAATGCAAATTCTTTGATTCTCCTTCTGAACTAGCTTCACGGTTGGCATACAGTGTAGATGAACAGCACTACAGATGGCAGTGCTTTCTACCTCTCTCTATCCCAAAGAAAGTGGACACCTGGGATCTGACTTTCTCAGGCTCAGTAAGATATGCTGCTTCCCATATAGGCTATCATTTCACTGTGTCTCAGAAGACAACAGTGAACATTAACTTTAAGACACAGGGGCCTTCTTTCAAATTCTGGCCCTGTCACTCTTTAGATGTATGATAGAATGTAAGTCACTTAGTTTCTCTGAACCTCTGTTTCCTCCTGGGTAAAACGAAGACAGTGTCAATCTGTAATGGATATTTATTGATATTGCTACCTTGTATCCATTCTTTCCCCCTATTCCACTGTTATGGCAACAATATCACAATTTTGTTTTGATGGTACAATTCCACCCCACTCTTGGTTCTTGGGCTTTGAATGAATTTGTCTCTGTCTTTCCCCTCCAGGGTACAAACAGGTGACATAGGTTAAGGCTAAGCCAATCAGTACAATCTAGAGCAGTCATCCCTCAGGCTTTGATGATTGGCTTTGAGCTGGTCACATGATCTAAGTCTGGCCAATTGGAACCAGGAAAATTGAATTCTCCTAGATATTTTCTGAGCTGATGGAACAAATAAATTCTCTTGTCTGCTGGATTGAGTGCTATATTTGTGAGTTTGAGTTAAGAGCTAACATTCACAAGGACTCTGAGAACAGAGTCTATGTAGAAGATGAAGATGGAGAAAAAGATCCCACAGGGATATCATTTGAGACCTTGGTTGAGCCATGTCTACAGCTCTTGGATTCTGCCCTGAATTTGCAGGCAAGTTAATAAATTTTCTTTCTTGTTTGAGCCAGTCTGAGCTGGGTTTTCTGTCGCTTGAAAGTATGAGTTTAAATTGATAAAATTATCTTTAAAGGGTTGTAGCAAGGATAAAATGAATAATTATGAAAAGCACTAATCCAGAGGAGACTCTCAATAAATAGAAGCAATTATTGTGATTTCATCTTCAGTTTTTTTTTTTTTTTCTAAATGCTACACTCTTTCCATAATAACGATTGGAGTAGTCTCAAAAACTGAAAGCTATACAGGGATCTGGGCAGAACCAGGTGCTGCAGGTTTATGTGTATTTCCAAAAGTTCAAAGCATCAAGCCAAAATACCAGTTACTCTGATGCAGGCTGAGTATTCATCATCAGAAGCACATATGCAGCAAACACACACACGCACAAATGTACAGAACTCTATAAACATTCATCCCCATATCCAATGACTATGTAAGTCTCCCTAGGGTAACAAGGAAAGAACAAAACTTGGCATATCCAATCAGATTAATTCAATGGAGTGTTCAAAGTAGATTATGTTAATTCCAAGAGTAATTTTTAATATTTGTAATGTAATATATTAATTGATAAGATTGTGAAATCTTCTGACAGCTTATTAGCCAGTGCCGTTAAAACCAAATGTCAACTTTATCAACTGCTGTCAGTGAAATTAGCAATGAAAGAGTCTCCAAGGGATGGAGGTTCAATTTGTGTTGGATAATGGTATGAATAATCACTTGGATTTACATAGCACCTTTTCTCTGAAGGGTTTAAAGCGTTTACAAACATTTATTCTCACAGTACCCCTGAATAGAAAGAAGGGCCCAACTTTATTGCCCTTATGTGGTTTGTGGTCACTTTACAGCTTTGAGTTTGTGGAGCAGTGCTCACAATAGGGTTTACATCACCCCTAGCTACTTTTCTTGCAGTTAGGATATAATGCCACTAGGTGTGGAAAAATGCCTATATTGAAGATACTAATAATAGAAAAAAGAGAATGAAATGGTTTTCCATTTTATTATACCGAAACATTAAACTGTAGCTATTATTAAGTACAGTTAATCACAGAGTGACTAATTATCATGTTTGTAAAAATTAACGTACAATTTTGAAGAAATGAAAAGCAGAGACATAGACAAAGTTAGAAGAGACTTTATAGAAAACCAAGTTCAGTGCCCTTATTTAAGCATTATGCGTTTTGGTGACCATTTCTGCATTTTCTCCCAAGCGTCCATTCATCTTCTTGGTTATGACATTCCAATTTTCCTTTGGGAGTCATGTTTTCCCATACTCTGTCCATGCAGTTTGGGTGGGGATGAAACTAATCCTGAGTCTTGGAGTAGGGACCTGATCCAAACTTGGCTAATGAGAGGACTGTATCCTTCTGGCTACCCCTGCTTTAGAGATAAGCATGTGATCCCAACAGGGCCGTGAGAGAAATACCTGCAACTTTTCCTGTCACTATCAAGAAAGAGATTTTCCTTTTTCACTGAAGTTGCTAATCTGGTAAAATATGAGCCTAAAGCCATCTTGGCCTCCAAATTAGAAGAGCTTGCCTGAGAATAAAGGCACTGTAGGAGGCAGAGGAGCTATAAAGGGAAAAAGAAAGAATATGATTCTCAGTGACCCCACTCTAGTTCCTGGGTCCAGCTGTGTGTGAACCGTATCCTCTTATACGAGCCACATTGAATGGGCTTTGAGCATTTGCTAATCAAAGAGATCTTATGCATGTGATGCTTACTAAACCATACATGTCATGGATTGCTAATTAGCCTAAAGTTTCTTTTCTTTTGGGTAGATATGCAGTCAGGATGGGCTAAGGTTTGCTGTGGTAACAAACACTGCTGAAATCTTATTAGTTTACAACTACGATTTGTTTTTGTTTTTGTTTTCCCAGCTTAAATACAAGTCTATAGTGGGTGGGCTAGAGGCCCTTTGCCTTCTCAGTAAAGGTTACACCTGTCAGAATGGCTGTAGTCAAAAAGACCACACATAACACATGTTGACAAGGATATGGAGAAAAAGGAACCCTTGTACACTGTTGGCGGAAATGTGTACTGGTGTAGCCATAGTGGAAAACAGTATGGATGTTCCTCAAAAAACTAAAAATAGAACTACCATATGGCTATATATCTATGTGAATACTTTTTGAACGATGGCATGTGAACAGAAGTGGTGAACACTATTTGGAAAGGAACCATAAAACTTTCTGACTAATCACCCATTCTATGGTAACGGTGGAAGTCATATACTGAAAACAGTGACATCATAAGTTATGAAGAACTAAGATCGCTATTTAAAGAGAGCTACCCAGGAGAGCCAGAGATCTCCATAGACCCATGCAGTAAGTAAGAAATAAGCTATCTGCTAATCCACTAAGTGTTTATTTATCCTTTCTTTTTTTATAGCTAATGTGGATTTTCCCTCTAATATATCAGAACATATAGAAACAATCTCAACCATTTCATAGCAATTGCTACCTTGGATTGCAATGACATAGGAGTACCAAAAGGGGCATTTAAATCTAAGTGGTCAGAAAAGTCTTTCTAGAGAGTTGAGTAAAATATAAATTTGATGTACCTCCACTGAATAAACATGATTTTCATCCTGTGCATCTCAGTACACAAACTAGCACATGGAAAGAAAAAAATGACAGGGATATGAAATCCTTCCACAAAGTGGTCTTCTTTCACCTCAGAGACCCTGAGTAGAGTCTCTGTCTTTGTCTCTAATTCTTGAGACAAATTCTTTCCTGTCTAGCAATCTTCTTTCTTCCTACACTCTTTCCAAGTCGAGCCTTTTTTTTTTCCTATAGCAGCAGTGAGTTCATGTCTTTTAACAAGTTAGAATCTAAAGTCAGTGTTTAAAATGAAATTGTGTATACAATTAAAATTACCCTGGGAAGTGCTACAGGAACAAGAGAGATTCTATCTGTCTTCCAACCCCTGATATTGACCCAGGTTGTGCACTCTATTCATAGTTAGCCATCCATGTAGACATTACCCATCTCCCAGAAAATGACATTTCCTTCCTGAGCACCCAAATGCTTTGTGTCATAGCCCCAGGGACTAACTCAGGGACTAGTCTTGCTTATTGCATTCCAGCCAGAATCAGTTCACTAGTTTTCCCTATTTTCTAAAAAAAATCCTCCACATATCTTCATTCTTGTCCTCATGATTCATGTTCAACAAAAAAAATGCCTTCTTCTCATAAACACTAGATATCAGAAGACTAATTCACAGGAAGAAGTTGTGATTGCCTCAAGAAAGTTTTATTTATGTTAAATTCAATCTTTGAAGGTGTCCGTGTGAAAATGTGCCACTGTTTCAAAACACAGTAATCCTTGTAGGTGTAAGCAGAGTGCATTTGGCTATCTTGGGCCATCAGGAAGGAATGGAGAATGAAAGTGGGATAGCAAGTGTCTTGCTGCAAAGCACAAATAGAAAATATAATGGGAATAAGACAGGCTTAACTTTGGGACATTTTTAATTAGACTTAATCTTGTTCAGTGGTAATTTTTGTGTATAGAACTCTTCTAAGCTGGAGACTTTATTCCAAGAAAAATACACATATGCACGTAATTTAATATGTTGCATAAGATCCTAGGAGAACTATAATTTTTGAGGTCCGTGCATAGATTCGTTAAGAACTTTTGATCTAATCTACCTTAACACCTAGGATGGGATTTGTTTGAGAATTCCAAGTTGCAATCTATAAAAATACTTTTCTAAGACTCCAAGATTTATGAGTATTAAATTCTGAAAATATAGGACTGTTACATGGCAATTCAACCAAAAATACAATCCAAATACCTTTTCACTTGAATAATGCTTTGGAAAAAATTCTGGTAAAGTGTCTTCTGATGTCCCCATGGATGACGTTTTTTTTTGACAAGTGTTGCCCAGGATGACATTATTGGCAGATGACTTGTAGAATAAGTTTGAGTGGCTATACTTGAAGAATATTAATAGTGGCTCAGTGTCACGGGGGAGAAGTGTCTCAAGCAGAGAATGAGGACTAAAAACTATTTAATAGTTTTGTCTGTTATTTAGGAGATGCCATAGAAGGGAGAAATATGAAATATAAAGATTATACAATTCAAAATTTCCTTAAAAATTAAAATTTTGGAAGAAACCAAAGAGGTGAATTAGAAAATTAAAGTCCAACATTTAGGATGATGCCATGAATTCCATTAATGGAAATACATTGAATAGATGGCCATCTTACACATCTTCCCACCACAACTGAGGATACTGTTGGCAATTCTGCCTAAGAGACATCAATGAATTTGAGCAAGTGCAAGTGTGAGCATCCAGTATGGAAGGTGGTGTGGGGTAAGAGTAGAACTGGTCTAGAAATCATAAAGATTGGCTTTAGGAAATGAGGGACCTTTTTCAAGAGTGAAGAAGACCACAGAGAAAGAGAAATCTGCTCTTAAATATTGGGCTGTCCAAAAAATTCATTCGGGTCTTTCTGTAGATGTTGTAGAGAATCTGTGTTCTGAGTGGCTCCTGACGGTGAGGCTCCAGCTTGTATATGGAAGTCACAAGGAGGTACTTTTCATCTGTTCTGAGGGAATAAACGTCCACCTTCAGTTCCTTATCATGTAATAATTTGTCTGGGGGTCTGTTGGGCTCTCAGTATGGTTTTGCATGTAATTACAGGATTATCATTGACCAAATTTGCTAAAGAAATAGTGTTAACATTCTGTGGGTGGTTAGATTGAGGATCCCTAAGATTCTTAGGTCTTTACAACTCTAATACTTTATATCTGTGACTTATTGTAAGCCTTAAAACCATAGTCATGTGAGAAGGACTCCAATTTAATGGTTAGCATTGGCAATAAAATGATAAGTAAATAATGATTTATACATTTCAGTAATTATTGTTCTGTGGTCTCGATATAGAACATATTAGATTTATTTAGAACCAGGTGTTTGATAAGTATTTCTAATTATATAACTATTATTTGTTGACTGCCTATATGCTAGATGTTTATATAACACCTATGAGGTAGATGTGGCATTATTTCCTATGTATAGAATTTAAAGAAAAGGGTCAATGATGTACAACGAGTACATGGCAGGGCTAAGAGTCAAAGTCCAGGTGCTTAATCCATCTGCCATTTTGACACCTCAGTTTTGGGGGAACTCAAATTTCCTGGGGCTATAACATGTTGGGCTTAGCATACATAGTCTTTAGGAGTCTCTATTTTGGTCCATTTATTGTGGGTCATTTTCTCTGCTTGAATCCTTTAAACACTAATAGGGCCAATACAAATGCCTGAACTTGACAAACATTTGAAAAGCAGACATCAATGAGAAACATATAAAACCCTTCAGTGGGCTCTCAGGAGTTTTCCTAAATAAATCAGAGGAAGCTGAGAGGGGAACATCTAGCTGACCATTAGCACACACTTTGAAGAGTCACAGACGTGATGCTTTTTAAAGTAGATTTGCATTTGCTAAAGGTCACTCTCCACTGAGTATTTGCACTTAAGTCTAAGACATAAGAAGGCCACTTTACCTCGTTCCTCCAATTTGACTGTTCCATGATCAATATCAGAGTCTAGACTAGGACGACTACAGAATCTTACTGCTGGTTAATTTCCCAGAAGATTAACTGGATTTCCTGAAATATCTCAGGTGGGAAGCACAGAGAAGTGCACCGGAGTGACAAATGTCCTTATGGCACACTTAGATGCACAATTAACAGAGCTGGATGCTTCCTCTCATCTTGATACACAACCTTACTGAGACCTTCCAGCAAAATGTTTATGTATGAAATAAAGAAAATACTACAAGACTGAGTCACAGAGCCCTGCATTTGAAGAAAAGTCAAAGATGTACATGACATTTCACACTCTGTCTAGCAATGGTCTGAAAGTGTGCTCCTCCTACCAGGCTTCTTCTCTCTGGTGGAGCCTCTTGTCATCCATCAGAAGGCTCTGCTCAGTCTCAGGCTCAAGCACCAAAGTTATCTTTCTTTATATATATATATATATAAAGTTATTGATTTTTGGCTGCGTTGGGTCTTCATTGCTGAGCGCGGGCTTTCTCTGGTTGCGCCGAGCAGGGGCTACTCTTTATTGTGGTGTGCGGGCTTCTCATTGCGGTGGCTTTTCTTATTGAGGAGCGCAGGCTCTAGGTGTGTGGGCTTCAGTAGTTGTGGCATTCGGTCTCAGTAGTTGTGGTGCACGGGCTTAGTTGCTCTGTAGCATGTGGGATCTTCCCAGACCAGGGATCAAACCCGTGTCCCCTGCATTGGCAGGTAGATTCATAACCACTGCGCCACCAGGGAAGTCCCCAAAGTTATCTTTATTCATGGGGCTTAAAATAGGTTCACAGGAGTCCCTCTCAGGATACAGCCCTGAGTTCTTCTTCCTCTTAGTCCTGTCCTACCTAAGGTCTTCAGTTCCAGTGACTGGACCTCTGCCTTGCCTGAGATAATGTTCTAATTTATATATATAGGTTTTAGGTATTTACTTCTCTTTTTTTCCCCCTGTGTCTGCATCCCTGTGCCTTTGAAGACTAGATCCTTGGGGCCCCAGGTCTAACTACATGTGGATATTTCTTCCATTAAAAAAAATGGATTGAATACGTACTATGTGCTGGAAAACACAGGGATGAACAAGATAGAGACATTTTCTGCTCTCATGGAGCTTATAGTCCAAGAGAAGGAGATGACAATAAACATACCGTTAAATAACAAGATAGACAAGATGGCTAAGAGGAGGCCACAGCTGAGCAGATACTCAATGAGCTAAGGGAGCAAGAGGGCAAACACGTGGGAGAAGCTATTTAAGGTGGAAGGCAGTGAAAACAAAGTGAATCGGGAAGCCTAGGCTTGGTGTGTTTGAGAAAAGTTGGAAGGCCAGCAGAACATAAAAAGGGGGCAGAGTGGGAGTGAATGAGGCTGGAGGTGTAGCCCAGGATTCTCACCTGATTCAGTAAGTCTTGGGTTGATTGCAGGTTTTGCGTTTTTTAAAACACAGGCTCGAGGACAACTGCTGGAGAACCCTGGAGGCCACAGTACAGATGTTCTCTTAACTCCGTCAGTGATAGAAGCCTCTTGAGAATTTTGAGCAGTAAAAGAATGGCCTGATCTGAATTGTATGTTAAATGGATCACTCAGCGGTAGGAAGAATGAGGTGTGGAGAGACAGAGAGTGGGAGCGGGAAGACAAGTTATAAAGTTCTTGCTACGGTCTAGGAAATGGAGGGCAGTCACTTGACTGGGTCCCTAGCAGTGGAATTGGTGAGAAATGGTTGGATTAAGGATATATTTTCTAGCAAAGCCAACAGGACTCCCTGATGAAATAGATGTGGGATGCGAGAGGAAGAAAGAGATCAAGAATGATTCCAAGAATTTTGGCCTGAACAAATGGATAGAGATTAGGACTATTCCTGAGATGGGAGGAAACACTGGGCGAGAAGAAAATTTCAGTAAGAGGTAGAAGTCAAGAGCTCTGGTTTAGACAGATTAAGTTTGAGCTGCTCATTAGCGTGAACGTGGAGATGTCAGGTAGGTATCTGGAACTCAGAGAAAATATCAGGGCAGAGACTTAAATTTGAGAGTCATCAATGTATAGAAAAGTACTTCCTAATCTTTTTCACAACGTGGCACATTAAAAAAAATATTATTTTGCTCATATTGAAGTAAATGAAGAAACTGTTTATGATTAGAGGTGATAAGCTTGGAGACTCCAGATGTCCTAGAAATAACCAATATTTCATTATATGTCTTACTCACATGATAGCTACCTAGGTATTTAATAGGAGCTAACTTTTTTTTTTAAATGAAATTGGTTTTTTAAATTTTTTGGTCACGCCGCGAGGCTCATGGGATCTTAATTCCCCGACCAGGGATTGAACCCAGGCCACAGTAGTGAAACCGCCGGGTCCTAACTGCAGAGTCCCTGGACACCAAGGAACTCCCAGGAGCTAACATTTTTTAAAGCTTTCACTATGTGCCAGGTACCATGCTGTTTGCTCCCAGATCTATTCTTCACCCAGATCCATCCTTCTCTGTACTACCGAGAAGTAAGTTTGGCTAATAGGTGCTAGTGGGAAAAGTCAGTGTATCTGCCCACCCTTTAGGGATTGACAACAGCAGACAGCCCTTCCTTTAAGCTCCCATTTCTCACTGTACAACCCCCATCATTCTGGCTGCCATGTGTAGCCCTGGCTTCTGTGCTTTGGTAAGTTTCACAGTGTCCCTTCACTCAGTGGTACTGGCTTCCTACTGCTGTGCACTCTGACTTGTCTCATTGTCCCATATTTCACTTCTCTGACTTCTCCTCACTGATGGAGCTAATACCAAGTGTTAAATTCTCTTTATTGAAATATCTAAAGTGATGCCTGTTTCCTGGCTAGACACTGCCAGACTCATATGTTACATTCTTTACATAAATTATCTTGTTCAATCCTTGACCTGATCAGTGGGTGAGTTGGGTGGGTAGGAACTATCTTAATTATTACCATTTTTCAGCTGAGAACATTCCACTGAAAGAATGTGTGTTACTCATCAAACAACTAGTAAATGGTGAAGTCAAAGTTTGAATCCCAGAAATTCAACTCCAGCAACCATACCACCTGACTTTTATGCTGTATTGTCTCCTTTGAACAAATACCTGTATTCTGCATTTCTCCTGTACATTTGACCTATAGTTTGCTTTCCTGAAGCTTGCATCCCTTACTTTTATTCTAGCTTCTAACAGTAACTTTGATTATAAGATTAGTCTCTTCTGGGTCTGGCATCTAATGGATATTTTCCCTCCTCCCAACCCTGATAGCCTGTTCCCAGCATGTCATCCGTTTTTTAAAGGCTGAGTTGATAAAATTCAAGGTTATACAACTAGGAAACAGGAAAAGCCACTTTCAAATCCAGGTTAATTTGAGTTTCAATCCAGTTCCATCGTTTCAAATAGTGTTGCCTAGAGTAACTTCTTTGCCTTTGTTAGTATGAAATAGAAATATATCATTGGCTACTGAGAAGAGTAAGTGAGTTACCATATGCTAACTATAACAGTTCCTTGCACATAGCTGGTACTCGACTGTTAGCTGTAATTAATCTAAATATACCAGGTTTACCTGCTTGTTCAATTGCTTATTTGACATCTTTATTTGGTCTTTTTTTTTTTTTCGGTACGTGGGCCTCTCACTGTCGTGGCCTCTCCCGTTGCGGAGCACAGGCTCCGGACGCTCAGGCTTAGCGGCCATGGCTCACAGGCCCAGCCTCTCTGCAGCACGTGGGATCCTCCGGGACCTGGGCACGAACCCGCGTCCCCTGCATCGGCAGGCGGACTCCCAACCACTGCGCCACCAGGGAAGCCCTGGTCTAGTATCTTAAACTCAACTTACTATCTTCTCTCTCCTCTCATATCTGTTTTTTTTTTTTTTTTTTTTTTTTTGCGGTACGCGGGCCTCTCACTGTTGTGGCCTCTCCCGTTGTGGAGCACAGGCTCCGGACGCGCAGGCTCAGCGGCCATGGCTCACGGGCCCAGCCGCTCCGCGGCATGTGGGATCTTCCCGGACCGGGGCACGAACCCGTGTCCCCTGCATAGGCAGGCGGATTCTCAACCACCGCGCCACCAGAGAAGCCCTCATATCTGTTTTTTATCCATTATTTTCTATCTCAATAAATGGTACCACCATCCATTCAATTATCCAAGGTGACCCAATCCTCTTCCTAAATTTCTCTACCTAGTCAGTCATGAAGCTCTTATGTGTCTGTCTAGGGTGACAAATTCATTTATATTTGCCCAGAATTGTCCCAGTTTCAACACTGAAAGTCTGTTCTGGGAAAACTGGGAAGTTTGACCATCCTATGTCTATTTCTTAAGCATTTCCCAAATAATTTTACTTCTCCCTATTCCTAATCTAATCTGTCATTTTGTTCTCACTTGGATTACCTCAATGGTTTTCCATCTCCAAACTTCCCATTTTACGATGGCCAGATTGATCCTTTAAAAGACCAAAATCTGACCATACCATTCACTTCACTTAAAATACTTCAGTGGCTTCCTATTGCCCTTGTGATAAAGCCCCAGGCCTTTAACTGGTCTGTATTTCTTTGCATGATTTGTTTCCTGTTTTCCCATCAAAACTTATACCTCATGGTTATCAGGTCTTCTTGTCTTCGCCCTATCTACTGGACTCCAGGCACTCTGGAGTAAATTCGTAAATTTGCTGTCAGGGCTGTTGCTTATGGTTTGCCAGTTGTGTATTACTCAATCCTAGGAGCAAGCCTACATCCTGTAGCCTTGTTGAACTGTATTTTTTTTATGTCAATTTTTTCAGTAGATAAGAAGTAAACTACCTTGAGGAAGGAGTCCTCTATCTGTAAGTATAGGCTGCGGTAACAAACAACGCCTACATTTCAGTGGCTTCACCAAAAGTTTATTTCCTGCTCACATGTAACATACTGCAAGTCCAGGGTGACTGTCTTTAGTAGCAGTCCTTCATTCTTTGTGCTTCCCAGGATGCTTTGATTTTTGCTACTGTCATTTCAGTATGAACCTACCTCCACACTGCTGAGTCAGAGGAATAATATGCTGGAGGGTCTTGTATTAAACTTTAACTAGGGTGCTATGTGGAAGGGACACATAGCACTCCTCTTCAGAACCATGAACCGGTGTCATCACATAGCCCTGCTGACTACAAAAAGGGGTTGGTGGGAAAGTGTAATCTTTCCATGTTCATAGAAAGAGGGGAAAACTGGGTATGACTGAGCATTAAATATTTCTACCATGAATGTTTTAACCTAATGTGTACACATTTTCCCTTAGGGCTAGTGGGATAGATTGCTGAACACTTAAGCCATTGCTTTGTCTATGTGATAATTTTCTTGGGTTTGGGGAAGGCATCTGGTACTTTAAACCTGGAACAGGCATGTGGGGATGTATCTTCCTAGAAAATGGGTACCCAGGGTGATACCAAGTTGGAGAAAGCCCTAAAGGGAATAAATAACATTCCAGCAGATAGTGTCTGGCTAGAGGGTGTTTTGCAGGAGGCTGGTCTGGGGCTTCTCTATGTTAAGTTAAGGTGTGGCATACTTGGTCAAAAGTTCTTTGGACTTGATATTGCTTGGACTGGAACAAAAGTTCAAGTTCACTGACTGATTGTGGGGTTTCAGTTGTTTAATATTCCTGAATTTGTTTCTACATCTGTCAAAAAAGAATTATAACTGCCCTGTCTTCCTTCACAGGCTCATTTGGAGAATCGCAGGGGATGAAGTATTTTTTGTAAAGAGTGGACTCTTGGTTGTATTAAGTTGAATTAGGTGTGAAAGCACTATGGAAACTCTAAAGCACTCTATAAAATATAACATGGCATTATTATTGCAATAATTATCAGGGAAAATTAAAGTGAATCCAGAGTAGGAGGATCATAGTGATTCCCTTTTGAATATTCACCTGAGTGTACTTCCCTTGATTTGTATTCCTAGAAGGAAGAATGTGAAGACCTATGTGTTTAATACATGTTAACTCCATTTCACATTTACATATTATGGATTGCCATTAGCATGCATTGAGTGAAAATCTTTATGAAAAAATGGTGCTGTTGCAGCAGGCTGTACTATGGCAGCTTTAGTCATTCTTCTCTGAGGATTTCAGCCTTTTAGCCATGAGATAAAAGAAAAAGTAAATAGTTCAAGTAAATAGCTTAAGATTACCATATTAAAACAACAACAACAAAATGCAATGCGTGGATCTTGTTTAGTCCTAATGCACCTAAATCAATTGTAAAAAGACATCTTCTACATAATTAGAGAAATTTGAATATGAAATTAAGTGATTTCATATTTAATTTGAATATGAAATTAAGTGACTGTTGTTAGTTTTATTAGATACATTACTGTCATGGTGTTAGGGAAACCATACAAACAAAACATGACCTTATCATTCAGAAATTCATACTGAAGCATTTACACATGAAATGACACGGCATCTGGGATTTGCTTTACACCAATCCAGCAAGCAAAGAAATAAACAAAATTAGAGGAGGCACTCATAGGTGAGAGGTGAGACTGGCAAAATCATGATTATTGTTGAAACTGAATGCCTTGATAGGAAGGGGTCCATTCAAGTATTTTTTTTTTTTTATGTTAGAAAATTTCTATAATAAAAGAACCTCAAAAATTTCCATGTAAAAGAATGAAGTCATCCTGGGGGTGTGGAGGAGCTTCTAGAAAGCCTTTACGAACAATGAGTACTGTTGGAAACATCACGAGCACCTCATGCCAAGAAGAGGATAGTTGTGCTTCACTCTGGAACCCATTCCTTTTCTAAGTGTGACTGAGAGATAAAATCCAAACGTGTGATCACAGCAGAATAACATAGTTCTATTTCATAGAAGGGGAAGTGGGGAAAAGTGATGAGAAACAGACAGCTGGTCTTCAATCACCAAAAACAATTTGAAAGTCAAGCTTTTCTCTGGTCAGTCTTGTTTCTCTCTTACGCGGGCCCCCACCAATGACTCTTGAATGTTCCGACATCTATTTATCTAAATATGTGTAAGTCTTGATATATTTATATGCATGCTGAATTCTTTGTCAGGAAGATGCAGACAAATCATTCATCCAAAGCTGTGGAAACAGCTAAAGTTTCCAGAAATGGCAAACAGAGCTGAAAAGGATATTAATGATAATTAATTGACTCTTTCATTTATTGGGTCATCCATCCATTTAACCAAGCTTGAGCGCTTATATGTGCCAGGCACTGTGCTAGGCGCTGGCACTCAAATGGTGAATGGCTCATGGAGGTTACAGTTTAATGACCCAGGGATTCCACATCTTGTTATTAACGCGGCATAGAAGACCAAAGAAGGTAAATCATGACTGTGCATGTGTATGAAACCACACACTAGGAAAAACAGATATTCATACAACATCGGTAAAAAAACAAGTATTTTTAGCTTCATCTCTTATATCTGACTTCCCCTGTTCTCTCTCTCCCCAATCATGGTCCATATATTGCATCCTACCTTACAGCTAGACCAAGCCATCTTTCTGTTCCTTAAATGTCACCTTACTGAATGTCTCCACATCTATTTTCCTGCCTGATTTGGTTTCCCTCCTCCGTCCTCAAGAGGATCATTCTTCAAAACCTAGAGAGCATATCACCACCTCTCAGCCTGGCAGTGATACTCCCTTTCTTGCTACCCAGAGGAATTACATATTCCTTCATCTCTTTCCTCATAGCACTCTGTTCAGACATGTGCTGTAGCACTTAAGACCCGTCTTGTCATGTTGTTTGTTTGTTTATACATCCAGCTTTCATGCTGAACTCTGAAACTCTCAAGGCAGAGTCTATACAAGCATCCCTGTAACATCAATGCCTAGGACCATGCCTGATTCATAGTAGATGATCAATAGGTGTATATTAAATAAATGAATGGATAAATTAATGAATCATATAAATGAGCCCTTTTGATATAAAGGTTTAGTTCCCTAAGAGCAGTATACAACAGTTCTTTCAGTCAAAGTCATAGGATTTCCAAGTTGGAAAAGATCTTAGAGATTATCTACTCCAAACCCATAATTTAGCTTTTGAGTACATATGATGATGGACCGGACTTTCCTGGTTGGCGCAGAATGAATTGCCTTGTTATGCTTTGATTATTCCAATGATTCTGTGTTAACAGATTCAGAAAGAAAATAGAAAAGCCAGGACATATGAGAGGGAGGGGCAGGGAGAAGACAAGGCAAAGTTAGACATTTACGAAGGGGCTCATCTGCCTCTGGAAACCGGTCACATACTGTCCTAATGGTCTCCCTGTTTAATACTGCCGGCCCCTCCCCCAACTCCTGAGTCCCTTACCTTGCTCTACTCTTTAAGTTTTCCTGTGACACTTATTAATTTTTAAGATACAATTATCACTTATTTATTGATCGTGCCCATTGTTTAACATCTACTGGTTCTTAACGTGGTGCTCATTTCACTGTATACGTTCATACCTCACAGGTTTATTACTTTCACAGCAAGCAGTGAGGTTTGGGGGGGCCATAGAACGTAATGCTTTAGAACAGTGGGTATCAAACCATCTCTGGTGAAGGACTGTGTTTTAAATTTCCAATCGCTCATGGATCTAGGTGTGGTTCTACCGAGCATAAGCAGCGTGCAGCCTGCATCACAGTTACGTTACCATGTGACTTCAAGACCACCAGAACTGCTTCATACCTCGTTCACTCACGTGAATTTGGTGATCACACTCTTGGATGTCTGGTGAAGAGCAGATAGCTATAAAGTTTCCCATTGCTCACAGGGACTGGGACCAGTCTCCAGACCATCTTTTTCGCTTCCTAGTCCATTGACCTGGGTTGAATTCTAGCTCTACTCTCTCCCAGTGAGCCTTTCCTTGTCTCAATTTCCTCCTCTGCAAAATGTGGATAATTATAGTGGCCCCCGTAAAGGGCTGTTGTATAACTGACACGAGTTTATGCATGTGAATGGCTGAGAACAGTGCCTGGCATGTTCTCAGTATTCAATAAATGTCAGCTCTTGTTGTTACCACTTGACTTTTTCTCAATCAGGCTCACTCCCTTCATCCCGTGGTTACTGAATGTCACAGCCAAGAGTGTCCTGGGGGTGCAAGAGAAGGTGGCTATAGGCGTTTTGGGGAAGGGCAGTAGAACAGCCGTCCAGAGACTGAGATAGCCCCCCTTTTCTTCCTCTTTCCCATTAAACAGCAGAGGTGGTCATCCTGTGCCTCCAGCAGGGGAAGGAAGGAGGGCTCATTGTCCTAGATTTGAACGGCTAAAGATAAAAAGAGATGTTTTTCTTGGCGTAGAGATTCCTGGTGATTCTCTCCATTCTGCAATGAAGTGTTCACTTCTGGGTAAAACTTAGCTTGTCCCAGAAGAGGTGAGAATGTGAGTAAGGTGAGCACTTGTATTGCTTTCCAAAGAGTTCAGAATCCCAGCTTTCATCCTAATTTCATGGGCATTGCCTGGTTTGAGTTAGCACCTCTTTGGGGAGACTTTTTTTTGAGTGGTTAGTAATGTCCTGAGAGCAGTGATGAAATGCCCTGGAGAATGGCTTCTCCATCCCAGAAAAACATCTATTTGTTGAACAGATTTGTATATATAAACCTAGCCCATTTTCTAAAGAATATTGGATAAACACACCACTATGACATATTGAACATTTAAAACAGATAAAACAGAACAGTCAAGTAATAAATGAGGAAGAAATAAATTCTGTTTTCTAAGATGGTTCACTTAATTTAACCAACATTTCAGGGATGGCTCAACTAACATTATACACTATACATATTTATACTATAAACTCCTGCATAGCACTTAGTATATTCTAAAGCACTGTTCTAAGGTTTTTGTATGTTAAGTAATTTAAGCCCCTGATACCAAGATTATCTCTATTTAGAGATGAAGAAACTGAGATGCAAATAGTTTAAGTGATTTCCCTAAGGTTAAGGGAAGTAAGTGGCAAAGCTGGGAATTGAACTCACAGTCTGGCGCTAACACCCTGGTTCTTAACCACCATACCATGCAGGATGGTTAGAGCTTCATTTAAGGCAAGGTACATAAAAAGAAATATAACTATTTAAGCGTCAGGTAAAAAGGTGGACCATTTTGTATGTGTAACGCGTGGCTCTGGATGAGTTACTGACTTTGAACCTTGGTCTGCCAATCTTGTAAACGGAATGATTTGATGAGACGCTTCTTGGGGGCTCTTCTAGTCACCACACTCCAGGCTTTTCTGCCTCTAATCACCACTACTGTTTCCTTCTCAGCGGCTCTGCTTTGTTTCCCATTTCTCCTTTCCCTAGCAACTCCTACCTTTCTTGATTACCCTCATTTATTGCCCTACTTCTGCTGCAACAGGCTGGAAGGAATGTTCCATGTTGTTTCTGCATAAAGGACAATAAATCCACCAGACACAATCTTGGGAGAGATCAAAAAGTGTAAGGATTCACAAACGGTACAAAATTAAGGGCCACCTACCTCTTCATTATGTCAACCCTTCCTCCCCCCATCCCCAGTACAGATGTCGTAGAAAAGTCCAGGATCAGAGGACAATGGAAAGATGCCTTTAAAAAACCCCGAAATTATAGGATCCTCCAAAAAGCTGAGACTCTGTTTATTTGATTCACTGATACAGCCTCCACACTCAGCATAGTACCAGCTACATCCTAAACACTCAATAAATATTTGTAGCATAAAGGTCACCTAGCTTCACTCTTGTCCTATGCATAATTCCCCCTTTATAATTACTGTCAATATCTGTAGAGCTATGTAGAGTTTAAAAGCCTCCGCATATCCATTATCTCATATATTTTTCAATTATCGCACTTAATTCTTCCTTGGCTCCAATGCACCAAGATAAACTCAGCTCACTTCCTATTTTTTAAGAGGACTTCCCCCTGCAACAGTGAAAACCTGTTTCCCCCGAAGCAGGTCGGGATTCAATTCAAGAAACTCTCTTCTGAGAGCCTAGTGGGTATTAGGAACTCAACCTGGGCACTAAAAAACAAAGGAAAATAGAACAGCCAACAGCCACGGCAGGTAACAACCACTTGAACAGCACGGAAAAGAAGATCCCACAAGAATGTCCTTCTTCTCCTTAGTCAGTGAAGCACTCAGGGCATTTGCAGAAATAGACATGACTCACGTGGGGACTGACCACACAGTTGAACGGAATCCACAAGATGGTCTGCCTTGGTATTGACCGTAGGGGAGAAGCCCTGTGTCACAAATTGGAAATAAATAGTTTGATTTATTCAGGAAAATACTAGCCGTGTCCTCCCTTCCACTAACAATGACTGACAGTGGACTATGATGGATGCTGATGGTTTGAGACTTCTGTTTAATCATTTTATGTAATTAGTTATGAGGACTGACTCATTAAAAGCTTTGCTTTGGAATCACTTGCCTGCCCTGAAGTATGTGAAGCTCTGGCTTATTAGAAATACGAGTTAAATAATCTCTAAGAATTGTAAACTCGTCTTTTTAAACCAGAGATTTGGATTGGAGGTTTTAGTAGACAGCCACAGGCTTAATTCAGTCTGAGCCTTTTTGGGAAGTGGAGAGTGGATATAGTGGTATTCAGCGGTGCATCCGGTAATATAGACACTCAGACTGAATCAAGACCCTGAAAAGATGGAAGGTTGGGGTTGGAATTATTTTTTTAAAGGATCATCCCAGTTCACCCTGGTTAATCAAGTGGATGGAAGATAGGTCTTCGTTACTCCAAGTGGATTGTTCTGCCGTGATGAGATTCAACTACAGACAAGTCATTTCCTAGGTTTGGGTTGCTCTGGGTCCAGTTTTACAAGGGATATCCCTTCATGACATGTTGATAAAGAAAAGAGGAACATTCATGTTCTGATGCCTACTATGAAATAGGGGCTGTATGGATATAAGCTTACTTAACGTTTAAAATTCTTTTGTAAATGATGAAACAGGTGTTCAAAGTGATTC
Source organism: Kogia breviceps (assembly GCF_026419965.1). Lineage (NCBI taxonomy): Eukaryota > Metazoa > Chordata > Mammalia > Artiodactyla > Physeteridae > Kogia > Kogia breviceps. Next base: position 66,428,522 of record NC_081326.1, read on the forward strand.
TGTAACTTAGAATCAGGGTCAAGCAGCTAACAACATGTGATGGAGTTAGCATTTGAACCCTAGGCCTTTTCACAATACCACACTGCATCCCCAGTACCTCCACGTGACCAAATTTGCACGTCTCTTTATCTTGTAAAGGGGCTCAGCTAAATAAAGACATTGGCTACTCAGGGAGAGCAGGGATGCAAAGAAGGGAAGCAGAAGATACTCCATTCTTCTGCCTGCCCACCCAGCGAAGTATCAGCCTTAGGAACCAAGTTACGATCTGTCTTCTCAGCTACTAAACCTGGGGAAATGAGTCCCACCAGCCCCAATCCTGCTGAGCCTCCATGGCCTCCATCAGTCTTTTGGGCAGCTCTTTTCCATTTCCCTCAATGACTCCTTCAAAATTTTAACACTCTCTCCAAGCACCTTACCAACCTCTTCTCAACAAGTAACCTTATTACTGAGACCATGAGACATGAAAACTTTCAATGCTCTGGACATTCTTTGGTCCTTCAAATAGAGTGCATCCACTATCGACCTAGAATCCTCAGCTATTATCCTGATCGACACTAAAGTAGTTCTTGTCTTCCTCCCTCAATTACCTGCCCAAATCCAATCATCAAATCAAAATTTTACTTTCTAAGTATTTCTTGAATCTCTCCCTTCCTCTGTATCTCTACTATTCTTGCCCCAAATCTGAACTTCTTACTCTTTGGCTTCAATATATTAGCTGCCTCTCTATTGGTGTCTCAGTTTTCAGTTTCTCCCTCTTTTCATTCTCACCATATATAACAGTGTGATTTTATGTAAAATTAAAAGCCAGCCCTTCCAATTAATTTTTCAGTGGCTTCCCATCTTTCTTACAAGTCAAACTTTAAGCTGGTTTGTAGGCCGTATAACACCCTACACAATCTGTTCTAAGTGACTTGTAACTTGGAAAGTGTTTAGAACGGTGTGGGGCACATAGTAAGCTTTCAATTTGGTTAGTTTCTTTGATGCTGGTAATGTTGATGAGAGGCAGGATGAAGATGATGAGGAGGACGAGGACGGTGCAGTACTTCCGCCTCAGCTTCATTCCTGCCCTTCATTCTCAAGCAACGCCACATGGCTTCTGCTTTTCTCAAAACAATATGCTAATATTTTGCCTCTGTTCTTTTTATCTACCTAATCTCTAGTACCTGATATGCCCTTCTCCCTGAACTCCTTCTCCTCTGGCTAAATCACGCTCTTTTATTTCTCTTTCAGGTGTAATCTTCACCTTGAAGCCTTCCGCCAAACACTCCAGGATGGGAGAGGCACCCTTCTCAATGCCTACCTCGCGCCCTTTGTGAATACTGCATATTGCGAGGGGCTGTGTAGTTAAGTCGGTCTGCCCACTAGATGGTGGGCTTGAGGGACGAGATGCTCTTGTTCTGTGATTGACCCCAGGCTCTGGCATAGCGCCTGGCACAGAGTAGGTGCCCCATGTGTCAGTTAAACAAATGAATGAACAGCAGGATATAAAATCCAGGGATGAGGGTAGAGACTGGAAAAGTGACAGGACTCTGGAAATAAGAGGCAAGATCTGCCTTGGACCCCCCTACAGGCGTAGGAAGACCTGGCTTTGTGATTTGAATCCATTGCACTATCTTCCAGTTTAGTGTCCTTGGTGTCTGCTTCAAGGACATACTTTATCGAAACCTACTTTATTCAAGCTTCATTTTTTAGTGTGGGTTTTCCATTTAGTAGAAATCAAATACCTCTAGGGACATACATTCTAAATTATCTTGAGTCACAAACACCTGAAGAGAAATAGAACGAAAGGAATTGAAGGATGGTTTTGATGGGGGTAGGAGCAGATACTATGAGACCTGTAGTCACCTGGGAAGGGGTGTGGCTGGAAGGGATATCTCCAAGGAGGTCAGCTGCTTCCTTCTACTCCGGACCCAGCGCAAAAGCACCTTCCTCATAATTTTGCCGAGGATTGGCCTTGACACTGCCTATGTCTTACATTACCCTCAAATTGAGGGGAGATAGCAAATCTCTGGGCGTGATTAAGAACCTTTTAAAGGGGCAAAGTTCAGAGGGAACAAAAAAACGGTCTGCCCCAAACCATAAACTGTTATGGTCCTTCGGCCTTTTTATTCATGATTGTTAATCAGCTCCTTGCCCAAGGATGGAAGGTGTGATATTTGTGCACATGCTAATCAAACTGCCAAACGTTAGGCTCACAGGAGACTTATCCTTCCACAAAGTAAACACGGGCCGTTACTGGTTATCACCTCAACTGCAAAGAGTTCTAAGCCGGGTACTATTGATCCAAGCAAAACAGATAAAACCTGAAGGACTTAGCGCGCATGTGCTTTTGCTTGGGGCAACTTCCTTCGGTCTCTGAAGTTTCACATTTCACAGCATCGCAAGGAGAACTGTGCAATGGCCCACGTGAACACAGCTGCCGCTGACATTGCCAATAATAACAGCTCCTGCGAGGCTGAGGGTGAGAAGTAGGTACAGTATTGGCATTGTAAGAGGAACATGTACTGTAGGGCCAGACAGGTCTATTTCTGCAAATATTCTTACAGTGTTATTGCCTCTTTTCCCCTCTGGTTCCTGTCCACTGCCATGATCTTTGTATATTTTGCAGCTCTTTTGTTAGGTGTATACAAACTTAGGATTGTTATGGCTTCTTGTTGAACTGAATCTTTGATCATTATAAAATCTCTCTTCTAAAAAGAAATCTCTAATGACACTTCTTGCCTTAAAGTCAGCTTGTTTCTGTCTGAAATGAACGTGGCCCCATCAGCTTGCTTTCGCTGTTCTTGTGGTATAGCTTTTCCTGTCTTTTTACTTCCAACTTCTAACTTCCTTTTAACTTTAAGTGTGTCTCATAAACAACATATCACTGGATTTTTTTGTCCTTAAGTCTAGGCTGACAGTTTTTTTCCTTGAATTCAGAACGAAGTACAAATTTACATTGAATATTAGTTACTAATAAAATTGGGCTTACTTTTACATCTTACTATTTGTTTCCTACTTGTCCCGTTTCTTTGCCCTTTACTCTTCTTCCCCTGCCTTCTGCTGGATTAACCAAGTATTAAAAAAAAATTTATTCCATTTTATCTCCCCTTTTATTGGAGGAAATTACCTCTATACCTCAGAAGTTTATCTCTTTAGGCTCCTGCTCCAGACAGCATTAAAATATGGCAAATGTCTTGAGAGGAAGACCTGTAGGATTCTTTTGCTTGTTGCAGCCTCCTTTTTTTTTTTTTTTTTTTTTTTTTTTAATAGGGACTTTGTGTCTGGCAATCTCCTTGTGAAACTACAAGATTTCACTCTGCCTTTTCAGGCCAGTCTCAGCCTCCATGCCTCCCCAGCACTCAGCTTAGGTTTCAATATGCTTTACCTGCCCCTGTGGCTGTCAAACCCCACAGTTTTCTCTTTCCCCTGCTGAGGGCTGTTGGCTTAGGCCAAGTCCAATCCTCAGCCTGTGTCCAGAATTGGCAAACACCCTCAAGGGAAGAAAATGTGAGGCCATCTCAGTTCACCTAAGAAAGACTCGTCTCTAAGTTCTAGCTCATCCAGCCCTCTTTGCTCCCCCAGCTTGCCAATGTAATTTAAATTATGAATTTGGGGCTTCCCTGATGGCGCAGTGGTTGAGAGTCCGCCTGCCGATGCAGGGGACGCGGGTTCGTGCCCCGCTCCGGGAAGATCCCACGTGCCGCGGAGCGGCTGGGCCCGTGAGCCGTGGCCGCTGAGCCTGCGCGTCCGGAGCCTGTGCTCCCCAACGGAAGAGGCCACAACAGTGAGAGGCCCGCATACCGCTAAAAAAAAAAAAAAAAATTATGATTTTGGGAGAGGGGAGTAACTTAACATTTTAATTTTTTCTAGCCTTTTTAGTAGAATCAAGGCCTATGATTACTTCCTTAGAAATGGAAGTCACCATCATCACTGAAATTACACATCTGAGATGCAGAGGTACATATCAGAGGTAAAGTGGGCAGGGCTGGAGTCAGATTGCTTGATTTGAATTCCTGTTCTTCCATGCAGCCTTTGTTGGGCCCTGGACATGGGATTTCCCCACTGGGCTTCTATTTCTTCTCTTGTAAATCGAGAATAATGATGGAACTCATCTCATAGGATCACTGTGACAATCTGATAACATAATGAATGTCAGCTATTTCACATGATGACTTGTCCAAAATAAATAATCAAACCGTTAGCTATTATTAGGTATTATTGATTATATTAATTAGCAACCCAGAAACCACTGGTTTTGAATCAGATACTACTTAGGAACAGTGCTACTTTGAATGACTTAATTTCTTTATGGCTTCATTGGCTCATTGTGAAATATTGGGTTAGTAATAATTTCTCATAAGGGCTTAATTTCTTTTTTTTTTAAACATCGTTATTGGAGTATAATTGCTTTACAATGGTGTGTTAGTTTCTGCTTTATAACAAAGTGAAGCAGCTATACATATAAATACATCCGCATATCTCCTCCTTCTTGTATCTCCCTCCCATCCTCCCTGTCCCATCCCTCTAGGTGGTCACAAAGCACCGAGCTGATCTCCCTGTGCTATGTGGCTGCTTCCCACTAGCTATCTATTTTACATTTGGTAGTGTATATATGTCCATACCACTCTCTCACTTTGTCACAGCTTACCCTCCCCCCTCCTGTGTCCTCAAGTCCATTCTCTACATTAGCATCTTTATTCCTGTCCTGCCCCTAGGTTCTTTAGAAACATTTTTTCCTTTTTTTTAGATTCCATATATAAGGAGCTTAATTTCTAATTTTATTGAGCTGGGAACATCATGGTCTGTAAAGCAGGGTTGTTCTTGACCAAGACCTGTGTCATGGGTCTGAAGCTGAGTTAAGGTCTCAGATAAAATTCTAATTTAACTGAAGGAATAGCATTCAGGGCATTGTTCTCATTCTCATGACATGAAAATAGACTTCTGACAATGGTGTTCCAGATCAAGCTGCATATTCTAGCTCTACTTTATGCGAGCATGTTGAATACAGATGTCCAAGTTTTAAACAAGCATCAAAAATTGTATATTCTTTTTAATACTATCATCTATCAATGCATATTGGGATTTTTCTGTATTTTCATATATTTGTGTTGGTTAACCAACTGTACTGCCTTGGGAAAGACTTCCTTTTATTCTGAGATTATGGCTTGCAATTTTTTTATTAAAGTGATTCTTGTTTTAAAAAATGATGCCAAATAGTAGAATAGTTATATTTTAAGTGATTTTATTTTGTTAAAATAAAATCCTGGAAAACTTAGTCTCTTAGTTAACAAAACAAGCAAACAAAACTTTTTGCTCATCCATGAAAGCTGGAAGTCTGAGAACAGCTCCCTTGGGTATCAAGTGGTACCAATGGTACTTGAAACCATTCACTCACTGAATCATAATTTAGATTCCTCCCAGGCTTTGTTTTTCTCTTCTCAACTTCATATATATTGTAATACTTGCCAAGTATCTACAAGTTGTAGATTTCAATTTTTCGTTTATACTTCATTGCATTTTATGGAAGAAATTATATGAGTGCTACTCAAAATTTCAGGAATTCTCAAAAATCATAGAAGTACTAAACCTGAGTTCCAAGGATTCATTTTCACACATGCATGTATATCAGGTATCACACTGTTGACATTTTAATTCCCTTTGTTACAAAAGGAAAAAACTGAGTCACAGAGAGTTTGGATGAGGTGCTTGAAATCTCATGATCAATGTTGGAATCTGGAAAAAAAAAAACACCCAATTCTAAGAATTCTTAATCTTTTCCAGGCAAGTGGAAAACATGTCTGCTTTCCTTTCTGGTCTCCAGTCAGGGGAAATGCAAAAGAAGGTAATAAACTCTTCCCCTTCCCTGCATATTTCTCCCTTGCCCCAGAAGCTGTATTGCAAAATTGCCCTGTTCCTTATTGACTCCTGAATCCAAACCAACTCCTGCTCCATTGCTTGGCCTGGAAGAGACTGGTCACTATTCTGCCTCTCTGGAGGCCACCAATCAAAGATGTGGATTCTAGCACCTAGGTTCTTACCCATGTTTCCAAGAGACACACAAAAGATATTTTGTCAGGCTTGCCCTGCACCTCAATGCCCTTCTATTTTTTTCTGTCATCAGCACAGACTGTTCATCTGGCTTGTGCATACTTTGTGGTTTTTTTCTCCTGTAGAACTTGGAGCCATGGTAATAAAGTCAGTTTTCAAGGAAGCAGTGGATTGAATGTGACTCTTTCAATGAAGCTCAGAATCACAGCACTTACTTGTCTCTTAATGTTGACAGTCGCATTTTTCTGAAAGGACTCTGGCTTGCCTGTGTTGTAGTTATGTGGGCCTCACACGATGACATAGCTCTGATCATTGAGAAGTCAACTACCGCATGCTAGGTCCTAGAAGTTTCCCTTCTCGGCACTGTAGAGTTGTTGATTTTTAAACAGGAGTGTCAACATGCACTTGGTTCAGTTCCTTGTCACTGAGCTATTATTAACCCTGTTTGGTTGATGGGCCAACTGAGGTTAACCAAGATCAAATTTCCCCAAAAGATTCAAATAGGTGATAGGGAAAAAGGAAGTGAAGCTCCATTGTTTTTAAATTTTTAAGCAATGAATCCTTTTCTCAAAGGAAGTGCTATGCAGAAACCCACTTTTTAAACCCATTAAAGCAATTGGCATGCCATTGTTTCAGAAGTTCTATTTTTTTACGTTTATTTTACTATCAATAAATGAAAAAATCTTCAGGCAGTTTTGACGAAATAAATAAGTGGATTTCAGATCTGAGATGATAATTATTTCACTTCATTTACTTTAGTTTTTTGTTTCTTGTTTGGGTTTTGCACTCTTATGTAAGCCTCCACTCACATGGGAACAGAGATGTAAAAGTTACAGTAAGAGAAGGACTTGCCTTGCAAAGCACCGTACATTCGCTTGTTAAATTGACTAAGAAGCTTCGAAGAGCATTGAGCCTTTTCTACTCTAAGTTGAATCACTAACAACATCTAACTATTGCCCATATTCCTTATAAACACAAGTGTTAGAGGATCTAAAACCTACAAGTGTTAAAATAAAAAAGGTGATGCTCTGGTGTTTCATTTAACTTTTCTTTTTTTTTTTTTTTAAAGAGCTATTCCTTTCCATCTTGCCTACCTTATTTTTTATTTGATTGATTGATTGATTGTGGTACGCGGGCCTCTCACTGTTGTGGCCTCTCCCGCTGCGGAGCACAGGCTCTGGACGCGCAGGCCCAGCGGCCATGGCTCACAGGCCCAGCCGCTCCACGGCATGTGGGATCCTCCCAGACCGGGGCACGAACCCGTGTCCCCTGCATCGACAGGCGGATTCTCAACCACTGCGCCACCAGGGAAGCCCTCATTTAACTTTTTATTGGACCACCTACACCACATTGTGTGTTGAAAGTATGCTCTGAGCACCTAGAGCCCTGCCTAGCATTTAACTGAATGCAGTGTATGTGTGCTCACTTGTGCTGCTTTATGCAAGAAGATGTGTACAGGGCTGAATTCCAAGAAGAAGAAATTCCAAGTAAAAAGCTTTCTGAATAATGATATAATTCCATGAAGTTCAGCCATATGTGCAGAAATGGGAAAAGAAGCTCTAAATTCTGCACAAAACCTAGTTAACTTAGCCCAAGATATCGTATTAGCAGGTCTCTGAGATTTTAAAATTTAACATGTTTGAGTGTGCTTACTGTGATAGTTTTTTTAAAATAGTATATATGTTATGGATATTTGAGTTGAATATTGTAAAACTTCTAAGACACCCCGGAGAGAGAATTCTTTCCTATGGTTTACACCTCTCTACATGTTCTGATTCTTGTCTTCTACCCCACCTACACCTTCTACAGTCATCCCCTCTCTGTATCTTCAGCAGAGTAATCCTTTCCCATTGGAAAGGATTAGCTATTGTTTGTATTAGCTATTGTTTTCTCTAGCTCCTTGACATCTATGACAACTTCCTTCTTAATCTTTTAAGAGCTCCACTCAAATATCCCTTCTTCAGTGGGAGAAGACTTCCACTAAGGGATTATCCCTTCCAAAGTAGCTCTCCTTCCTTCAGCTACTTCCCATCACATCATCCTGTTATATCCTAAGACATATCACATACCTTTACTTTTTACATTTTTATTCCCTGCCTTCCTCAACTAGAAAGAACACACTGTAAGGACAGAGGCTCTGCCTGGTTGACTACATACCTTAATTTATTTGGATACTTCTGGTGTATGCCTGTTATTCTGACTCTTATAATTGCCCCTTCCATTCTCAAACGTATGTCATTTTGGACAATAAATTATACATTCACTTGAGTCAGGTCTGTCTTATTTAAAGTCCTCTAATCCTAATATAGTACATGGTACAGGATAAATGCTTAGTGAGATTCTGTCGATATTCGCATGTCCTGGATTGGAAATTGTGAGTCCTGGGTTCCAGTTCCAGGTCCAATCAAGTAGTGTGCCTAATACCCCTAAAAGATTAGTAAAGCAGGTACAAGTTTTAGCAGGCAACATCCTCAAGCAATTTCCATTATCTTGCTTTCTATCCTATCAGGAAGATAACAGAGTACTTGCAGGCAAAGTGGTTCTATTTCTAGAGATTTACATAGAAGTTCCAAGTTAATTAATGGTCCAAAGCATACACTGACACAGGGCCAGTTGAACTTATAATAAGGAAGAATTATCAGAGCCAGGGAGACCTCGTGAGGCAGTGAGAACCCGCTGCTGGAAATGCTCAGTGAACTCCCCAGGGAAGTGTATTCCTGTGGAAAGAATGCTGGGCTGTATATTCTAATCCTGGCCTGTCAATTAATAGCTGTGACACTCAAGCTCCCTGAGACCAAGACTTCTCATGTGTAAAATGTAGAATATGATTTTGATTATTTCAATCAGATCCTCCTTATTTTCTCTGCCTCTTCTAAGTTTGCTGTCAATTAAACGAGTTGATACATTATTTTATTGTAAAGTGTAGGTGACAAAACTGCCCAGTGTAATATAATTCATCCCCGATGGTTGCCTGGATTTCCAGTGCAGGGACTGAGGGGCTGGGTAACGATGAACGGTTCAAAAACCCCTTAGACAGAGACAGTTCTGTTCCTGCCTCTTATGTCTCAATGTTGGACTTTGTAAACTGGGTGTGATAAGAGTTGTTTTGCTTCCGTTCCAAGATCAAAAGAGGATTCTATTTGAGAGTGCTGCTTGTGGGTGAGGAAGCACTATATAAATATGAAAGTTTTGAGGTGTTGCACAAAATCCAGGTGGGGGCTTTTACATGTCCAGGTGGGAGCCCTGAAAGAAACATTCAGGGGTGAATGAATTTCCCTTCCTTCAATGTGACAAAGTTGAAAGCACAATTGTTCCTGTAGACACAAGAGCCTTGAAAGGTGAGAGTGTGAGAATGAGCATAGGTATCCCTGATGGGAAGAAAGGCAGAGGGGAAAGGGAAGTGATCATTTGAGCGCTTACTTACTTGGCTCCACGATGTCTTACATAGGTGATCTCATTTATCTTAAGCTTCACACAAAGCCAATGAGGGACATGTTATTATTCTTATGCTACAAGTGGAGAAACTAAGGCTCAGAGAGCTTGAAAAACTTGGCCTAGATATTGTGGGTCATAGGCAGCCTGCTGGATGGAGTCCCAGCAAGCAAAGTGAGAATTAGATAGAAAGTGTGAGAATTATGGCACCACAAAGACCAAGCCTTGAATGTTGGTCTGCCCCTCCTCCAACTTAGTGATATAAACAACAGCAAGCCCTCCCTTTTCCTACTCCTCTGATATAATGACTTTCCTATTCCCACCTCCCATGGGACCACTTCAGTCCCACTTGCACTGGACAACAAGAGAAGCACAAAGAATTGTGTCCTTTCATCAGTATCCTTGTCTTGTGTTCCATCTACAAAGCTTGTTTACTTCTTTAGTGATGGAAGTAACCTTAAACTTAGGCCCAGTTAACATTCTCAGAAATCTTGGGTACCAATCCAGCCCTCTGTGGTTTTGCTTAGGCATAAGGGCACACAGACTGTAACTGGCAAGACCAGAATTCTAAGTCATTTCTTTCTAACTCAGGCTCTAGATGTTCCACCGTTCAGCTCCCTCGGTTATGTGCAAAAGGATAAGCTGTACTTTGTAGAAGATTCTTTATTTAAATCATACAAGGATAGTTATGGGGAATTCCAATTCGTTAAAATTCATTGAAACCTATAGAAATTCGGGTCATATTAGTAGATAGAGTATTTTCAGATCTGGTTCCAAAGAATTGAGTCTAAATTAAATACAAATGATGACTGTTCTATAAATACTGTCTTTCTTCATTGGCAAAGGGAATGGAATTGATGACTACCTAGTTCTTTTATCATCGGGGTCTATTATTTTTTTCATGGTGACCTCAGAGTAGCCATGGCATTTATGATCTTATTCATCTGGGCTCCCTGCCCAGAAACACAGGGGAATGAATCTTTCCCTAAAATGAATAATTCAGATGACTTTCAAGCACCTCACTGCCCCCTGAAGCAATTTAAACTTTTTATCGTTATTAATAAAGATACCTTTTATGTACATCTATGTTTCATTTATTCTCTGTCACTGAAGAGCTTCACAAAGAGTTTCTTCCCATGGCATCTCTGAGAGTGAAAAAGAAAAGGTTTTCAAAGTGCTTCTGGAATTATCACTGTGGTGTGGTGGGAAAGGCATGCATTTGAGGAAGCAACAGAGCCGGGGTTAAAGCTCACACTTGGAGTTCCAACCAACTCTGTGTCTTTGGGCATATATCTTAACCTTTCAGGACTTTGGTGGCCTCATCTATAAAATACATATCATATGCCCACCTGTCTGCATGAAGGAAGCAGTCTGATACTGCCTGTCTTTAGTGAGGGCCCAGTAAATCTTCCCTCCATTCCCTTACACCTTCACAGGCTTCTAAGTGATATGTGGCACATTTTCCTATATTGGGAGACTTCATTGTGACTATGTCAAATATTTATTTAGATAAAGGAAATTTATTTATTTAAAATTAAGTTTTAAATACAATTTTATTTGTATTGTACAATAATATATCTTCATTTTAAAGAACGTTCAGACTGCACAGGGGTGCATGTGGTGAAAAGTAAATCCTTCTTCATCTACCCTGAATACCTATGTGCCACTTCTTAAAAGTAACCACAGGTAACGCTTTCACATAGAACTTTCAAGAAAATTGCAATGTATATATATGTATAAATATGGATATATTATTTTAAAATCATTTACTATGGCATTTCTCCATTTATTCACTTAATTTACCTGAGTCATTTACTATATTAGCATAAACTTTAATAGGCTCATAATATCCCATCATATAATCAATTCTCTACTGAATAACATTTCCAACATAAATTAGCAGCAATGTTTAATATTTCTTTTTGAGGCAAGTGTGCTGGTTTTGGAAATAAATTTGGGTTCAAATTCTGAATCTGCCTCTGGCATAGTAAACTTGGACTTTCTAAGCCTCTCTCTTCTCATCGGGACAATACTAAATGCCTCAAAGAATCATAAGAATTACATTAGGTGATGCCAAAGAGAACCTACCATATCACCAACTTACATAGATTTCCCATATATGTTAACGATAGTAATGATAACCTCCTAACTTCTGATTGAAGGGCTTTCCTTATGAGTTGATGACTTTGAGGAATAACAGGTAGCAGGACATCACAGGATGTCGTGGTTGTCACTGTTGATGTTTTCTGCTGACAGTAGGAGGAGGCTGGGTGAGTAAACCACAGGTCTTGACCACTCTAAGGACATCTGCAGACAACAATATTTTGAGGCCACATCTCACACTGTAGTTTTCACTGCATGCAACTAACTTGCTCCCTGGCTAGCTGTGAGCTCCTAAGGATAAAAAGAGAGGTGTTTCTTTTCATATACCTTGCGCCTTACAGAGAGTGTGAAATATTGTATTAGAGATATGGGCTTGATTGTGGTGGTGGTAGAGGAAGAAGAAATCTTAGTAGAAGAAGGTAATATTTACTGCAAACTTACTCTGTGTTTAGAGTTTTACCTGAATTATCTGATTTAAGATCTACACTTTGAGGTAGATAGTATAATTTTCAACACACTACCTAACTTTCGGGTGTCCGTTTCCACGTGCGTAAAATAGGGATCATGGCAGTACTATCTCAGAGCTTAGGTGTAAGGTCTTATTGAGATCATACATGCGAAGTGTTTAGAACAGGGCTCAGTACATGGTGAGCACCCAAAGAGCAAACTGAGGCTTAGCAGGGTTTAGAGGCACATGCAAGGGAACCTGTGGTGTAGACGCAGCCATCGGATTTCAGAGTCACCCCTCTTCACCACTGAACCTTACTGCTTCTCTGTGCTTGTCATGAACGTGAGTTGAGTGACTGGCAAGCCCCACCTTTATAGAGAACGGAACTAAGGTTTAGGAAAGTAGAATGACCCAAGTGTACCTGATGTTAGGACATTTCAGTATCCTCCCGAGTTCTACGATGGGGATACTCTCCACTACAACAAGCAACGCAGTTCTTGGCTTCTGACTTAGATGGACACTTGTACTTTCCACTTTTCCTCGCTGGATTGGGAGGCTGGAGAGTGTAGGAATCAGGAGCCAAAGTTCCAGTGTTCACCTGGTGTTACTTTGTTTTTTTTTTTTTTTTTTTTGCGGTATGCGGGCCTCTCACTGTTGTGGCCTCTCCCATTGCGGAGCACAGGCTCCGGACGCGCAGGCCTAGCGGCCATGGCTCACGGGCTTAGTTGCTCCGCGGCATGTGGGATCTTCCCGGACCAGGGCACGAACCCGTGTCTCCTACATCGGCAGGCGGATTCTCAACCACTGCGCCACCAGGGAAGCCCCACCTGGTGTTACTTTGGACCAGTCAGTTACCATCTCTGCCTCAGTTTCCTCATCTATAAAATTTAGAATTCATTTCTGTCATCTCTTAATTCCCTGCCAGGTTTACTCAGCTTTGTTTCATGCATCACCTGTTTCTCACCTCCTATCCAGTGAGCGCTAAAAACCTCTAAACACATCTTCTCCCACCACTCGCTTGCCAGTGATGTTCAGTGGTCAATGAGATGATGCGTGTGTTCAGGTTAACCTGAAAAAAGGTGTACTGGGGCTTAGCTGGAATTCCTTCTCCCTTGGGCCCGCGATTGAAACGTGTCTTGGAATTGTTTCTTGAGTATCCAATTTCTTGACTCAGGACGTGAGGAAGAGGCCAAGCCCTCTTGTAATGAGTTGTCTCTGAGCAGTCTGTCCCAGTGACATCAACCTCATTTTTTTGATACTATGATGCAACCATCTTTAAATGGCTCACACCTGTTGTTACCATATGTGTGGCTAAGGCTCGCATGCTTTGACATCAAAACAAGAATGGTTGCTGGGAGACAGAACAAAGATGTAGAATTCATGGACACTTGTGTCAGGACTGTAGAATGCTCTGCAGCATGTTAATTCAGATAGTCGATAGACACGTTGGGGAGACAGTCCAAAGAAATACAGATATCAAAATGCATCTAAATAGAGAGTCTTAGACTCCTACAGTCAAAGGAGACTGAAATAATGTTCAGCCACTTCAACTGCCACATGCAATGAGTCGCTTTACCATATTCTAGCCCAGGTTTGTCAAGGTCCTACTGAAACATCCCCTGGGATGGAAACCTCACTTCCCCACGAGATTCTCCTAAAGTCTAGACAATTCCATGAACATGTGCTCTTATACCAAACCGAAGTCTTTATGACCTTCATACAACAATCCCAGTTGCATCTCCATTGACACAGAGCCCAAATTCAATCATTGTTCCATATGGCAGCTCTCAATTCTTTCCAACTGCCTTCTTTATCCCAAGACATTTTCCCCCTGATCTAAACATATCCTTCTATCATTTCTCATAGGACATGATTTCAAATCCTGTCTTAGTTAGACAGAGACCATAATTGATTAGGAAGGTTAAATCCTATACACTTGTTCATTAATTCAGCTGGTCATTAAACATAAATATCTTATGTGTCTGCTAAAAGCAAGGCATTCTGAAGGATACAGAGACAGATCATATCATATCCCTTTCTGCGAGTTGTCTCAACCTTGTCAGCTTTTCCTCACTGTGTGACTTTGGGTGAGTTGTTTAACCTTTCTGAATCTCCGTTTTCCCCTCTCTAAAACGTGGATAAATTGAGCAACCTCACATGTTTATGTAAGAATCAAATACAAAAATGTATGCAACACTCTGAGCAAACTGTGATGCACCGTAAGAACATAGGGCATCCTGATCAGAGGAGAGAGAAACATCACAGACTAATTGTCCATGGTAGACAAAAAGGGATCCACATCACAAAAGACTTATTAACAATACACTAAGATTGAAAGACTGAATGTTACGTGCATATTAAATGCCAAGAAAAGGAGGACTTCCTAAGCCCAAATCCAAGTTAGGAATTGTTATGTCAACTTCCAAGCAGACAGAATTAACCCACAATAGGAGTAACAATGACTCTCAGGGAGAAAGACAGAAACTTTTACTGTACAAGAATCCAAGTGGAGAAATGACCACATTCAAAATTCTTTCCATAAGGCAAATGAAAGAAAAATACTTTGGAAGTTGGCTTAAAAATAAGCATACATGTGTGAGCGTATCTCTGTCTACCTGCACCTGCAGGCACATGTGCCTTTTTGATGGCATTCATTCTACATGCTCCCGCCTCCCCACAACGTGTACAATATAACAGCCAGTGGCATGGCAAGAGCTCCACAGACTATTTTGGGCAATTGGTGGTCTCCTCATTGGAATGCCCCTGGCTCTGAGGTAAAATCCTAGCCAGGGGGTCTCTGATTGAATTTGTATCCATGGCAGGAGCCAGAGCTTTCTCCAGGGAGACAGAAGGTTATGGGCAAATGATTAGATCATATGTTTTCTAAAATGGGACACTTTTTTAAAAAACTTTTTATTTTATATTGCAGTAGAGTGGATTAACAATGTTGTGTTAGTTTCAGGTATACAGCAAAGTGATTCAGTTATGTGTATACATGTATCTATTCTTTTTAAAATGGGACACTTTTGAGAATAAAAAAATGATTTAAATAATTGTTCCAGGACAATAGATGGACACTAAGACTGTCCCAGACAAACTGGGATATGTGGTTTAAGGAATGAGGTTTAGGGTCAGTATAGACCAGGTTCCTCTTTCATCTCTAAACCCAATGAGCTGTGTCACTTTGGGCAAATCACAGAACTTCTCTAAGACTCTTTCCCTATTTACAAAACAGAGTCAGTAATATCCATTTCAAAGTAGTATAAAAAGAACTGAATAACATGCTGTGTATAGAAGTGCCCTGCTCAGTCATGACACCTTGAAAGCTTGTGAAATATGTTGGTGTTCTTCCTTTCTCAAGTCTCTCCCTTCTCTTCCTTCCTTCCTGCCAGCCTGCCATTCTCAAGTCTTCAGGTAGCAAAGCTAAGGACAAGAGTGGGTAGACCCACCCATTCTGAATCCATCAGGGCCATCATTATGATGATTATGACCTACAGGCTCAGGTGTAGACTGAGGGCAGGAAAGAAGGAAGATTTTGTAGGAACGAAGTCAGCTATAGGTCGGGATACTTTACTCATTGGCACGTGGACATTTGTATAACATAGATAATGAAAAAGGAGAAGGAATATATAAACATAGAATGTTGGAATTTATCCAATCATCCACCCATTCATTCAAAAATATTGAGTGTCTCCTGAGTCTTTGACCCTATGTTAGGCATGGCAAACATGGTTGTGGTAACATAAGACAGAGATTGTTCGTTCATGAAATTAGTAATCTAGAAATTCAAGAATCTTGAGAAACCCTAAAGTGTTCTATGAATCACAACAAGGGAGAAAACAGTGATATTTTAACAAGTGTTCTTAAAGTATTTTCTAATTGCTGAATCCTTACATTTACTGACAAAATTAGAGATGCATAGGTACACCTGAAACTAATATCATATTGTAAGTCAATTATACTTTAATAAAAAAGTCACAGATGCATGTATATCAGCATCTCACTCTGTTCTCTGGAATAGAGATTCCATAACAAAAACTTGTTATTGTTAAATATCATCAGCTAAAGTCACAAGCTCTAATCCAGGAGTTGGCAAATACAGTGTTTTTGTAAATAAAGTTTTGTTGGAACACAGCCACACAGTTTGTGTATGTATGGTCTGTGGCTGCTTTTGTGCAGCAGAATTGAATTGGGACAGAGATCCTCAGACCCATAAGCCTAAAATCTTCACTCTCTGGCTGTCTAAGAGAAAGTTTCCTGACCCCTACTCAAATGACCTTTGGGAAAAGTCCACAAACACATTTGTATACTAAACGCTCTGAGAAGTGTTGTACTCAAGAAATATTTTAATGTTGTTTAACCCAGAATTTCTGGGCTCAACAGTTCCTAAAATGGTCTTCAATGATTCCTACACCCTGGTATTCCCACCCTTGTAAAATCTTCTCCCTTTGAGTATAAGCTAGACTTTGATTTGCTTTTAATGATGATGTGCTTTTACTGACGAGATGTCATTTCTGAGATTAGGTCATAAAAAGCCCATGTATTTTGTCTCGGACACTCTGGTTCTCTCTTGCTTTAGGATTACTGGTTGCCATGTCATGAATACACTTGGGAAGGCTCTGGTGAAACCCATGTGGTGAGAATCTAAGACCTACAAAAAAACCATGCGAGAACACTTGAGAATACACCTTCTGAGGTCGCCAACAGCCATGCGAGTGAGCTTGGAAATAAATTTGTCCTCCATCTTCATTTGAGCCTTGAGATCATTGTAACCACAACTGATAGTCCCACGGCCACCTCATGGGAGGGAGACTTTGAGCCAGAGGCATCCAGCTAAGCCGAGACCAGATTCCTGACCCCCCGAAATGATGAGGCAATAAGTGTTGGTGGTCTTAAGTTGATAAGCATTGGAGTAGTTTTTTATACAATAAAAGATAATTGCTACAACTTCCTAAAGTATTTGGCCGTTGAAAATATTCTATTTTCTCCCTTTCCAACTCTTTCCCATAGATCATTCATTGCCTTCTCTCAGGATGCCAACCGTCCAGAGAATCCAGTTTGGGAAATGATAGTATAATATACTAAATAATGGAATCTTACAAATATTCTAAACTAAATAAGAATAAAGATAAATTTTTTTCCATCCTAGACTTGGATTAAAACCCCAAAGAGTTTGGTTTTACTGTCTTTTATTTGATATAGTATTAACACGTAATCTTTACACAAAAGGTTATTATTCAGATCAGTGTTCCCACACCACTGTAAAAAAGAAATACAATTATGGAAGATCAACAGAAATAACAACTGCTTCAGAAAATAGTCTATCACCTGCTGCCCTCTGAACTCTGTGTTTTCCACATTACACGAAAAAATAGAGATGCTGTGCTACAGAGACATATTTTGCTAAGCACTAATATCTTCCCTTCATACTCACCCGAAGACATAGAACCATGCATCATTATTGTTTATGAGCTCTGGGAAATGTCTTGGTTGTCCTGGAAGCTGCTTTGCTTTCTGATTTAGCCCACAGCTGACTCACTGTTTTCATGACGTCTGTTTTGCTGACTTGTTAATCACATGGGTTAGTGAAGTATTTTTCCCTCATAAATGACCATAAAGCCTTTTCAGCTGAGTTGGATCAGCAACAGAAGAGACAAGGGCTCAGAATAAATGATACTGGAGAACTTAAATATTCAATCAATCTTTCATTGACAGCAGAAGTTGAACAAAACGCTCATCAATTCAATGATATCTTTATAATAAAATTGCTTTCAGTATCTATCTTGTGTTCAGGGCTGGGGATGCACGAGAGCTTGCATTTCTATCAGTGAAGGATGTTAGCTCCTTCCCAAGTGGGCCCCAAAGCAACTCAAAAGAATGTGCACTTTGGAATTAGACAAAAGGGAAATTGAATTCTAATTTCACTGCTTGCTGGTTGTTTGAGCTTGGCAAGAGGCTCAGTAACTCAAGGCTCTGTTTCTCGCTCTAAAAAGGTGTAAAATCATGGTTTTGAGAATTATGAAATATATAAAATATATATGAAACATAACCAAATATAAAAATTTGGTTAACTGTTCTTTAAAAGACCATATAGTAAATATATTAAACTTTGTGGTCATTTGCTCTCTGTCACAACTACTCAGATTGGCAATGGTGGCATGAAAGCAGCCATGGACAATGGCCCAGTGGCTGGATCATGATAAACACTTAAAAATGATTATTTTTTTCCTTGCTTTACTCCTTTTCTAGACTTACTTTTCATAGCAAAGCACTATGAGGTCCTTTTCTACACTGCACCCTGGATGAGCTGAGCTACTGTTCTGCCTGTGTGCCTGTAGCCACTTATCTTGTCATCTTTTGGATCCTTATTGTGTAGCTTCTTTTTGCCTCTAATTGACATGTGCTTTCTTTGACATGAAGGTTAGAAAACTTCAGCATTTTCCATAAATGACTACGATGCTCAGCAGTTAATAAAAATCCTAACTTTGAGAATTTTAACTAGTTGAGAGATTACTGGAAGCAATATAGATCTAAAGCAGGGGTCAGTAAACTACCGCCCTTGGACCAAATCTGGTCCATTGCCAGTTTCTAGAAGTACAGCTTTATTGGAACCCAGCCATTCATTTGCTTACATATTGTCTACTGCTGCTTTCCCAATACAATGGTAGAGTTGAGTACTTGTGACAGAGACCACATGGCCTACAAAGCCTAAATTATTTACTACCTGGCTTTTTACAGAAAATATTTGATGACCCCTAATCTAAAGAGCTGATCTCTGGAGGCAAATTTAGGGGTTAGACTCCTGAAGGTCTGAACTGATAAATATTATTGTGGAAGTAAATTAGACTTGAGAAAACAATAAACATCAGAACATGGGAAAAAATAGCCTGGAAGATCTAGAACTAAGATGCATTTCAGTGAAATTAGCTAAGGTGGTGGGGAGCAGATAGGCATGAATTCAGACATTTGGGGTCAAAAGACATAAATTCCTTTCACAGCTCCATCACTTTCAAGGCTGTGACCTTGAACAAATGGCCTTGATCTTGAAGAATTGGTTCCTTAACCTGTAAAATAAGGATGGCAGTATTTCCTTCATCAGAGAACTTTTTTAAGAGCCGATGAGATAGAGTACTCTATAAAGTTTAATGCTTTATACCAATGTTATTTTTATATAGTCATGACTCTTAATAGGCATTGGAAATATGTTTG
Organism: Kogia breviceps; assembly: GCF_026419965.1. Taxonomy (NCBI): domain Eukaryota; kingdom Metazoa; phylum Chordata; class Mammalia; order Artiodactyla; family Physeteridae; genus Kogia; species Kogia breviceps. Next base: position 66,447,744 of record NC_081326.1, read on the forward strand.
CTGAGTGAATTAAATTAATTCATTAATTGAATTGAAGTACATCTCTAAGGTTGTTGGCAAATTTCTAAGATTGTACATCACAGCATATGTTATTTTAACAGTCAAGTATGGGTTAAATTCATCCTTGCCCAAAGTTCCAATTATATTTTCTTTTGAACTCAAATGATACTTTAGTCTTTTAAATTTAAGATGAACTTCCAATCTAGCCACTTTCAAATCCCCATAGATGATGTTCCATGTGTAAAATGATAAAAGTCATGAAATGCCATTGGACTCACTCCATACTGCTCAATGGCAGGAGGATTAAGCATCCTTGACTCTCGTGCGGGGATTATTCCATCCCTGGGCCTGGAACGACCAGCCTGTCTCAGAACCATTAGAGCCATATTGGATAAAAAACCTTCTCTAGTCTTCCTTCGGCCTAGGGGCATGATCATATGCTGGCAGCTTAGATAAACCTCATGTTCCTACCCCCTGAGTCTTGCAGCCTTGAAGCAGATACACAATGCTCATTGATTTGTAGGCATCTACAAATAATATCTTCGGGAAGGTACAGGAAGAATCTAGTTGCTTCTACAACAGGGAAGAGAGGGAAGGAAGAGTTAGGCAGTTAAGACGATGATAGAGAAGGAGGTCTGCCTTGAGGGGGGGAAAATTGGGGTGAATTTAAATGAAAAATTATTATTCTGGGAAGATGCTGGCAGGAGTCCCAGATTTCCGTTTGTGTGAATGGCATTTGGTTCAATTAGGTTTCCAGCCTGTGATGTGCTCCAGCTGTGATCTGTGCCTGCCATGTCAGTGATTTACTCTCTGCCACTTTTAATCCACACATTTTCAGGGCTGGTGACAACACATACTGGCACCTAATTTGCAGTGACTGGTGTCATTCTGACATCAGAATGTCATAAAATAGAAAGTGCCTATAGGGAAAATGTCTTGTGATTGTGGGGCATGGAGGAGTTAGGGTGCCCAGAGAAAGAACCTTCGGAAGACCTGTGCCCAGATTCCAAGGCAAGCTCATTCTCTCCTCTTTGCTTCACCTACGTTTATCTCAAATACTGTGTATAAGTAATATTCTAACCATTTTACAGATGAAGAAACTGAGACTGAGATAAGGGACTTGTGCACCGTCATTCAGGTAACAAGTATTAACACAGGTTAATACTTGACCGAGAGAACACAGGTTATTTTGTCCACATTCTTTTTTTTTTTAACATTTTTATTGGAGTATAATTGCTTTACAATGGTGTGTCAGTTTCTGCTTTACAACAAAGTGAATCAGTTATGCATATACATATGTTCCCATATCTCTTCCCTCTTGCGTCTCCCTGTCCACATTCTTTTCATTCTAAAAGGCTGTTCTTATAGGCCCTGGCTGGATCTTTTAGTATCAGGAGTGTCTTTTGCGGCATTCTCTTCCTATTTCCTTCCTTCCTTCCTTCCTTCCATTTTCGAACTTAGAATTGTTGGAGTTCCATCAGACAATCAGCCCATGCCAACAAAGTAATTTTATTTTGGTGGTGTCAGAATTTGGAGTGTTTGTGAATAAAAGCACACGGTGGCCCACTCACCACCAAATCCAGTGCCAAGCCAACTCCATCAGAGTTGTTCCACTAATTTATACATATTAGTTACTTTTTCAAAGAGAGCGGTTAACTTTTTCTGTAAGGGCCAGATAGTAAACATATTAGACTTAGTGGTCATTTGGTCTCTGTCACAGCTCTGCAGTTCTAGCATAAAAGCAGCCACAGACAACCTGTAAACCAATGAGCAGGGCTATGTTCCAATAAATCTTATTTACAAATATAAGCAGCAGGCCAGATTTTGTCTGTGGGCCACAACTTGCTGACCTGTGTCCTAGACGGCCTTTAGCTTTCAGTGGCTGAGCTGGGATTTCTCTGCAGACTGCCTGGGGAAACATCTGATTGGCTTTAGTGCCTCCTGAGAGTTCCAGCTTCCCTGCTTAATGTGATGAGGTGAAGGGAGTGATCACGGGTGACCATAACAGCCAGACCCAAGAGCAACTGCCCCTGTGAGGCTAAACATGGAGAGGTCAACTGATGGACCTCAGTACTCAGGGACAGAACTGGGGTTGAACTTGAATACTTCTAGAGACTCTGAAGAGAAGATAAAATAAGAGGCTGTCCGTGGTAGTGCTGGTGGTGGTAGAGAGATTTAGGGACCAGTGTAGGGACAGAAGTCATGCCATTTCAACCATCTGCTCTGACATCAAAGTCAAACTTACTTTGAAAGATGCAGAACAGTATGGAGGTTCCTCAAAAAACTAAAAATAGAACTACCATATGAGCCAACAATTCCACTACTGGGAATATACCCTGAGAAAACCGTAATTCAAAAAGACACATGCACCCCAACGTTCGTTGCAGAACTATTTACAATAGCCAGGACAAGGAAGTAACCGAAATGGCATGCATTTCTTTTGCCCTGTGTTCTAAGCAGTCAGGACACATTCGTTCATCTATCCAGTCATCTACTCCCTCACTGACTCATTCATTTATGCATTCACACTAATCATGTTTACTATTTACTATGTGTCAAAGACTTGCATTGCAGGTCTCTGCCCTTGAGAAGCTTAGCATCTAACGGCCTGGGCCTGGCAAGTGACTAACAAATGCAGTGACATCTTGTGGGTGCCATGATAGGAGTTTATATAAGGTACACAAAAGAGGCACAGATACGTGAGTGAGGACCAGTCTCAGGTCAGAATACAGGCGTACCTCACTTTATTGAGCTTTGCAGATATTACAGTTTTTACACCTGGAAGGTTTGTTGCAACCCTGCGTCCAGCACATCTATTGGTGCCATTTTCCCAACAGCATTTGCTCACTCTGTGTCTCTGTATCACATTTTGGTATTTATCACATTTCAAACTTTTCCTTATCATTATATATTTGTTATCGTGATCTGTGATCACTGATCTTTGATGTTATTATTGCAAAAAGATTATGACTTCCTGAAGTTTCAAACGATGGTTAGCCAATTTTAGCAATAAATTATTTTTTATTTAAGGTACGTACATTGTTCTTTCAGACATAATGCTATTGCACACTCAAGAGACTACAGTATAGTGTGAACATAACTTTTATATGCACAGGGCAACCAAAAAAATTGTGTGAGTGTATTGCAATATTCGCTTTATTCTGGTGTCTGGAACTGAACCCACAGTATCTCTGAGTGGTACTGATACAGGGCTGACCCACACTCAAAACCTGCGGAGAAGGATGATCGCTCAAACTTAGCGTAAGTTGTTTTCTGTTGAACTTGATGCTTAAACCAGTTAATAAACAAGGTAAGTGCCTCCTGAGCTCCCATGGAGGTGTGGAAATGCTCAGGGATCAACACCATCTGCAAAGAATAAGTGCCCCACCAGGTTGGAAAAGCGAAGAAACTGAGGTCTTGTTGCCTTTTTTTTTTTTTTTTTTTCCGGCACGCGGGCCTCTCACTGTTGTGGCCCCTCCCGCTGTGGAGCACGGGATCCGGACGCGCAGGCCCAGTGGGCGTGGCTCACGGGCCCAGCCGCTCCGCGGCATGTGGGATCTTCCCGGATCGGGGCACGAACCCGCGTCCCCTGCATCGGCAGGCGGACTCTCAACCACTGCGCCACCAGGGAAGCCCTTGCTGCCTTTTATATCACCAGACTTGGGGAGATGGCCACGCCATTCAGGTTTTCATGGATTCTGTTTCTATGGCATCCTAGGGCTATCATCAAACATGGTCACACTCTCCCGCATTATTCCATAATTTGTCATGAGGAATGAATATGGAAAATTCATTCTGATGCTTTTGCTAGATACAGCTCAGTAAGCATCAGCACATTTTATTATAAGTGTTAACATTAATTATCCAGACAGCTAGTGTTTATACAGGGCTTTAGCAGTTGAAGAATATGTTCATACTTATCATCTCTTTTTTTTCTGATCCTACAGCAATCTTATAAAACTGGATGAAGAAATGGAGGTTCAGAGACATTAAATGGCTTAGCCAAGTTCTCACAGTTCATTAGTGGCTGGAGCTGAATCTTAAGCCTGGTTCCCCAATTCTAACTTCTGGCTCAGAATTCTTTAAGATCCATCATGCCTATTGCACCTCTATTGTCTGCCTCTGCTGCAAATATTAAGTGAGCATCATGAAATAGTATTTTTTAAGATAACACAGAAGGGCAGGGAAGATAGAGCACTGTGAGCTTAAAGTTGGGAGGGAAATCAATTGCTAGGGATTTGTTCTATCAGCTTCTGCCCTCCAAATGGGCAGGGTGTATTCATGGTCATAAATGTAAGCTAATCCTCTCTTAGACTCTGGGAGGTCATAAAAGGAAGGCTTAAAGTGGTAGGGAGATTTTGAAATCTCTAAGGAGAGAGAATGAATCCAGTGATTTCACTGTTTGGGGCTGGAGATAAGCATGAGCATAATTATAAAGAAAGAATGTCAAGTAAGGATTTCTAAGTATACTTAGTGTTGCATTCTGTGTAAGGATCAGAAAAAGAAGGGAGTGGGTATAAAAAAAAAGGATTTTCAAACTTTCTTACAGTCTAACAAGTATTTTCTCATTGGTTATCTCATTGAATCCTCCCAAACATTTTGGAAGTATCATTATTATTATTTTATTTTTATTTTTATTTTTATTTTTTTTTTGCGGTACGCGGGCCTCTCACCGTTGTGGCCTCTCCCGTTGCGGAGCGCAGGCTCCGGACGCGCAGGCTCAGCGGCCATGGCTCACGGGCCCAGCCGCTCCGCGGCACGTGGGATCTTCCCGGACCGGGTTACGAACCCGCGTCCCCTGCATCGGCAGGCGGACCCTCAACCACTGCGCCACCAGGGAAGCCCCATTATTATTTTTAAGCAGTGTTATCACCACCCTCATACAGTAGATGGGAAAACAGACTTAGTGAGATGAAAAACATGTTCATATTCACTCAGTATGTGACAGAGCTGAGAGCTGCCTCGTTCCTAGTTCTATGTGAGGTCCACGCTCTTCTTGGCTTACTTTTTCCCCTACTGAAAATCTTATCTGTATTTTATCCAGATGGAAGGACATCTCTATCCTTTTTGGCCCCTTGCCATTTTCACTGCTAGAGGATAGGGCAGCACCCTAGTTCCTCAGTGTCACACACAATCTGACACACACACAGAGGAGATGCTGACACATACACAGAGATGTTCAGGACATGTTTGCCATGGGAGAGTGAGGAACTGATTAATGGATTAATGGGTAGGAGCCATGGATGTGTCATTGACCGAGAGATCACAGTACCTCATGGACTATGGACATGGCCTTTATTCTCCCCCAGGGACCATCTTTCAAATCCTTAAATGTCAGAGCTGGAAGAAGTCTGAAGTCATCTAGTCCAATCTCCTGATATTGCAGACAAGGAAAATGAAGTCACACTGGAGAACTATCCTGCCTAAGGCTACGCAACTTTGCGCAGCTCTGTAGCCATAGATCATCACTTCGTAGCTATGCACAAAGGTACAAATGGTCATGAGGTTGGACAGTTCAGTAGGGAAAACTATGCGTGGTGCTGAAACATGCATTAGGCCGAATAATGCATGGAAAGATGGAACAAATGAATAAATCCATTTTCATTCCTGGCAAATGATGCTAAATGCAGACCTTACTGAGAGTGAGTCATTCTGTCCTTATTGCCAGGAAAGGCAAGATGTGTCTGGGTGTCCACTCCAGAAAGAGATAGTCTCAGAGCCCATTCATTTCTAACTTTTTTTTTTTTTTTTTTTCCTCGTATACGGGCCTCTCACTGTTGTGGCCTCTCCCGTTGCGGAGCGCAGGCTCCGGACGCGCAGGCTCAGCGGCCATGGCTCACGAGCTTAGTTGCTCCGCGGCATGTGGGATCTTCCCGGACCAGGGCACGAACCCGTGTCTCCTGCATCGGCAGGTGGATTCTCAACCACTGCGCCACCAGGGAAGCCCCCCATTTCTAACTTTTAAGGACTCATTTACTTCTGGGTCCAGAAAACCCTGACTGACAGGTACAAGTCTCCTCTACCTCTCCAGAGCCACCTCATTTAGCAAGATGTTAAACATCTCTTGTCTCTTTATTCAGAGAAATCAAAGTTGATTCTACTGTCCTCTTCTGCTTTTTGGTCTCTGCAGAATTCTTGAGGACCCAGCTTGCCCTTTCAAGAAATTATCTGCTATCTCATAGATAAATGCAATCACAAAGGCCATTCACGTTTCTGAGGAACTTATCTGGAACAAAGGTATCTCTGTGTAAGGCTAAGTAAATAAGGGAAACCTCCTTTTTTCTGATTTTTTTCCTGGACCTTTTAATGCTGCTGGGGTAAAATTTAGTTTCTACAATGCTGAAACTGCAACAAGAGCGATTAACAGAAATATGGATCCAGGTCAAGCCAAAGACTCCGTTCTCTGAAGGCTTTTGAAGAACCTACCTGAACAAGTGAAATAATTTGTATGTCCTTTTAATTGAGGATGCACCTGCTCTGGAGATCAAACATCGAATTTTTATAAATAATGGGTAACTGTGTCCAAAAGTATAGCTAAACAAGGAGGACATCAACTCAGAGTTTGGCAGTGCGGTTTCTGCTCTATCACCATCATTTGCAATTTGTGTGACCTCAGGAAGGAAGGTCCCTTACAGTCTCCCTAAGACTCAGTTTCCTTGTTTGTAAAATGGAGATAATCATACTTATCCTAAGAGGTTAACTGTGAAAAGAACTAGCACAGTCTGAGGCATCCAGTTGGTCCATGGTTTGATTTCAACTGGGTGTGAAATTTTGGAAACTAGGTTTCAATGGAATGAACCCTGGGCAAGTATGACATTGGACAAGTGACTGCCCCACTGGACCTCAGTTTTCACACCAGTTTTCTGAGTGTAGATCGGATGATTTCTGAGAGTTTTTCAAGCAGTAGTCATTATATGCAAATTATATTATATGAAAAGTACTTTATATATGTATGTGTATGTATATACATGTAATATATGTCCGTGTGTGTATATATACACACACACGTGCGCACACATACACACACATACACAAACACCCTGGAGTTAAATAATATCATCACTTGAAAGAAGAAGGAGGTAAGGTTGGGAGAGAGCAAATAAATATCCAAGGTCACAACACCCAAAAGCGGAACTACTGGGGTGTAAACCAGATCCTGAAGACTATCAAGACCCCACACGGACCTGCCATATGATACTGTCATCTCAGAGATGGTGCCATGTTGGGATATATAGGAATGTTGGGGGCAATCCTAAGACACCTTGATTCCCAGGCCAACCTCTCAATGATTCCAACACTGTCTTCTTAGGACAAACCTCCTTGAACCTAGACAAAATTAGACAAAAATTAAATAATCTACAATCTTTTCCTTCTTATTTAGACCAATAACCAGCAAACTGGCTATGAAATCCCATCTAGGGTGGACGATGTCACTCCCCTTCGAATTCCCTGTACCCTCTGGATGCATGGCAGGGGCTCAAAGCCTGCTTCCTTGAATTGAGCTTACCATGTACTTTGTCCATCTCTGTTTCCTGCTCTTGTCTTTGCAGCACTTTTATTGAATTGAAGCCTGTTTTTAAAACAATTATCAGAATCTTAAAGTAGAATAGATAAAGGAGCATTTATTTTAATGCTTTCTTGTTTTAGGAAGGAGCCTGAATTCACGAAGCGAGCTGGTGGCAAGGAGGTTCTTTCTTCAGGGCAGGATTCTCCTTACCCCACTCCCACTGCCTCAGTCAAACCCCACTGCAGATCCTATTCCTACAGCTGCACTCAGCGGCTAAAAGCATCTTGGCCCTACAACGTTAGAATTGATTGGGGTATTTCTGCATTATATCAGGTGGGCTAGTAAGATTCTGGGCCAGGGACTCCTGACTGCTATTTACAAGTATACACGAATGACTTTATTTTGAAAGCTTACTGTGATATTGTGATTTATAGTAAGAAATAAACATTTGGTCTTGGACCTCCTTCCTGGCCCAGAGCTCCTAAAACTCTTGGAATTTCCTAAGTCATAAGAGAAATCAAGGATTTTTTTTTATGTTAATGAGGTGACTTTTGGAATGCCTCTAGGTAACCTAAGGATGGGGGCTGATTGCCAGGAGAACCAACCATAAAATTAGAGGGTTGGAGCCTTCAGTCCTGGTGGAAATCCCCAGTCAGGCTTCCCTACCCACTCACCTCCAGGGAGGGGAGAGGGGCTGGAGGTTGAGGCAATCGCCAATGGCCTATGATTTAATCAATCTTGCCTGAGTAATGAAACCTCCATAGAAACACAAAAGGATGCGGTTCAGAGAGCTTCTGGGTTGTGGAACAGCTGGGGATTTGGGGAGAATGGGACACCTAGAGAGGGCATGGAAGCTTTGCCCTTTCCTGTACCTTGCTCTATTCATTCTTCTATCTGGCTGTTTCCCAGTTATATCCCTTTATCGTAAACTTGTGAAATAGTAAGTAAAATGTTTCTCTGAGTTCTGTGAGCTGCTCTAGCAACTTAGTGGAACTCAGGGAGGGAGTTGTAGAAACCTTGGATTTATAGCCTGTTGGTCGGAAGCACAGATGACTACCTGGGCTTGGGATTGGAATCTGTAGTTGGGTTGGGGGCAGCCTCATAGAACTGAACCCTTGGCCTGTGGAATTTGCCTCTAACCCTAGGTACATAGTGTCAGAATTCAGTTGATTCGTAAGACACCCATTTAGTGTTGGAGTATTGCTTAGATGTTTGGGGAACCCTCCCCACTGAAACTGGGTGCAGAACTCTTACCTCCCAGCCAAATGCAGCAATAACAAAAATCAATCAAGTGAGATGCTACCCAAAGAATAGGAGGGCCTTGGGGGAAAGGAAGAAGAAGAATTGGCAGGAGGAAGAATGTGTGGGCTAATATTTTATTCATTTATCCCCTGTGAAAACCCTCAGTGGGCTATGCCATGTTACAGCAAGACAGATTTGGCCCTGAGCTATCTTGTCACTAGAAAAAAAAAAAAAAAAGGTGTCTTCAGTCTTGTCAAAACTGGGCTTGGGCCAATGAAGTCTGTGCATCTGGGGTCCCTGAGAGGGATATGCGGACAAAATCTAATTGTAGCTTACTGAAGACTTAGTCGAAGACACTAGAAATGAAACCACATTGGGAGGAAGAAAGGAAGAGAATGTTTATTGATTACCTACCATGCTCCCAGTCAAGACAGTGCAGAGGCTTTAACTCACAAACCTACAAACCCAGATTCCCAACTCTGCAGTTATATAACCTAGCCATTTATTTAATCTTCCAGTGCATTGTAAAGTTTTTATGAGCATTAAATTAGATCGTCAAATAAAGTTCTTAGAATACTCCCTAGTATGTGGTGGCACTTGATAAGTTTCATCTCTTATTATGATGGAGTTTTTGCAATGTGTGTGGGGGTGGGAGCAGGGGCCGGGAGCAGGAGGTGTTTTCAGTTGCCTCAGTGACCAGGGGTATTATTAATATTTAGAGCTCAGCTTCCAGAAATGTTTACTGTCTTACTACGTATGCAACAGGCTTGCACAAAAGGGGGTTTTCCCTACCCCAAATGTCAATAGTACTTTTGTTGGGAAACACAGAGCTAGGACCTATAATATGGGTTGCATAATTTTTAATCATTACCGAATACTATAAGGTCAGTTATAATTACCCCTAATTCACAGATGAGGTAACTAAGATTTTCAGGAACTTGCTCAAGGTCAGAAAGGTATTAATTAGCATTGCTTGGCTTTGAATTCACACATTTCTCTCTCTAAAATTAATGTGCTTTTTTTTGTGGTACGTGGGCCTCTCACTGTTGTGGCCTCTCCCATTAGCGGAGCACAGGCTCCGGACGCACAGGCTCAGCAGCCATGGCTCACGGGCCCAGCCGCTCCGCGGCATGTGGGATCTTCCCGGACCGGGGCACGAACCCACGTCCCCTACATCAGCAGGCGGATTCTCAACCCCTGCGCCACCAGGGAAGCCCTAATGTGCTTTTTGCTACACTCTGCTTTCTTGATTACAGGGACCCAGATATGGGTGTTTGAGTCCTTCAGAAAAATGGAAAATTGGGGGTGAATCCATGTATTCCTATCGTAATTTGAATAGGAATATCCTAATTGGGTGGAAAAACATAGCTAATTTACAGGGCGATCTTTGAAGTTCTGTAGCTTCAGCTGTGTGAGAAGCTGCTCATTAGCCAGGAGGGAGCTTGTCTTACTAATAACCGGTCTCTCCTACATCAGGAGCCTCTACTATCACAGATGGTGTGATCACACCATGGAGATGCCCTGGGCATCCACAGTGGCTGCCAGAACACCTCATAAGCTTCCCAGATAGGTGTTCTGAGCTAATGTGAGAGGTATCTGGTAATTAAATGAAGGGTCAAACACATCAACATTATACAATTGAGGGCACTAGAGGAAAGCACCTCTGCGAAATATATATTTTTCTCTGATTTAAGAAAAGAATCAGGAAAGCAGCTTCCAAAGGATTCCTACATCTACTTCCCAGTGCCCATAAAATCCCCTGGATGGGGTGGAATGCACTGTTACTCAGCATCTGATTTAGTCTGTGTCTACATTCACTTATTCATTTAACAACCATTTATTGACTCCTTTCAAGGACAAGCCACTGTGCTAAGAAAACTGTGGATACAGAGATGAATGTAAGAGGACCTTCAAGATGGCAGAGGAATAAGACATGGAGATCACCTTCTTCCCCACAAATACATCAGAAATACATCTACATGTGGAACAGCTCCTACAGAACACCTACTGAATGCTGTCAGAAGACCTCAGACTTCCCAAAAGGCAAGAAACTCCCCACGTACCTGGGTAGGGCAAAAGAAAAAAGAATAAACTGAGATTTAAAAAAAGGGGACGGGACCCGCACCAGTGGGAGGGAGCTGTGAAGGAGGAAAGACTCCCCCACACTAGAAGCCCCTTCGTGGGCGGAGACTGCCCGTGGCGGAGGGGGGAGCTTCGGAGCCACAGGGGTGAGGAGGGCAAAACAGAGAGACGCCCGCACGGAGGATCGGTGCCGACCAGCACTTTCCAGCCCGAGAGGATCCTCTGCTCACCCGCTGGGGTGGGCAGGGGCTGGGAGCTGAGCCTCAGGCTTCGGAGGTCAGATCCCAGGGAGAGGACTGGGGTTGGCTGCGTGAACACAGCCTGAAGGGGGCTAGTGCGCCACGGCTAGCCGGGAGGGAGTCCGGGAGAAGTCTGGAGCTGCTGAAGAGACAAGAGACCATTGTTTCGGGGTGCGAGAGGAGAGGGGATTCAGAGCACCGCCTACACGAGCTCCAGAGATGGGCGTGAGCCGCGGCTATCAGCGCAGACCCCAGAGACGGGAATGAAATACTAAGGCTGCTGCTGCAGCCACCAAGAAGCCTGTGTGCGAGGCCAGTTCACTATCCACACCTGCCCTCCCAGGAGCCTATGCAGCCCACCACTGCCGGGGTCCTGTGATCCAGGGACAACTTCCCTGGAAGAACGCACAATGTGCCTCAGGCTGGTGCAACGTCACGGTGGCCTCTGCTGCCGCAGGCTCACCCCGCATCCGCACCCCTCCCTCCCCCTGGCCTGAGCCAGAGCCCCTGAATCAGCCTCTCCTTTAACCCTATCCTGTCTAGGTGAAGAAATGCCAGAGGGTGACCTACATGCAGAGGCTGGGCCAAATCCAAAGCTGAACCCCAGGAGCTGTGCGAACAAAGATGAGAAAGGGAAATCTCTCCCAGCAGCCTCAGGAGCAGCGGGTTAAAGCCCCACCATCAATGTGAGGTACCCTGCATCTGTGCAATACCTGAATAGGCAACGAATCATCCCAAATTGAGGAGGTGGGCTTTGGGAGCAACTGTAGACTTGAGGTTTGCTTTCTGTGTCTAATTTGTATCTACTTTTATGTTTATCTTAGTTTAGTATTTAAAGCTTATTATCATTGGTAGATTTGTTTATTGATTTGGTAGCTCTCTTCCTTTTTTAAAAAATATATATTAATTTTTTCCCTTTTTTTCTTTTTCTGAGCATGTATCTGTATGTTTCTGTGTGTGATTTTGTCTGTATAGGTTTGCTTTTACCATTTGTCCTAGGGTTCTGTGTGTCCATTTTTTTTTTTTACTATAGTTCCTAGTGCTTGTTATCATTGGTGGATTTGTTTATTGATTTGGTTGCTCTCTTCTTTTTTTCTTAATTACTTTTAAATTTTTTTATTTTAATAATTTATTTTTATTATTTATTTATTTATTTTTCTATAAATTTATTTATTTAATTTTGGCTACACTGGGTCTTCGTTGCTGCTCGCAGGCTTACTCTAGTTGCAGCGAGAGGAGGCTACTCCTCATTGTGGTGTGTGGGCTTCTCATTGTGGTGGCTTCCCTTGTTGCAGAACATGAGCTCTAGGAGTGTGGGCTTCAGTAGTTGTAGCACACGAGCTCAGTAGTTGCAGCTCACAGGATCCAGAGCACAGGCTCAGCAGCTGTGACGTATGGGCCCAGCTGCTCCATGGCATCTTCCTGGACCAGGGCTCAAACCCACATCCCCTGCACTGGCAGGTGGGCTCTCAACCACTGCACCACAAGGGAAGCCCGATTTTTTATTTTAATAACTTTATTTATTTTTTCTTTCTTTCTTTTTTCTTTTCTCCCTTTTCCTCTGGACTGTGTGGCTGACAAGGTCTTGGTGCTCCAGCCAGGTGTCAGGCCTGAGCCTCTGAGTTGGGAGAGCCGAGTTCAGGACATTGGTCCACCAGAGACTTCCCTGCCCCTCATAATATCAATTGAAGAGAGCTCTCCCCGAGATCTCCATCTCAATGCTAAGACCCAACTCCACTCAGCGACCAGCAAGCTCCAGTGCTGAATACCTCATACCAAACAACTAGCAAGACAGGAACGCAAACCCACCCATTAGCAGAGACGCTGCCTAAAATCGCAATAAGTTCACAGACACGCCAAAACACACCACCAGATATGGTCCTACCCACGAGAAAGACAAGATTCAGCCTCATCCACCAGAACACAGGCACCAGTCCCCTCCACCAGGAAGCCTACAACCCACTGAACCAAACTTACCCCCTGAGGGCAGACACCAAAAACAAAGGGAATTACGAACATGCAGCCTGTGAAAAGGAGACCCCAAACACAGTACGTTAAGAAAAATGAGACGACAGAGAAATATGCAGCAGATGAAGGAGCAAGGTAAAAACCCAACAGATCAAACAAATGAAGAGGAAATAGGCAGTCTACCTGAAAAAGTTTTCAGAGTAATGATAGTAAACATGATCTAAAATCTTGGAAATAGAATGGAGAAAATACAAGAAATGTTTAACAAGGAACTAGAAGACTAAAGTGCAAATAAACAATGATGAACAACACAATAAATGAAATTAAAAATTCTCTAGAAGGGATCAATAGTAGAATAACTGAGGCAGAAGAACGGATAAGTGACCTGGAAGATAAAGTAGTGGAAATAACTACTGCAGAGCAGAATAAAGAAAAAAGAATGCAAAGAAATGAGGACAGTCTCAGAGACCTCTGGGACAACATTAAACACACCAACATTCGACTTATAGGGGTCCCAGAAGAAGAAGAGTAAAAGAAAGGGACTGAGAAAATATTTGAAGAGATTATAGTTGAAAACTTCCCTAATACGGGAAAGGAAATAATCAAGTCCAGGAAGTGCAGAGTCACATATAGGATAAATCCAAGGAGAAACACACCAAGACACATATTAATCAAACAAACAAAAATTAAATACAAAGAAAAAATATTAAAAGCAACAAGAGAAAAGCAACAAATAACATACAAGAGGATCCCCATAAGGTAAACAGCTGATCTTTCAGCAGAAACGCTGCAAAGCAGAAGGGTGTGGCTGGACATATTTAAAGTGATGAAAGGGAAAAACCTACAACCAAGATTATATTCTGCCCAGCAAAGATCTCAGTCAGATGTGATGGAGAAATTAAAACCTTTACAGACAAGCAAAAGCTAAGAGAATTCAGCACCACCAAACCAGCTTTACAACAAATGCTAAAGGAACATCTCTAGGCAGGAAACACAAGAGAAGGAAAAGACCTACAATAACAAACCCAAAACAATTAAGAAAATGGTAATAGGAACATACATATCAATAATTACCTTAAATGTAAATGGATTAAATGCTCCAACCAAAAGACAAAGACTGGCTGAGTGGATACAAAAACAAGACCTGTATATATGCTGGTCTTGTATATGCTGGTCCTGTATATATGCTGAAGAGACCCACTTCAGACCTAGGGACACATACAGACTGAAAGTGAGGGGATGGAAAAAGATATTCCATGCAAATGGAAATCAGAAGAAAGCTGGAGTAGCAATTCTCATATCAGACAAAATAGACTTTAAAATAAAGTCTATGACAAGAGACAAAGAAGGACACTACATAATGATCAAGGGATCAATCCAAGAAGAAGATAGAACAATTGTAAATATTTATGCACCCAATATAGGAGCACCTCAATACATAAGGCAAATGCTAACAGCTATAAAAGGGGAAATTAACAGTAACACAATCAAATAGGGGATGTTAACACCCCACTTTCACCAATGGACTGATCATCCAAATGAAAATAAATAAGGAAATACAAGCTTTAAATGATACATTAAACAAGATGGACTTAATTGATATTTATAGGGCATTCCATCCAAACACAATAGAATACATTTTCTTCTCAAGTGCTCATGGAACATTCTCCAGGATAGATCATATCTTGGGTTACAAATCAAGCCTTGGTAAATTTAAGAAAATTGAAATCCATTAAGTATCTTTTCTGACCACAATGCTATAAGACTAGATGTCAATTACAGGGGAAAAAAATACAAACACATGGAGGCTAAACAATACACTACTAAATAACCAAGAGATCACTGAAGAAATCAAAGAGGAAATCAAAAAATACCAAGAAACATATGACAATGAAACGTGACCCAAAACCTACAGAATGCAGCAAAAGCAGTTCTAAGAGGGATGTTTATAGCAATACAACACTACCTCAAGTAACAAGAAAAATCTCAAATAAACAACCTAACCTTACACCTAAAGCAATTAGAGAAAGAATAACAAAAAAACCCCCAAAGTTAGCAGAAGGAAAGAAATCTTAAGATCAGATCAGACATAAATGAAAAAGAAATGAAGGAAACGATTGCAAAGATCAATAAAACTAAAAGATGGTTCATTGAGAAGATAAAAAAATTAGTAAACCATTAGCCAGACTCATCAGGAAAGAAAGAGAAAAGACTCAAATCAGTGGAATTAGAAATGAAAAAGAAGAAGTAACAACTGACACTACAGAAATACAAAGGATCAGGAGAGATTACTACAAACAACTATATACCAATAAAGTGGACAACCTGGAAGAAATGGACAAATTCTTAGAAAAACACAACCTTCCGAGACTGAACCAGGAAACAATAGAAAATATAAACAGACCAATCACAGGCACTAAAATTGAAACTGTGATTAAAATACTTCCAACAAACAATAGCCCAGGATCAGATAGCTTCACAGGCAAATTCTATCAAACATTTAGAGAAGAGCTAACACCTATCCTTCTCAAACTCTTCCAAAGTATAGCAGATGCAGGAACACTCCCAAAGTCATTCTATGTGGCCAACATCACCCTGAAACCAAAACCAGACAAAGATGTCACAAAAAAAGAAAACTACAGGACAATGTCACTGATGAATATAGATGCAAAAATCCTCAACACAATACTAGCAAACAGAATCTGACACCACATTAAGAGGATCATACACCACGATCAAATGGGGCTTATCCCAGGAATGCAAGGATTCTTCAATGTATGCAAATCAATGTGATATACCATATTAACAAATTGAGGATAAAAACCATATGATCATCTCAATAGATGCAGAAAAACCTTTTGACAAAATTCAACACTGATTTATGTTAAAAACCCTCCAGGGGCTTCCCTGGTGGTGCAGTGGTTGAGAATCCACCTGCCAATGCAGGGGATACAGGTTTGTGCCCTGGTCTGGGAAGATCCCACAAGCCATGGAGTGGCTGGGCCCATGAGCCATGGCTGCTGAGCCTGTGCGTCTGGAGCCTGTGCTCTGCAACAGGAGAGGCCACAGCAGTGAGAGGCCCATGTACCACAAACAAACACACAAACAAACAACAAAAAACCCTCCAGAAAGTAGGCATAGAGGGAACTTACCTCAACATAATAAAGGCCATATATGAGAAACCCACAGCCAACATTGTTCTCAATGGGGAAAAACTGAACCTTTTCCTCTAAGATCAGGAACAAAACAAGGTTGCCCACTCTCACCACGATTATTCAACATAGTTTTGGAACTTTTAGCCACAGCAATCAGAGATGAAAAAGAAATAAAAGGAATCCAAAATGGAAAAGAAGAAGTAAAGCTGTCACTGTTTGCAGATGACATGACACTATACACAGAGAATCCTAAAGATGCTGCAAGAAAACTACTAGAGCTAATCAATGAATTTGGAAAAGTAGCAGGATACAAAATTAATGCACAGAAAACTCTGGCATTTCTATACACTAGTGATGAAAAATCTGAAAGAAATTAAGGAAACACTCCCATTTACCACTGCAACTAAAAGACTAAAATACCTAGGAATAAACCTAACTAAGGAGACAAAGACCTGTATGCAGAAAATGATAAGACACTGATGAAAGAAATTAAAGATGATACAAACAAATGGAGAGATATACCATGTTATTGGGATGGAAGAATAACATTGTGAAAATGACTATACCACCCAAAGCAATCTACAGATTCAACATAATCCCTATCAAACTACCACTGGCATTTTTCACAGAACTAGAACAAAATATTTCACAATTTGTATGGAAACACAAAAGACCCCAAATAGCCAAAGCAATCTTCAGAACGAAAAATGGAGCTGGAGGAATCAGGCTCCCTGACTTCAGACTATACTAAAAAGCTACAGTGGGCTTCCCTGGTGGCGCAGTGGTTGAGAGTCCGCCTGCCGATGCAGGGGACACGGGTTCGTGCCCCGGTCCGGGAAGATCCCACGTGCCGCGGAGCAGCTGGGCCCGTGAGCCATGGCCGCTGGGCCTGCGCGTCCGGAGCCTGTGCTCCACAGCGGGAGAGACCACAGCAGTGAGAGGCCCGCGTACTGCAAAAAAAAAAAAAAAAAAAAAAGCTACAGTAATCAAGACAGTATGGTACTGGCACAAAAACAGAAATATAGATCAATGGAACAGGATAGAAAGCCCAGAGATAAACCCACACACATATGGTCACCTTATCTTTGATAAAGGAGGCAAGAATATACAATGGAGAAGAGACAGCCTCTTCAATAAGTGGTGCTGGGAAAACTGGACAGCCACATGTAAAAGAATGAAATTAGAACACTCCCTAACACTATACACAAAAATAAACTCAAAATGGATTAAAAACCTAAATGTAAGTCCAGACACTATAAAACTCTTAGAGGAAAACATAGGTAGAAAACTCTATGACATAAATCATGTCAAGATCCATTTTGACCCACCTCCTAGAGAAATGGAAATAAAAACAAAAATAAACAAATGGGACTTAATGAAACTTAAAAGCTTTTGCACAGCAAAGGAAAACATAAACAAGATGAAAAGACAACCTTCAGAATGGGAAAAAATATTTGCAAACGAAGCAACTGACAAAGGCTTAATCTCCAAAATTTAAACAGCTCATGCAGCTCAATATCAAAAAAACAAACAGCCCAATCCAAAAATGGGCAGAAGACCTAATTAGACATTTCTCCAAACACATGAAAGGATGCTCAACATCACTAATCATTAGAGAAGTGCAAATTAAAACTACAGTGAGGTATCACCTCACACCAGTCAAAATGGCCATCATCAAAATATCTACAAACAATAAATGCCGGAGAGGGCATGGAGAAAGGGAACCCTCTTGCACTGTTGGTGGGAATGTAATATGATACAGCCAGTATGCAATTTCCTTAAAAAGCTAAAAATAGAGCTACCATACAACCCAGCAATCCCACTACTGGGCATATACCTGGAGAAAACCATAACTCAAAAAGAGTCATGTTCCACAATGTTCATTGCAGCTCTATTTACAATATCCAGGACATGGAAGCAACCGAGGTGTCCATCAACAGATGAATGGATAAAGAAGATGTGGTACATATATACAATGGAATATTACTCAGCCATAAAAAGAAACGAAATTGAGTTATTTGTAGTGAGGTGGATTTACTTAGAGTCTGTCATACAGAGTGAAGTAAGTCAGAAAGAGAAAAACAAATACCATATGCTGACACATATATATGTAATCTAAAAAAAAAAAAAAGGTTCTGAAGAACCTACGGGCAGGACACGTGTAAAGACACAGATGTAGAGAATGTACTTCAGGACATGAGGAGGGGGAAGGGTAAGCTGGGACGAAGTGAAAGAGTGGCACAGACATATATACACTCCCAAATGTAAAATAGTTAGTGGGAAGCAGCCGCATAGCACAGGGAGATCAGCTCTGTGCTTTGTGATCACCTAGAGGGGTGGGATAAGGAGTGTGGGAGGGAGACGCAAGAGGGAGGTGATATGGGGATATATGTATATGTATATGTATAGCTGATTCACTTTGTTATACAGCAGAAACTAACACACCATTGTAAAACAATTATAATCCAATAAAGATGTTAAAAAAAAAGATGAATGTAACATATTATTGTCTTTAAGTTTATGATTTAATGAGGGGGGTGATAAGAAATTATTGCTATCCATTGTGAGAAGAATGATAATAGAAGCATTTACAAGGTGCAAAGGTCGCACAAAGGCCAGAGAGGTTGAGTCTAATTGGGAGAGTCCAATCAGGCTTCCTTTTCTCAGCTTTGGTTTGGGCATTCGTCTCGGGTACATTAGGGAAGGACTTTCCAGTAAGAGAGCAGAGCAGGTGGGAAAGTAAGAAACAAAGGTGAGAATGTCTGCTCCAAGGAGTTTGGCAAGGTGTGAACAAGGGTAGGAGGGGAAAATGGAGACATATAAGGCTGGAGAGCAGGCAGGGGCAAGATTAGGAAGGAGTTTGCTGAAAGATTTGCCTTTTATTTGGCAATTAATAGTGAACCAGTGGCAGTGTAGGAATGCAATAAAATAAAAAGAAAAAGTGGATGCCTCTTAGTATTTGATACAGAAAAAAATGGTATCAAGATCTGCCTTTTCTTTCATGATGTCTCTGTTAATATGCAATGAGATACCAAGTCTATGCCTCTGTCCTTTGGGGCCGAATCTCACATTGCTTTCTTGGGGTCCAATCTGTGGTTCCCTATTCCAGACTCCCATCCTTTTTAATTTGCAATACCACAATAGACTGACAGTTACTGTCTCCTTCCTTTAATCCATCGTGCTCTTACAGAGTTTTTTAAAATCAGAAACACTAGGGCATATGTGCTAAATACAAGATAGAAGCTCAATACATATTTATTGAGCGATTGCTAATAAATGGCAAATACAACTCACATAGGACTTTATAATTTACAAAGCATTTTCTCATACCCTTTACATTTTATAGCTCTCTTATGTTGTGTTCATCAAGGACTGAATTTTGTGATAAAGACAACAAACAGATATGATGAGGGTACAAAGTAAAGAGTTAAAGGTCCCAGACAACAGTACCAGGAGGTAAGAAGTTGAATGTGGGTTTTTTAATAAAGTTTTTGAAATGGAAGAATACTGTTATAGGTTGAATGGTATCTTGTTAAAATTCATACATTGAAGTCCTATTCCCTAGTACCTCAGAATGTGGTCTTGTTTGAAACTAAGGTCATGGTAGATATTAGATATAATTAGTTAAGAGAAGGTCATATTGGAATAGGGTAGGCCTCTAATACGATATGACTGGTGTCCATATAAGAAGGGGAAATTTGGACAAAGAGACATGTATAGAGGAAAGACAGAGGAGACACAGGGAGAAGACAGCCATCTACAAGCCAAGGAGAGAAGCCTGGAACAGATCCTTCCCTCACAGCCCTCAGAAGAAACCAATTCTGCCAACTCTTAGATTTTGAACTTCCGGCCTCCAGAATTGTGAGGCAATACATTTCTGTTGTTTAAGCCACTCAGTTTGTGGTACTCTGTTATGGCAGCCCTAGAAAACCAATACAATGTCAAGGAATTATGAGGTTAGGTTTTGGATGGTTGATCCATGAGACTGCCTCTAGTGGATACTATTGGTACTTCACTCTTATTCCCTTAGATGCCTTCTACTGTTTCATCAAGCTCTGCCCCACTTCCTCCCCACTTTACTGGGCTTTATCTTCCTTCTGGAGGATAGCCCTCAGGCTACAGGAGCAGCTTTGCCCTCACCTGCAGACTGTGGGAGTTTAGAATCTCCATCCCTATACCCAGTGGTCCTAGACCAATGGCTGAAGGGTGAGGGTGGAGGAACAGCCAGCTTTCTGGGCTCTGAGGTGGAATCTCCACTACAGAGGTCTCCAGCAGGATAAGGATGAAGCTCCCTTCCACAGGACTTCATCTGAGATCTCCCTCTTGGACTGCTTCCCCATTTTTTTCCCCCCCAGATTCTTCTGGAAGTACTGCTTTCATAAATCACTTCCATGTGAATCCTCATCTCAGGATCTGCTTCAGAGGACCCCAGCCTAGGATAATGTTGACTCTTCACCCAGCACCTAAAATGACTAAAGTTGGAGTAGGTAGTAAGGCTGTGATTTCTCCACGAATAAAGGAAATGAGATTAGTAAATCTAGGGTGACAGCTAGGGTGACAGTTGAAAGGCAGTATGGACAGACAGCATGTTCCTTAGAAGACAGTATTGGCACAGGGATAGAAGAAATAACATGAGGAGGTCACAAAAGGGACCTAGGAGAATGTCAACACAACATCTATATGCTTGGCACACAGGGAGTCACATGTTATTAAGAATAACACAAGCATACTTATAATTATGATGCAACATAAGTCACAGCAGACAAAGTGAGTAGTTCACACGCCTTGATTCTTAGCATGTTGTTTTACATCTTCTCGTTGTGCTCCAAGAGTTAAGGCAAC
The DNA here is from genome assembly GCF_026419965.1 of Kogia breviceps. Taxonomy (NCBI): domain Eukaryota; kingdom Metazoa; phylum Chordata; class Mammalia; order Artiodactyla; family Physeteridae; genus Kogia; species Kogia breviceps. The sequence goes on from NC_081326.1 coordinate 66,468,779, forward strand.
ATGTGTAACTTGTATCAAGGAAGTGACTTTTTCACCTGCAGAAGTTGGCTCTGTGTTAGTGAAATGTTTTGGAATTTAAAGTGACTTTTTCCCTTTCTTTAAAATGTCTAAATGCTGTGTTGATAAATGTCACAGACAATAACGAATGTGATGGAATGTGCTGAGGATAATAGGAGTTACTTTCTCGTTCACCTGAACCATGACTTCTGCGTTTAGCAAGAATAATGAATGTAATTTAATACAGCACCTTTGTAGGGAAGTGACTCAAAACACTTTTCAAAGAGAATATTAAAATGCTGAATTATGCAATAAAGACATAGATTTAAGTAGATAATAATAGATCACCTAGTTACAAAAGCACACAATGTAGCAGAGGTTACATTTATTTAAATATGCATTATATTGTTATTAGGTAGAAGAATGAGTATAGAAAGAGAGGTCGATATGGAATAAGGAAAAAAAAGGTCATATAGAGATTAAACAGCATTTTAATGAATAGAGCCAGCACTGGATACTGCAAAGGGCATGAAAGCTAGACTCACATGGAACATAATTTGATCTACAATGGATGATCTTGGTGGCTTTAAACAAGTCAGTTAACCTATATGAGATTTAATCTCCCTATATATGTAAAATGAACTAATATTACCTGCTTTTTAGGGTTTTTAATGGGGAATTAATATATATTTTAGCAGGTGCTCAATAAAAGATAGCTTTTTAACATATTACCCTTATTATCAACGAGATGTAATAATTATAGCCACCTTCTACTTACTCGTAAGGTCCTGCTACACACTTTAACATATTTCAGTGACATGCCACTATATAAATCCTTAACAATCCCATTGCTCTCTATTTCATGGAATACAGTCATAAATCATACATAGCACTTGAAGAAAAAAATTGAAATTCATCTAGTTCAACCACCTTATTTAATACGTAAAGGAATTGAGGCTGAATGAGGTGAAATGATTTGTTTGTAATCATACCTAATTGTAGCTACAATTTTGTTCCAGGGGCTCTGCCCTGCACTTTATGTGCATTACTATATTCGAGTCTTATGACAAGTTTATGAAGGAGGTGTTCTTATTTATCCCTGAAGAAAGTGAGGCACAGAAAGAGGAAATCATTTGCCTAAAATTACACAGCTGTCCAGGTGGCATAGCTGGGTTTTCAACCGAGGTCCAGCTGACTCCTCAGCAGGTGTCTTCAGAGTCCCTAATTTCCTTCCACCTCCCCACCTGCGTATTCCTACTGAGCTTGCATGGAGCCAGGAAGCAGCTCAGGCCTTACTTTACCGGTAGTTATGCAAACAGGTTGCTGCTAACTACTGTCATTTCTCCTTTCCTAGAGATTTTCTGTGTCCCTGTGGGAAAACAAAAAAAATACTATATATTATTGATTTTTTTTAACATCAAACAAAAGGTGAGACTTAAAATGCATTTTCAGGTAATCCATATTTTATGAGACGTGTTTGCTGGTCCACTATCCATAGGACACAGGTTCACACAAAAAAAGATTACTCTGTTGAATGTCATTATGGCTACAGAGTTTTTTGTTTTGTTTTGTTTTGTTTGGCTATGCAGTTTTTTGAATACAGGACAAAGGTAAAATATCAGCTACTTTGTTTTTATTTATCTTATTGAAGTATAGTTGATTTATACAATATTGTATTAATTTCAATTGTACTACAAAGTGATTTGGTTTTATATATCTATATCTATATAATCTTGTTTTTGATTCTTTTCCACTCTGGGTTATTACAAGATATTGAATCTAGTTCCCTGTGCTGTATACGAAATCCTTGTTTTCAAATATCAGTTACTTTGAAATGACGACTAAGGAAGTGATGGTTAAGAACATAGAACTTTCACATCAGGTCGCCAGCATGGTTTTTTAAGCCTGCAAGATCCTTGGCAGTAGACTTGTCTAGTAAATCTGTGTGTCAAAAGCAACAGTAACCCTTCCCATGGAACAGGAATAAAACCACTGAACTCTCCAAGGTGGACTTGGAACAGAAGTCTCCAAGACAACCTTGATACCTCTCATTCCTTTCCCACTCACTGAGGGCAAGTACAAGGGGTGATGGAATTCCTTCAACCTAATCAAGAGGCTCACTAATCCAGAACGACCCTAGAGGACCCAGATAAGAGAGTGAATTAATTGCCCATTGTAAATATCAGTATCCTTTGGCCAAGCCACCAACCATTATTCTCTGATGTAACATGAAAAATTTTTACTTGGACTGGAACCCAGGAAGCAAATTAAAAAAACATAATAGTTCATTTTAGCTTCCTGACAACGATCGGGGTTGGAGGATTTGCTACCAGAAATCCAAGGGAAACCAGATCGACGGTGGGATGTTTTTGATTTCATAGATTTCAGAGATGAAAGGCAACTTATACATCATCCTGTCCAACGGCCTTGTTTTACCCGGGAGAAAACATGCACCCAAGAGGCGAGGCAGCTTGTTCAAGGGCACACAGCTAGTTATATTGCAGAATTGGGTCTAGTTGCTGGTCTCCTTGTTCTTTTTCATTCCTTTTTCCATTATAGAACGTGGCCTCTCTAATCATGAACTGTGGTCTGGCATTCCATCATCCGTCGTGTGTATTGAGCACTTACTGTGTGCTTATCTATGTTTCCAGGACCAACTCTAGGCAAAACCCTGAATTAAATAAATGATAAAGAGCATTATTAGTGTCTACTGTCTCATTTAATCCTCACAATGGCACTGAGACCCTACTATCAGCGAGGAGACCAAAACGTGTTTACGTTCACACAGCTAAGAGCAAAGCTGTGATTCAAATAGAAACTGTTTGACCATATATTCTAGGCTTATGACCCTCTATCAATTTGCCTTTCACATTCCAGATGTTTTCCTCTTCAACTCTTGTACCCCCTGACTTATTTCCACAGGGCCTTTTTTCTAATCCAGTTGTCAGGGATGAACCATGATCTGGGAGCTTAAAAAAGCTCCTGACCTCCAGGAGCTGACATTCTTGGGGGCCATAGACCAAAGACCATAAATAAATACACATGCAATATTTATCAGTTTGGGATAAGGGCTAAGAAAGAAAATGAAGGAGTGAAAAGAAGAATCAGACTGACAAGAGGGGTGCAATTTGAGATATGGTAGTCAGGGAAGGTCCCTCTGAGGAGGGAACTTCTGAGCAGAAGCTGAAAATGGCAAAGTGCAGGGATGGATATGATCACACGGGGAGGTTTTGAGGAGGCGACAACATAGTGTGTCAGTTAAGGGCACACACTCTTACACTGACGATCCTGGGATTAAATATGTACTGAACTGTTTATTGGCTACATGACTTGAGTAAGTTCACTCAAATTCTCTGAACATCCTCTCTAAAATGGTACTAATAATAGTACTGGGCCTCCCTCGTGGCGCAGTGGTTGAGAGTCCGCCTGCCGATGCAGGGGACGCGGGTTCGTGCCCCGGTCCGGGAAGATCCCACATGCCGCGGAGCGGCTGGGCCCACGAGCCATGGCCGCTGAGCCTGCGCGTCTGGAGCCTGTGCTCCGCAACGGGAGAGGCCACAGCAGTGAGAGGCCCGTGTACTGAAAAAAAAAAAAATAGTACTCACTTCTAGGGCCATGTGAAAATTAATTGAAAACAATGTCTGATACACAGTAAATATCGGCTTTCTCTCTCTCTCTCTCTCTCTCTCTGGCTGTAAATGATATGCCCATCCTAACTTCATATGATTGCCCTAGATGCTGTTTCCACACTTAAAAAAAAAAGCAGACCTTTTTTACATTGTATCACTTCAATAAAATATTGTGGGGAAGGCCAACAAAATAAAATAGATACAAGGGAAGCTGTTCTGGTTGACCCGGGGGGGCCGAAGGTGGCCAAAACCCGCTCAGCTCCCCCCTTACCTAACCCACCCCATGTGGTCCCAAGAAGGCCCTGGGCTTCAGAGAACACAGTTAATAACATTCCCATTTGACAGAGCTCCTAACACAACGACTGACACGGAATAGGGGCTGAACGTGTCATTGTTAAAATAGTGGTGAAAACTGCAAAGCCTAGCCTCTCGGCTCTTTGATTTTTTTGAGTCGAGATTACTAGGCCGTACCGCACAGAGCTATCCTCCCTGAGGAGGGTTCTGGGGTTGTTTATTTAGCCCAGGCTCAGTCACAAGTTGAGAACATTCTGTGGGTGTTACTGGAACTCGGTATCATGGTTCACCCTGACTCAGATCACGCCAGCTCAGGCTGCCAGTGACCTCCCCTAGGGGAATGGCTGTGATTCCCAGGCTCCAAGAGAGCAAATGGGCCTCCTGCTCCTCCTTCAGCCTAAGGGACAAGCCCTGTGGTGTCCTCCTCCCCAAGAGCTTGGCAGGTGTGACCAGTGCCCCATGGGGGAGACCACCCTGTGTCGTGGAGCCTAGAAAGCCTGCTACTTTAGATTTCTAGAAATATCTCCATCACCTGGAGGCCAAGTTATGTTTTTATGACTCTCGTGTGTTTCGCTTGTACGCTGCTGTGAATTTGGATGTGGTTAGCCCAAATATGGGTCCGTTGTTGAGGGTTTATTGGTCTCTTGCCTGTTCACTTCACTTCACCGCAGCACTTTACAGAACCCTCTTTTCTTCAGTTCCTGGACCTCACTTTCTTCAAGGAAAGAGACTCATGTTTGTTGAAGACCCTCCTATAGGTGGCAGTCAGAGGATAGGCATGTCCAACTTCAGAAACTTGTTTAATCCTCTCAACAGTCCTATGAGGAAGAACTTATCCTCTCTCTGTAGAAGAGGAAAATGAGACCCAAAGACATGAAATACGTCACTCGTGGTCAGGTAGTGAGTGAATAAGAGAGAGTCATTTCAAACCAAAATCGGGCAGACTCAAAAGGGTCTTTTTTCCACTGTGCTGTGCTCTAATGATAAAATCCATCTAATTAAAAAAAAAAAAGTCTGGTGTACAGTTTAATCCTCTATGAAATAGTCACATTTTTAAGACCTGAGGTTTACTTATCCAAGTGAAGTTTTAGATGGAATAATTTCAGGGACAGTGTATATGTATATGTGTAGGTGTGTGTGACAGAGAAGGCAAACAGAATATGTGGGAAATTAAGGATGAAACCCTCGGACTGGTGTCTTCCTAATCCTTTGAAGGACAGCGGTTAAGAACATGGGTTATAGACCAAGACAGATGGGCTTGGGACGCCAACCAGGACGCTTAGTTGCATGGCTTTGGGCAGAAAATGAATCTATGTCAGTCTCAGTTTCTTTCAAAGAAACTGAAATTCTTTGTTCTTTAGAGGGGGTGTTGTGAGGACTAAATAGGATGTTTATAAATTATTTAGCACATGCCTGGTACAAGAAAAGTGTTCAATAAATGTTAACCTCTAATAGTCTTTAAGTAAATATACCTCATTTTAATCCTGTGAGTCTTCTATAAAGTAGTTATTACTAGCCCATTTTATGTGTGAACAGATTGAGTCTAAGGGAACTTGAAATCAGTTGATCATGGTAACAGAGCTAATAGGTGGCAGAGTTGGGAAATGAACCCAGGCTTACCTAGCTACAAAACCTGTTTATTTCAATTAAATCACAGTGCCTTCTATGTTGAGTGAAATTCTGCTTTCCAGCAACTGGGAAGCCACATACTATAGTTTTCAAGGACATGACCAAATGCTGCAAAAACTACTTGCAGTACTGAAGAAATTAGGTGAGATAATAAAAATAAAACACCTTGCATACTGGCATATAGTATTCACTTGTCCTAAATTTCCACTGGTATTTCCATCGCCAGGACAGACCCTGGTACAGAGCAGGTGTTCAGTAAGTGATGGCTTAATAACTGATGGCCTACACTTTCAGTTTTGGATGCATCACAGATAAAGTCTACCTCTACTCAAGCGCTGTACAGATAGAAAAGGGTATTTATAACATCTTTTCCCAGTCTCTTCTCAAGGCTACCTATTGCCAGTTCCCTCACTTTCCTTCTGGCCATTTCTCACGTCTTTGGATGTAGGCCCCGTAGAATGGCTGCCTGGGTCACTGTGGGAAAGCCCAAAGGAGAAAGTCACAGGTTTGACTCTCTCCTCCGCCCCCGGCCCTAGTCACCTAGCCTCATTTCCATTTCCCAAACAAGACACACTTTATGAGACACTACTCTGATTTTCCCTTCTACTCTTAAGAAGAGAACACTTTAAAGCACGGTTGAGGGAATTTAATCTGGGTGAATTGAAGCCCACTGGGTGGAAATATTTGATGAGTTTGTAACACTTAGATTAGAACCTGAGCACCTCGCATTTGCAATGGGAAGTGGTTTTTTAGATCTCCCCAGAAGAGCTGCCTCATTGAAATCTTTGATCTTAATATGGTATTAACCTGCTTTTACCCTTCACCTCTAGTTCTCTTCTCTACCTGTTAACCCACATTGTTCTTTTTCTCCTAATATTAGAAAATATGACATTGTGAATACATGCAAGTGGCAAATTACATGGGGGTAATAAAATTCCCAAAGGAGGTGGGGAGCTTTTACCCACACAATTTTAGCTCACCTGACAAGCGGTGGGGTGGCAGAGAGCTGTTACTCTACAAAGGTGTGGAGGGAAGCTCGGAAATGTTACCTGATTCCCTAGGACAGGCAATTTGACTTGGATGTTCTCTAGGGCCTGGATCCCAGAGGAGTCCAACAGGCCCTTGATTATAGACTAAAATCCGTGGTTTCCATACCAAGAAAACTCTGCTTTCTGGGATCTGGGATGCACAGCCCTCAAAGTGTAAATTGCTAAGGTCCTTTCATTTATTCACATACTCATTTAGCAAATCTCCTGGTGATACCAATTAGCATTTATTGAGGATATTTTCCCTCTGCTTTTGTTTGCTGTTTGTTTTTGTTACACATCAAACATTGTGCTGGCATGTTTTATTTTTTAATGAAAATTATTTTAATTCATCTGCATGACCCTTCTAAGAGGTGAGTTTGGTATCATCACTTTTAGATGAGGAAACTGGAGCTCGGAATATTTAGTACTTACTAGTACTCTTAACTGTGGGATTGTTGGAACTTACCAATATTCGTGTTCATTACCAAATTAATAAAAGAGCTAAAAATCCAAGCCCATAAGGAACTCACAGTCTCCTGGGTGACATAGCTAGCTAGCTAGATTAAAAAAAGAGAGATGTACTTTGAGACTTAACTTTTAATAACATGAAAATCAAAGTAAAACAGTACAACCTCACACCGAGTATATATAAATAAGCTTTTTAAAAGGTACATAGGCAAAAGCTCAAAAGAAAGACAAATCTTTAAATACTATAAATTAAGAAGAAATTCAAATTACCACAGTGGGAAATATCTGAGCTGGCATAATGGCAACTTGTGAATGGATAATGGATACAGAATAGACTTGTATGGTTGATGGTTAAAGTTTGAATGTCCCCTATGTGATTAGGAAGATCAAAGCTTGAGCCTGAGTCCAGTACAGAGGTGAAACTTATATCTTTCAGATATAGGATCCTATAAGGGTTTTCACTTATATTAACAGGGCCCTGAGTGGACAAGAAATGTCTCTCATAAGAAATCAAAACTTAAGGCTATACCACTTGAGGTTATAGGATCTGAGTTTACAGTTCCCATGTGGCATAGGAATCTCAGAGCTACTGATATAAAAATTAGTTCTAGATCCACAAACAAACTGGATGTCACTCTTGAAGACAGTATAAAGCACCCACAACTTGGCCTATGAGATTCCAACTGAGAAAGAATCCACCACCACTGAAGATGGAACTCATAAACACCAATCATAAACCATTTGAGAAAAGATATATCACAAGGACAAGACAGCAAACACAACCAATGAGGAGACAGCATACCAAGAATTCTATATAATAGAATAATCTGAGGACTATACAATTTTAAAAAATTGAATATAATAAAGATAAGTAAAAAAAGAATTATGACAAAAGTGAAAGAAAGCTGTACTATGAACAAAAGGGCAGGTGCATTTTATAAAACACACACACACAAACATGCATATACACACAAAGAGAACTTCTCAATATGAACAATTATAGCTGTAGGGAAAAATTCAGTGGAAGGGTTAAACAGCGAATTAGATACAAAAGATGAAAGAATTAGTGAATATAGATCTGAAGAAATTACATTAAATGTGGTTCCACAAAAATAAAGAAATAGAAAATATGAAACAAGAGCTATTCTATGGAGTATAGAATAAGTTTGTCCAACATGTATCTAGAAAGTTATCCCAAAAAAAGAGAGTAAAGAGGAGAGGGGAAAGTAATATTTTATAGAAATATCCCAACTAAAGAAAATTTTGAATCTTCAGAATAAAGAAACACATTTAATTTTGAGGATATTAAAAAACCACAAACTTCAGTTAGACACATAGTGGAGAAATACAGAACACCAAACATAGAGCAATGATTTTAAAAGCAAGTAGGGAGAAAAGACCTATGAATATCCAACAATTAGACTCGCACTAGCAATGGATGTTGGAAACCAGTGAAATAATATTTGCAAAGTGTTACAAGGATGAATAAGAGGAATGCAAAGAGCAATAATGAGCAAATGAATTGAGAATTATGTAGATGAATGTAAATGAGGCTTGACTGTAGAAAACAGGAAGATGATTACTAATTGAGGTGTTGTATAAAGGATGGAATTAAAATATTAGTTATCAATACCATGAAAGATAAAAAGTGGTGCTAAAGAAATGCTTGTAGTTTGGGAGGGATAGGCAAATGTAAACTCTGACATTGCTAAATCAAAGTTGAGTGCGACGATGTTAAGGATAATCTCTAAAGAACTGCACAGACATGAGAACTTTTAAGTCGGTGGAGCATGAAGAGAAGTAGGAAGTCAAGACAATCCCGTCAGTTGAAAGAAGACAGGGAAAAAGGAAAAAGAAGAAAAAAGAAGGGAAGTTAGAAAGCACAAGTAGTATGAATGGATGGAATACAGAGGCCAGGATTAGACTCATTCATAAATGGAGACTAGTCCATGAAAAATCAACAGCAACGAATGGACCAGCCAATATATAGTACTAGAAAAATTGATCCTCCAAATTGCAATAAATAAGTACGTAAGTAAGTTAGGTTCTTACCTGACACCATCCACAAAAACAAATGCCAGGTGAACTGAGGGCCTAAAGGTGAGCAACAACACTTTAAAACTTGTAAAAGAAAATATGAGGTTACTTTTTACTGTACTGGGTAGAAAAGGAGTTTTTTAGGAAAAAAAGAAGGCACAAAAAGACCAAACCACAAAGGAAAAGATTGATTAATTTTGAATACCTTGAAATTCAAAGCCTCTGCATAACAAATGGACCAACACTGAAATGGAATGACACAGACAGGTAAAAATTATTAGCCAAACATGCTGTTGGTATAAAAAATAAATACAGAGAGGAAAAACAACCTATGTATAGAATAGGCATTTTTGTTTAAACTGGCAACTTATGAAAAAGGGGACAAGAATGGCCCATCAACAATTATATTCCATTCTTCATTTTTTTAACATTCATGTAAATAGGTTTTAGGAAATATCAAGTGTCCGTGAGGATGTGGAGAAATGGCAGCTCTCATTTGCCGTTAGCTGGAGTTAGATTAGAAGCCATGTGTAGAGCAGTTTGGTAATAACCATAAATCTGAAGAGTGCTTGCAACGCTTATCAGGTTTCTCCTCCCTTAGGCGGATTGTATATTTTAGGAGAACCACCCCTGGGTCTAGGGGTAGGGCATGTGGCTCAGTACTAAATTCTTTGTATAGAAATGCATTGGTGGAAATTCTTCTACCTGCCCATAGAGCAGCTATAGGACTTAAGGGGATCCCGTTACACCAAAGTCAGCACTTTTATTCAATGTCCTCCTTGCTTTCTGTAAACTAGGAAGCGAGAATCCTGGGCGGACAATGGCAATCATTTTGGGACCACTAGGGGAAGAGCTTGCCAATGAGAGAGGCAACGCTGAGCAACTGGTGCTGAGACATGGAGAGAAAGCAATTCTTGGTCTTATCTTGTCACTATATGGAGCTTCCCCCCAAATTAGTTGTCTCTAGACTTTTCCATCATCTGAACCAACAAAACTGTCCTTTGCTATTTAAGTCATTTGGGGTTTTTATTTGTCCTTGTAACTGCAACCAACAGCACCCTAAAAGAAGCAGGATTTAACTAGACACAAGGAAAAGAGGTCATTAACTCAGACCAGTGGGATAAGAGGAATATTATGTTATGCATGTATTTGCTCTGTGTTGAGTATGTTCTTCCATACCACCCTGTACTTTCTAAGTTTATCCTTTTTCACACTGAATTGTCACTGCTTCTTTCCTACGTAAAATGTTAAGTGCCATATCTGTCTTGTCCACCATCGTATACAGAGAGGCCAGTCCAGTGCCAGGCACATGGTAGGGACTTTATAAAATTTTGCTGAATCAAAGTTGAGTGAAAAGCATAAAGCAGAGCTGGTAGGCAGCATCAAAACCAATAACTGGCATAATCCACATAGAGCAGAATTTACTGGGCATCATATTTAGTTCACAGGCCAGGAGGCAGATTGTGAGGAAAGTACCAAGTGCAAAGTACCAAGAGGAAAAACACAGCTTAAGAATGCCATAGGAGAAAAGAGTTTGCAAATTCATTCGTGCATTTATTTATTCAAGAAGAAATGGGGATTAGGACTTACGTACGGTGGCTCACTTACTATGTGCCAGAAACTATCCTAAAGACTTTTTTACTTCTTTTCATCCTCATGACATCCTTCCAGATAGGAAATGTGATGGAAACTATCACCTAATAAGTGCTTAATTTATTGAGTAATAGTAGTTGGATAAATGAATAAATCCAAATCCTGTGTTCTTTTTAACCTATCAAGTTACTTCCCATGAAGATTGATTGGATACCTCTCATGAGACAGCGAAGCCAAAAGCAGTTGCTGAAGCAATGAGAATAATCCTGGCAGAGGATGCTCCATTGATTTGGAACACCTTTTTTCAAAACTGGATGTGCAGGATGCTTTAAAAGTCCCAGTGAACAAAGTTTACTCCTAACAAAGTTTAAATTAGGGAGAGAATGGTAAATCTAACCTATGTGGACAAAAGGAGACTTCTGCCTTGATTAATACAAAGAGTAAAGTTTGCAAGATGATAATAACAGACAAGATCAGGACAGATGATGGACTCGATTAGAATATAAACTATTTATGAAATAGTAGTTAATAAATTTAATTTAAAAGGGGACTAGATATACCCAAAGAAGGAGGCTGTTCCATAATCAGTTGCCTGAGAATCTGTTCTGTGGCAGGAATGAGCTAGGAACAAATACAGCCTTAGGAGACTATGGAAGGAATGTACTAGAATTAGTGACATTGCCACAGGCAATAGAACTTAATGGATAAGAGCGTGGATGGTAGAGTTAGACTTCTAGGTTACCCCATCTCCTCTACTCAGAGCAGCAGTGTAAATTTTGCAGAGGATAACACAGAGGTTGGAACCATAGCCATTGCTGTGAACAGTCTTTTCTACGACAAGAGAAGCACAGGCATATGGACTGGAATTTGAGAGGAAGAGAGAAAGGGGCCAGTGTTGAGAGCAAATGGGCCAAGGTGTAGAACAATGGAGAAGAACAAAGGAAAGGGCGATGTCTGAGAACAGAGGGAAGACGGCGTTTCTACAACAGGGTGCCAACAGAATCTAGTGTTACTGAGAGGTCCCAGGAACTGAGGCTTGAGGCAGGATCTGGGGTAACACGGAGGCGGTTTAGGTACCGTGATGGGGGCAGAGATCCAACTATAGATCTCTAGAGCCGGCCAATTTAAGCCAGGTGTGGTATTTTCCCCTTTGCCTGTGAATGACTCAATAATGGTCATAAATCAGTGAGACACAGAGAAAAGGCTTCTGGGAAATTTTTCTCATTCTTAAATAAGGACTCAAAAAGCAACATTTATTCCCCTTTTCTAATTTGGCACATTGTCACATGAGGATGTGATGTCTGGAATTACAATAATCACCTGTGCTCATTAAGAGAAAAATACAAAAGCAAAAACTGAGAGGCTGGAGATGGCAGGATCTTAAGGCTGGGGGGGGTCAGTCAAGCATCCTCCTGCCAGAAGTGCTTTAGGTAAGACAATGACGTTTTCTTTTATTTATTTCATTGTTGATTGGTTCTTTTGCTACCTATGTCAAACATATACTAACCAGTATTTTGGTTAGGACTAAATCAGTGAAGACATAAGGATTGCAGACCATGTAGTAGGTGATCAAGAATGTTATCATCATAATAACCACTATCATCATCGTCGTGGAATCATGGATCTACTGACCCCAGATCAGTACTTCTTACTTCATTGCCACCCTGATCTCAACAGAAAAATAAAATCTCCTTTCAGACTATAACGTGATGTGTTCCGAGGAGTGGGATAACAGCCGGAGAAGGACAACAAGAGTCTTGCCTCTTTAGGAAATTGAGGCTTTGACAGAGATTTGATTATTGATGGCACTGGGTTGTGTCTTTTAGATAATGAGATATTTGTAGGGTAAAGTGAAACCTTTGGATAACAGGTGCCCTATACAAATATGGGTGTTACTAAGTGGATAATATTTAACAAACACTCCCTCTTTGTCACAAGTAATTCAAAGCAATAGTATAGGATATTACAGTCCCTGGCAAGCAGCAGGTGGGGAAAGTGTGGAATCCTTACCTTATTTCCAGTAATTGATGAAAAGGGATAGATGCAGAGCCTCTCATCATCCTGCTTCCTGCCTTCATTCAGGTTGTTCAGAAAGATGAATGTTGATTTAAGAAACATTATGCCAATGTAAAGACTGTCTTCATCCTCCTAGAACCCAATAAAGAGAATCAAATCAGGTACGTGTGATGAAGACCTAGATGAAATGAGAGGCTATTTACTTGCCATTGAATGACAACTAGAATGATAATAATAATAATAATAATAATAATAGCATCATGAAGAAGACGGAGTAAAAGAAGAACAGGAAATTTCTTCCCCTGGTTTCCTCTTTATCTGTACCTTTCATATGTAATCCCTCTCTCTTTTTAAAATATAAACTTTATTTATTTATTTATTGTGGCTGTGCTGCACGACTTATGGGATCTTAGTTCCCCGAGCAGGGATCAAACCCGTGCCCCCTGCAGTGGAAGTGTGGAGCCCTAACCACTGGACCACCAGGGAATTCCCTATAATCTCTCTTTAAGTTTGATGTTCCAACAAGCCAGTGAAGTAGCCTCATTATCCACATTTAACAGATGAGGAAACTGATGCTCAGTGAAGTTGACTTACGTATCTGGGATCACAACCAAAAAGTACAGATGAAGGACTTAAAATCAGGTCCCTGAGTCCACACACCATGTGGCTTTTGCTTAACCACATTGCCTTTCATTTCTTTCTCTCAAGGATGAGACTCTTGGGTGGTCAGAGCTTAAGACTAGCAAATAACCTTCCTCCTACCCTTGGACATGTAAGAAGGTGCCTCCATGAAGAGCTATGTTGTGTAGGGTCCCAGAAGACCTGGCTCAGAGTTCTGACTAAATACTGTAAATGCTTTGTGATCTAGGGAAAATGTCTCTCTCTTGGCTTCTCTTTCTTTAGTTTTAAATGCAAAGAGCCCTTACTAGATTGTCTCAGATTTATATTATAGTGTAATGATTTTTTTCTCTTCTGTTTTGTTTTATACCAATTGACCTCTATTAAAAAAAAAAAAAAGAAACTAACATGGAAAAACACTCCTGCTCACCTGTGCTATTTATATTCACCCTATATAGGTGTTTTCTTAATGTGCATATATAAAGGTGCTTGTGAATGTCACTTTTGATACATATGCTGCAAGTTCTAATTGTACAGAACTGAACATTTTAGTCATAAGGACTTCTCTGAGCTACAAAGTTAGCATCACATAAAAGCTGGCCAATGAACGCTCACACAAGTCAAACTCATTCCAGAACCAAGTTGTTGGCTGATTCGATGCATATGCCACTCACTCTGTTTCAAACTCCTGGCTGTATCGCTCTTCTGGACAATGAAATTGCAAGGATCGTTCCTCTTGCCTCAGACTAGAAATCCAACTAGACTTCTGACATTATTCCTTAAGACGAACTGGATTTCCTCCTGGCTTTTTGGAGCCAGAGAACCTTCTTCCAAAAACATTTAACCTCAAACACTCAAGATCAATGTAGAACTTCTTCCTCCTCCTTAAATGACACTTCTGGTTTTTTTTTTTTCTTGGAACCTGGACAGCATCCATTCATGTTGCAAACCACACCTACTACTTTGTAGGCACATGGGTTTCTCATTTATTCTTCAGAACCATCATGTCATGCAAGGAAGGATAGTCCCATTTCATAGAAAGGGAAATCGAGTGATTTGATCGCATGTCAAAGCTGATGGTACTTCTGAGACGTCAATCTAATGTCCCAGCCTCCACGTCTTTCTGCTCTGACCCGTCTCTACAAATTGTCTCAATGCACTGTTACCTTTGACGGCAACGCGATTTCTATGAAGGTTTGGATAAACTCACTTCTTTTCATGATCCATTAATTTTCTCTGCCTCAGTTTTCCCATCTATTAAAAAGACAAGAAGTAATAAGGTTGAGTTACCTTTGTTTGGTCTGTTGAAGTACTTTGAATTCTTCTGAATCGGGATGAATGCAAATTGCCTAGTTATTTCACTGATTAATGGTATCTGCTTGGAAATGCAACTCTTAGTACACAATAAACGATAAGGCTTATAATTATGGATGACAGTAATTGCTTTTTTGTTGTTGTTTTGCCCTTACCACCTTCATCCCAGTTTACCTTCCTGAGTTATAGCTACCTCTGTAGGAGTGGCAAAACATATTTAAAAAATCTAAACAATAGGTTCCTTTCCCAAGGGTTTGGAAATTGATGAATCATCTTACTCTGCTTGCAGCATTCAAGCTGTGTGTTTGACACATGGGCGGAAAAGTGGGCTATTTGAAATTCGAGCTGAGTAGAGATCATGTCACCTGCCTGGCGCGTGACCTGTTCCACTCGCCACCTGACCCCCTGTGCCCAACGTCACCTGGAGCCTGAAATCTGGAAGCGGAAAGTCCTTGACTGGAGTCAGCGGAGAGAAAATCATCACCTGCTTGGGCACAAACATGCCTGGTGACTGCATCACTGTTTGTTAAGTAGGATCAGCTAATAGTTGCACAGCGGGCCTTCAAAGCCTTATGGTGGGGCTGATGAAGTTTCTGTAAATGCACTCCCTGTGTGAAGGCCTTGGACTTTGAATCTCAAGTACACTGGGAGCATTTTGAGCTTGCCGACAGGCTCTCTGGTGCACTCTATTTGGTTAAACTGCAGTGGAAAAGAACTGACTTCACTGCCACCACCCATTACGTGGATCCAGCCACACTCCTGCCTGAGGGCTTTTGCATGTGCTGTTCTCTCTGCCTGGGCACCCTTCTCTCCTGGATACCAGCATGACTTGCTCCTGTGTTTCGCTTGGTTATCTCCTTACAAATCACCTCCATAGAGACTTTCCAATTGCTCTCTTTCTCCTTACCCTGCTTTGTACTTCTTCATAACACCTGATTCTATTTTACATATTTATGTGGTTAGTAGTCTGTAGTGTGATTTGTTTCGCTGCAGAAGCCACATGTCTTTGTCCACTGCTCTGTCCCCAGTGTCTATAGTAGTACCTGATCCAGAGTAGACCCTCAAGAAATATTTCTTGAATAAATGAATGAGTGAAGGAACTATTTTCCCTCATTTTGCAAGTGGAAAAACTGAAAAACAGAGAGAGAGGGAATAAACTAGTCGAGTTGGACAGCCACTTAGTGGTAGAGTTAGTATTAACACTTTGATAGCCTAACACACAATCCTGGTTTTTTTTCTTCCCTTTAACACTGTTCTCCAAATATTTGGCAGCTAAGACGTCCTTGACTCACCATTTGTTTACCAGTTTTTAACCATTTTATGTCTATGGAGATAACTAGAACTTTATGAGGGATAAGTGCTTATTAACTCGGTTCTTACTGAATTTATCTGTCTTATAACTTTTCAAAGGCAAAGTAGACTGAAAGTTGCTTAAGCTACCTGCTATATTTTAAAAACATTTTTTCATATAAATGATTATGAGCATTTACCATGTAAATGCAGATACACATAAAGCGTAAGTAAAATAAGCATTGTGATCCCATATGGAAGTCATCTTTTAGGTATCATGTGTATATTTAATAACTGAAATCATGCTGCATGCAAAGTTTTCTAACCTGTGTTTTTACATGTTATATCTCAGACATGTTCTGATGTCACAAAAATCTAACATTGGCTTAGGGACTGCGTATATTCTGATATCTGGGAGTGCCATAATTTTACGTAACCTTTTTCCTATTATGGATCATTAAAGTTACTTCCATTTTTTATTTATTGGATTTGTAGGTTTTAGTCCTTTTTTTCAGCTATTGTATTAACATTTCCATACTTGTCAAAACTATGCAGAGAATAAGCTGCCCAAGTTCTTACTAAAAATGCCACATATGATCTAAAAAATCCTGGGTTGCAAGCTCAAAACTCCTCTTCGAATCAATAAACACTGAAGGTTTCACTCACATGCGCTTCCGGGCTTTGAGGCTTGATGTGGACCGTGGGAGCAGGGGGGCAGTAGGGCTAGACACACTGGCCAGTTTGAGAGCAAATAGAGGCTTGGGGAGTGTGTTTATGTTTCCGCCCTATGTGTGCAACTCTGGCCTTTGTAGCAAAGGAGACAAAAAGCCAGACTCTGCACCTTAATGACCTGCAACAAGTTGTACTGGGTCCGAGTCAGCATGACTCAGCCCCAGAGTGAAACTCAGTAGTTCTGCAGGGCCTTGGCTTTGTCCTACCTCCCATGAGAGTGGGGAAGGGAAGGGCCCCTAAGGGTCTCTCTATCTGAGAAAGCACCCTGTGCTCAAACAGAGTGTGGCCAAACCTGGTGGGTGATTTCAGCCATAATTCTGGTTGATGATGGCCTAGCTGTGTACCCCCTATGCTTGGAAAGCTCCAGTCAATGCCGCCTCTCCCTGTAGCCTTGCCTCAGTAATAACTGCCACCATTGACTGAGCATCTCCTATGTGCCAGCGTGTTATGCCAGGGGCTTTCAATAGGCTGTCACTTTAATCCTCAAAGAAGTTCTGAAGGCGAGTATTATTGACTGTGCTTTCCAGATAAAGACACAAGTTCAGAGAGGTGAAGTGAGCTGCCCAAAGTCACACAGAGCTGGGATTTACCGCTGGACTGTTTGACTTGAAGGCTCTTGCATCAGGAACACCTCTGGTTCTGCAGAGTAGAAATCTTTCTTTATACTCAACTCCCATGACTCTTAGGACAGGTGTCATGAGATATACTGCATTAGATGTATCCATTCAACAATAATCCCATTTAATGGCCACTTAGTGTGTATTTACTTTGTACCAGGATCTGTACTAGTTTCCACTGAGAGAGTTGAATAAAAGACTTTCTCTCTCTCTGTCCTAAAATGGAGGAAGGTAAACACAAAGGACAAGATTTGGGGCTCTTTAAGCCTCCATCTTTAGGACCTAGAATACTATATTCACCACAGGCACTAGCTCATCATGGACTCAATAAATATTTGTGCAAGAAAAGAAGGAATGAAGGATGGGTGATACATCATAAAGCACTTAACACCTGGTCTGAAGACTTTACTTTGTATTTGCTGTGCAACCTTCGGGAGCTATGCGCCTGCCTCCTTATTTGTAAAAGTGGGGATAATTATCCTTGCCTGATTCTACTCAGTATTACTGTGGATCCAGGGGATCAGAGGATCAACTATGGGTGCTGGAGATACTAAAAAATGTAACCATCATCTTCAAAAGTATCAGGAACTATGATCCTGCAATCCCACTCCTGGGTATATATCCAGAGAAAACCATAATTTGAAAGGATACATGCACCGCAATGTTCACTGCAGCCCTATTTACAATAGCCAAGACATGGGAGCAACCTACATGTCCATCAACAGATGAATGGATACAGATGTGGTACATATATACAATGGAATATTACCCAGCCATAAAAAAGAATGAAATAATGCTATTTGCAGCAACATGGATGGACCTAGAGATTATCATACTAAGCGAAGTAAGTCAGACAGAGAAAGACAAATACCGTATGGTATCGCTTATATGTGGAATTAAAAAAATGATACAACTGAACTTATACACAAAACAGAAATAGACCCACAGCCATAGAAAACAAACTTATGGTTACCAAAGGGGAAAGGGGGGGGAGAGAAAATTAGGATCTTGAGATTAACATATACACACTACTATATATGAAATGGATAACCAACAAGAATCTGCTTATAGCACAAGGAACTATACTCAATATTTTGTAATAACCTATAAGGGAAAAGAATCTGAGAAAAATAGATATATATGTATGTATAACTGAATCACTTTGCTGTACACCTGAAACTAACACAACACAGTAAATCAACTGTACTTCAATAAAAATAAATTTAAATAAACACCAAAGTATCAAGAACTATAATAATTGTTGGTCAATTAACCTAGCAACATTTATTGTGTGCCATATGCCAGGTGTTGGACTAAGGGCTTTACAGTCGCCGTACATGTGTCCTTTCAATAACAACATTGGATTGATGTAAACAGCTTAGGTGGCACGCCTGAGATGGCATAGCAAGCCATGGCAGAAGTCGGAGTCAGACCCCCAGCTGCCCGATGCTAATGCCCCAGCTCTCATGGCTGCTCAATCATTGGTCACAGTGGCTTCACGAGAAAGTCGACCCACCAGAAACATTTCTCTAAGAAGAGAAAATAAGCACTCGTGCTGACAACGACCCACTGAGTTAGAAACAGCCACAGGAAGTCAATTCCCTCGCCAGCAGTCAACCCCAGGATGCACAGCTCTGCAAACCCAGGAGTCGTTGTTACCCTCAGATCTTCATCGTCCAAATCCTCTCAGTTCAGAATCCAAAGCCATCCTGCTTCAGCTCTGTCTGCCGTGTCTACGTCTCTTCATATTTGCTGGGGAGTAGGTGTGGAGGGAAGGATTTATGCATATCATGTATGAAATTCAACTGAGGTGCTCCGGGCATTTGGGGAGAGTGGTGGAATCCTGAGGCTTTTGTAGAGAAGCGACTTCCTGCCTCAGCTCTTCGCAGGCGGCCATCCTTTCCTCTCAAACCTTTGCAGTCCCCTCTTGTGTCTCTGCTCCTGTGTCTCTCTGCTTTGGCTCACTTTTCACGTTGCTGCTCCAGTGGCCTTTGTTGGACCAGTTGAGCCTCTTTACCTTCGCTGTGGCCTTTATAATACAAGGGAGAGTCTCAGCGCTCCCAGATTTCATCTCATGCTCTTAAACTCAGCCTCACCCCAGCTCATTCCTGCGCGCCCAAGCCTCATGATGGCCCTTGAAGTTTCCATAGCCTTTTGCAGGTTGCTCTGTGCATCCTGTTATCTGGGTCTGGACTCCACTTTCTTCCCCTGTTTTTCTTGGCGATCCGCTATTTCTTCAGGGTCAAGCTCAGGCAACAGCCTTTTGTGTAGGCCACTCTAGGTGGTAGAATGCTTCCTCTTTTCTGCTTCCTCTTCTGTACTCTTGTGGTACAAGATACCTAAGTCAATTCTGACACGTCTCCCATTTTGCTATTGCTCTTTCTATATGTCCCTGTTTTTCCTGCTGGGCCGTGAGCTCTGTAAGGACAGGGACGATGTCACACTCATTTTTATATGCTCGTTACCTAGCACATAGCTTGGTACATAGTGGGTGGTCAATACACACCTACCAAGTTTAATTGAATGGAGAGCCTCAGGCATGAAGAGTAACTGACAGAAATTGTATAAAACTTGGGAAAGAATTTGAACAGTCTCCAGCACTTATTAAAGAGTAAAGAATAATATTTTTAAAAATTACAGTCTTCGTGTTGGCTTTTAAAAGATAACGTTTGGGGTATTGAAATACTCAAAACAAAACAAACAACCAAAAAAATGCACATGACAATTTTTATTTTTAGGCTCCCTCTAGGACTTTCCGAGAAGTCAGGTTCTATTTATGTATTTAATTAACCTCTGTCCCCAGTAGTTTCTTATGATGACTTTCTGTTTGAAGAGTTTACAACAGTGAATAGTCCTGAAACTGTGACTGATGTTAGCTCAGTTAGATTGATTTCCCTGTTCTCCAGGATTACCATTAAGGTTGTATTTCGTTTCCTGCCATCACCTCCTCAGTTCCTCTGCTTCCAGGTCCAGCCACCTTCTTGGCTCCTTATCATGCCACCAAAAAGATAAGGAAAGGAAAGGGAAGAGGTAGTGGAAAAGGAGAAAAAAGAGAAGGAAGTAGAGTTGTGATACCTCTGAATCGCCTTTACAGTTCACAACAACCTGTTTTTTATTGTCGATATCAGTTGTTCGCTTGACCTAGCACTAGGTGACATACATGAGGTAGGGGTACCTAGGTCATGCAAACCCTCAGGCATGTGGAGATTTTGGAGAGATGAGATGAATAATGTATGCAACATTCTTGTGTTATGAAAGACCCATACTTAAGAATGTACCCATTTTTTCCCTCTAAGGTCCATTTACCTGGTTATGGTAATGGACTTACACTGTTGGCAAACTTGGAGCATAATTTCCATCTTGGGCCACACAGCCCCTATAGAATTTTTAGGTTTTATTGGCTCTTTTATATTATTCCCTGCAGACTCACAGACTTAGAGAACCAACTTATGGTTACTGGGGGGACGGGTTGGGGGAAGGGATAGTTAGGGAGTTTGGGATCGACATGTACCCACCGCTATATTTAAAAAGGATAACCCACAAGGACCTACCGTACAGCACAGGGAACTCTGCCCAATGCTATGTGGCAGCCTGGCTGGGAGGGGAGTCTGGGGGGAGAATGGATACATGTATAGGGATGGCTGAGTCACTTTGCTGTGCCCCTGAAACTATCACAACATTGTGAATTGGCTATACTCCAATATAAAATAAAGAGTTTTAAATTTTTTTTCATTTTCAAGCTTAAAAAAAGCTCAAGAGCTTAAAAAAATCTTCATTAGCAATCTATTAAACTTTTCATCTGTAAGCATTTTTCCTGTTTTGCTTTTCCTCCTGCACTCCCCACATACATATGAAGTCTGATATGATGACTTGACCATTATTCCTTCTGGGAGCTGATGTATGATCATGAAGACTCTTCAGCCTGATGTCTTATCTCCTCAACGGCCTTCCTTTTCTCATAGGTTTGCTGTTCGTATCCCCAAAGAAACAGAGGGACATTTTCTTTGCTGTCATTTTTCTTCTTGCATCTTATCACGAGCTTATCATGGCCAACATGGCATCTTGGAAAAGTGGTCCTCTGTAGAAAGGGTGACGCTTCATGATTGAATGGAATCTACCTTGAGAGATGGTGCTAATCAGACTAATCCTTTTGCATCCTTTTTTTTTTTTTTTTTAATTTCATGCCATTCTCTTTCCATGTCCCTACTCACTCCACCTCTTGCCTCTTCTTGGTCATTTCAGAACAATCTTCTAAAAATCAACTCTGAGCCTCATTAAGGGAAGGGTCCCCTCTTATTCATCTCTGAACCTACAGCTCAGAGATTGCTTCCCATTAACTGAATTTGCTTTGGTTTAGTCTACCTTCTCCTTTGTCAACTGGACCATAAATGTGCCACAGTTGGGCTAAAGTGAGTTCTTCAGTAGTGCTCTGATGGGGCTGCCAGGGATCAGGTTTTGGAATCAGATTAGGGCATAAACAATAGGTTCCTCCTTCCGAGGCAAGTTATTTGT
This sequence comes from Kogia breviceps, assembly GCF_026419965.1. Classification (NCBI taxonomy): domain Eukaryota; kingdom Metazoa; phylum Chordata; class Mammalia; order Artiodactyla; family Physeteridae; genus Kogia; species Kogia breviceps. The sequence continues at coordinate 66,490,553 of NC_081326.1, forward strand.
AAACAGTGAAGTCAGAAAAATCAGTGCTTGAAGGATATGTAGAGATGCTTTTATCCAGGATCTATTGATATAAAATTATATACAATTAGGTGTAGACAAGTATGGTAAATGTGATCAGGTAGGCATGAGACCCCAGAATCCGGCAGGATCAGATCTGAGGTGAGTACAAGCATAAGAAAAGTGGGACAGGAGGAAAAGCAGACAGAAATGTCCTTATTCCATAATAATTGAGATATTTTCACAAGTGGCCCCAAAGTGTATATATCTCATCATCCATCCATCCATCCATCCATCCATCCATTCCATCATCCTTCCTTACATCTACCCGTTCAATTAGTATTGATTGGGAGCCCAATATAAACCATCAGTGAAGCCATGTGCTGTAGCTATGAAAATGTAGAATATAGATGTTGTTCCTGCCCTCGGTGAGTTTATAATTTGCTCAGAAGTGAAAGGATATAGAGAAGTTCAGCAATGCTCAATTCCAAAAAAGTCCATTAATTCCACCCCTCCCCCCCCACCAAAAGACAAGTAGGTACATTTGGATATTCAATGAATTCAGATATTTGGTAAAAACAACAAAAGAAACAAAAGAGGGGGTTAGTGAACAATGAAAATTTCCGATTGATTCATTGGGATGGATTAAGGTATGGTGAAGTTCCTCGGATTTCTTTCTTTGTAAATCTGCCCCCTTGCTCTGATATTTAGCAAAGAAAAACAAAAATTCCAGGATGAAGTTTAACAGCCGAATGGGTGGGATCAAGCACTCCTGGGAGTCTTTGACTTTTCCCGGTCTAGAATTCTAAGCAGCTGAACAAGAAACCACACAACGTTAGTAGTTTCCCTTTCTCCGAAGGACGTTCATGACTGTTGCTTGGTTCTGAATTCTTTGGATTAAACATTTCTGGATGTCACCATGGTTGTTGAATATAGGCAAACACATAGCCTAAGATTTTAAATTCCATTTCAAAGATTCCCCTGGCAGGCTTTTGACAACCCATAAAATGCAGTGTTGCAAATGTGTTACCTCTCTTTTAGACCAAAAACACTTATATCACTTATATAATACATTTCATCTAATGGAACATATTAAGGAGAAATATCTGCCTTCTATAGGAGGATGAAGGTAAAAAATGAAAGAGAAAAGAGGGAGTGTTAGAAGGAAGTTAGAAAACCTTAATCATTTTACAGCTGAAAGCTTGTACCGTGTTGCCAACCTCTCCCTATCGCCCTATAATAGAGTTTTATATATATATATATATATATATATATATATATATATAATCACATTTGCTTTATCCATTTATCCATTGTCATTAGGTTATTTTCATATCTTGGCTATTGTGAATAATGCTGCAATGAGCTTGGGAATGCAGATACCTCTGTGTGATCCTATTTTTGTTTCTTTAATAAACCTTCAAGGTGATTCTGACAGTTCAGACCAGCATCGTCAATAGAAATATAATGTGAGACATATGTGAATTTTTAATAGCTATATTAAAAAAAATTAGAACAGGTGAAATTAATTTTTTTTTTTTTTTTTGTGGTACGCGGGCCTCTCACTGCTGCGGCCTCTCCCGTTGCGGAGCACAGGCTCCGGACGCGCAGGCCCAGCGGCCATGGCTCACGGGCCCAGCCGCTCCGCGGCACGTGGGATCCTCCCGGACCGGGGCACGAACCCGTGTCCCCTGCATCGGCAGGCGGGCTCTCAACCACTGCGCCACCAGGGAAGCCCCTGAAATTAATTTTAATAGTATACTTTAATCCATATATCCAAAACATTATCATTTCAAATATAATTAATACAAACAATTACTAATGACTATTTTACATCTTGTATTCAATCTTGGAAATCTGGCATGCATTTAATGCTTACAGCACAGCTCAATTCAGATGCTCAATTTTGAAGTGAAATACACTTCTACCAAAACAATCAAGTTCTGTATAGTGGCAAAAATATTTTACCCTGCCTTAGTTTTTAAATTTAAATGAGTTAAAAATAAACAAATTTTCGTTTACCACGTACACTAACTGCATTGCAAGTGCTCCATGGTCACAGGTGGCACGTGGCTACCATGCTGCCCGGCAGGTGCAGACACTCATTGCCCACAAGTTCCAAACTCATTAGTTTTCGGGACTTCCCTGGCAGTCCAGTGGTTAGGACTCGGTCTTTTCACTGCTGTGGGCCCGAGATCAACCCCTGGTGGGGAACTAAGATCCTGCAAGTCTCGAGGTGCGGCCGAAAACAAAACAAACTCATTAGTTTTTTACTTTTGATTGTTTCTCAGGTAACTAAGTCGGAAATTATCATAAGGTGCTGCCCTTTCAACCCCAGGCATTTACCTGGCAAACTATCATAATTCTGCACAACCCAGATCAGTGATGTTTTATTTCCTTGACCACCATCCCAGAATCTGTGCCCTCCTCTCCATAACAGGTACGAATACTTCGCTTGGGGCTACCTCTCCACCTGATTTACACTGACGTGATTATAACAGATGCTAATATATGTCAACTAGTTATGAGCCCCCCCCCCCCTTTTCTTTTCGGTACGCGGGCCTCTCACTGCTGTGGCCTCTCCCGTTGCGGAGCGCAGGCTCCGGAAGCGCAGGCTCAGCGGCCACGGCTCACGGGCCCAGCCGCTCCGCGGCATGTGGGATCTTCCCGGACCGGGGCACGAACCCGTGTCCCCTGCATCGGCAGGCGGATTCTCAACCACTGCGCCACCAGGGAAGCCCTATGAGCCCCCTTTGAAGCTGCCAGGGCGGAACCTCATTCATCTTTGCACCTTAGTGCTCAATAATTTTGTATCAAATTGAATGAAATCAGTCATTTTTCAGTGTTCTGAAAGATACCTTTGAATAATGGTTTTAGAAAGAATGGCCTCATGTTACCTTCACACTTGTATCCCGACACCATTAGAGATTTCATTCATTCATTTCTTTGATCCAAAAATTATATGCTGTGTGTGTGTCAAGCGCTAAGCTCACATGCCATGGCGGTAATGGAAGGCTAGGTTATAACACATGTAACCTAGAAACAAAGTGGATTAAAATGATGGGACTTATTTATTGCGTACTGTATAGATGCACTGGGGCTTAGCTGGGACCCTGATCTATGTTATGTGCCCACCTGGACCCAGGCTAATGAAGCCGCCATTGGGAGCACTGCCAATAATTGGCAAAAGGAAAGGAAACAGTAAGATGTGCATTGTCCGTGTGACATGAAGTGGAGCCTGTCAGTTCCATTTTCCTGTCATTAACTAAAGCAAGTCAATAGCCTCGTCTAACTTATAGAGGGCAGGAAGTGCAACCCTATCTTGTGCCTGGAAAGTGGAGAGTCCTAATATCAGTGAGTAGCTTTAATACCTACCATGATGAGCAGATGCAGAGAATTGCCACCTTCATAGATTACATTGTCTAAGGGGAGAGCCATTAAGCAAAGCACTGTACTTAAGTATTGAGTGATGATCATGAGAAGTATTGCAAAGCAGAGGTATGTGTTGCCTGTGAGAACATAGAAGAAAGAGATTTGGGAACTGAGAGATTATAGGAATTGACTAGGTGAGGATGGAAAGAGTGTAGGCAACAGAACAGCATGTGCAACAGAACAAGCAACAGAACAGCAACAGAAAGAGCATGTGCAAAGGCCCTGAGGTTGGAGGGAATCTGGTATATTTCAGTATGGGAAAGCCCACTGTGACTGAAGGGCTAAAAGAAGAGACAGATAATGCTGGAAGTGTAAGCTATGACTTTCTTATAAATTCAGTGGGAAACCCTTAAAGTGTTTTAGGCTTGAAATGGCAGCCTTGTTTTTTGAAGTTGAAGAGAGTTATTTCAGTAGAGTGGAGGGGCTGAAAGATATTGGTTGAGCACTTAATCAGGGGGATAGTTGTTAGCTGGAGAGAAAAGGTAAGGTTAGGAAGAGAATAGCAGTGGCCTTTTGTGGAAAGACTTTCTTTAGATGTGATCTGTGACTAGAAGAAAATGTAAATTTTAGATGGTAAAGAGACGAGAGGGTGTTTCTATAGGGGTCTTAGTTTATTCACCCATTGTGATCAAGGAATTAACACAACCAAGATGTTTTATGTATATCTTTTATATCCCACATAATCCTTACATGACCAGGAGGCTCAGGGCAATTATTCATACAAGCTCCACGGCAGCCCATGGTAGAGCTGAGATTCCAGTGTGAGACCCTTTAGTGCATCTTGAATCTTGGATTAAAAAAGAATGTGGGGTTGTTGGAGTAGATGGTCTTTAAGGTGCATTTCAGTATTTTTAAAAGATACGTACTCCTCAGAGATAGGTCTGGCGGCAGAAATTGCATCAGTTCTTTTCTTTATTTCTGTAATTCACTAAATCTCTGTCACGCGTCTTTCATTATGCTGACATTTTACCAAGGAAATTTCAAGACTTTTTTTTTCCTCAATGGACCTATTAAAGTCCACAGGGTGTGTACATTATCAAAGTCAAGAACCTGACCTATTTTTTGCGTTTTTATGCTTCTATTCATATTCTCTTGTCTTTAACCTCTTACTTTAATTAATTTCCAAAGTGCATTACCAGAAATTGCCTACCACCGTATCATTTGCTTACTACCATTCAGATGTTAGAAGCTGATTCATTAGCTGGTCCCACCCAATCAGCAAAAGGCTAGAATACAGCTGCTGCTCTGGTAAATGAACGGGTGTAGGTAGATTTGCCTGTCTCTTTTGCTAATCAATGTCAGAGCAGTTTCATGTGTCTAAGCAAAAAGACGACAATGATATTTTGGAGAAATTTTCTTCTTTTCTTGGAGCTTGCTAATGGAGTTTAATTCACTGCTTATTTTTTAGAGAATGATTAAGAGCAATGATTAATTTCCTAGAGAAGATGTTAAATTTTAATTATAGCTTCTAAAATAACTTGTTCTGTAAGAGATATGGGCTAAAAGATCTTTCCAGTAGTTTTCTTAGTAACATTAATAGACATTTCCAGCTTTCTTTAGTAGCCATTCCCTGTGATAAAACTAGTACATATACTTGTTCGTACAGCGTAATAGTTAAATCACAGGCTTCAGAGTTGCACTGCCTTGGTTTAATTCCTCACTGCAGTACTTAATGATTATTTTAAAATTAACCAATTTACTTAAGTCCTCTGAGCCTCAGTTTTCTCATCTGTAAAATGCAGATTATGATAATTCGTATCTTATTGAGTTCTGTAATATTTAAATGAAATAAGTACATAAAGTTTCCCTAATAATGCTAGCTATTGTTGCTATTTATATCACATGAGCACACACATGCATGCGCGCACATACACACACACACATAGGTAAGGGCAAAGGAATATGTATCTGGAGTCTACTTTCCAAGTCACTGTACTATCCAGGACACATGTAGGAAAATGGAAGTCAGCCTAGAAAAAGCTTCTTGTTTCAGTAATTGATGATTTAATGAAGACCTACTGTGTGACAGTCTATGATCTTACTACTGAATAAATCATAACTCGTACCCTCAAGGAGTTTAACTTCTAGCAGAAAAGACAAGCCATGACACTCTGCAATAAGAAGGAGGAGGAGGATGGGCTTCCCTGGTGGCGCAGTGGTTGAGAATCCGCCTGCCAATGCAGGGGACACGGGTTCGAGCCCTGGACTGGGATGATCCCACATGCCGCGGAGCAACTGGGCCCGTGCGCCACAACTACTGAGCCTGCGCGTCTGGAGCCTGTGCTCCGCAGCAAGAGAAGCTGCGACAGTGAGAGGCCCGTGCATTGCGATGAAGAGTGACCCCCGCTTGCCACAACTAGAGAAAGCCCTCGCACAGAAACGAAGACCCAACACAGCCATAAATAAATAAATAAATTTTTAAAAAGAGAAAAGAAGTAGGGGGAGGAGAAATAAAAGAAGAGCAGGGGGATGGGAAAAAATAAGGGGGAGGGAGAAAAGGGATAAAAAGATGGGGAGGGTGGTTGAGGAAAAGAAAGAGGAGGAAAAGAGCCTCTGGCGTTTGCTTTGCATTAGGAGAAAACACATTTTCTGCTTATATGAAAAGTCGTGATTCTAGACTAACATTTTGACCTGAGTTGAACTGAATAAACTGATTTTAAAACTTCTGCCTGTTCATTATGTCAATAATAACAAAAACACAAACGACAACCTACATTTACTGAGTTTTGCTAAGTACCAGGCACTGTGCTAAGATCGTTATATGTAGTAACTCATTTAGATTTCATGACACCAAGAGAAAGTCCCATTTTGCTCCTTTTACAGATGAGAATACTGAGACTTTAATATATGAAGCATCCCTGTGAAGGAAAGCAGTTTGGTAAGGACAGCAAATGTGTAAGGGTGTATGATGTTTGGGAACTGAGAATCCAAAGGAATAGATGTTCAGGGTGAGCTGAGACAAGTAGATGTAATAGCCTCCCCTGACCTTCTCAGTATAGTTGAAAATATTGGGAAGGCCTGGAATTTCTCTAGAAATTGGAAGAGTTATTCATGGCATTTTAGTTCTATGTTAATGGAGTCATCCATGTTGTGCAGACCCAGGGACCTGGACAGATACAAATGAGGGGGGGCTCAGCCCAGCCTGAGCAGTTCGAGAAGACATCCTTGGAGAAAATGGCCTTGGATGAGGTTTAAAGGATGCGTGGGAAAGAGAATTAGTGACGGCAGTGAGGAGATTACAGGTGGAGCAAACAGCATAAGCAAAGGCATGATGAGACGTAGCTTGGTATATGCCAGAAACCATCATTAGGCAGGTTAACATGAATACTATTAAATTAATTGTTTAAAGCTGTACTATACATCCATAGGAGAACCCAGAAAGCCTCACTCACATTCTAATTACTTGTTCTTGTCTAGAAAATTCAGGCAACTGAATTATCTGCTTTCCTATGTCTCAGCAAATGGTAGGTGAGGAAGAGAAAGTGATGTTAGAGGCAGGTACTCTCAAAAGCAGTGGAAAGAAGGCAACAATTATAAAGTCAGACATAAACATTTTAAATAATAGCAGACTGTAGCCATGTATTGACAGTACATGGACAGACTCACAAAGTTCGACAGAACCACGGTTTCAGCTAACCATATCATCACAGTATGCTCTAGCCCAGTGTTAGGGACTGAATGTTTAGGCAGAGATTAGATCAGGAAGGTAAGGCTCGCCACGATGGGATGAATGTCCTTCAGGAAGCGAAAGAGAGGTGAATCGTCCTGTGAAGAGTCAGCAGGAAAGCAGCCATCTGCAAACCAGGAAGAGGGCTCTCGCCAATCCTGATCTTGGACTTCCCAACTGCCAGAACCATGAGAAAGTGATGGCTGTTGTTTGAGCAACTCATTTAGTGATATTTTGTTATAGCAGCCGCAGCTGACTAAGACCCTTAATCCCCCATCCAGTGTATGAACGGTTTCTGGACTATTCCTGGAGAACAGTGGAACATTCACAGCTTGATGTGTGTCCGTGATGGGTAACATCACTTCAGCATGTTTGGAAACTGAGGAAGAAGAGGCTAAGATACCTCTCAGGTTTCTGGTTTGGGGGTGGCTGCAGGGTGCTGCTATGAATGGAACATTGCATTCGATGAGGGAGAGCTTCTGGTTTAAGTTTGGATACCTACAATATAACCAGAGTGAGATATCCAGCTGACATCGGAACACCTGAAGCTCAGGGAGAGGTCTGGGAGAGCAATTTAGGCTTGGGAAACCAGTGGTCGCGTGTAAGTCATTGGGACAATGAGAGTGGAGAATTTTGCATATGAGGCTATGATTATCCAATGACAAGGGGCAAGACTCCCAAAGAATGCCAGCATCAGAAGGTTGAGAATACCCACCAGGACAATAAAATGGCCTCTCAGAGGTTAGCCCTTTCCTCTGATACCCTGCAGCTTTTGTAGGTGCCTCTTTAATGCTGGTGTCCTGAAATAGATAGAAATTTTAGGTCTAGAACAGAGCTGAACTTTCACTGGTCTTATTTAACATCTGCAGTTCTACAAATGTAGTGTCTGTATTAATATTTTGTCAGCCATATTCCACTGTTGGCTGGTTTTGAATTTTTAGTCAAACTAAAGCCTCTGTGTGATGTTCTCATTAACTCTTACAAAGCCAAGTTTCTATAACTTGGGCAGTTGATTTTTGACCTTAAATATGTCTCATCTACATTAATTTTTAAAATCCTTTGTTCATTGGTTACCTAAGTAATCAAGAGAGCAATGAGATTATGTTTCATTACTTCAATGAAAGAAGCCAGGTAAATGATTAATAAAAATTATTATCAAAAATATTTCAATTAAAAACTGTGGTTTACCGGGTCAGGTTTCAATACCCTGGGTGGTCGTAAAATATTTATCATTCTTTTTTAAATGAATTCTATAAATACGTTCTAAAAGTCTGCTATTTACCAGGCACTGAACTAGGGGCTGGGTGTTCAGGAATGTAAACGGTCCAGTTTCTTCCCTCGTGGGTTTGAGTCTCAAGTGAGGGAAAGAAACATGAAGCAAATAAATAGAAATATAAAATCATTATATTCCATGAAGGTAAAATACAGGTTCCCATGAGAAAGGATAACAGAGGGATCTATGTTAAATGTTGAGTCAGAGCAGTCTTTTCTGAAGAAATGGCCTCAAGCTGAATTTGGAAGTGTAAGCCAGCCTCAGCTAAGTGAAGATGAAGTGGATGGGGCGACGCTTCAAGACAGATCGGGGCGAATAAAAGATCCCGAGGACCCAAGAGAAGGTTGACGTGATTGGATGGCAGCACAGAGATGACCTCTGATGGGACTAGTGAGCGAGGAAGAAACCAAGTCATCCGAGCCTGGTGCACTATGTTAAAGATTTGAGTGTGCGTGTGTGTATGCCCGCGTGTGTGTGTTTGCCAAGTACAACGGGAAGCTACTGAAAGATTTTCAGCAAGAAAGCACATTTTTGTTTGAGAAAGATGATTCTGGGAAATTAGTTAGAGAGTCAGTGCTAAATTTCAGGTGAGGGATGTTGGCGGCTTGCGCTAGGCTGGTGGCAGTCCAGATGGGGAGATTCATGGTAGGCTTTGGAATGATGTGTGGAGGAAAGTATAACTAATGACGGCCAGGTCTTTGGCCAGTTCAGCTGGATGAATGGAGGTTAACATTTACCAACATAAGAAGAACAAGAGTAGTAACAGATTTACAAGGGCAGGTCAAGATTTCCAACATGGACATGTTTAGTCTGAAAGCCTGTTGATTTGTTGTAACAATTGTGAATATAAGAAATCACACTTCTGGCTAGAGATATAAATCTTAGAGGCCTTGACATAGAGATGAAGTTGAAAGCCAATAGATAAAGTTGTGTAGGAGAGATTATAGATCAAGCACTGGCTTGAGATCAATTCCTTAAAAACTCTAACATTTAGAAATTGTGTAAGAGGACTTAGTTGGCCAAAGCAATTGAGAAGGAAGAGGGGGAAAAGAGAAGGAATTCCTGTACCGTAGTTTCTTGGAACATAAGAGAAATGAGTTGCAATAAGGAGGGTGTGATTAAATGTTACTAAAAGGTCAAAGAAATATTGTTGCATTAAGCACTTCTACCATAGATCGGAAATCCTTGTAGATGGACGTGACTTTATTTATTTTGGGCCCCTAGACCTTGCCTAGTGTTCTCTCATAGTAGATTCATAATATATTTTTGTAAAATCAGTGAATGAATAGGATAGTAAAATTATATTGTTTGCCGCTATTTGCATACTATTTTTAACGCATAATTAAAACGATTACAGTCACATAGTAAGTTAGTTTTTATCAGCCCCACTGTCCAAATGAAGAATTGGCCTCCTGGAGAGGTTTAAGTGTCTTGCCAAAGCTCAAAGGTCTAGCTGTAAAATAGGCTCAGGACAATTCTATTGTTCTATACCAACCTCCCAGTTCACTCAGGATGATGGATAAATGGCATCATACAACTAGGTATCAACACAGATGAACATGTGTCATGTGAACACATGTTAAGACATACATCTTGGAATGTATCTGCATGTGGCTCTCTGTGTTTGTATGTGTATCTATATTTCCCCAAACTTGAAATACGATCAAAGACAAAAACCTCGGGTTTGGCAGTCAGCTCATAGAAGTGGTGGCCACGTTCCCTAGTGTAAAGGGGGGACGTGATCCTAAACAGAGCACGCTGGGTGTTGAGGGGATCGATAGAAGGAAAGAGGCTGAGAGTGTGAGATACCAAGAATCCTAGGCACATTCACACACAGCAAGCGCAGCTGCAGTGACAGCTTCAGAGAGGGAGGGAATGAGTCACTCTTCCCCTGCTTTGTCTCACATTGTCATTTGCTGTTAACAACGGTTAACGGATGAGAGGATTACCCCTCCCCCATCACTTCCAGTTCCCATCATCCCTGCAAATACACATTAATCAGCCCAAAACGTGGGATGTGGGATGTAGTATGTGCAGGACATCTAGGATTCGGGGAGTTCAATGGATTTTATCCTGGTTTCCACTTTGGAAACTGCATCTTCCGCAGTCTCCCTTCTTTTGATTCCTTCTTAGCTGATCTGGGAGCAAATGAGCTCATAAAGAATTTCTTCTTCTTCAGACACACATTTTAAAAGAGAAGATCCTCTTGATCTTTTGTCCTCTCGAGGACAGGAGCTTATTATTTCCCAGAATTTTGATTCCTATAAAATTCTAGCAAAGATTCACAAAATGGAACATAAAAAGTCCCTTTGTGGCTCTTGGAACCAATGGTCTTAGAAGATACAGTCTGTAGCTCACTACATTAGGTATTTCCAAATTCATGCTTTTAGGTAAAGGATTCTAATAATGCTTTTGGATAAACAGCAAGGCTTGAAGTAAACTCAGCAGGATCTATACTCTGGGGGCTCTTAATAGCTTCATGTTATGGGTCACGTTTTCCCAGCTATACCTTCAATGACTTGAACAGCAGTTCAAGTGATGAACCAAAAAGAGTTTGCCATTCTTGGAGATACTATTAAAAGCGCAGAAATTAGCACACAATGCTAGGCTCATAAAACTGTCATACAACATCTTCCAACGAGTGTTGAGTCCTATGAGTGGCTCTTTCTAGAAAGGGTTAGACTGGTAAAATGTTTAGGTCATAGTTCAACCATAGGCTCTTGGCTAATACAAAAATCTCATTTTTGGTAATAAGAAAATTCTATATCTAAGAAACCAGTTAACTTTACTTTATCCTATGCTCTTCAAATTTCCTTAATTATAGAACTTTGGGGTTGTTTTTGGTTTCTTTCTACAATAGGAGTGTGCTTTATTGAACAGAGATTTGTCAAAGTATAACTAATGCCAAGTTTGGGAAGACTTGGGTTCAAATCCTGGCTCTGTCATTTTCTAGGTTACTGCTCTAGCCACTTAGAGTGGAGTGAGCTTGGACAAGTCCTTTTCACTTCTGAAACTCATGGGAATAGTACCACTTGCCTCAACAATCATTACAAGGATTAAATGAGGTAACAGGTAAAGTACCAATCACAGTGTTTTGCATGCAGTAAAAGCCTACAAACATTAGCTAAATCTGAATCTGAATCACTGCACAGAGGGAATCAAAATAAAAAAGAAACAAACAAAAGGCACTTCCCATCACAATGAAGACACCTGTGGCGGGCTTTGCAATGCATGCAATAGCACACACAATGAGATCGCATACCACTCTTTACTGTCTAATTCTTTGCAGCAGGTGTATGCAGGAGAAATGCTTAAGTAACTCAGTACATGTCCTTGGATGCTTTCAGCCTTATTGTAAAGCTAGATTAGTAAGGTAGACTGAAAGCCAGACTTTTGCACCGAACTTCCTTGAGGAAAATCATCCCGGAACTGGAGTGTTCGAAAAGCTATTCAAATACTTTCCTGGGAGATGCAAATTACTTTCTGAATACTGAATAGGAACATTATGACACTCCATTACAACATTAATGCTGGGTCTGGTCAGGATGCTGAGCACTTATTTTATGCTGTGCAATTGAAAAAAGAAAAAACATTTTGTTAAGGAAGCTCTTGTGGCCTCACAAGTTCAAGTTTAAAAGGAAGTTTGACTTCCGGCTCTCTTTCACTTTTTAAAATAAGTGAATGCGCTATTTTTTCAGCCAGCAAGGAATTGGTTGCATCCATTGACTTCTTTCTATACAGAATCTCCTTATACTAGGGAAGTCCAAGTCAACTCTGTATTTGAGAATTAGCATACGTTTACCAGACTTCCGACCAGAATGGAAATCCCTAACTGATCTTTCAACTGCACAGTACAATTCTGTCTTTGCAAAAAAGTGAACCAGCTTTCTGGGAAGGTTTATCTTGTCCTAGCCTGAAACTGGAACACATTAGTCACTACCATAACACATTAAAATCTAGCAAAAGAGTGGGTAAAATAAAATCGCTGCTTGGTATGCTTAATTTGACTAGAAATTGTCAGTTAGCTTCCTGAGAACAGTCTGAATCAGGAGAAGCTGGATCCAACGGGTGAGAAACTTAACAACTCACACCTTCAGGCACTTCCAAGAACAAGGGGGCGATATTTTTCCAGACAGGTCAGGAGTCCGGAGGAGATGACTCAGATTCACAAACTATCTCAGATGCTTCATTTTCAGGCCATGAATGTGAAATGTGAGATTCGGTGTCATTCCAATCAACAAGGAGCCATGTTAGATATATGAGATGCACCTGACCATGAAGCTGAACCAAGTTTGAAAGACAGTTTCCTCCACTGATGTGGGGGTGAAGCTACTTTGTATCGAAAATCTGTCCAATCTATGCAAAAGTCTAAGCATGTAACATAGGGGCTCATGAATTGATTTTAGGGACAAACGGTCTTCACCTAAAACATCACTGAAAAATGTCATTGCTCAAGTCTCCAATTTAGAGAAATTATGAAGTATGACATCAAAGTCTGAGGAAGGGAAAAGAAGGTGGGGAGAAAATTGATATTTACTTAGCACCTTCTTTGTTCCTTAGAGGCACCGTGTGAGTTAATGTGCGTACGTGTTTTCATTAGCCTCTATTACAGCAGTCTGAGGTGGGCAATCTCATTGCTGTTTTAGAGAGGCAGAGAGAGAATAGACAACTTGCCCAAGATCACACAGGAAAAATTCCAGTTCAGGTCTTCTGATTATAAAACTAGGGCTTTTTCCTTCTCCTCTCAATTCTCTCCAGCACGTGTCTTATACATCAGCAGTTTGGGTGTTATTCAGTAGGATAGCATTCTTGCCAATTTTCTCAAGTCACTTTAGCATGTAGATCTTCCTTCCTCTAAATTAAACTAGCTAATATTCTTGAATGACAGAAACCAAGCCAGGAACTTTACATGTAGAATCTTCTTTAATCACTGTAAAAAGCCTATGACAAGTTCTGGCTCTCATTTTACAGGTGGGAAAACAAAATCTTTCAGCACACTATGCCCAGCATCACTCATTTCAGAAGTGGCAAGGCCAGTTTTGCGCCCAGGTAGTCTGATTCTAGACTTGTTCCTTCAGCTATTACGCTAGGTTAAATATACATGTGTACACTGTGCATTTGCTTTACAAAACTGTGATGACCTGGTTATTCTCTTCAGAAATACAATCGTACCATCAATGGAACCAATACAGAAACCCATTCTGTGTCCACACACATGCTATGGCTATCTACTTCCCAAATGATGAGGTTTGATCCTGGGAATGTGGTTGCTTTGCAGCTGAGTATCTCATTTTGGTTGACGGACTGTCATTAAAATGATAAACCTACCAGTCAAAGCTAGTGTCCTGCAATTGATGTATTTATATTGGCAGATCAATTATCAAAAATGTTTGAGTTGCTTGCCATAAAAGTAAGAAGCCAGTGGACTGCAGTGGGTGGCTTGGACACACATTCTGATATACCAGACCCTAACCACAGGTGTGCTTACCTATAGTAAGGGTGAGGAGTGTGCCTTTTTTAGGACTTTCTATACAACAGAAAACTTTATCAACATGACATGAAGTGTATAAGCTTCAAATTCAATTTAAAAGAAAACAATCTCTCATTATACATTTAGATTTATCATCTCTCTTAAATATTGTCAAAAACAGTTAAAGTGTTACTATAATCTTACTGAAATACGTCGACTCAATTCACTTGGAGACATCGTGTAGACTTTGTCCCTAGAGTTTGTATAAGATCAAGGGAGGCCTACTCCTTCTTCAAGAGACATTGTCACTAATCCTGCACCAAGGGACAAAGAGGACATACAGTTGCTCAAGTCACGCTGATTTGTGTCATCACACTGAGAGTAAAACCTATGTCTTAGTCATCTGTGGAGTGATTTTTCAATGCTTTAGTTGAACAGAGAGGAAATATTCTTTCCCAAATGACTCTAGTTAATAGAAGTTCTGTTAGATGTTTCTTACAGTTTAATTTAAAGTGTTTCATCTTTTAATATCTGGGTTTGCCTCCAGAAGAAGCCTGTAGCTCTTCTAACTCATTTTCTTTTTTCAAAGATTCTCAGACTTTCCCCAAATGACCACAGTGCTTTCGTCCAAATTTCCCTTCGGCCAGCGAACATCCCACTGTCTTGGCCTGGGTCGGGCACTCAGAAGGCAGGGCTAAGCACGCCAGGGCAGGGCTGGCCTCTGTTTATGAGGTGCAGAGCTAAGGAGAACCTGATATCTGGGTTTGGAGGGAAGGTGGGCCCAGGAAACTCGGGGTTGCAGGGGGCGGTTCTAAATGTCTGTTCCATAAGGACAATCTTGAAGAAAGAAGTAAATGCACATTGAGGGATCTACGGCAAGGACTAGGTGAGACTTGGGTCTCAGAGCCTGATCAGATGCCCTGAGCAATGGTAAGTGGCAAAATTAAAGCCGTTCCAATTAGGCCAACATATTTAATAAGACTTGCAGTTAGGCCACAAGCTTGTTTAGATGAACTCGAATGTGAACCCTTCCAAACATAACTGCACAGAAATTAGACACGATTTTTTGCTGACGTCAGCAACCTCTGTCACAAGTTGAATCTTCACACAGCGATGCTCCATTTAACCAGTGCCCTCTCCACATTTTCAGTGTTAAGATGCATGGCCCTTCCTTCAGAAGCTCAACTTCATGTTTCTGGTCCTCTGCAGAACACCAACACAAAGAGCTCAATAGTGAACAGGGTGACTTAGCCAATCATTATGTGGCATTATGAATGTACTAGAGATTGTGAGGGAGTTTTTTTTCTTAAATATAACAGTTTATTTTGGTGAAATTATTATAATTGTAAATCTCTTTTATTGCATTCCAAAATCGGAGCAATTCTTTTAATTAACATAATTATTTTTGTTTTTCAGTTACATGTATGTGTTTCTAAGTAACATGGCCGTTTTCTCTGCATAGATCCAAGCCCCAAGCAGACATGAATGAGTGTGCAGCTAATTCTAATCCACTTCCCCTGCATGTAGCGTTAGTCACCGTGTGGAAACAACTCACTGGCTCAACCTAATAGAACACAAAGATTCTCAGAAAAATGAAAGCCATAGATTATAGCAGAACTCCTTTGCAGCTCACATTTTAGCTCCTTTTCCAAGACCTCATACTTTTAACTCTTGTCCGGGGGCTTTAGGGATTCAGAAAAAAAAAAGAAAAAAAAAGATCAGCCTTAAGTTTCTCTACTGAAATAATATGGGGAAATAGTTGTAATTGGCATCAGAAATTCTAGGCTCAGAATTCATTTTTCCTAGTTACTGACTGCGTAAACATGGAGAGGTCACATTATCTCTCTGAATCTTCACTTCCGAACGAATCAAATCCTCTCTTTGTCTTCACTGTCTCACAAGATTACCCCTTAGATCAACTGAAATATTATAAAATAGCTCAGTACATTGGAAAGCATAAAGAAAGTGTAAGTAATGCTTATTGTATTTTCTCCGCTTGCTATTTTGTCAAAAAAGATAAACTGAACCATGTCCTCAAACAGCCAAAAAGTAGTTGGTGGGTCGGTATAAGGGCTGCCACATACAGTTGTTCAGTCTGTACACTGCAAAACTAGGGCTGTCAGGATCGGGTGGAGAGGGGTTGCAATATAACCTGAGGTCTACTGACAGAGCCATGTACCCTGGCATGGGTCTGCTTTATTATTTATTTTTGCCAATTAGCACAAAAAGACTATTTGTGTTAACAGAAGCCTGAACAGTACAAGAGAAATCAGGACTCTGTGGAATCAGTCTTGAATATTAAATTAAATATATTTGTAGTATCATTCAATTATGTACATCTCAAAAGAAGGGATTTACAATTAGGAAACCTAGATTCTAGCCCTGGCTTGGCTGGAAATCAACAACCTTAAACAATTTCCCTAGCTACCTGGGGCTTCCCATTGCTCACTTGTAGAATAAAGTGGTTATCTTCGATCTAATCCTGGTTACATTAAATGCAAATGTATTTCTGTAGTGCTCTGAAAATGTAGATACGTTCCTCATTCAGTGGACTGACTGCATCTTATTCGATTATCTGCCTTATTTAAAAATTCCTGACAATCTATTAATTGGTTCCTAAGAACAATAAGCTCAATATTTAAAATGTAGAAAACTCACATAGCCACCGCCTGGTGCAAATGTAGCCACCGCCTGGTGCAAATGAGGCCTGATGTTCCTCACCCATGGCAAAAGATCCACACCCTCTCTTGATCTCCTTTCTCCATCATGTTTGGTCTCCAAATTCCCTTACTCATCTCACTCAAAAATCTCTTGGTGGCTATTATGTAAAAGATAATTATTTAATTACTTTAGCCTAAACAAACAAGTCCAAGCATCGCATGATGGGGCTTGCCACTGGCAAGGCCTTAAGTTCTAAGGCACTCAGTTTAAACAGTAGGGTCACAGAGTCATGAAGAGTGTGGGGGAAAGGACTTTATGGAGCATCAAGTTCAGCTTCCTTGTCTTGCAGAGAAGATGTTGAGGCTCTGTGTAGAGCAGGCACTGGTCCCGAATCACGCCATCATGAGTGGCAGCACCTTTCTCAGAAACCAGGACACCTGACTTTAGGTGCATTACTTTTCTGACAACATCATGGTTTGGCTATGCCAGCTACATCTCCTGCCATTCTCCCTCTTGCTCATTAAACTCAAGGCCCTCCTACGGCTGCATCTGGTGTCTTTGGGTAGCTTGGGAACAGGTAAGCCTTCCTCTGGGAGCCCATGCATCGGGGCACCTAGCTTTGTGACTAGACCATGAGCTGGTTGGCCAGAATTTCCTCATTTAGACCAAATTGGTTTCATCCTCAGGGCCTTTGGACGGGCTGTTTCCTCTTCTTGGATGACCCTTCTCCCTGTAGATTCCCCTAGAAGGCTCCCTCTTTTCCTTCAAATTGTTCCTCAAATGACACCTCTTATGAGAGGCACTATCTCCTACTCCATCTGAAATCCTTGACCTTGTCAGTATTCTCTATACCATGACTGTGCTTTAATATTTTTCATAACCCTTATCAGTCTTCAGTGTTATATTTGTATTATTTATTTATTCTTATACTTGATAATTATCTTTTGTCTCCACTTGAATATGAGTTAAAAAGAAAATTTTTTCTTGTATGTACCACCTTATCCTCCGTCTGGCACCTAGTAGGTGCTCAATACATATCGTTGAATGGACAAATGAATGATGGAGCTTATGAGTGAACTATTCTTCTTAGTTTTCGGAGTGTTTTTTTCTTTTTACTCTCTTTTACTAATGAAGCTTGTTGATGTGGGTGCTTCTAAGAAATTAGATTAGTATAATTCAACCTCAATTTGATACTCTTTAAATGTCATCTCCATCTTTATATCACTGAGTCATTCTTACTCTTTTTTCTCTCATCCTACAGAGAAGTACAGTGTAAGTAGCAGTAGACTCACACAAATTTCCTCTTGAAACACGATAGATTCAGAGATCAACATGCTGTTTGTTCTTTATATCTGCTTCAACTTGATTGACTTTAAAAAGGAACCTCAGAGAAACCTCACACCTTGTCTTTTTTTTTTTTGGCAGTTTGCGGGCCTCTCACTGTTGTGGCCTCTCCCATTGCGGAGCACAGGCTCCGGACGCATAGGCTCAGCGACCATGGCTCACGGGCCCAGCCGCTCCGCGGCATGTGGGATCTTCCCGGACCAGGGCACGAACCCGCGTCCCCTGCATCGGCAGGCGGACTCTCAACCACTGCGCCACCAGGGAAGCCCTAAAGTTTTTTTTTTTTTTTCTTCACACCTTGTCTTTATTAAGATACTAGTTGTTGACACTTGGTTCATATTGCTCTCCTGACCAGGATGCTCTGAAGCCAGAACTGTTCTTTTTCATGTGCATAGAGGTCTCAGCAAATGGTGTCATGCTAATTACATTGTCTACTTTAAGCCCCAAATAATGATGGATTGTGGGCTAAGGGTCCCAGTGTTAAAATACTAGCAGTACTTCTTACCTATTATGACATTTTTATTTAGCTCAGTCTTTATTTTCCAATCTACTCGTTTTAGAATCTCTTCATTTAAGGGGTTATTACTGATAGTAAGAACATTTTTTTTTCCTGTGGCAGAGAGAAGAGTGTAGAGATTACAGTTGATGCAAGGCAAAGTCAGAAGCAATCTAAGCCAGACTTTGGCCTCTGCGCAGAGCCAAATCCATCAAACAGAGGAGAGGAGACAGACTAGTACACCCTTTAATTAGCTCTTACCCACAAAGTGGTTTTCAACAGGGAAGGGAATACTTGGGTCCTCCATACTTGTGTCTTCTTGTCTCTGAGGGACTTCCTGTAGCCTTGAGGGAAACATTCTGTACAGATTAGGTATTTCCTTGTTTTAATTTAAGTCTCTCTATATAATTTACCTAGCCATTCACAAGGTTGGAATGTAAAGTTCTCAAAGGGCACAAAGTACATTTAACCAATATTCAGAGTTTATACACACACAACCTAGAGTCATTTCAGGTATAATAGAGTTTGTGAATGAATCAATCAATGCATGAATGAGCAGATAAAGTAGATCAGTGAATTCATTCTTCCTACCTGATTATGGATAATGAGGAATAAACAAAAGAATTCTTTCTGTGTAGTTATTTGGATATATCCCAGCGTCTTGCCTCAATCTGGGACAATTTCAGAGCTCCTTGTAGAATCCATTGAGGCCTCTATTGTGACTGCATCAGTTTCTTCTGTCGAGTCCCACTCTATCCAATCTCTTCCTTATAGGTGTGGTTCTCATATGTACTTCCCAATAAACCTCTTGCTTGCAAATCTCTGCTGCTGAGTCTGTCTCCATGAAAGCCAACCTAAAATCCTAACCTAAAGAATAGGAAAGAAACGTCATAGTTGGCTGTCAGTGAATGTTAATTTCTTTTCCTTTTTTCCTTACAACCTGGGCCATGTTTTAAGTGTTTTGCTGCCACAAAATTAGTGATAGGCACATACCTGTAGCATGAATGAAAAGTGCAAATGTCCCCACATGTCCTTTTTTTAGTCTGTAGAGTGATAAAACAGGTAAAGGCCAAGATGCTGAAATACCAGCCCATCTCATGTGGACTCTGTAAATGAAATTTCAAAGTTCAACTTTGGTAAAGTTTGCTTCCAATAACTTTGAGTTCCTCCCTTTATTAAAAGTAAAGAAAAGCCCAACGATTTACACTAGGCTACTTTTATCTCTTAGAGAGAATTGTTTTCCTCCCTTTTCTGGGCACAGAACAGCTTCCATTAACAAAGAAACTAAGTTAGTTACCTGCCTCAGTAGTAGTTATGAAGGTTTTCCTAAGAATTATTTGGTTCTCTTTTTACCTACACTCTCAAGCCTGGCATTTAGACCTGCCTCAAAGGAAAGATTGCTTGGGTCTAAGCAGGAGCCCAGCCATCCCTTTCCAATCTTCTCACTTCTGATTCTCCTTTGAGGTAAAACTGCAGTGTTTATTGAGCTACCATTGTATGTTAGGCAAGTTTTGACAGATGGCATTTGACCCTGTATGTCTTGTATATTTAAGTGGATTTTAGGCCCCATGGTGAATCTCTTTGCCTAGGTTTCCTCTCCTGTAATGTGGAGGAAGACACCCTCTGGTAATGGAATATTTTGTTTAATATGGTATAGACACAGACTCACTTAAATGTACATTCCATTTTTAATGGATTCTTGATGTTAGGAGACAAGTAAGAACAGTTCAATCTACATTTATTGAGCATCTTTCATGTGCTAGGACTACATATTTGTTGACTATTGTTGCAATGATATTACACAAAAGAAAACCAACCCAACAAAAGGCTTCTGAACAACAAGCATTTGTTTTCACAGTCAGTCATGGGATTTGGCTACCATTTGACTGATGGAGGCTGGGCTTGGTCGAGTGGGTCTGCTTTAGGCTATTGGATCTACTGGGCTTGGCTCCAAGAGGTGAATTCAGTTCACATCTGCTTTCAGTGTATTTGTTCTGGAGCCTGGGATAAAGGGGCCATGCTTCCTGAAGAAACCCACCCCCAAAAGTGAAATACAACCCCCGTACTGTTATTGTATATTGTTATCCGCTATTCTCCATCACAATCGATAATTATATAACAGTTGCCTGTTTACCTGAGCTTTTGAGGGGCAATGGGTCTTAGTCATTTCTAGATCTTGGAAACTGGCACACAAAAGGCACTCAATAAGTGTTTTTGAGTTAACAGATGCATAAATGAATAAAATCTGCATAAATCTATACCAATTCATTCTAAAAGGATTGTGCTAAAATGGTGAATGGTTGAGTTACAATCTGTAATTGGGACAAACTTGACCTGCCTGGGTACTTGCTGAGTCCTTTGAAGTTGACATTATGGAACACAAACGACAAATGACCCTCTCCTGTCAGCCTAAGTGCCGTATACTGGTGGAATGGACCACCGACCTGACCCACGATGCTTTGTATTCATTCATGGGAACATGATTAAGTAACTGAGAGATTTCAGCAAACGTCCACACATAGCTCTGAGTTCTTCAAAACATTGCCTTTGGAATTATCAGGAGAAAATTATTTATTATCTACAAAATATTAAACAAGAACTAGTCCAGTAACACACTTGATTACCTCCTGGAGAGCAGCTCAAAAAACAATTCCATCAAGGCAAACAGAAAGCATTCACGGAGAGTCTTCAATATCAGAGATCCAACAGCCAGTTTTCAGACGCTCAGCTTCAATGGGCGGCGTTTAGAAATGGCCACAGGAGCTATGAGGACTTAGGTTTGACCTCCTCCTTCAACTTTTAGAAATGCGTGATGCTGAGGATGTCATTTAACTTCTTTAACTTTCAATTTTCTCATTTGCAAAGGGGACATCATAATACCTACAGGTAGGTTAATTGTGACGATTAAATGGGACAAGGTATGCTCAGTACCTGGCGATTGCTTCTTCTATGTTTTTGATGCAAAGCCCTTTTCTCTTTATATTTGGAAAGTAGCTTTTTTTGTGGAATATTGATGGAACTGTCATTCTTTTCACTTAACTTTTCTTTCACCTTTATCTTGCTTTGCTATAGAAGTATAAAATTATTTCAGTATTTATCTATCTAAAATCTATTATCAGTATTACATGGGTAAGTGCCATTAAATTGTCTATTAGGTGACTGGAATTCTGATTCATTTATGAACATTTTCTGTGGCTCGGTTATTTAGCCTTTCTGAGCCTCTGTATAAATTCTTCGTCTCCCTATCTATCTACTCATCACTATTTTCTTATTTATGTGTGCATCCATCCATAAGCCTGTCAAAACACTTTTCATGAAAGAATATGAAAAAGAATATATATATTTGTATAACTGAGTCACTTTGCTGTACAGCAGTAATTAACACATTGTAAATCAACTCTACTTCAATAAAATTAAACAAGACTTTTGTCAAGCCATTCACAAAATGACATTTTTATAGTAAATAATCTTCATATTAACTTGAGGTTATAGGTAAACAACTAAAATTAACCAAAACATTGCTGAAACTGATGCAGTGAGGATAAATACTATTATTGTGGGTGAGAAATATCTGTACATTATTATATACTAAAGTATATCATTTGACCAAATAAAATTGAATTGGTGGGTGGCAAAAGTGTACAAAACATGCTTTGAGCTAACCCCAAATGTGGAAATTCAAGTTAAGTAAGCACATATGTTAGAGGGTTATTATCTATAATCAGTCAGAATAGGAGTATTTTAAATAACAAGCTCTTCTGACATATTCAAATGTGATTTACTTTATGAAAATCTAATTTACATAGAGTATTGTTTTCAAGAACACATACATCCCATGTATTAAGCCAAGGTGGTCTTTTTTTTTTTACCATATCCACTAAATATGAGCCTCTATTTGGTCTTCAACTTTAGTCTTAGATCTTAATTAATCCTACTCTGAATTCAGCCTCTAAGGAAGATTTTTCTCCAGCTCCCTCTAGCATTTCCACTGTGCCTGCCATTATCTTAGTCCAAACCCTTAGGAATTCCCTCCTGGTGGTTACAACAGCTTCCTAGCTGATCTCTCTACTTTCAGAGTCATCCTTTTTCAATTCAATTCATCAGCCAATCTGGTGATCTTTAAAGATATAAAGTTGATTCTAAAAATCCACTCAAGGGCTTCCCTGGTGGCGCAGTGGTTGAGAATCCGCCTGCCGATGCAGGAGACACAGGTTCGTGCCCCGGTCCGGGAAGATCCCACGTGCCGCGGAGCGTCTGGGCCCGTGAACCATGGCCGCTGAGCCTGCGCGTCCGCAGCCTGTGCTCCGCAATGGGAGAGGCCACGACAGTGAGAGGCCCGCGTACCACAAAAAAAATAAAAATCCACTCAACTCTTTTGCATTTCTCTTAGGCTCAAAAGCAAACCCCTTTGCAGAACACACATCACTGTTCTGGCCCCATTTATCCTCATTTCTCACAACCCCATACCACCTACCCCAAGATGGTGGTGAATTGATCTTCATACTGTACCCTGAGCTTTCTTATGCTTCTGTGCCCTTTCCATAGATCTTTGCCCTGGAGAAAACAGCTTTTCCCTATTAACACATCTGAATCCTATTTAATCCTCTGATCAAACGCCTCCTCCTCCAGGAAGCCACCTCTGACCTCATCTTGCATCTACCCTTCCCCCAACAAGTCTATTATAATGCTTCCCTTTCTTGCTTCAAAGGTACTCTTGCTTACTTTTCTTGACGACCAACCCACTGTAATTATCTGAAAAAAATGTTTCCATCTCCCCCAGTACGCGGTCACCAGTCGAGTGCAAAGGTCCATGAATCTAACATAGTGCTTGGCATATGTTAGGCATTTAGTAAACATTTGTAAAATGAACAAAGCGAACGAACTTTTTAAAGCAGTGGCAATTTGGTCGTCACACCCAAAATTTCAAATGAGAAAGAAAATTACCATACAAGATGATTTGTCTGAATGCTTTGTTTCCATGTCATATTGTGTCAGCGATCAAAGGATAGCATTTTTTCCTCTTCAAATTGAAAATAGCTTTGTTTTTACTGCCTTTTCGTCCCTCATATTAAAGGGAGCTTTCATCATAGACTTTAATATGACTTGATTGTCTCTGTATTCATATCCCTTGATACCCTGCTTTTCACTGTAAGTCAGCAAGATCAAAATCTTCTCCTAATTATCTTCACTACCTGCTGAAATATCTGCTGCTGGGAATGCGTCAGTTGCTCCAACAATTATGCTGGTGGTAACGGCACACGTTCCCATGAGGCAGGGTGGTGAGGCCTGGACTTCAAAAGGCCTATGTCAAGTGGTGATGTATAGGGTACTTCAATTAAAGCATAATTAAGGTGGCATGCTATGTTCTGACTTCTGCTTGTGTCAAAGAGAATCCATTCCAATAGTGCATACGGCCACTTTTATGGAGGCTCCAGAGTTACACAGGGGATGGCAGAGCACGGCTCTCTCACTCCTCCAGTGCCCCTCACAGGAAGATGGCACTGCGTGACCAGGGGGATAAGATTTATTTCAGCATCCGTGTAATGAGCTGAAGCTTTGTGCCAGGCCCAATGGTAGTCTGATGTACAGTATTTCACCAACTCCTGGTGACAAATGTTATTATTCTCACTTTTCCAGAGGGGTTAGCTAAAGCTCAGAAAAGTTCTATGCCATGCCCAAAGTCATGAGATTCGTCATTCACTAAGTCCATAACCTTAAGCAATCTTCCTAAGCTCTGAGATCCAGCATGCTCATCTGAAGAGGAATCAATGCCTTCGTTACTGGTCTCTATGTAATTTGCCATAAAACATGCATACACACAGCTGTGTTTGTATATCTACATCTATCCATCCTCTATCTATCTATCTGTATCTCTCTATCACCTATCGTCCGTCTATGTCAAGCTGTGACCAACAAAATAGGTACTCCGTAATTTTTAAAAAATATTTGCCTTTTGGTTTGTTTTCAAAGACCTCCAAAGCAAGTGACTCATCCAGCCTCCCAGTTTTCTTATGCCTGAATGCCACTCTGACTATCATGAGCTCTCTACTCATTCTATCAAGGAGCAAGTGGAAACAACGCTAATATTTGGTAGGTCTCTAAGTTGACTGAAGAAGACTACAGATACTCAGTTCCTCATATTTGCCTTATTCTCAAAGCAATAGCCCAGAGGACCATAGATTTTGGTGGGCGTGGTGCTTAGAGGAGGTCGTTGATGCTATTTTGGGCAGCTGACTTTCTGGTGTCCCACTGGTGGTTTGGTAAAAGACACTGAGCTGGTTTTTTGCAGTTAAGAACACAGAATCAGGAGCTAGAAAAGTATGAGTTTATTTTTCAGGCTCTGTGAGTTAACAGTTGTGTAAATATAAGCAAGCTACATAACTTATCTAAGCCTCAGTTTTATCATCTATAAAATGGAAATGACAGGGCTTCCCTGGTGGCGCAGTGGTTGAGAATCCGCCTGCCGATGCAGGGGGCATGGGTTCGTGCCCCGGTCCGGGAAGATCCCACATGCCGCGGAGTGGCTGGGCCTGTGAGCCATGGCCACTGAGCCTGCGTGTCCGGAGCCTGTGCTCCGCAATGGGAGAGGCCACAACAGTGAGAGGCCCACGTACCACAGAAAAAAAAAAAAAAAAAAAAAATGGAAATGACAATAGCACTTGCCTCATAGGGCTGTTGAAAGGATTAAATAAGATAATGCATATAGAGCTCTTGGCATTATGTCTGTCAGATTCTCAGAATCCAATAAATAAACATTACTAGTAGTAGTAGCAGTATTACTACTACCCCTACCACTGTTCCTCTGTCTCCTTGTAATTTCATCTCTTGTCACACATGCACACTCTCATCCAACCTCAAGCTCACCTCAGATTTTCACACATTCTTGAAGGTACTATCATGAAGTGAAACAAGTGAGTGAAAGTACAGGCTTATACAAATTACCTCTGGAATTCATTCCAACCTCCAGCTTTGCATTTCAAACAGATTCACATCTCAAAGGCCTGAGCCTTGTCTGACAATTCTCCTGGCAATAGCCACAATGAGAACTAGAACATAGTCCCTGAGCTATCTTAAAAGCTGGTTCTCATAATTAACTGGATTTCAGGATAGACAGTATCAGTGAGCTGTATCAAACCTTCGGAATCATCCAATCACGGATTGGATGGGACAGTGCTCTGAATATGATTCTGTCATTTCCTGTCTCAGAGCTAATCTGTGATACCAGAGTGGTTCCTGTCTCAGTGTTCCAGTGTAACAGTATGACAACAGACTCACAGTGTAGAATTCTACGAATGTTTCAACTTGCAAGACAAGATTTAGTGGAGTATAAACTTGCTTAAATCTTGACATGCAAATGTAAACACAGTTAGGGGGCAGAAGACCAAGTAATGGAGGATAAAAGGGAAATAAGGAGGAAGTGGGGGAGGAGAAACAGACTGAGATGGATCGTTGTCGTGTAAATACCTGGTATTGCAAGACTATTTTCTAAGTATTTGCTATCCGCTAAAAACTTTCATTTTCCCCTGATATCCACTATACCCTTTCAGCAAAGGATATATATATTTTAAAATTCCAAACACTCAATGAATTCTCATAAGTATTAAAGTTGAGAAACAAAGGTTCTTAGTTTTTAAAGAATTATAGTAGGCAGTTAGAAATTTGAATAGTTGGCAAGTTTTCAAATATCCAAATTGACAGTAAAACCCCCAGTTTCCTGGAAATGAGTGATTCTATGGGGTGAAAACTAGCTAATAGTTTTGATTCACTTTTTCAAGTGCTAAAGTTTTATTTTATTATTAGATGTACTTTCCCCCCTAATATATCTTGCATAGTTCCTGGCCTTATGAAGCTATGATGTAGAACTCCATCAAGTAAATTGATTCTTGTCTTCACATATGAACATGCTTGTTGACACCATCAATTACACCATAGACTGACTTCAGCATCAACATAGGTAGTTAATTTGCCCTACACTGACTGGCCTCAGACTGCTGTATGTTAGGAATTCTTATGCTTGTTTTTTATGGATTACTGTCCCATTTGTCTTTGCAGTTACACATTGTTTTGGACAATGCATCTGCCTGGAAAAGAGCATTCTACTGAATCCCATCTGCAATAGCAAAAAACAAACAAACCAAAACAACAAACAACAGCAGCAACAATAAGATCATCAAATCTTAATTTATTTTCTTTCGAAAAAAGAAGGAAATATCTACTCCAGGCCAAGTCTGTGCTAAGAGTTGGGGCTACAGACATGCTAAACCCAAATAGTTCATAGGTTAGTGAAGAGGACAGGCATTTGTAAAATTATCCATATGGCAAGAAAAGCAAAGTACTCTGACAGGGACCCTAAACTGCTGACAGAAACTGACTAGATAAGATGAATTAGGCACATTGGCTGCTGAAAAACTAGAGGGAACAGTCCAATGGGAGAATCTATGGCCATTTAAGCTGGTACTTATTTCGAATCCATTTTTGTCACACCAAATGGGGAACAAGAGGTGGAGAAGGGGGGAATCGCATTCTATAGACTTAACGCCATCTGACGTACAATATATCTTATTCATTTATATGTCTGTCTCTTGTCTCCTTCCTCCAGGATGAGGACTTGAGACACTCAATACGTAAGTATTGACTACATTTGAAAAATCTCAGAGAAAGATAATAGCATTTCACATGTAATACAGGTGTAAAAAGGTATCATATGTTTGACCTTGCTTCCTTCCTCCCTTTTCTCTAAGTATTGAGAATAATTTGAATACTTATTCAAAGTATTATTTGAATACTTATTTCAATACTTATTGAAATAAGTATTGAGAGTCTATTTTGTGCCAGACACTGATCTAGGTGCAGGGAATACAGCAATGAAACAAGGAGGCAAAATTCCTGTTCTCATGACACTTAAAATGTAGTTGGGAAGATGTGGACAATAAACAAAAAAAGTATCTTTATTATGAGTATATACTTATACAATGAGTATATAATTGTTCAATCTATATTTATGTATATACTTTATTGTCTGCATCATCCCAACTAGAATGTAAGCATTCTATACATACATAAATGTGTTTATTTATATATATGTATATATGTATACATATACAGATGCTTACACATACAGATGTATATTCATATACATATGCTTTGGAAGGGTATACACATTACCCTTTATTATTATATTTAAATATGTATACATAGATATATAATCATTGCTGTGGCTAAAAGTAGAGAAAGGGTAGATTGTGCTAGGACAGCTGTGGGAGATATTATTCTTTTTTAAATCATTTTTTGTTTTTCTTAATTAATGGAATATAGTTGATTACAATGTTGTGTTAGTTTCTGCTGTACAACAAAGTGAATCTGTTATATATATACATATATCCACTCTTTTTTAGATTCTTTTCCCATACAGTTCATTACAGAGTATTGAGTAGAGTTCCCTGTGCTCTACAGTAGGTTCTTATTGTCACCTATTTTATATATAGTAATGTGTATATGTCAATCCCAAATTCCATTTTATCCATCCCTCCCCCGCTTCCCCTTTGGTAACCAAAAATTTGTTTTCTACATCTGTGACTCTATTTCTGTTTTGTAAATAAGTTAATTTGTACCATATTTTTAGATTCCACATATAAGTGATATCATATGGAAGACATTATTCTTAAAGATGTGCGGTCAGGGAGAGTCTCAGTGAGGATCCACAATATGAAGGGCATATGTATTTCTAAGTACGTCCTGATAATAAAACATATCCTTAGCACTTGAAAATCTAAATACAAAGTTATTAGCTAGATTTGGCCCCATAGAATCCCTTTTGAAGTGAGATGCTCTAATATAGTGTGTATTTTTCACATGCCATTTCAGCAGCCCAGGGTACAAATATAGAATTGACAGTCTGATTTAGTGAAGTTTTCGGGTTTTGCCAGGTGAGTACAAGAAGAGAGGTGTAAAGGATTTGAGATATACATGACAGTATGATCTCAATGATATACCTTGGAATCTGAGCTTTCCTCTTTTCTTTCACAGGTGATGCTTTGTGCTGAATTTGGGGGAATAGGGAGATGAAAAGACATGGCTCTTGCTCTAAGAGAAGGAACTTATAGTATAGTGAAATTTCCCAAATTTCAGTCAATCAAATGGCTCATTGTGTTTTTGTCATATCTTTGTGCTCCCCACATTATTTAATGTTTTCTTTAATTATATATACTTCTAGACCTTAAAAAATTTTATTAAAAAAAAGTTTGTGTCTCAACTTAATGGAAAATCCGTTTCATTTGTCCTAAATAGAAGGTAATTGTTAAACCAAATGCAATGAAAACAGTCCTATGATTGAATTTTCAAACCAGTAACTTTGTGTGCTGAGGTCTCCAAGCTTGGATTTGCTTGTCTCTTTGATAAATAAAGGAGATTATCAAGTATAAAAGTTGTTAAGAGCACGCTAGCACAAAACTTAGTTTCTTCTTAAAACCATTAGAAGGACTGAAGAGAATGAAAAGAAGAACTGTCTCCACTTATCCTTCACTGTTATATAGTGTATTGTAAACTACAACGTAAAAGCAACCGTTATCCTCTAATAATGCACACCCCATATTTAAAGAAATACATAGCCAGTAAGAAGACAGTCATGCTAACAAGCAAGTACAATATGTGTGTCAGGGGATGAATGACAGACCTAACTAGGGCCACTAAATGAGTTTGTCATTCTTTAAAAAAAGTTTTGGAATCAATAGATGGCTTTAGTATGAGTGCTAGTAGAATGATGTCATAATTGAGTTAGTAGCTAAATTTGCAAGAGGTAGGCTCTATAGGAAGTGAACCATGTGGTGATGGACGTATCCATTCTGTTTGTCCACAGATGGTCATAGAAGGCTCCACTACCAGGCTGGATTTAATATCTTTCTCTTACTCTAAGCCTTGCTTTGGGCATCTACTTTTTCTTTTCTATTTATTTTGATTTTCAGTCCTGTGTTAAAGAAAAGGAAAGTGGAGATAGTGAGACCAGTTAAGAATGAGTAACCGAAGTGGAAGCCATAATGTCTAAACTAGGTCAGTGGAATCGGGGATGGAGAGGAACAGTTGGAATTGAAAGATATTTGACTATAGAATCGGTAGAGATTAGTGATAGATAAACTGGGACAAGTACTTTAAAGAGGGACACTCCTGAGATGACAGGTGGTTCTGTGATATTTAAAAGTAGATGGAATGTGCAGCATGATTTAAGAAACTTTTATGTTGTCAAACTCTGTAACCTCTTTTAAGTGGAAAGAGGCTTTCTGGGCTTACTTTCTGCCCTTTACCTGCATTCCAGACAGATGAAGTTGCCAGATATTTAAGTTTCTTATTTATGAGTTAAATATTAAAACATAAATGAAACTGCTTTTTATTTAAATGTTGGATTTGCAACAAAGACCTAGTTTGAGATTTGGTATAAGAGCCCACTTGGTAGTAAGCCCCACTGAAGGCAAAAATAATGTCTATTGCTTAATAAGTAGTTACTGAATACACAAAAAGGGTTCCACGTCTTTGCTATGTCACATTTCCACTCTTTGAATTCTATCACACAGCTGTATCTCTTTATTCCATTAGAAAATACTTGTTGAGAACTACCTTCTGCCAGGCATCATTCTAAGCACTGGGATGTACTTCAAGATCACACTGAAATGTTCTTTTTTCATAGATCTAGAAAGTGATATAGAGCTTAATCAAATCACCACCTAAATAAATGTAAAATTTCAGCTGTCATCGCATGTTACTAAGAGAGCTCTGAGCTGTCATGAGAATGTGAATGCATTCATTCATTCATTTAACAATTATTGGTTGAGTCCTATTTTCAGTCCTGTGTTAAGGAAAATAAATGTGGAGCCAGAAAGATCTGTGAAGAGGAAGTAACCCAAGTTGGAACCCGTAATGTCTAAACTCAGTGAGTGAAAGTTGAGATGGAGAGGAAGAGTTGGGATTAAAAGTAAATATAACATTGCAACTGTAATTGCCTGCTACTAAGAGAACTCTGAGCTGTCAGGGGAACATGAATACATTCATGAAATAATTTTTGGTTGACTCCTATTATGTATTGGCTCTCTTCTATGCACTAGGGATGCAGCGATGAGCAAATTAGGCAAAGCTTCCTGCCATCATGGAGATGACATTCTAAAGGAAGGAGAGAAATAATAAACAAGATAATTAACTGGTAATTAATTAATTGGTAAGCAGGGAAAGGGACAAGACTGGAAAGGAGGCCATGGTTTTGGATAAGGTGGCCTGGAAGAGAAGGACTCAGCGGGAAGAGGACTTTTAAATAAGGATGTAAAAGAAGTGTTCTATTCAGCTTTTCTGACTCCTCCATCTCAAAAATGAGCTTAATGGGTTTTTTGGGGTTTTTTGGCCGCACTGCGCGACATGCAGGATCTTAGTTCCTTAAACAGGGATCAAACCTGTGCCCCCTACAGGGAGATCGCAGAATCTTAACCACGGGACCCCCAGGGAATTCCTAAACTCATGCCTAGAGCTCAGTAAATGTCAGTTCCTAAGTGGATGAATCTAACTGTTCCCTATATTCAGATGAGGTTCTGAAATCTTGCTCACATGTGTGTACATTTTTCCTACACTACTCCACCTAACTTTTAAAACAAATAGGTCAACCTCTCCCACCCACTTTTAATGTGATAAGAATTATTTGCTTGCAACAAATATATTTTACACTTTGGCTTACTCCTTTTTGTTCACCTCTTAGCTCCATGGTCCTGAAGAAGCCAGGATGCAACACATTCTTGTTTTATTTGTTTGAGGCACAGCTTGAAAGGTATAGAAAAGTAACACAAATGGCATTTGGTGGCAGTTCCAGGGCAGGAGGAAAAACATCCTGCACACATTTCCCTGTGTGGGTTCCAGGAGTATCTTCAGCAGGGAGCAGGGGGGATTAGATAGCTTATTGGCTTGCCGGGTGACCTTGGTAGGATGCATAACCTTCTTAGATCTAAGTTTTTTCATCTATGAAACAAAGGGAGTGCTAACCTTCTCTGACCCCTTAGAAGCATTAGGAGGGAGAAATAAGTTAATGTTTGGAAAGGGCTGTGTGACCCTGTGAGCCAAGACATTATCAAAGTACAAAGTAAATTACAGGCACTGTTTGCTATCCCATTAGTAACTCAAATAGTACAAGGGGCTCCTCCTGTGAGATCCTTGTAAGTTAAGCTTGTAATACACACTTGTTTTTTCACCAGGACCAAAATGGAAATAAAAGAGTTGGATACTCTTTCTCTTTGGATTCATTTTTCAAAGGTTTTGCAGTAGAAATTCTTATGGGCACAGAAATGTTCCTTTGCAAAATATCATCCTGCCCCAATTCCTTCATTAAGCCGTAGGAGCCAGGAAACAAGATAGAGTTTGGAGCTTGGAACCTGAACCCAAGGTTTCAAGACTTATGTGACTTTAGCCAACTTGCTTAGCACTCCTGACACTGTTTCTGGACATGCACAATGAGAACCATCATCACCATCATCATCATCATCCCTTCTTGGTTATGATGTCCCTTCAAAATAATTAAATAGCTAATATATTAGACTGTTACCTCTTACTATGTTAAGCACTCTGTTAAAACTATCTCCCTAAATCCTCCCCAAGACTCTGTGAAGTATTGTCTATTATTATCCTTGATCTTCATATGAAATAAATGAGGCTGTGAAAGGCTAACTTCCCTAGAGTTACAAAGCTGAAAGGCAGGAAGGTTAGAATTTGCTACAGATCTACCTGATTTCAGGCTGGAAAGTTGAACCTTAGCTTACAATGTTCTTTTCATCTTTGTCTTCACTCAACCTGGCACAGAATAGGTTGATGCTTCCCAGTGTTATGCACCTGAAAAGTAGAAATGCTTTGCGATTTTCAAAGCATTATTCAAATAATGGTATTTGGATCAATACTCACATTTTCACAGACCAAATATATCCATCAGCCCTTTGTGCAAGACAGCAAACTGCAACATCTGACACATCTGCCTATTTATCACT
Organism: Kogia breviceps; assembly: GCF_026419965.1. Lineage (NCBI taxonomy): Eukaryota > Metazoa > Chordata > Mammalia > Artiodactyla > Physeteridae > Kogia > Kogia breviceps. The sequence continues at coordinate 66,522,896 of NC_081326.1, forward strand.
GGGAAGTTGTAATGATAAATCCTTTCTAAGCTAAGACGAGCCAGTGCTTGGATCTTCCAAAAGTTTATTCAGGCTCTTTTTCACCTATTAGCCTATGGTGTTAAACCAAATTACAGCTCTCATAATCTTCAATTTATCCCCAGTATAACTGCACACGAATGACCGATATAGCCATGGGTGTTGCACGGTGAGAAGGGAAGTGGCAGAAAAAAGCCAGTGAGAGTAGAAAACGTTTCACTCCCTAGAGGCCATTTACAGAAGTCTTCAACAGTCTTTTACTATTTACAACAGCCAGGACACGGAAGCAATCAGAGTGTCCTTCGACAGATGCATGAGTAAAGAAGATGTGGCACATATATATAATGGAATATTACTCAGCCATAAAAAGTAACGAAATTGAGTTATTTGTAGTGAGGTGGATGGACCTAGAGTCTGTCATACAGAGTGAAGTAAGTCAGAAAGAGGAAAACAAATACCGTATGCTAACATATATATATGGAATCTAAAAAGAAAAAATGGTTCTGATGACCTAGGGGCAGGATGGGAATAAAAACACAGATGCAAAGAATGGACTTGAGGACATGGGGAGGGGGAAGGGTAAGCTGGGACGAAGTAAGAGAGTGGCATGGACATATAGACAGGACCAAATGTAAAATAGATAGCTAGTGGGAAGCAGCTGCCTAGCACAGGGAGATCAGCTCAGTGCTTTGTGTCCACCTAGAGGGGTGGGATAGGGAGGGTGGGAGGCAAATGCAAGAAGGAGGAGATATGGGGATATATGTATATGTATAGCTGATTCACTTTGTTATAAAGCAGAAACTAACACACCATTGTAAAGCAGTTATACTCCAATAAAGATGTTTTAAAAAAATAAAGTCTTTTAGACATTAACCCTCATTTAGCATAGCAATGTATCTCACACCCCAGGCTATTCAGCAACGTTTGGAAAATTCTTTGGAATGGAGATCTAAAATGGTCCCTTTCCTAGTTGCTTAAAAAGAAAAGACCAAAGTTGACTATATGTTTATGAGAGAGATGAAGAGACCGGTATTTGACACTAGTATTTCAATGGATTACTTAATTTTTTCTCAACTTTAATAAGACAAATTGTTGAATCCTCACTAACCCTTGTTCATGTTGCCTCTAGAAATTGTCTTGTTTATTGGGGTTGGAAGGGACGAGACAAGAGGAGTTATGAAGTGAAAGCTCTAAACACCCAGATCATTATAAGTAGTAAGTCCACTGGGAATCATGTTGGTCTTTGAATTTCAAGGCACCTTCTACAATGATATTTAAGCTGTGCCTGGGATAAAGAAAGTGGATTCAAACCCAATGAATATAGGTTTCCGTTTGCTGCAGAAGCATCTCAAGTGCATAAAGTTAGGTATCATAGGACTGAAAGAGAAAGAAGAGGTTTTTTTTTTCATTTCAAGGGGGAACAAAATGCCATTTTAAAATGGGCTCTCAGCTTCCAAACTTAGACCTTGCACGTCCACCTTCCATGAAGTGGTGTTTTATATGAGCATTAAGCTTGTATAAATGCAGCAATATTCATTTTTCACAAGAGAAAAAATAAATAAGGAGTTCAGGTTATTTCTCCTACCACTCCTCTAAATGTAGCAGTGTACTGGAATAATCCTCTAGATTGCCAAGGACAGAAAGAGAGACATGTCCTTTCTGAAAAAAAAAAAAAAAAAAAAAAAAAAATCCCCTAGAGATACTGGATCCATTATCCTTGAATGATGAATATCAGTCTTCAAAAAGGCCTTGAACCTTTCTAATCCATTGTCAAGGTAATTTTGATTGTACGTTTTTTTAATCTCACATACTCACATTAGAACTTTATCTTTCAGAAAGATGCAGTCCTACCATACTACACACAAAATGATATTCTAAAGGGCAAGTTGGACCATACCTCTCCCTAATCAATGATTCCTCACTTATTCATTTCACAAATATTATATGGGCACCTACTATTCTGGTACAGGTGCTGGAAATACAGCAGTAAATAAAAGAAAAGAAATTCCATCTCTTGTTGAGCTTTTATCTCAGTGGAGGAAGGCAGAAGATAAATAAACATGTGCATAGCCAAGACGATTCCATGTAGTAGAAAGTACTAAGGGAAAAAATAAAACAAAGTGATCAGAAAGTAGAGGTAAATCAATTTCAGATTGAGCCCGGAGAGGTGTTGGTTCTGAGCAGGTGATATTTGAGCTGAGATTTAATCGATGGTTGGTGGGAAGGAGTCAGCTGTGTGAATATCCAGGAAAGAGGGTACTAGAGATATAAATTATTGCAAAAGCCCCGGGGCAAGGAGAATTTTTTTCATGTTTGAGGAACAGACAGAAGATCAGCAGCGTTGGGGGTTCAGAAGCATTTGCTACTGGTAAACACTACTTGATCTGATACTACCTGAGTTTCCAATCCCCCATTTCAACGTTGCTCTTCTACTCTGTTCTCTAGTTTTGCTGAACTGCTCGGAGACTTTGGCACACATGTACCAGGCTATTCACGTCTCCATTTATTAGTACCTGCTGTTCTCCCTGCCTGAAATGTGCTTCTCTACTTTGTCATCTGGTGGATCTTACTCATCTTCCAAGATAAATCTTCCCTTCCATCCCTGTGGAATCAAAGAGGAGAAATGACTAACTGCCTGAATTATCCAGACGTCTATCGATATCAAAATGCTCTGTCACTTCTTTTAGAGCCTGTATTCTAATGGAGTACTTCTCTCTTCTGCTCTACTTTGACCCGTCATCAAATTCAGCATAACATTTTAGGTTGCAGACTCCAGAAAAACATGCACCTTTCCTGTGTCTAGTGCAGAAATGTAGGTCAGCACTCAAATGAATCAATCATTTCTCTTCCTTCTTTCTCCTTTCTTCCTTCCTTCCTTTCAGTTCATTTTAACTAAATTTAAGCATAAGTCTTGCTACCTCCCTTTTCCTCTTCCTTTACAGCCACGTTATTAGAAAATCACACTGACTCGGCCTGACAACACATGCGTCATCTATCTACCTCTACAAGCACACTTTGTACCATCCTGCCCCTTCAACAGAGATGACCCTGACAGTTTGCTCTCTTTGCTCCTTCTTGTGCAACAAGAAATTTTTCACCGGGGCCTTTACATTGTTCCCTCTTCGGATCTCACACAGAGACTGCCCTAGACCACCCTATCTCATGCACATACTTTCCCATACTCTTTATCACATCACCATTTATTTCTTTCATAAGGTGTATCAAAATATTTGATTCTCTGCTTATTTACTAGTTTATCGTCTACCCTTTCTCATTTTAATATAAGCTCATTGACCTTACATGTTTTATTCACAATTGTGTCCCAGAACCCAGCATATGTGGCACACGTACCGCTTCAACAAGTGAATAAATGAATGAACATGTACGTGAGCACTGGTAATGTGCCAGGCTCTGTGTTAGACAACAGGGATACAAAAAAGGTAATTCAGCCACTTTGGCACAGATGCCCTCTTTCCTTCTTTGTAAGTTGAGCTTTTCTTTCTTTTTCTCTTTCTCATGCCTCTTGGAGAGAATATTTGTTTAGTGCAGTGAGTTAGAACCTTGTAATAATGCCCTAGAGCAGAGGTCGTGGATCTCATCTGGAAGGGAACCAGTTATCAGTGTCCTTAAAAGCATCGCTAAATTTGAGGCCTTATTTTGCCGTCATCTGGGTTTGAATAAGGTGGGGTGGAAGGATTAGATCAAATATATCTCTTAATTAGCACTCACCACAGATTCTGTGGTCAATGGTTTAAATATCCACCTTCCTTACCAGGTTCCAAGACACTCAGTGGTAAAGCCCTTGCATCTTATTTACTTTTCCTACTCTTCACCTAGCACCATGATAGGTGTGCTAATTTTTTTCCCCCTAAAACAGCAACCACCACAATTAAGGCACGTATTTAACTGGTTTTCAGAGCATATAGGAAACTTTAGAGATGATGTTGGCTACCTTCGACTAATTCAGATGAGAAAAATGGTGGGGCGGATTATGTTCCAAAGTAAATGGCAGAGACAAAACTGTGATTTGGGCCCATGACTCTGAGGCTTGACTGCTTTTCTGGTTCAAAGTCACACATTTATCGGAGAGAAAAAGCACCATTCTTGGGAATCGTGCTGGGTTCATGAAACCTTTGCTCTCACGTGGCAAGGCAGCAAACAAATGATTTGGAAATGAGTGCTGAGCTGGCATAGAGAGCTGATGTTTCATCTACAGAAGACTCAAGGCATATGCCAATCTGACAGCCAGGAAGTCCTGCATACTCTGAGACTGTCACTGGCAAGAAGGAGCTGAGAGCTGTCCCTGAATTAATCTATCAGGTGATGCTGGAGAAAAACACTCCCTTCTGGAGGCTGGTCTACTTGCAGCGACCGTAAAGAATTAGACCTAGAGAGACTTGCAGACAGCCACATGCCATCCTTTCCCATACTTAGGTCCATAGGGTTAATCATTTTCAAAGAATTAGCATATAGTATGTGATGGTTAATTTTATGTGTCAACATAACTGGGCCAAAGGGTGCCTATATATGACTAAACATTATTTCTAGGTGTGTCTGTGATGGTGTTCCCAGAAGAGATTAGCATTTGAATTGGTAGACTGGATAAATCAGATGGCCCTCCCCAACGTGGTAGGACGTCATTCAATCTGCTGAGAGCCTAAATAGAGCCAAAAGGAACACGAGTAAGGGAGAGTTCTCTCTTTGACTGCTGAGCTGCAACACTGGTCTTCTCTTTCCCTTCAACTGGAATTTATGCTATAGATTGTACTGGTTCTCAGGCTTTTGGATTCAGACTGCAACTTACGGCATCAGTTCTCCTAATTCTCAGGCCTTCAGACGTAGACTGGAACTATACCACTGGCTTTCCTGGGTCTCCAGTTTGCGGATGGCAGATTGTGGGACTTCTGAGACTCCATCACTGTGTGAGCCAGTTCCTTATCATAAATCCCTTTATTGGTTCTGTTTTTCTGGAGAACCCTGACTAATACAGAGTATCTTTAATACTTGGTTAAGCAATAAGCCTTACAGGTGATATATGTTCACGGGAACACTCAATTAACCAAACATTCCCATTTTGCAGATTCTTGAGAAAATCCTTGTTTACTTGCCTTGATTTCCTCAAGCTATTTGGGAAGCAAAGATAGAAAGAGAGGCCATAAATAGTCAGGACCCTAACATTTATTGAATATCTCTGTTGATTTCCAACAGCAACTGATTGTCAAGGTGGTCTTAAATGTTTATATAGCATCATGGGTAATCAATTCCTCACCCAAATTTTAATGTCAGTTCCCTATAGGTCTTATTGTATTACAGTAGGGTTTTGTCAGATTTTATTGATATCTCAACAGTCCATACTCTAGACTTTTTATTGTCTGTGCTGCTAATGTATTCCTGGGTCCTTCATGAAGATTTTTTGACTGTTCAACTGTGATTTGCACACAAAGTTTAGAGAGCAGGGCTGTAGAGACCTCTCATCTGGTCTGGGCAATCATTTCTTCTCAAAAAGTGTTGTGTGCAGTGCAGCCAACATTCAACCTTACACAAAACGTAAAAATAAATTTAAAATCCACTTTATTCTCTAAAACACATTCTGTCTTATTCTGGGTCCCCATTTCTGTGGATGACAGAAGGAAATTTACCATTCCTTTCTCATTTAAAACAGTCTTTCCTGTTCTGTTGCTTTACTCTTATTTGTACAAATACTCTGTAGATTCAAAGCTCAAATCTGCTGTTAAGATTATTTTTCTCTTTTCTCAAGAGGTCTCTTCTTGGCCATATGCTGAGTTATTTCTACCCATAGTTTATGGTAATACTTCATGTACAAACCTCCTAGATTTATTTTGCTATATAAAGGGAGATACTTGAATTTGGAAATCTTTTTCTCATACGAGAAAAACTGTTTGCAAGGCTTTTGTAGTCTTTTGGGCTTTAAAGTTGACTGTTGACTACTTTTCTTTCTCCCTTCTATTACTCTAATCTTTCTGGGGACAACGAAAGATTGTTTCCTTCCTCTCTTGTGCTGAGAGGAAGGAAACACCAGGAAGAGAAAACTTCCAATAATAAAAAATTCTCTTAAAATGGTAAAAATCATTTTTAAAACTTCCTAAAGTAAAAGTTAACTGTATACCTTTTGTAATTCCCCCATTTCAATTGGTTATATAAATTATACTATAAACCTTTCAAAGTGAGATGAATTTCCTTTATGAATCTGAACTCAATGCAATTCGAATCAGTTCAGTGCAGTTGCAATCCACAAATATTGCCTGTTATGTGCCAGGCTCTGTGCTAGGTTGTGAGAAGGCTGATTAAAGAGGCACTTTCATTTTTTCGAGCAGCTCTCATCTCATGAGCAAGCAAGAGTTGTAAATACGTTATTTAAAAGTAAAAAATTCAGTATGATCCTATCAAAGAATATAGACAAGGCCCTAGATTTTTGACTTCTGTAAGAAAGTATACTTCTGTGGTGCAGAGAAAGGAAAGTATGAGGGGGTCAAGGACAGCACTTCAGAGGAAGCAAAGTCTGAGCTGGATTGTAAAGCCTGACTCCTTAAGTGCACGGGAAGGGGGAGTCACTCCAGGCAGAGGCAGCAATATGTAAAAAAGGACCAAATCATAGCTTGAGTGAAGAGGCATGTGATTTGACTCACCATATGTACTGAAAAAAGGCAAACACTTTTTAATGCACTAGTTAAATACTGAGTACTGACAATTTAAAGATCTCCAAACCCGGTTCTTTCTGTCGGAACACCCAGTCTGGGCACAGAAGAGGAGGGACAGATTAAGTTAATAATTAAATTTAGGCCACAGGGTCTATGGGAAAATAAAGGAAGCGAAGTTGGAGGATGCACTGCATTTTCTAGAGAGACTGCAAGACCGTTCATGTCTTCCCTACACCACCGGGTCACATTCCTTGGAAGGCAGGTTGGAGTGAAATAACCTCTTTAGAGGGAGCTTAATGGAGAAAAGTCCAGTCAGAGACACTAAGAAAGACTTAAGTAGCAAAATCAGAGGGTGGGTTAACACAGCCCTCCTCTAGCCAGCTTTTCTAATATCCTGATCGTTGTCACCATTTAGTGACACGCTGTATGGATTTTTTCAAGAGTGAAAATAACTCAGAAAAATGAATGTGTGCAGCTGAGCGAATGAATTAATCAGCCTCAAGGAGCAGAATCATTCATGGGCATCTCATTCATTAGAAAACCACTAATCTGGCCTCTGAGATCACTTAGTCTTTTATATCGTCACTCTCTGTAAAGATGGCATTCAAAACTATATAGTAGCCATGGATCTAAGAAAATGTTTAACCTCCATAAGAAAATTCACTGTATTCAATAACAATGTAGTGGCAGAGTAAGAACTAGACTCTAGACCTCCTATTTCCCAATCTAGTATTTTTTTCTCCTAGTTGATAATTTAAGATGTCCTAGAAAACAAACAAATAAAAAAACTGCATTTCTGGTATAAATGTTGCATGTGGGCTACTTGTATACAGAGGAAATAAAACAGTAGTTATTATTTTTATACAATTTTTATGTTACAAGTACTTAATATACATAAAGTCATTTAATCTTCTGAACAGCTTTATAAGATATGAACTATTATTATGCCTGGTTTTTTTTCTTTTTTTTTTTTTTTTTTGTTTGTTTTGTGGTACGCGGGCCTCTCACTGTTGTCTCCTCTCCCGTTGCGGAGCACAGGCTCCAGATGCGCAGGCTCAGTAGTTGTGGCTCAAGAGCCCAGCTGCTCTGCGTCATGTGGGATCTTCCCGGACCGGGGCACAAACCCGCGTCCCCTGCATCGGCAGGCGGACTCTCAACCACTGCGCCACCAGGGAAGCCCTATTATGCCTGTTTTAAAGATGAACAAACTGAAGCCCAGAGAAGTTAAGACTCTTAGCTAAGGTCATACAGTTCCTAAATAGTCCGGCCTGGGCTACAACTCCTGGACACTCACCTCCGAAGCACTGCACTATACTGTCATTTTCTTGTTCTTATGGCTATTGAGAACAGAACTTTCAAATTTAGGAAATAATCCCTGACTAGTGATGTGCTCTAAGGAAGCACCTTGGCTTCTTAAAGGGCGTTGAGATCTCAAGGTCTCTAGAATTTGGATGCAAGGAGGCAGATTGGACTCCTGAAGTTCCTGAAGGGATTATATAGATGGAAGGTCATCATAGTTAGAAAGTGGAATCCATTCCAGAGTAGCCCTGCAAAGTTCTAAAGGTATAAACTGGGCCCTGGGTGGATAATGAACTGGGATGAGGTTGGTGCTCTGTGACTTTAGGAAGATAGGCTGTTTGAGTGGGTAGACTTGAAACCCAATGCGAGCTACAATAGAATGAATATCGTGGGTTCACTGTGATGGAGGAAGAGAACTGAGGGAAGTAAGAAAGCTTGTCAGTCTGTAAAGGAGGTGGAATGATTTCATGAGACAAGAGGGTGAGATCACTACATGCTCTGAGGTCACAGGCGAATATTCCAGGTGAAGTGTGTTTCCACCAAAGGACACATCAATATTGTACAAATATCAACTGAGGAGGCCTTGGTGTAGGAGCCAGGGGGTGACTTTGAGGGGTGGGTGGAAATTCAGAGAACATGGGCAGGCTAATACTCTGGCACTCCTTCAAAAATACATTTGTTACATATTTGTTCAAAGTTTAATTTGAGGGACTCAACCTCAGTCTTATATGGCCACTAAACAACACAAGTGTCTTGTGCTTCACCAAATCCATACTTATAGGGCAGTTTAGACACCAACTTCTGTGATTTGAACAGCTTATAAAGTGAGTTCACAACTCCTCTTATACCCCATGAAGTCTACCCAAGTTTTTGTTTATTTGGTATGTTTCCCCAACCTTGTATAGTATTCTCAGAAAATAGTTATAATAAATACAATTATATTTGGTGACATTTCCAATGAGGTTGAAAGCTCCCTTGATATTGGAGCTCCCAGCAAGTGCTTAACTATTATTCTGCTAAACAGAGGCCTCATAACATTCTAATTCCAGATATATCCAGAAAAATCCATGTGATTTGGGCAATTTGTTTCCCCAGCACAGACCCAAGCTACCTCCTCCCAAAAGTGAGGCTACTGAAGGAAGTCAGACACAAAAAGACACATAATGTGTGACACCATTTCTATGAAATATCCAGAAAGGCCAATTCATATGGACAGAAAATAGATTCTTGCAACGGTCTGGGGGGAGGAGAGAATGAGAAGTGACTATAATGAGTACGGACTCGCTTTTTAGGGCGATAAAAATGTTCTGAATATACTAAAAAGAACTGGATTGCATACATTAAAAGTGTGAATGTTACAGTATGTGAATTATATTTACATTAAAAAAGGAGACGGCTTCCCTGGTGGCGCAGTGGTTGAGAATCCGCCTGCCGATGCAGGGGACGCGGGTTCGTGCCCCGGTCCGGGAAGATCCCACATGCCGCGGAGCAACTGGGCCCGTGAGCCATGGCCGCTGAGCCTGAGCGTCCGGAGCCTGTGCTCCGCAAAGGGGCAGGGGGACAGCAGCAGTGAGAGGCCCGTGTACCGCAAAAAAATAAATAAATAAATAAAATGGAGATAAGACTCTAGTGCTGACATTTTACAAATGTTCACAAATGAGGTGTCCTTTTTTAAAACTGAATTCAACCTGGAATATATTAGAAAGTAGAAAAAAGTTGATGGCACCATCTTCTCTTTGCTCCTGGACCTCAGACCCCGATTTTTGATGCTTCATCCAATTGCTGGCTTTCCTAGCAGTGAGAATTTGATAATTCTTGGCAAATTTGCCAGTTGGGCAAGTTCAGGAAGAAGGGAGGACGTTCACCCAGATTGGGGCCTTAAGAAATGGAAGAGGAGTACATTTATCTTAGTGGGCTTCAGTCCCATTTCAGTGAGCCATTTGAACTTGAATTCCAGTGATATGGCTAAGATACAAATAGCACACATTATATGCAAATGTCCCAAGCGCATGAACACAATCATATTCACAGCTGGAAGAGAGTGAAACAAAATCTATATATAACTGTACGATCACTTATTATGCTGCTAACAATACCCTCTTTCAAGACACATCTTTTTTCCAGTGGTTGGAAAATAGCTTTGTGCTGTACCCTCTGCGGCACTAACAATCAATTGTAAAATTATAGCATAAAATTTTAATCTGCTATTTTTCCCCCTCTGAGCAATTGATTCTTGAAAGCCAGTCTCCCGTTTCTAGGACTTTGAGCAAAAGTGATATTTCAAGCACCTGTGTTGGTTTTAAAGGCTGTAACATTTGAGAATATGTATGGTGACGCATGACACCTAGCTGTGCCGTCCTTATTCCACTTGTGTCTTGGGGGTATCGCCACTTAGATGGAGGCTGGGAAGCTTTTATGTATTGTTTTTGATCATCATCCATAACTGGAATTGCTGCAGTTCAGGGAAGAGGCAGTGTTTTCCCCTTAGAGCATGCCTCAAAGCCCCCACTGATAATAAGGTGTGGTACTGAGAGAAGAAGAAGGCAGAATGAATGTCAGGCTTTTTATCTTCATAACACTCCTCATACCCATTCAGCGTTATCTTCCTTCTCTGGTAATGGGGGCAATCAAAACAACTTTATGGCCTATAAAGATGCTTCCCATGCTGTTTTTCAAGGAATGCTGGTATATATGAGATTTTGGGAATGTATATATACTTGGAAAAGGATATTTTCCTTGTCCAAAAAGAGCCTAACTTCACTTAGTTATGATAATCTCTAGTTGCATCCATGTCACTGCAAATGGCATTATTTCGTTCTTTTTTTATGGCTGCGTAGTATTCCATCGTACTAAGTGAAGTAAGTCCAAAAGAGAAAGACAAATACCATATGGTATCACTTATGTGTGGAATCTAAAATATGGCAAAAATGAACCTATCTACAAAACAGAGACAGACTCACAGACATAGAGAACTAACTGACTTGTGGTTGCCAAGGGGGAGGGGGGAGGGAGAGGGATGGACTGGGAGTTTGGGGTTGGTAGATGTAAACTATTACATTTAGAATGAGTAAACAACAAGGTCCTACTGTAGAGCACAGGGAACTATACTCAATATCCTGTGATAAACCATAATGGAAAAGAGTACAGAGAAAAGAATGTCTACATATGTATACCTGAGTAACTGCTGTGCAGCAGAGATGAGCACAACATGGTAAATCAACTAGACTTTTATTTCAAAAAACGAGAACAAAAGCCTTATATGACTTTCTGTGAACCTAGAAGCCTGTGAGGGTATAGGGTAGTGGTGGGTAGTTGGGTGTTGGAGATGGGGTGGGGGTTAATGATGTACGTTAGCGTATTAAAGACCCTGAGAAGCCTACACTCAGCTGCATTCACATGGAACTATGTTTCACTGGTCGTCCAAGAAATCCTGTTTGGGAAAGAGACTTATAGTTTAAAAACCTTAACTCTTATCCTGGCATTTAATGCCTATGAAGATGCTAAAACTCATGTTTCTTACCTTAACACACACTTATATACAAGAATCGTTTTCAGATGCTATATTGCCTTCCTAATTTTCAGCCGAATACTTCCACTAAAATGGAAAAATGTCTGCTTTGTGTGTCTCTTCGGGGTATTCTTATCACTCTCCTAACTTCAGGATCACATATAAAGCCATGTTTCCTGCGTAACTCAGGTCAATTATTCGCACTTACAGCTAACACACAGTCCCCAACCTCAGTGATTTAACACAACAGAAGTTTATTTCTTCACCGCATCACAATCCAGTGTGGGCTGGGTTCCTCTCGTCAGAAGAGTAATTTAGGGATTCAAGCTCCTTCTATCATATGGCTGCACCAACTTGAGGCTCTTTCACTTCCAACATTATACATTATGGGAGATTTTCAGGACAGATATTGTGAAGTCTTCTTAGCCTACGTAGGTGAAGAAAGTTCCATTTTAGGCTCTGATTTTACTCTTTGGTGAAGGAACTCCTTTGTCCTTTGTAGACCATTGTTTGTGGCTTCACCCTTGGAGATGTTATGTTGGATGTTTGTGCAGCAGTCTCTCCGGGGACCTCTGAAGTGGGTGTTGGAGAACACACACCATTCCTAGGGGCTTTGAGACTCGTCTCCTGCCTGTGATTGGTTAGGGTCCCAAAGGTTGCCTCAAGTCTTAAAGTCAGAAGACTTTTGGAATGAGTTTGTGATTTCTTTGGCAACACAATTCTTTCAACAGTTTCATAGCTTCTCATTTCTATGCTTCCTAGTCATTTCCATGTCCGGTAACTACAACCTAAATCTTTTCCTAGACATAGTTCTCAGATCTGTTTTATTGCTTTGTTTTTTTAACCTTCTCACTTCTTTCTCTTAAGAGGTAACTTAAAACTATCAGGTTTGAATTGGGTTGATTGAATCAGGACTAATCATTGCCCCGAGTCACTTCATCCAACCGAAGGGTTTTTCTGAGACTTTGCATTTCAAAGTATTTGAAAGTTTCCTACATTAATTTTGGGGGTCTAGAATCTCTAAACTTTTTCAACTCTGAAAAGAATTCGAATTTCTGGACTTTCTCTATTCTATCTCATTTCTGCCTGCAAAGTATTTAATTCTCCTGTGAGCTTGTAGCTTATACTATCTTGCCAAAGACAGCTGAAGGTAGCCAATATACACTACAAATGTTCTGCTTTCCAAGCTTTTCTCTTAGAGCTGCTGGTTGACTAGGCATGTGATCTGTCCCTCAAATAACTACAGGCAAGAATTAAACCAAATTCTTTGCAACTGCATAATCTGGAGTGCTATTCCTCCAGCCTTCTGTGTTAGCTTCCTTGATGCCTATGTCTTAGTGCTTAGCCAATGCCAATTATTTTAAAACTTTTTATTGAGGCAGCACCCTGCTTGAAACTACAGAGTTCTGTATGAAGTCACATAACGAATGATCCTGAAATCTCAGTGATTTTGCTCCCCAAAGGGTTGAATTCTTGCTCATGCCAGGGCTTATTACAGATTGGATGGCTTTCCTAGCTTTTCCTCAAAGAGAAGGATCCAAGATTCTTTCATGTGACTGCCACCTCTGGGTCCTTTGGCTTTTGCCATGTGTACAGGTAGAATGCATGAGTTGAATACCTTGAGAACATTTTAAGAACTAGTTTTGGAAGCTGTGCATATTACTTCTGTCATATCCCTTTGGCCGGAAGTAGTCACAGGACCAAAAAGAATTCTAGTAAACGTAATTATCCTCTATTCTTGGGAAAAGGAAGAGAGATCAGATAACATCTTATTGCTTTCCTTCATGCTCCCAAATCTATGTATCTTTAACCTGGATTTTTCTCTGAATTAAAAATAGATACTAAGTAATAGCTAAGATTTACATGAAATTTCAGTTTACTAGGAGCTCTCTCATGCATTATATTATTTTATCCTCAAAGCCTCCTTTCATGATATGCTTTTTTAAAATCCCTCCTTACAGATGATAATGCTGAAGTCCATGAATCTAATTTTTTGAAATTTGCTATCAAGTTTCTAGTATGTGCTAAATACTCTGCTAGGTATTAGTGACACAAAGTTGACCCAGAAATAATCTCTGTTCTACTGCTTATGCTCTAATGTAAGAAACAGATACTAATTGAACAATAACATTAATAAATATTTACAAATGAGATCAGTGCTCTGTAAGAAACATACATGATTATGCAAGAAAATATATTAAAAAAAATATATAGCCCACAAGGGTTCTTTTTGGAGGGCTGAAAACATTACATATTAGATTATGGTGATGGTTACACAACTCTGTAAATATGCTAAAAACCATTAAATTGTACACTTTAAATGAGTGAATCTTATAGTATGTAAATTACATCTCAGTAAAGTTGTCAAAAAAAGAAATATATACAGGAAAAAATACCTGACCAATTTACCAATGCCAGATGACTCATATAGACTGTAAATACTTCAGACAACCAAAAGAGAGAAAAAGTACTAGACTTGACAATCAGGTCTTCAGGTAATTTCTCTAGACCTTTTTTCCTTTGATAAATCAGGACATGTAAAGAGATGATATTTAAAAGGAAAATCCACACTAACTCATTGACTTCTTATCTTTAAATCTTGTCCTATTCTTGGAGAAAATTATGTTAATGATACAGTAGAAGCCACATTTTCCCTTGATGACTTCTTGTGAAACAGAAGTACAGTATAATGTCTATTATTTTTTCAGTGATACAACAGACATTGAAAGTAAAAGCAAAAGAAAACATATAAAAGCATAGTCTAAACTGAGGGGTACAAGGAAAGCTTCCTAGGAGAACTCTAACCTTAATGTCTGAAAATGAATTGGAGTTAATAAGGAAAGAAGGAAGGAAGAAGAGCATTCTGCATAGAGGTGACATGTGTATGCAAAGGAGTATTTAAGATACCAAGAGGTGGCCTGTTTGGCAGGAGAACAGAACATAAGCAGAAATCAGGCTAGAGGGGTCAGGAAGGCCTAGATTGTGTCAAGTTAAGATTGTTTGTTCTCCCATCCCCTAAAACAGTGGGAAACTCTTGAGGACTTCTGAAGGGGAGAGACAAGGTTAATTCTAGGAAGAACATTCTTTTTTTTCTATAGAGGTCACCTCTATAAATTAAATTACTTGCCTAATTTCAGCTGCAAGTAGTTGAATTAGGATCTCAAACTCAAGCAGTCTGACTATGGAAGCCACCTGATAAAACAAAGTGCAGTTGGGACGAACCAAGTCAGCCATGCTGGTACTTATGGAAGGTCTTGGTCAGGCCTGACCTACCAGGAAGTTGAGTATTCCTAGAGATGCAAGAAATATATTCAAAAGTATATAACCATAAAGCACGTCAAATTTCTTTTCCTTAAGTTTAATTTTACTTTTTTAAATTGGAGTTTAGTTGATTTACAATGTTGTGTTAGTTTCAGGTGTACATCATAGTGATTCAGTTATACATATACATATATTCATTCTTTTTTAGATTCTTTTCTCATATAAGTAATCACAGAATATTGAGTAGAGTTCCCTGTGCTATACAGTAGGTCATTTTTGGTTATCTATTTTATATATAGTAGTGTGTGTATGTTCATCCCAAGCTCTTGATTTACTCCTCCCCTCTGCGTTTCCTTTGGTAACAGTAAGTTTGTTTTCAGTATCTGGAAGTCTGTTTCTTTTCTGTGAATACATTCATTTGTATCATTTTTAAAAAAATTAGATGCCACATATGAGTGATATCATATGATATTTGTCTTTCTCTCTCTGACTTACTTCATTTAGTATGAGAATCTCTAGTTCCATCCATGTTGCTGCAAATGGCATTATTTCATTCATTTTTATGGCACAGTAATATTCTATTGTATATATATACCACATCTGTCAATGGACATTTAGGTTGCGTCCATGTTCAAATTTCTTTATTGTGTCAACAACTTGGATCTTTGAGATTTGATCCTACTTCCACCAAAAGGTGGAGAGTGGAAGGTTTTGAGGTTTACTGAAGATTGATCCGTCACCCAGTGTGGACTGCTCAATCATGAACTCAGAGCACATCTCAGGAACCAGGGTGGCATTGAAAGCTGTGTGTCTACCTTCTGGTGTCTTCATTTCCTGTATATCCTTTCCACTGCTTGTTTGCCAGCTCCATATTAAACCAAAGCAAAGGCAAAGTTCCCAAATCTACATCTCTAGTCTAGCCATGACTGATAAGTAACGTGTTCAAAGTGGCAGGACCATATCTGTCATTTTCAGCTGGCACCAATTCTGATTAATCAGTGCCCATGCTGTGTCACTGGACTCTCACCCCTGATCTTGACTGGTCTTCAACCTGGGAATACCCTTTGTGAATTAGCCTAGCTCAGCCTGGCTGTGAAGGTGGAGCAAAGATGTGTTATTTGATAAAAGATTCTGCTTCCTTTCCCTCCAAAAACCCAAGTGTGGACTGGCAGAGGCCTCTGACATAGTTGGTAGGCTGGGTAGAGCAATTTAAGATGAGTGCAGGGGAAACAATATAAATAATGTATTAGTCAAAAGCCCTGCAGAACTTCTCTGAATTAATATCTTGCAGTTAAATATGCAGTAGAGGGGGTTTCCCACTTCTACCCCAGCAATCCTGGGAAATTCTCCAAAGATGCCCAGTCACTTTCTATCTGCTTCATGAATGAGGTCTGTAAACGTGGGAACCATTTTTCCTTCATAGGCAGTTCAATGAAGAAGAAAAGTCAAGTTGCCTTCTACCTATAAAGATCCCATGGTAGACACCGAGGTTGGAACAATCCACATGTGATCGTACTTAATTTTAATAACAAAGTCGTGTGAATATATGCTTGTCCTCATTTTATAAATGAGAAACTTGAGTGTGGGGTAGTTAATTACTATAGTACAGATTATGCAAGTGGAAAGTAGCAGAGTGAGGTTTCAAACCCAGATCTTTCTAATATCACAGCACATACTCCTTACTTAAATATTCAACACTGACTGTCCTTAAATATATTTTGATAAATGAAGAACAAACTGTATGTGCCTTGCCAAGATCATAGGTCTAATTAGAAACAGAGCTGAGCTTCAGTAAATATCCGTCGAGTTGCCTCTTCTTGCATAAGCCCTTTCAAGTACTTTAGGAACAGGAGAAAGAAATTCAAAGTGAAGGTGACTATCTCATTCAAACTGTTGACATTTCAGCACAAAAAACCAGGGTTGACTTTTAAGCAAACAGATCAGAAGTTACCAATATTAATAGGAGCCAAGTCCTCACCAAAATAGTTTTCTTGGAAATATGCCCACTTATCCCAGTGGTGTTGAGTGGCAACAGAGAATAAGCATGGACTTTGAAATCAAAGGACCTATGTGGAACCTCAACTCCACCACTTTCCAACTGTTCGACCTTGGGCAAACATTTTTCTCTCTAAATCTGGGTCCAGAGACACATGATTGCCATACTTACAGATGTACTTTGTAATACTGCTTCTGATGACTTTTTTCCCTTCCTCTCACACTCCACTCTTTCTCTCTCTTCCCTTCCTATCCTCCTTTTATTTTCCTTTCAGTCATGAGTATTAAAAACGCTTTCCTGTCACATCTCCCCTGGTATGTTTTCTCATGACAATACTGATCGCTTCCTAGCATGATGGTGGTTCTCACTTCTGTGCCTCTTTGAATTCCTCTGGCTGGAATGGCTTTCATTTCTCACTGTCTTCATGAGATTTTACTTATCCTTCAAGATCTAACAGAAGTATCACTTTTTCATTGCCATCTTTTCTATTTCTCCCGTTCCTCTTCCCCAAATAGAGTTGGTATCTTCTCGCTGGTCAAAGAGTCCATCTGCAAACATTTACTATTTCACATCTCATCATGTCTGACTCATTGAGGGAGCAGAACTGTTGTGAGACATCTTATAGGAAAGACTGAGATACCTCATGGGAGATAATACAGCCTAGTAAAAAGGCCAGAGAAAGAAGTCTGTTTTAGCCTCTGGAAACAAGGAAAACAGTGTGTTGCCTACCAGTAGGATTGATCCCGCCCTCTTCCCATACCCCTGTACCACTCACTCATTCTTTGGATTGGGTTTAATCAAAGACAGACTTCATCTTTTTTGCAAGGTCATATTGACTGGTCGTACCTGCCTGGTATAATAGGTTAAGGGGAGTTTTGCATCTGTAGCCAGGTTCAGTGAACAGTAGTCTCATGATTGATTAATGATGTCTGCCAGGATCTTAGAAAATGAGAGTGGTCACACACATATGCACATTTACACTCCCTGAACTAGACAATTTCTAAGTCCACATTTAGTGCTGAAAGTTTATGAATAAGATTTAATCAAATCTGACCTCTATTTAATGCTTCACAAATTATTCTGAGGTCTACATTATGAAGATCAGTGTCAATGAAGTATTGATTAATAGAGATTTCAGTGTGATGGACTGTTGTATAAACTAGTTTTTTCTGTTCTTTTTCTTAGGCTGCATCCACATTTAGCACTTCACAGAACAGGTTTGTTAACTAAGTTACCTAATGTCAGTATTTGCTACTATGCATGATGAAATCCTATCTGATTCATTTTGGTTTAATTTGAGAGACACTAGGTTCTGTTCACTATGCAGACTCCTAAGGACACACTGATGAATAACACTGGTGCCTTTACTAATGTGTTCCCCAGCATTTACAGTAACACAGATGTGGAAACAAATGAATAAAATATAGGGTGAGGTGTACAATCTCAGAAATTTCCACCACTGCTTTTCAAGCTTTTCCACCAAAATTGAAGAGGTGGATTGCCCACATCAAAGAGTCTGAAGCCAGAATACACAATAGGCAGTCATAAGAGTAAATATTTTCTAAGGACTCTCTTTTGGTGTATATTTTTTTAAATTTAAAATTCTACACAACAGTATATCTGTTTGTTCTAATTTATAGTAATTTGTTTTCCTCTTAAAATCTTTATGTATAATTGGTAAACAAAAAAGTGTGCCAGGTGTCCTACATGGATTCCTGGGACCTTCACATACCTATAGGAGTACATAGGCCCCCGCTGAAGCAGCAAGGATTATTCCAGTAGTGAAGGATTATAAAGCACACAAAGAAGTTATCCATTTTGCAAAGGATAATAAGGAAATCTTCATCACTGAGATCAGACTTGCGTGAAGAGAAGGAAAGGTAATTCATTCAGGAAAAAAAAGTTTGTGTAAAGGCATGGAGGTATTAAATGGCACAGCTTACCCAGGAAACTGCAAATAATTTTATATTGTTGGATATGAAGTTTCCAAATTGAGCTAAGTATAAATAAGGCTAGAGAGTGAAAGGGAGGAGCCAGTATATACAATAAGCAATTCTGTTAGAAACATTACATTCTTTCTAAATATGTATTTTTCATTAAATTTATAATTGCTCTTTTCCTTCTTGCTTAACTTCCCACTCACAGACCGAGATGCTTCCAGATCAGGTGGAAGCATTTCTTTTTTACTTCATTCATAAACTGTACTTCAAAACCAAATCATCCATGGCAAACCTCTGCTTGGCCTTGGCCACCTATCAAAGGCCTCCTCTCATGGGGGATCAATGGTTCTTTTGGCGCTGGAACTGAGCCAAAAGGAAACAGCCGCTGATGAAAGAGTGAGCTAGCAATGCAGTGAGACCAAAATGTTCTGACCAGAGAGCAGGCTGAGTGTTTCTTCTTAATAAAAAGCATTCTGCTGGTATAGCATTCACGGAATGACCCGCAAAGGGGTGGCAATGTCCTCAGAAAGTTATTAATAACCCACCTTTTCTGTTTAACTTCCTGATCCTTTTGAAGAAATATTTACTACAGAAAGCTAGATGGTGCTACAGAACACCAGCTCTATTTTGAGGATCTGCAGAGCCAAAACCTTTGAAGATGACCTTCCAGCATCCTTTGGCAATTTGCCGTAATGGTACCCTTCTTATGCACTGGCACTCGTTCTCACCAGAGAGAACGTTAAGAGATCTTCACATGACATGCCCAGGATTAGAAGCAACAATATTTATTTTCCTGAGAAACAAAAGGATTTTTTTTTTTTTTTTTTTGCTGTACCGCACAGCATGTGGGATCTTAGTTCCCCCACCAGGGATCGAACCTGTGCCCCCTGCAGTGGAAGCACAGAGTTTTAACCACTGGACCACCAGGGAAGTCCAAGGACTTTAAATAATATTCATAATGTGCATTACCTTTGAGGTCTCCATTAAACCTCGGTTGGAATAATGGACAATATTTCCAAATTCTTTTGGATTATGCTTGTATCTTATGCAATCTTGAGCTCGTTCCAGGAAAGATGGTGTTAGGAGTAAGGGAAATTGTTAGCAAGAGTATTTCCACAGTACTGATATATCAAAATACATTATACCAGCAAGAGCTGCTAGTTACCTCACCTTGATCGCCAACTTCCAGCCTCCAGAACTGTAAGGAAATACATTTATGTTCCTTAAGCCACCCAGTCTGTGGTATTTTGTTATGGTAGCCCTAACAAATGAATACACTTCTCCTTTACTAATCTTCAAATACATAATTAATTATGTCATTTATACCCCTTAAAAACCTCAAGAATTCACCCACTTCTTTTGGTGTGTAAGACCACTACCATCATTTCCAAGATTGTAACATTTTTTCCTTACCTGGACAAGAGAGACAGTATCTTAATTAGGTCACCAAGCTTCCCATCTCATGTCCCTACAATCTCTTTATTTTAGTAATAATAATATTATTCAAAATCCATTGACTAAAACCCTACAGGGTTGAAAAAGTTTCCTTAGGATGTGATCTTGACTGATTGACATAACTTATGGTTCTTGCCTCCGTGCTGTATCTTCAGGGCTCTTATTTCAGGCCCTCCAAAGAGCCATGTTCTTTCACTCTTACCATCAACATTTTGTCCATTTTTCTCTACCATTTTCCCACCCTCTGAAGCCCACAAGAAGGTTAGTCTATTGTATTACACACATCCATGGCACCTTTTATCTCCCCTATAATAACGTTCAGGATACATTGTTGTAAGCTTAGCCTGGCTGGCATCCCAGAAGACCAGGAAATTATCTGTCTTACTCACAGTTGCATTTCCATTATTTAGAGTATAGTGCCTAAGCCACAGAAAGTATTTAATAAATATGACTGCATGCTGTTGGTTGAATCATTTGACTTGGATTTTAAACCCCACTAACTGGACCCCTCCACTATACATAGTTCTTTTCTTTGTTTCACTTACACGAAAAAGAGGCCAGAACTTTAAAAAGTCAATAGAAATAGACACAGAGATATAGATTTAACAGATATATAGACACAGATCTATATAGACACATGCACACAAATTTCACTTGAGAATCAATATAAATTAAGCTAAATCCACTTTATCTACCATTTGAGTGCTGCAGAATCATCACCAACAATTCAAATGATGAATCTGAGACAGATACAGAGAGATTCCCTGTAGCTCATTCAAGTCCCAGATGGAGGTTTGGTCAGATGCAAGGTGACCAAAGGGTGAAGCCTGGGAAAAGTGATGAATACTCTAGCTGAGGATTTCCTGGGAAAGTGACGTAAACCATAAGAGTCAAAAGGAGTCTGTGTTCTCTTTATGGAGAAGTGGGCTGCAGAACACTTCCCTTGGCCAAAGGAGTAACAACCCATGCTTTTTTCTTCAGCAATACTTCATACTATGATTGTTTATAATTCTGCCTTCCTGGGTCTAGAACTTTTCTCCCTGTGCCTTCAGATTAAAATGGCAATAGGCCATTCACTTATTCAAATAAGCAAAAATTCTGATGATCTGTTTGTATGTCAGGAACTCTACAGGGGATAGAGCAATAAATGAAAGAGATATTTTCCTTGAACTCTGGGGATTTTACTGTTTATAAAACATTTTATAAAGGTATTTTTAAAAATGTACTCTCCAAACTATCCCAGTAAGCAGATGTTGAAACTGAAGCTAAGACAATTCAGATGAATTGCTCAGGCTCATAAAATGTTTAATTAAAGGAGATAGCATCTGCATCAAGTTCTCTGACCCAAGGCCCGTGTTCTTTCCACTGCCCTCTGCCATTATATAAGTGAATCTCACCTTTCCCAAGGATACAGTGATTTCTACCTGTGCTGACAATAAGCAGGGAGGAACAATCTGTCAAAAGATGATTGAGCATGGAGTTAAGCGGAGCATTCTGAAGAATCAGAGCCAGGTCTGGCTCTAACTCTCTTGTCATTCAAAAAAAGAGCTCTAATTTATAAAATGTGATGAGGTAGAGATAACTAGAGCTGAGTGTGTAAATTTTCTCATAATTCCTGGAAACTTGAGAAAGATTTCCAGCAGTTAGGTTGGGACCAGGAGACTAGCTCTGTCTAATGGGCTGTAAGGGAGAGTGACAAAAGATGCATCCTGCTGTAGTAGTGTCCTTAAGAAGAACCTTTCACTAAGACAGAATTAATTAGAAAATAGAATAACCATAGCATCACCTATTCTCAGACAACAGAATTCACAAGGGTCACTAAATCTGTGAAGAACTTTAAAAAATATACATATAACTGAGTACAGGATCCAAGTGCTTAAAATGTTCTATTCAAATAGTCATGCTGGGCTGGACCTAGCAAAGTTAGGTTGTGACTATAGTGGAAATATTTCCAATTTCCTGAAACTTGCTTATTTAAAATCTATGTTTAACTTATAATTCCATCAAGTGTAGAGTCAAAACATTTAATATTTGTAAGTAGTCTTGTTACACAGAATAGGGAAACACAGGCTTTTACAAACGAAGTAGAAACTAAGTACTTTTACCAATAGGATACTCATATTGTGAGTATGCAATTAAATTTTTTAAATTAAGCTTTAATTTTGAGATAATTGTAGACTTATATGAAGTTGGAAGAAACAGACTCACAAATATAGAAAACAAACTGTTACCAAAGGGGAGAGAGATTGGTTACCAAAGTGGACGAGGGGCAAATCAGGGGTATGGGATTAAGAAATACAAACTACTATGTATAAAACAGATAAGCAACAATGATGCGTTGTATAACACAAGGAATTATAGCCATTATCTTGTAATAACTTTTAATTGAGTAGAATCTCTAAAAATACTGAATCACTGTGCTGTAAATCTGACACTAATATATCAACTCTATTTCAATAAAAATAAAAAGAAATCAAAGGGATCTCATTAAAAGTTACCTAGTTACCTCAATTGTAATCACTTGCAAAGCTATAGAACAATACCAAAAATAAGATATTGACATTGATACGGTCAAATAGAAAACATTTCCATCATCACAAGGATTCTTCATCCTTCTTTTTTATAGCCACACCTACTTCCTTCCAACTTTCACTCCATCCTTAACTTGTGGCAACCACTAATCTGTTTCCCATTTCTATAATTTTGGGACACCAAGACTCAGGTGAATTTTCTTGCTTGAAAATACTTCACACATGTTGATCATTACTGGGAGAATTAAGTACATCCCCCTGCAATGTCTCTAGCAGGAGATACTTGCAAACTTGTGTCTGAATTTCCCTGGAATTTGTCCAAGGGCATTTTTTCTTTGCTGATTTTCATCTACATCCTTTTGCTGTAATACACTGTAAGGGTGAGTACAACAGCTTTTCTGGGTTCTGTGAATCCAGTGATCATCAAGCATGAGGGTGGTGTTGGGAACCCTAACACAGTAGTATTTTTATTTCATTAAAGTCAATGTATTTTAAAAATTTCCCCAGAGACTTCCTATTTGATTCATGGATTATTTTAAAGTATGTAGTTTAGTTTACAAGTATCTGGAGACTTTTCTATTATCACTCTGTTATGGATTTTTGGTTTCATCCCACTGTGGTCTGAGAACAATTATTTTCAGTTTGTTAAGTTTGTTGAGATTTCTGTTTTATTTTATTTTTTTAATGTCCCAGAATATGATCTATCAAGGTGTATTTTCCATGGACATTTGAAAATAATGTATATTTTACACTTGTTGGGTGGAATGTTCTCTAAATGTAAACCAAATCCTGGTGGTTGGTGGTGCTTTGAGTTCATCTATAATCTTGTTGATTATTGGCCCAGTTGTTTTATCAATTGTTGAAGGTGAGGGTGTTCAAGTTCCCAAATATAACTGTGGATTTGTCTATTTCTCTTTTGAGATCTACCAGTTTTTGCTTCATATATTTTGCACTCTGTTTTTTGATTCATGCACATTTAGGAATACTAAATCTTCTTGGTGGAATAACCCTTTTATCATGATGTAATGTCTCTATCTCTGATAATTTTCTTTGTTCTGATTATACTTTATCTAATATTAATTTAGTCACTCCTGTTTTCCTTTAATTAAATTTTGCATGATATGTCTATTTTCATTTATTTACTTTCAACCTCCCAAAAGTATTATGTTGGGAACAGCTTTATTATAGACAGTATACAGTTGGATCATATAGGCAGTATACAGTTAGATCATGTTTTTAATCACCTTATCATCTCTATCTTTTAATTAGTACATTCTGACCATTTACATTTAATGTAGTTATTGATTTGTTAGAGCTCAAGTCTTTCATTTAATTTTTTCTTTTCTTTTTGTTCTTTTTCATTTATCTGTTTTCTTTTTCTTGCCTTTCTGTGGGTTGCTTTAGCATATTTTAGAATTTCATTATGATTTATTTATAGTGGTTTGAGTGTATGTCTTTGGATAGCTACTTTGAGTGGTTGCTCTAGTTATTACATAACTTAACACATACACATAACATTACTTAACAAAATTCCTGGTGTTACCAGTTAAAGTGAAGAGAAGAATCTTACCTCCTTTTATAACCCTTATCTTCCCCTGTTTATAATTGTCTTAATATTTCCTCTACATACATTTAGAACCACATCAACAGTACTACAATTTTTGCTTCCACCATCAAAGATAATTTAGGTCCCTAGCTCTTCTGTCTTCTCTTCATCTTTCCAATTAGTCTTATGTTTGTTTTGTATATAATATGCAGGGTTTTTGTTGTTGTTGTTGTACTTAGGAGGAGGAATAGGAAAGAAGTACCTATACCCCATCTTCCCAGAAGTGGTTTCACACTATCTATTTTTATTACAATGAAGGATATCAATGTTTTTTCTTGCTTGCTTAATTTCCTTCTCTTTCCTTCACTTTCCTTCCATTCTTTTCTCCTCCCTTTTCCCTTCTCTTCTTGCCTTCTTCTTTCCTGTTCTGTTTCCCCTGTTGTGGTTATTTTTTATTGTGCATTTTATATTTGTTCTCTGTATAGATCTTTAATTTTATTTTAATACTCATTTTGTAACAAGCTAATCAAATATCTAAGCAGAGACCCTGGTGGTCTTCCAGCTCTTTCTTCTTCTTTGCCTCAATATGTACAAAATAATTGTTGCTTGTGAAGCCACAACCAAAATAATTTTTGTACAAGCCTCTGTTCATGTGCATTCATTTCTTTAAGATGTAGTCACAACATCTTATGTTTATTCTCCAAAATATTCTGCAGAAGCCTTCAGCAAAATAATTTTTTCTGACACAGTAGAAAGAAAATAGTTTTGGATTTATATTGTGCTGGGTTTGAATTCTGGTTCTATAAATTTTATTTTTGTGATTGTGGGCAAGTTATCCAACTTCTGTGGTTAAATTTCTTCTCAGTAAGTTGGGTATGTAGTGCGATAATGATTGCAAATTATAAAATATAATTTCTGTTACATAGTGAGTGTTCGATAAATATTAGTTAATCTGAAGTTATTAATTCTCAGTGCTTTTCAGCCTCTAAAGACCACTTTATCCACTTTGGCTATCAACTTTATTTCTGAAAGGTTAGTATGTATCCAATCACTATCTTTGTTGTTGTTATTTTATTTTTAAGTAGGATTGTCTGTGTGTAGGATGAAGAGTTTTCTGAGATAATTAGAATTATTGACCATCACTGTAATCATTATGAGTATCTTCATCCACCTCAAGCTCCCATTTTATGACAAACAAGTTTCTAAACAAATATTTGCTTGATTAATAAAGGAGTACTTCTTAAGCACATACTTTTAACGTCTCATTTATAATACTATGACTATCATCAGATCCAGTGTTAAGTATAGCATTTTGTTATCATGGTGACTTTGCTCTTCATTTGCTTATGAGAGAAAGACTGCTCAAAGAAAATCTAGATAATGGTTGATTTGAGACAAAATCACTGTGGCTTTTATCACTTCATGAGAAAAACAACTTAATTAGGGATTATTTCAAAAAAATTAGCTCCTGTGGGTGTTTACCTATAATCTCAGTTCATTCTGTATTTGATGAGTTAAGTGCAAGAATAAATACAAAAGTCATTCTAAAATTGAAAATACATGGAGGAAATGTTTCATTATGTTTGAAATCTAGTCACAGTTGGTTAGAGCTAAGTTCATTTCAGTTAGAAAAGGAGTTTCCAACTATCTTCCCCAATATTTTTCATAAATTACTTTTTATATTTGTATTTTAAATTATAGCCTTACACCATGATTTTATTTTATTAAGAATGCAAGGGTTTCCCTGGTGGCGCAGTGGTTGAGAGTCCGCCTGCCAGTGCAGGGGACACGGGTTCGTGCCCCGGTCTGGGAGGATCTCACATGCCACGGAGCGGCTGGGCCTGTGAGCCACGGCCGCTGAGCCTGCGAGTCCAGAGCCTGTGCTCCGTAATGGGAGAGGCCACAACAGTGAGAGGCCCGTGTACCACAAAAAAAAAAAAAAGTTAAAAAAAAGAATGCAAGATGTTTTAGGTAAATACAAATGTGTTTTTAAAATATTTTTTTTCTATTATCTGTATTGTCTCTTTTCCCTCCAAGCTTCTTTATTTCCTATTTCATTTAGTCTTTGTATTCCAAGTTGGACACTTTCTTAGTTTAATGGTAATCCTTGGTTGTCCATTGATATTTGAGAATAAGTGCTGTAAAGCTTATGAGAAACTCTGTGTGCATGAGTTGGATTTGTCAACTGGTGAGCTTTTGAATGAGATGGCATATTGGGGTCCAAATTATTTCATTGATGTCTACCGAAATAGCTATAGTTGCAAGTCTATTTTCAGGGGCTATTTAGCTTCTCCGGAGAGCATTCTACTAATCTCCCATTTGAGAAAGACATGGCTGAGAGTGTGGAGAATGGGGGGCTGTTGTGACACCTAATTCCACCGATGTTCCTGAAATCTAGCAAAGAAGGGGTGCTGAAAGTTTCTTCATTCAGTCTTCTTTATGTACTTGATCTTCCTGATTTCCTCTACTGAGCCTGGTATCCCTGAGTCTGAGACCTCTCTGGCTCAATTTCTCAATAGAATTAGTCTCCTACCAGACTTGGGTAGGAATTTTTCCTGAAGTTGAAAGTAAGGATACTGTTATATTGGTATCTAATAGCCCTGGTTCAGTCTGTCAGTGAACCATATTTGGGCCTCTTATTTACTCTCACATTTACTGGCACATGGTACTGCTAATTTTTGAGATGCTCTGCATTCTGTACCACAATTTACCTTGGTACACCACAATGGCTTTTCCCTTTATAGGTACTTGCTCTTCAATTTCTCTGCTTTGTTATTTTCTCCATCCATTTTCAATCTATCTCAAATTCATTGACAGTTCTTTTGTTTTCTGTAGTTCTCTTCTCTTCCATTTTCTATGCCTTTAGGTTTCATACCTTTGTTTCAAAAAAGAGCAGATAATGACATGCGTTTATTCAGCTATGTGTAGCTATAAGTCTTTCTAAGTTGTTAAAAGAGAACCATGTTTTAAGGGATTTCCCTGGTGGTACAGTGATTAAGAATCTACCTGCCAATGCAGGGGACACGGATTCAAGCCCTGGTCCAGGAAGATCCCACATGCCGCAGAGCAACTATGCCCATGTGCGACAACTACTGAGCCCATGTGCTGCAGCTGAAGCCCACGTGCCTAGAGCCTGTGTTCCACAATGAGAGAAGCCACCACAATGAGAAACCCGCGCCCTGCAACGGAGAGTAGCCCCCACTAGCTGCAACCAGAGAAAGCCCACGTGCAACAGTGAAGACCCAGCCAAAAATAAATAAATAAATAAATAAATAAATAAGCAAATAAATTTATGTTTTAAAGAAGAACCATTTTCTTAAAATTCTAAGATTTCCAAGGTAGATGGTGCATTAAAAGTAATAAGCATGCATGCCAACTGCAGAAACTCGGCAAATGTCATTGATATTTTAAGAAATTCTTCAGTCTAGGTTGACTATTGAAAATTTCTGGATTAGAAAATATTTTAGTGTGATATCTTCCTTTAATTGACCTAGAAACTTAAAAATAGAATTTAAATCAGAAGAACGTCATAAATTCTTCCATTTATCCAGACATTTATGTCAAAATTCTGATGTCATGATTGATATAATCCTCTCTTTTACCTCATCCAATCACCAAACCAGGTTGATTTTTCTTATATCTTGAATCTATCTGCTTCCTACTTTCTCCACAGCCAATAGTGAAGTCCAAATCACCACCATTTTTTATTTAGATTTCTGTCATAGCCATTTAACTGAATGGCTTTCCCTCTTTATACCCATTTTCCACTTGGCATTCAGAGCTATCTTCTTAAATCACTGATATACTAATCTTATAATCTTAGAAAAAACACATTCATGGCTGCCATTCCTCTGAGTATAAAGACTAAAACCCTTACCATGGTCCATAGTGTCCTGTGTGGTCTGAACTTCTTCTGTCCCCTCTGGCTTTGCTGACCTTCTTTTGGTTCCTGCTATGTTGTAAGCTTCTCCTCAGCTCAGAACCTTTACTCAAGTTATTTTGCCAGGAACCACTGAATTCTCAGAAACTCTATCCCTTTCATACTGAGCATTTAGGGTCATTACTTGGTAGAGTAAGAGGTCAGGTCCGGGGGAAATCCTGAAACATTTGCAGAAACTGCTCAAACCACATCTCTATCTTTTTCAAGCTATATGACCCTGAGTCATGTATGAGCTCTTAGAGGGTCACACATTTGCTTATAATGGGTAGTTTAATCAAATAATGGATGTAAAATATTTATCACAGTGCCTTTTAAATAATACATATTCCAGACATATTAGTTCCTTTCTCCTTTTTTTCTTCTGTTGAAGTGTCAATAACTATTTGGTCAGGGCATAAAAGTTTGGAGAAAATTTGATGTACAGAAAGAAACGTCATGTTAATACAAATAGACCGGCAACATTTTCTTCTTTTGAAGTTTAACTAAAATGTTAAAAATTTTCCATAAAAGCAATGAACTCTGAAATAAATTACAGGAAGAGCTATTTCTGACATCCTTTCAAGGGTTTTCCTTATTTTTTCCCCTCTGTGTAGATTCCTAATCCAATATGTACCATTTGCCAAGCAACAAACTCCTAAGGTTTTTGAAGGAAAGTTATCCATAAATGTGAGGTATTCCATTTAGAAGGCAATGCTAGTGTTGACTTTTACCTTTATAGAGCACATTTGTTTTCAAAGTACTACTCAAGCTTTCTGTAAAGGCAAGGAAAGTTTAAGGTGAAAATTTCTCAGGTATGGTTGATTGCAAATTCATATCATGGAGAATAGTGTCTAACGGTGGATCCCTCATGGGTGGGGACCCCGTCATCTCAGAGAAGTTTTGTTTTAACTCATTTACCCTGAGCCTGGCTCAGGGAGAAGCTCACGTGGACATTTCCTCAGGTAATCCCAATGCTTAAGGTAACTCATCAAATAGCACTCTCTGTAATTCTTGGCCAAAAAATATCTCACATCTCTAAATTGTACTATATCACATTCCCAACTGCAAGCTTCACTGAGGTTTCTGTCTTTCCCTTCACCTTCCTTTCATGGGTGTCATGGTACCACTTGTTCCTCCAAACACTGCTGACTACAGCGGTCAATCAATAGCACAAAAAATGGTACCTGGATCAATTACTTTAGATTTCCTTCACCCCTTTCTAAGCTTTACAACAATCTTTACTTGACTTTACAATCCAAGTTTAAAAACTCTGATCCGAGAATTTTATTCCAGCTCTATTCCAAAATACCTATGATGTGTAATACACACAGCTTATTACCATTGTTTTTCCAAATCCCTAAGTGCTCTGTTATCCGTTCTCAGAGCATCAGTTTGCAGTTCTTTTGCAAACTGTAAAATGAGAGACGTGTATCATTCGATTTGAACTGATTTTATCAGAAACCATGTGTGAACTATATCCTTTGTTAATAAGGTTTTTGTTTGCTTTTTAATTTTCTATTTTAAATAAATCATACTATTTTTAGTAGTATTTAATTATAGTACATAAACTTTTATTTACGTTTGAAATTAAGATTTTCAACAGTACTCATCCCCAGGAAGAGGATGGAATTTCCCAGAAAAAGGTTAAGAATTTTGTTCCATTAGTGTCTTGGATAATTTCCCATTGCTGGCCATTCAGCATGCAGAAAACATAAAGCAATTTTCATTGTGTCTTTAAATTCAGTGCAATGAAGGCATCTGTAGTAAAAGAATACGTATACGGTGTCTTCCAAATTCAAATTATGTTTCACTGTTGATTTTTTTTATTATTTAGTGTTTTTTTTTCTTCCCCATTAATACTTTAAATATTCAAAAGCCCCAATTATATGAAAGTGGTAGGAAGGGGTAAAGACAGTGCGCAGAGATAAAACACATATAATGTCCTCAGGACCCAATGGGAGGGCCCCATAGCCAACCTCCTCCTTCAACAGGTAAAGATCTGGAGACTCAGAGAGGGGCCAATTGGCTATTTAAGGTCTACAACTCTCTTCATTTAGGGGACCTTTACATTTTTTCTCCTGAATATTGATTTTCTCTTTGAGACCTTACTAGTCATACAACCGTTACTGTGTTCAGGTTTAAAAAAAAAAAAAAAAAAAACTATGCTACAGGCAACAGAGATGAGAAGAATCTTGATCACTGCATTCTCATGTCTCATTCTCTCTTTCTGAACAGACCCGAAGATGCAATTCAGCAAAACAGAGAGACTGGGGAAAAACCCACTCTGAATTTAGAGCAGTATGAAGCTGTGGGCTAAATTAAACTGAAAAGAAAAAATAGGGAGTGACAGAGAATACCACACACATTGTGAAATTTACCCACCAAGTGAATGGGTGTTATATTCAATTAAGCAACATAATTGTATTTCATGATCTTTACGGGGGAGCAGACCTAAACAGGAATATATATTATTAAGGTGTTGGTCTATAGTGAGACGTTAGTAACAGATATGTCCTCTCTGAGTACCAGGAACCTGCCTGAATCCCCAGAGGGTTTAAATGGCTCAGATCTCACATATGAAAGTTAGCAAAAGTGATTTCTTACCTCAGGTCTTAAGAGAACAGAAAGAAATAATTTGCTGATAATGGCAACCCACATCATTTATTAAACACTCCTATGGCAAACATTGCTCTAGGCACTTTGTGTGTATAATCTCTTTTTATCCTCACCACAGTTCAAGAAATCTAGAGGTAGGTGTATTTACCTCCATTTTGTAGTTGGAGAAATTGAGTCTTGGAGAAGTTAAGTCACTTGTCTTACTGATTCAAAAGCCAAATTTCCAAAGTTTTTCCTAGGTCTATAACACTCTACATTAACACACACACCCCTAGTATGCAGGTATATTTGTAGGAGAAGGCCTGGGATTAATTCATAATTTCTTCACACTAGGGAATATCAGGGAAGTGCAGTTTTACTTTAATTCACCTAAAATTTATTGCACACCTACACCTTAGTAAGTTCTAAGCTTTGCACAGGGGCAAAGAGATGGATTACAGAGATCTTGACTTTGCGGAGTTCACAGTATCATCTTAAAGATGGATGTGAAAATCTATTATTTCATTCTAATTTGGAAACTGCAATGAGACTTGTCTGGGTTTTACCTACGACTGGCTCTGACCTTTATTATGATCCCTGGGGCATCAGTCTTGGCCATCTCAGTGTTGCAGCTTTCTATCCCTCAAGTTGTGTACCATTGCTGACTGAGTTATTGTGCAAGACATTAAGAAGTAAAGAAGGGCTTCCCTGGTGGTGCAGTGGTTGGGAGTCCGCCTGCCGATGCAGGGGACGCGGGTTCGTTCCCCGGTCCGGGAAGATCCCACATGCCACGGAGCCGCTAGGCCCGTGAGCCATGGCCACTGAGCCTGCGTGTACAGAGCCCGTGCTCCGCAACGAGAGAGGCCACAACAGTGAGAGGCCCGCGTACCACAAAGAAAGAAAAAAAAAAAAAATTCAGAGACATGACGAGCTCACCAGATCCATGGGACCCACTCAGACTGGCCGTTTCCTTTTATATCAGTGGTGAATATTCAGAGATTTTTATGCCTCTATATATTCGATTTGCTCAATTTATTCCAGTCTTTAAAGTTGTCTCCATTAATTATTGTCATAGTTGATTCGATTCCTATTTTGCTATTTCACAAATCCACAAAAATGCTGAAGGTAGGTACTTTCCTTGACTCTCCACTCTGAGAAACACCTGCTACGACATCTATCTTTCCTCTGCAATGGTAAGTGTTTTGTAACTCTCCTTTGCTTTCTGCCCAGAGAGGACAATTTTTACCTGAAATCGGCTTCCTCAATTCCCTTAGAAGCACCAAGTCGGCTATCAAATGTTTCCCAGGACAGTAGTTCAAGTTAAGAATTGTCTTCAGGCAGCCTCCCTCAGATCTTGCTAATTTACTGTTTCAGTTCCATTTATCTCTGAAATTTAAGACTCTGTGTTTCTTACTCCTTAGTTTTTACTAAATATGAATCATTTGGTTAATAAAAAAAGGCAAGAGTGCTTCATATTTACTAAGTAAATAAAATGTGAGAGAAGAGATTATTCATTGCAGCTTTCTTTTTTAAATTTTTATTTTTATTTTTTTAACATCTCTATTGGAGTATAATTGCTTTACAATGGTGTGTTAGTTTCTGTTTTATAACAAAGCGAATCAGTTACACATGTACATATATCCCCATATCTCCTCTCTCTTGCGTCTCCCTCCCATATATACTACCAAATGCAGCTTTCTTTTGAAAAAGGGGTTTTCCTTGAAGTGTCCCTTAGAGATGCATATATGTATCTTATCTCTCAATCGAGATTTTGAGCCCTGACTCGGTGACATTTTGCTAAGTGATCTTGAGAAGGTCATTTTAGCTCTCTCAGCCTGCACATTTTTACAATGAGGTTTATAGATGAGGTATTTTTATTTCAGCTGTAACATTTGATTATTGTATTCTTTGAAATCAGTGATCATTTCTTAGGAAGTCTTCTGAAAGCCCGACCTTGCACCAGTTCACAGACAAGATAGTTTAAATACAAATAAGTATGAGTTTGTAGGGTTACAACGTCTCGGAGTTCAACGGGACTGTCAAGATCATGGAGCCCAACCCCCTATTCAGAAGGTACCTGAATACCTTCTACAACATCTCCACCATGTGGCCAACCTGCCTACAGGTGAGCACCTCTACCCTCCTGACAGCCCAAGTCAACCAATTTTTTTTTTTTTTTCTGTAGGCTATTAAGAAATTCTGGCTCCAGTTGTTTCAAAATATGTCGCCCTGCAACTTCCACTTTCTACCACTTATGACTTTACTATAAAGTGTAATTCCCTTTTCATATAAAAATCTTCTAGATATTTAAAAATGATGACACAAATATCCTGTCTTCAGGATAAACAAACCCAGTTCTTTAAAGAATTCCTGCTATGGTATGGTGCTGAGTGTGTTCCTAATTTTGATCAATTTCCTCTTAATTTGACCCAGATTGTCAGTGCCCTTCTAACTGACCTGCAGGACTGATCAAATGTCTGCAGTAATCTTTGATGATAGAGATAGATCTTTGAAAATGGACTTTTAAAGAGAAAGAAAGATAATCTGATAAGAGATTATCATTGTAATCTGAGGCAAAAATGACCTTGGAAAAGAGGGAAGGAGGATACTAATATCTAATTAAATATCTATTAAATATTTTGTGCTTTACTTTAAATACATCATCACAAGAAATATGGTCACTGAGGCCTTCCCATTTTAGAGTTTAAGTTACTTGTACAAGACTAGTATGTGGTATGTCTGGAAATCCAATCTATTTTCTATGGTTCAAATATCCAGAAGAACTGCTTAAATGAAAGGAAGATTTCAAATATTGTATGAGAATTGCACCTCAACAAATAAAGGGACAGGATGGAAAAACTTGTTCCTGAACTGATTTTTAAGAGGAATTATTTTGGAAAATTCTGTAGGTAAAGCCTGCCTAGATTAGGGCCACCATATAGAAATGACAAAAAAAAAGTAGCAAAGGGTTTTTGCGCCCCCTTGTAGAAATAAGAATGAGTTCTGTGTGTCTGTACATGGCCATTTTTCTCTTAGGATAGAGAAGCCATCACTTGAACACCTTTTCCATATCAAGGACAGCAAAACCTGCACTCTCTAGGAATGTACCCTACTCTCCAATCAATCTTCAAAGGAGCAAGGCAGATTATCAGGAGACATCCTTGGATTGAGAAGCAAAAAGGACACAGCGTTTAAGTTGACATAAAGAACAGGGTGGAAATGGGCTCCTGAACTCACCAGATGTGTGATTTGGGACACAGGATTGAACCATATCTGTGAGTAGTCTCAGAGGATCAAGGGGAGTATTAAGAGAGCTGATAGATACAAGTACTTAGAATGTTAATTGACACAGAGTAAATGTTCAACAAATGGTAATGATGAATTATTATTGGTTCAGAAATTTCATTTGTGGAAAAATTAAAATTATCTTGGTTATATGCTGGAGGGGTATAGATTCATTGCCATCTCTTACAGTTTCTAAATGCTATTCTTTCTTTTTTAATTTTTATTTTATATAGGAGTACAGTTGATTAACAATGTGTTAGTTTCAGGTGTACAGCAAAGTGATTCAGTTATACATATACATGTATCTATGCTTTTTCAAATTCTTTTCCCATTTAGGTTATTACAGAATATTGAGCAGAGTTCCCTGTGCTAGACAGTAGGTCCTTGTTGGTTATCTGTTTAAATATAGTAGTGTGTATATGTCAATCCCAAACTCCCAATTTATCCCTGTCCCCCACCTTTCCCCTTTGGTAACCATAAGTTTGTTTTCTATCCTTTCTTGAAATTTGAGAACTGACACTCAGACTGATAAACCCTGAGACTCCCACAGTCCTTTGCAGTGCAGAACAAGTAAAAGAATCGTGATTGTTCCCTTATCTCAAACATTCATTGGCTCCCTCTGTTGTACAGAATACAGTCTAAGTGCCCAGTGAGGGTACATATACACAGCATAATATGCTCTTGTCTATCCCTACACCCTCAGCCTCCCCTGCTCCTCTCACCTCTCACTTTTTGCCCTTGGAATACTGCACTTGGACACGGAGCTATTTTACCACTTTGTGTTTTGTCCATCTTGTTCTTCCTCCTGAAAAGAACATTATATGCCAGAGGAAGAGCTGAATTGTATTATTTAATTCTCACATGACTTGGAGCCACCTGTTGATGACTTGTGAAGTATTCAATTATTTTGTTGACCTGATAGAAGATCACATTATTTATTTCACAACCATTTGTAAATTGCCTTCTATGTGCCAGTCAAAGTGCTGAGATGGAGAGGGAAGGCAGAATCCCTGTCTTCAGGATCTTGTGTACAGAGAATAAGTGCAGTGTTAAATAGCACAGTCAAGATAGAAGGAAAGCTGGGGAGCTCTGGGTTAAACCTGAGTGTGTCAGGAAGAGGGGAGTGACTGGGCTTTGCAGAAAGGACAATTCACCTCGCAAAGGAATGAGTGGGTGAGCATCTCAACAGAAAGAGAAGTGTGCTTGGACTTGGTCTATTTCCGGTCTATGGTTTTAAAAGAACCAAGCTTGCCAGGGAGAAGAATTTTGCTCAAAACATCCAATGGTCAGGCTTTATTATGGTAGCTCCCAAATACTTCAGAGAAGGAAAGTGAGAGTTATAATCCTCTCAGGCCATCTTCAGAACAAAGTTGTGGGGATCTTTAAGAGATCAGAATGAGAGGATAGTCGGACTGGGAAAGGACTTGTCAACTGTGAGCTCCTGAATGTGGGAACAAGCCAGCACAGGGGGCTTCTGCCCTGGATTTTTAGCATCCCTCGGGGGCTGATGCTAAGAAAAAAGTGACAATCTCCCCAGAATGCAGTCATCCAAAACGTCAGTCTGTCTGAGCTCCAGTCCACAAGTTAAATCCTCAAATGCCTCAAGTTGCTGAAAGGTGGCAAAGATCTGCGAGCCAGGAAAGGTATAACACAAAGGGAGGAAGTTGCTTGAATTGGCAACCACTGACCCTGCTTAGTTATATTCTCTTTCAAATGCCTTGGGACCCAAAGGAAACAAACAAACAAACAAATGACCCCTCCGCTTCTTATCAGTGACCCCTTTCCAGGTATTCTTCTCCATCTCTGTGCTCCCATCACTAAACCCTCCCCTCCTGTATCTCTGCCAGACAGACCCATGTGATCATGGCCACCATAGAGGGAAATGCAAGGAGTGAGCTTTGGAGTAAGGCATCCCTGGATTGAAAGCCACTTCTGAGCCGTGTAACCTTCTCTGAGTCTGGTTTTGCTTATAACTCCTACCTTGAAGTGTGGCTGAGGTTTACATCAAATTACCTGCACACAGTGAAAAAT
This sequence comes from Kogia breviceps, assembly GCF_026419965.1. Classification (NCBI taxonomy): domain Eukaryota; kingdom Metazoa; phylum Chordata; class Mammalia; order Artiodactyla; family Physeteridae; genus Kogia; species Kogia breviceps. The sequence continues at coordinate 66,558,939 of NC_081326.1, forward strand.
CATTAGACAAGTGATAGCTCTGATAACAATTATTTCCATCACTATTATTTCTACTTACGTGGAAGGAGCAGGCAATGGGATCAAGGCTTCAGGCACTAGTGTGAAATATTCCGGATTCTCTGGGTCAGGTAATATATGTTTCACTCACCAGTTATCTGACCTAGCGACACATCCAATGGCACAGGATGCGTGAGGTACACCACGTCCAGTAGCACTGCTCTCTCCCCATCCCTCCACAGCCCCATAATCTGGAAATGCCACCTAACCATGTATACCCTCCTAAGCCCAGGCCTTGCAATCTCTCCTTTAATTAGAGACGCTGACCTCTAAAGGCCTTTCTAAAAATATAGAGAGATGTGGCCAGTTTCGCACCCACCCTTACATTATTAGTACAAAGGAATTCGACTGATGCCCAGAATGAGCCAGTTTTGCAAGAAAGTGGAGGTGGCGGAGGAGGAAGGGGAAGACCCTAGCAAGGTGTAAATGACAAGGCAGGATGTGGTCACTGGATGTCAGGGGCAGTTTTCAATCAAGAAGGGCATGAGGAAAGGAGTGCAGGTGATCCTTCCTGTGGAAACAAGGTAGTTCTCTGTGGTGAGTCACCTGGCTGGCGTTCCCCCAAATGCTAAACACTCCATAGAGCATACAAGCCCTTGAATACAGAGGCTGTGTGGGAACGAGGGCCAGAAACTCTGAACTGCCCGTCCTGGTCTTGCTCACCTGTTGTGAGATCCCAGACACGGGGCATTCCCTCTTGGAGCCCATTGCCTCGTTTGTCCATTGGAGTGCCTGTGCGTTTGGGGAGGGTTAGGGTTATTTACATCTGTGATTCTGTCCTGATGTGATTCTTCACTGACAGAAGAGGAACAGAAAGTGAGACTGAGAAAAGTGATGAGAAAGAGGGAACCCTGCTTGAACTCCTTCCTTCTGCACTGTGCTTGGGCTGATGAACACAGAGATGAATTAAGCACACTCCCATTCTAGAGGCACTTGTAATCTAGTCAGGGAGGCAGCTAAGAAAACGGGCCACAGCCCTGGAGCGTACGATGGACATAGTGTGGTAAGTGCGAAGGCTAGCGAGGCCCAAGTGCTGGGTCATCTGCATTTGACCCAGGGCAAAGGGGAACAAAGAGGCTGTCGAAACACTCTGGGGGGCCGCGCCCCTGGCTCTACTTCCTTCAGATCCTCAACTGGGCCCAGCTGTGCCAGGTGTTGTGGGTGGAGGTCGGCATAGACCTTTTCCTTCTCCTTACCATGTAAATTTACATCCTCTCTTGAGAAAAAGACATCCCTCGTAAGAGAAAATGCCACAAGTAAAAGGATCAGGACATATTCCTAAAGAAAAACCACAGAATTTAGGGAGTGAGGTTCTGAAATTGCTAGAAATGTTCAAACCCATGATTTTTGTTTCTCATCTATTTCTTTGTAACAATTAAAGAAGAAAGGGATGATGATGGTGCTGATGGCCACAGTGACCGTAATGACGATGATGGTGATGCCAATACTAATCGCTAAGATTTATGAAGGCCTTACTCTATGCCAAGAACTTTGCATGCTCTGTGTGAAACATGAGGTTTATTATTGTGTCCGTTTTGCAGATGTAGAAATTGATACCTAGGCTTGGCTAAGATCACACAAGTTTGCAACAGGAGGGACCCTGTTCAAATCCAGGTGTGTCTGACTTCAGGATCTGAACTCTTAACTGCTCTGCCTGTCCCCTGTGTTGCTTTATGGTCTTACGCCCTTGGTCTTGTGTGCTGGTCTTCAAGGGAAACAGGAAAGGGGGTAACTGGAGAGGATGGGCTTAGTGTAACAAATGGATGCCCGAATACAGAAACTGGGGGTGACAGCTGTGAGGATGAGAGCAAAACAGTCTAAATTACTGGGGTCAGCAAGGAGAAAGTAATGCATCCTGGAGAGTAGAGCTGTGACCAAGTGAGAGGCAAGGAGAATTATCTACCTGCTGCTGGACAGAGAGTGAAACAGCTGCTAATAAAAAGAAAGTGATCTGGATAGTTTGTCCCCAAGGCCCTGGTCCACTCATCCTCCTGAAAGGGCAAAGTGGGAGAAGAAAGTGTACACTTTGGAAGGATTCCTCCTAGTGGTTGCAACCTACTGTTGAAGGACTCGGTTATCTCTCCAGTGTTTGTGGTTTCACTTCCCCTTTGGAGGTATCTCGTAGCCCACCCACCCTCTGCAGAATTCAAGTGCCTCTGTCCAAGAGTCAGTAGCTACAAATGTCCAACATTGCAAAGCATCTTTCCTCTCTCACTCACTGGCTTCACAGGGACAGGTGAGTTTACACTGTAGACTCAAAGTGGAAGAAAGGGACTCCCTTTTGCTCAGCTCAAGCGTGAAGGTAGGCAGCTTTGCCACCTCCTGTCCTCAGTCAGGTCCTGTTCCACATCCTCCTTCTGGAAATTGCATGGGCAACATCATCATGACCTCCATGTCATGACATCACTTCCCAATATTTGCCTAGTGAGAGCCTCACCCATAAATGAGGTTTATCTATAGCTTGAAGAATTTGGAACTCTTTGGAAGCTTTGGGGTTTTTTACGGACAGGAGGGCTATATACAGTTGTTGCTTGTAGGTGCTTATCTACAGTTAAACACAGCTTCCTGCTTTCTCCGTAAAGGGTACTTGAGCTCACCCAGAAATACCTATATCCAGATAAGCATGGTTTGCCTTTTGGAAGGCTACAGGCAGGACCCGTCTCCTGTGGGGGAGATTGGAATCCTTTTCCCTTCCACCACCTGCCCTGCTTAACCCTCACTCTCCTCCTACATCCACAGTCTTCTTCCACATTCTTTCTCTGAATTTTTCTTTTCATGTGGGAGTCAGAGTGCTATCTAATAGTAGGAAAATACGTAGCACCTGGCCTTCCCCATAGCTCCAGTTGAGCACTTTTCTAATGTCGAGGACCCATATTTTCACTGGTTTTGAATAAATACAAGCAGAGGGAAGAACACTGGGCTTGCAGGGAGATGAAAGGGCACTTACATTCCAGCATTATGCTTGAGATTTGCAACCTTGGCCAAGGTACTTTTGGGTCCTTATTTGTATATAAGGTCATGGGAAGATTAAAAAATATATGTAGAAGTGTTACCAGTAAGTAACTTGTTATGAAGGACTTGGGGTTAATTGAACATTATCAAAATCATTCTAGATTTTATGCACTGGGTGCTGAGTAAATATTGCTGCAAACACCAGAGTCAGGTTTTTTCATGCCTTTTTTTTTTTTTTTCAGAACATGTAATTGGCATGGGTGACGTGTAAGTTCTTAAAATAGCTGAATCTTTTATTGAAGTAGATTTTTAATTTTTTAAAAAATCAGCTACTGGTAATGTTCACTTTGATCATTTGATGAAGATGTGTTTGCCACGTTTCTCTGTTGTACAGTCACTATCATTACATTTGTAATGACTAAGTAGTTTGCAGAGAAAATATCACCAAAAATGGGCTAACTGACACTATGTGACTCCTAATGAGATGTGCTGACATCACTTGTGGTGTTTCTGCATAAAGTGAATCAAATCATCAGGAAATATCGGCCAAACCCAAAATGAGGAGTTGCCCACACAATTAGTGGCTGGTATTATTCAAAAGTGTCTGTCTTATGCAAGACTGTAAGACTGAGAAAACATCCCCCAAAAAGGAGACCAAGAGACACGGCATCTAGATGCAATATGTGATCCTAAATTAGATACTGGACCAGGAAAAATTGATAGAGATGATATTTTTGGGACAGTTAGTGAAATTTGACTATGATCCATAGACTAATTAGTAATATTGTACCAATGTTAAATTTCCTGATTTTCATAATTGTATTGTGGTTATGGAGGTGAATACCCTTACACTTAGGAACTACAGATTGAAGTATTTACCAGTAAAGGGACAAGATATCTGCAGCTTACTATCACTAATTTAAGGGAAAAAGTATATATATATATATATATATATATATATATATATATATACATGTATATACATATATATACATATATATGTATGTATATACATATACATACATATATATGTATATATATGTATATACATGTATATATAAATATACATGTACACATACAAATATATTCGAGGGAGAATGATAAAACAAATTTGGCAAATTTTAACAATTGGTTGAATCTGGATGAAGGGTATATAAGGTTTGTTTTTGTTTAATTCTTACAAATTTTTTGTAAGTTTGACGTTATTTCAAAAAATTTTTTAAAATGAGACAGTCAAACTAGAAACCAGTATTTCAGGAGAGAAAAGGAAGTAAACTGTAAAATCAAAGTCCTACATTCCTCAGGAGCTCAAAGGAGTGGAGCCTGGTTTTCGCAAATTCTGTTGGCTGAGGCTGTGATTTTATTGTTGTGATCATCCTCACAAGGAATATATAATCATAGCTTCTCTATCACAGATGGTGACTGAGGTGGAGTAAGAATCCAGAGAAAATTCAAGCATCCCATTTGAGCTCTCCTCGTACAGTTTTGAACAAAGTTGTTTAACAAGACACCATTCAAGCATTTGGTCATGTATCTAATCGAGATTTATTGAACATCTATATTTCAGCACTGTGCTAGGTTCTTGAACAAAGATTTGAGTAATGTCTTTCCCTTCACTCAAGGAGCTTACAGTTCAGATGGGCAGAAAGTAACATCAAAAGTAGTGATAGGGGACATCCTGGGTGGTCCAGTGGTTAAGATTCTGCCTTCCAGTGTGGTGGGCACGGGTTCAATCCCTGGTTGGGGAACTAAGATCCCACATGCCACATGGTACAGCGAAAAAAGGAAAAAAATGATTCTCCCAAAAGTAGTGATAATCCAGAGTTGCAAATATTTTAGCAGAAATAAACCTAAGATGCTATTAAGGAGGAAAGAACCAAGAGAGTTAAAAAAAAGTCTTAATCAGGAGATGATATTGATGTCTGAGTAGAATTGAGGCAGATGGAGAAGGGTCTTCAGAGGGAGAAAAAGATGGTGGTCTGAATAATCACGGTATATCTGCAGAAGGCACATCACTTGATGTTGATGGACTCTAGGGTGCGTGATGGAGTGAAAGTAAAGATGTGGAAAGAGATTTGTGCAAAGAGCTTTGTTTCTCTTGTGCTAGAGAGTTTGGGTGATTTCAGTATCCTCTTTATGACCCAAGTACCAGATATCTGAGTGTCTCGTAAATCCTACAGTTGATGGTTGTTGGTCACCATTTTCCTTTAATACTGAAATAAATAGGCTCAAGCTTCCATCTACATATACTGAAAAACCCAGCCATAATACATCCTCCTATTAAATCTGCTTGGATTCCTGTTGGGGAAGGTCACAAATTTCCCCTAGTCTTCCAAGTTTCTTTTCTAGGCTCTTGATCTCACTTATGTCTTGCCACTTGTGGCTCTTATCTTCCTAGCTTGAGTCAACCCAAATGCAGAATCTGGTCTTCTTTCCCTGTTTTGATTAAAGATTCAGAGAAAGCAAGAAGAAGGGTTTTTTTGGTGGCACTATGCAGAAAACCAAGAGAAATTATTAATAAGGTCTCAACTTCCCAGAGTTCTATAGATTCACTCCACAGAGGTTTCTCACTGGCTGGAGTCTTCCTTATGGATTTCCTGGCTGCCATATTAGCCAGGCACTCACTTTCTTTATATACTTCACTCTTTCCCTCCCAGTTCCTGGGCTCCTCTCTACCTCTAGTTTGGACTACTTGAAAAAACTTCTTAGAGTTTTTCCATTTTAATGCACAGAATAATTTATTTTTCACCCAAACTCTCAGCTCTGTCAGTCTTTAAAAACTATGAGTTATTATGGTTTTCTCCTAAACAAAAGGCCATCTATCTGAGGTTTTCAACTTTTGACAGCCAAACAATTGGTGGAATCATTGGCACTATAATCTTTCCTTTTATATGATTCAACATCTGGATGTGGCTTCACTTGCATTTGTAAAGAAGGGAGCAGTATAAAGATGTATCCTCTCACCAATGTGTATTATTCTACCCCAAAGAGGGCAAATGTGGTTATAGTTAATTATTTATTAAAAGGAATAATTATCTTTATTTTCATTGCATTTCACTTCTGGAAAGAAGGGATTTTGTAAGAGAAAGTACATGGACACTGGAGGCAGACAAATTTGAGTCTTTACCCTGACCCACTCTAATGAGTTATTTGACCTCACATAAAATATTCCTCCACTCAGGGACCCAGTTTTGTCATCTGTAAAGTAGGAGCAGAAATATCTAGGAGAGTGGTATCAGCAAAATTTCTGTATGGGAATTTCTAGTGCCTGTACCCTCCCAGAAACATTAAATTGAAAAATTATCTGTACACAAAAATACCTCCCAAGAGCTAAGAATTCCAGGTGAGGGAATATAGTACCTAGATGAAGCAGAGACATAAGAAAAGACACATTGAGGAGGGTAGGAAAGATAGTTCACACTACCCCCATCACCTCTCTTCGAAATCCAGGCAACTCAGTATGGAAAGAGACACCCTCCCTGTGAGAAAAGGAGAGTGAAATGAGTGCCAGACTTTATAGTGGATCCCAGCACTGGTCTCTACCAGCATCAGGACTACTCCCAAGGTCTAGGTGGCTCCTGGTGGGCTGCCCTGAAACCAGGCCTACCCAAGTGTTAGCCAGCTTGTGAGGACTCAAGTAGTTCCAGGCTCACAATCAGCCCCCATGAACCCAGGCTCCAGGTGGGAACTTGCACCAGGCTCTCAGGTGGGCTCAGTGCCAGGCCAATTACTGCAGACCAAATCTTTCTATCCACTCCAGCACCAGGTCAGCTCCTGTGGTCCCAGCCTCAAGACCAGCTCCTAGGGATTCAGGCTTCAACCTCTCCCCAGCACCACACTGGCCACCACAGATCCAAAATCCAGATCAGCCTCCAAAACCCCAGGTTCCAGGGTGACTCCCAAAGGCTCAGGTTTTGGACTCATCCTAATGCCAAGCTAGTCCCATGGTTGAAAGGGACAGAAATCTTATTTAAGAAATAATGGCTAAGAATCTCCCAAATCTTGGAAGAGATTTGGACATCCAAGTTCATGAAGCTAATAAGTCACCCAAATTTTCAATTCAAAATGATCTTCTCTAAGTCACATTATAATAAAACTGTCTAAAAATTAAAGACAAAGAGAAAGTTTTAAAAGCAGCAAGAGAAAAAAAATCCTCATATATAAGAGAACCCCCAGAAAGCTATCAGAGGATATTTCAGCAGAAATATTGCAGGCCAGGAGAGAGTGGGATGATGTATTCATAGCGTTGAAAGAAAAAAAAAATTGTCAACCAAGAATAATTTACTTGTCATCAAAGTTTTCTTTCAAAAATGAGGAAGAGAGAAAGACTTTCCCAAACAAACAAAAAGTAAAGAAGTTCATCACCACTCCATCTGCCTTACAAGAAATACTGAAAGGAGTTCTTCAAGCTGAAACAAAATGATATAATTATTAACATGAAAACATAGGAAAGATAAACCATACTAGTAAAGGTAAGTATATAGTCAAATCCAGAATACTCATACTGTAATATAGTATTTTGTTAATCACAACTCTAGTGTAAAGATTAAACAACAAAATTATTAAAAATGACTATAGATACAATAATTTGTTAATAGGTACACAATATAAAAAGAGGTAGATTGTGACATCATAAAAAAATTATGTGTGGGGAGTAAAAAGGTAGAATTTTTGTATGTGATCAAAGTTAAGTTGTTATCAGCTTAAAATAGACCATATGTACAATAAGGTGTTTTATGTAAGCTTCCTGATAAAAATAAAAACTAAGCGAAAACCTCCAGTAAATACACAAAAGATAAAGAGAAGGGACTCAAAGCATACCACCACAGTAAATTCACAAAGACAGCAAAAGAGAAAAAAGGAAACAAAGAAACTACAAAATAGCCAGAAAACAATAAGTTAGCATTAGTAAGTCCTTACCTGTCAATAATTACATTAAGTTTAAATGGACTAAATCCTCCAATCAAAAGGCTTACAGAGGCTGAATGGATTAAAAAAGAAGACTCACATATATGTTGCCTATAAGAGATTCACTTCTGCTTTAAGGACACACATAGGTTCTAAGTGAAGGGATGGAAAGGGGTATTACATTCAAATGGGAACTTAAAGCGAGCATGTTGGCTGCACTTATATCAGACAAAATAGACTTAAGTCAAAAACTGTATCAAGAGACCAAGAAGTTCATTATATAATGAAAAAGGGGTCAATTCATTAAGAGGATATATCAATTGTAGGTATATATGTACCCAATATCAAAGCACCTACCTATATTAAGCAAACACTAACATATTTGAAGAGAGAAATAGACAACAATACAAAAATACAACAATAAATAATAGTAGGAGACTTCAATAACCCAGTTGTCATCCTGACAGAGAATAAGAAAACATTAAACTTGAACTGTACCTTAGATCAAATAAACAAACATATATATATATACACATACAGAAAATTCCACACTAACAGACATATATAAAATATTCTGCACAAGGCAGTAGAATATGCATTCTTTTCAAGCATATGCAAAACACCCTCCAGGATAGATCGAAATCCTAACTAAAGTAATTAGGCAAGAAAAAAGAAATAAAAGACATCCAAATCAAAAGAAAGAAATAAAATTTTTGCAGATGATATGGTCTTTTTTGAAAATTTTTATTGGAATATAGTTGATTTACAATGTTGTATTAGTTTCAGGTGTACAGCAAAGTGAATCAGTTATTCATATTCATATAGCCACTCTTTTTTAGGTTCTTTTCCCATATAGGTCATTACAGAGTATCGAGTAGAGCTCCCTGTGCTATACAGTAGGTTCTTATTAATTATCTATTTTGTGATATGATCTTATATATAGAAAACCCTGAAGACTCTGCCAAAAAGCTGTTAGAACTAGTAAACGAGTTCAGTAAAGTTGCAGGATATAAAATCATACAGTAACAATGAACTATCTGAGAAAGAAATAAAGAAAACAATTCCATTTAAAATATAAAGAAAATAATAAACTACTAAGAAATAAATTTAACCAAGAAGATCTGTACACTGAAAATTTTAAGACATTGATGAAAGGAATTGAAGAAAACACAAATAAATGGACCTAGGTGTTTGACAAATGGTACTTACTATTAAGTCCAATTATATTCAAGAGAAATGATAAATAGAGCTACTTGTAGTAAGACCTAATGATGTGCTATATACATTATTTCATTTATTTTATGTAATTGTATGAGATATTATGTTCTTTGGTAGTTGAAGAACCCGAGGCTTAGAGTGGTTAAGGTGACAGAAAAAAAATCACAAAAAAATGAAAAAAAAAAAAAAAAAAGCAGATCAATTTAACAATAATTGATCATTACTGAATGTCTCCTCCTTGGTAAAATATATACTCTACCTAGTTCTTAATGCTAAAATGCTAAGACTTCTCTCAGATTCCTCTAATTCCCTCATACTTCAAAATTGATGCATCAGAAACTCTACCTCTCAAATATATCTGAAACCGTTCAGCTCTCTTGACCTGCATGGCTACTCCCACAGTCAAGGCATCCTTGGATTTCTGTATCAGTCCCCTAACAGGGCTACCTGCGTTTTCTCTTATCCTCTACAGCTTCATTTCTACATAGGAGCCATATTATATTTCTGTATAATATATATTAAAGTAAATCTTATCTTGTCACTCTTGTGTTCCAAACTCTCCAATGTCTTCTCAGTACTTGTAGAATAATGCCAAAGCCCTTGACCATGGTCTACAAGACCCTGGATGCTCTGACTTCTGTCTACTTTACTTGCTACATCTTGTGCCTTTCCCTCTGCTACTTTGCCCTGGCCATGGCAACATTCCATCCCTATGTCTAACATTTCCATTTCTTTTCCACCTCATCTCTGTCCCTTCTGTCTGGGATGACACTTTCCAATGTTTCTTTTTTTTTTTTTTTCACGATTGACTCTTTAATATCATCTAGGTTCTAACTCAAATGTTACCTAGCCACCATCACTCTACCACTCTGTCAATGTATGCTTTTACTTTCTTCATGCCAATTACTATTATATGCAATACACTATTCAGCAGTTTGCTTGTTTTTAACAGTGTATGTACAGAATTTAGAATGCAAGCTTCTTGGCAGCAAGAATGTAATCTTATTCACTGCTGTACCATCTCACACTTTGAACTGTGCCCAGCACCCAGTAGGAGCTCAATAGATTTTTTTTTTTTTTTGAGTAATTTTGACTGAAAGGCATTAATCTAACCTATGAGAAAATTTAGCTTACAATTTTTAAATAGAACTATACCTAAAGTATTCTGAATCTTTAAACTTATATCTGGGTTTTGTGAAGACAAGGACCACATAAGTATATGAAAGATATGTCACAAATTTGAATTTACGATCTTTAGTCACCATACTGAATGTGTGAAGTATAATATTAAATCTCCAAGTTCGGGAATATTTATTCTAAATATTGTCATTTCTCACTTGAGTTTGAAAAACTTTCTGAACGTCCACAGACAAATAACTGAGCTCTACTTGAACAACTCCATTGTAGGGTATTTAATACTTCCCAAGACAGTCCATTCCATTTCTGGACAAAAGAGAAAACTGCGCTACCCTTAGAGAATATCTACAACATAATTATTAATAAGAATATATTATCTGCTGCAAGCAGTGGTCAGCACACTGCAGCCCATAGGTCAAATCCAGCCCTGCCTGTCTTACATAATCCTTGCTCTAAGAATGCTTTTTATATTCTTAAACTGTACCAAAAAAATCAAAAGAAGGACATTTTCATGACATAAAAAGGTTGTATGAAATGCGATGCCAGTCTTCATAAGTGAATGCAGCCACGCCCATTCATTTACCTATCGTCTGTGGCTGCTTTCCCTACAGTGGAAGAGTTGAGCAGTCACAGTAGGAAACATATAGGCCAAAGAATATAATATATTTCTTATCTGGTCCTTTACAGAAAAAAGTCTGTAGCTCACTGCTGGGGATTATGCAAAATTGAGAAGTTACCACTTTCAAGTCCAGCTTTCAAGATCAATTGTTAATTTAATGGTATTATTAAATCTACAAAACTCTCATCTTTTTATAATTTTTGTCTGATACTTCTTGAATCTGCAAGTCTGTTCAACTCTAAAATTAATTTATGCATATTTGTAAGTGTGTGTTAATAGAAAGTGTACTTTGTGTGTGTGTGTATGTGTATATGCCAAAGTCAGAGCTACATATGTGTAGATTTGTACCAAGAAATGAATATAAATGTAGAATATGGCCATTTTTGATCTCCCTGAAAAATTGTGTACATTGATGATCAAGGTTGAATAAAATTACTCAGCATAAAATGAAGGATTAAATTATCAAAATCATTTTGTTTTTAAATAGATAATCAGATGCTCATTTATATTTTGTGGTACCTGCTGCTGCATGTTCATTTTCTTAGATAATTTCTTAAGTACATAAACATGTGTTAGGGCCTGTTTTCCTTATGAGTGTGATATCATATGTGACTCCTATTTTCATTTTATTCTTATGATGCAGGCTTTGTTGCACTCAGAGAAGTGCAACAAAACAATTTCGTTTTGGTGTCACTTTTAAGAAGTTATTTGGATCATGGACATATACTTGTGTGGTCCTCTTCATTAAGATAACAGCTTTGTCAAATGTCACAAGATTCTTTTTAGGATAGGTCAAGTTTCCTATTTCAGTAAGCTTTCAGTGGAAAGTCAGTCTAGCTCTGTGAAATGACTCACAAGCCAAGTCTATTTTGCAAAATTTATAGATCCTTGACTTCCAAGTTCAGAGATAAGAGCCAATGATTAGCACTTCCCATCACAGGGGTAGCAGGTTCTCATGAGTAAGGAAGGAAGCAGCAGGGGATAGTGGTGGAAGGAGTACCAGGCTGGAAATGGGGTGCTAGCCTCATTCTGGTTTGGCTACTAACCAACGTTGGGACTTTAGCAAGATTACTTAATTTCTTGGTCTTCAATTTTCCCATTTTGAAAATCAAGGACTTACTTGAAATCAATAGTTGTCATGCTATTTAAAGCAGTGAACACTTTGATGAAATGAAATCCCTGGTGTAAGATTAAAAAATGAAGTAATGGGTGTGTAACTGACCTGGTGGAAGAGAGGAGCTGCTGGACTTTCACTTGACCCTTGGCAGTAGCTCTAGAAGCCCCTCTTCAGAGCTGAGGACTCTGCAGAACAGCCTGACAGCTATAGGACTGTTTACCAAGTTGCCATGTTCTGCTCCAACTAATCTGTGGAGACCAGTCACCATGTGCATTGTTTGAATATGCATTATGCGTTGCATTTGCTGAAAAAATAATGTGTTCTCTTAAATGATCAAGGATACCTATTGCAGGAATATTTTCATTATTAATGTGCTAAGCAAATCCTGCAGACAGAGATGGAGGCTCAGTCATCTCCACCCCGTGCACTGTCAGTGCGAGTCACCTAGACTCAGTAACTGCAAAGGAGATTCAGGGTGTGTAGGTTGCGTGACTTACTCCTAACTTTCACATCTGTCTCTCTTGTTATACTCAAGTTCTATGAGGGAAGGGTCTATAGTTTAACCTTCTTCTTTTACCAGTGCCTAGTCCAGTACTTAGCAATAGAAAATGCCCTGAAAATTTTCAATAAATGAATAAACAAATGAGAGCTTCTAAGTTCACCATACAGATTGTCCAATTGATACACTAAGAATGAATCATTAACTTAAAAAAAAAAAAAAAAAAAAAAGGAGTAAAACCTACCCGTTGGAGGATTAAAGTCATTGAGCAATAAGGACCCTGGACCAGAAGTCCCTTTCCTGCATTAACTCCACTTGTCATCTCGGGTACCTGTCTATAAATCTCAGTCTGGGGAACCCTCTTGCACTGTTGGTGGGAATGTAAAGTGATACAGCCACTATGGAGAACAGTATGGCGGTTCCTTAAAAAACTAAAAATAGAAGTACCATATGACTCAGCAATCTCACTACTGGGCATATACCCTGAGAAAACCATAATTCAAAAAGACTCATGCACCCCAATGTTCGTTGCAGCACTATTTACAATAACCAGGACATGGAAGTAACCTAAGTGTCCATCGACAGATGCATGGATAAAGAAGATGTGGCACATACATACAATGGAATATTTCTCAGCCGTCAAAAGAAATGAAATTAAGTTATTTGCAGTGAGGTGGATGGACCTAGAGACTGTCATACAGAGTGAAGTAAGTCAGAAAAAGAAAAACAAATACTGTATGCTAATATATATATATGGAATCTTAAAAAAAAATGGTTCTGAAGAACAGGACAGGAAAAAAAACGCAGATGTAGATAATGGACTTGAGGACACAGGGAGGGCGAAGGGTAAGCTGGGACGAAGTGAGAGAGTGGCATGGACATATATACACTCCCAAATGTAAAATAGATAGCTAGTGGGGAGCAGCCGCATAGCACAGGGAGATCAGCTCAGTGCTTTGTGATCGCCTAGAGGGGTGGGATAGGGAGGGTGGGAAGGAGATGCAAGAGGGAGGAGATATGGGGATATGTGTGTATGTATAGCTGATTCACTTTGTTATACAGCAGAAACTAACACACCATTGCGAAGCAGTTATACTCCAATAAAAATGTTAAAAAAAAAAAATCTCAGTCTGAGAGAGATGAACCACACAATCTCTGAATTTCCTCCCAACACTGATAAGCCATGAGGCTATGATTCAGTTGACTCAGAAAATAATCCTTTTTAAGTTTTTGTCATAAATTATTCAGGTAATTACTGTAAATCTTTACATCGAAATCCTGCTATCTGCAAACTCCATGGATTCTCCCTAGTGCAGCCTTTCAAGGACCATGGAGAAACATCAAACAACCTCAGACCACACTTAAGACATTGATCCCTTCTTCTGCACTGTCCAACAAGCCCCTCCCCCTGCTGTTCCCTTGAAATGTGTACCTGGATTTCCTGTTCTGAAAGGTTCAGGGACAGGGGACCACACAAAAATGTTGACACGAGATGACCACTGTGACCTTAAGCTGTTAGAGAAGCTCTCCCTTTTATCTGGCATCAATGTGGGAGAGAACTGCAAAGGTGAACTGTAGATATTTCCAGTATTTTATCAAAGAAATTGTACTGGATATATAATGTCAGTAACTGTATCAGTCAGGGTTGTTTGGGGACAAACAAACAAAGCCTGTTCCCTGTAACATAGGAGCATCACCGATTTCACAGGTATTCAAAAAAATGGAAGGTTTCCTATTTTTGTATAACTCATCAAGGATTGGTTCTGAACCCCAAATCTTCTGGATAGAAAGAAAAAGAAAACCCTTGCCAGCTAATGACACTTCAGTTTTTTACAATACAAATGGGATTCCTAACAGTTTAAAAGAATCCGCTGGGAGTAAACTATCAATATTTCCACCCATTTCTCTTTCTTTTCCCCAAGATGACACCTACATGAATCAGAAAACTCTCTCTACTTTTCTGAGGGAGGATGGAGGCTTTGAATCCATGGGTGGGTCCTTGTTCCACTCTCTAGCCCTTGCTGGCTTTGAGGGAGGTGATGCCTCTTTCCCAGCTGGTCCTTATTTGCCTGGATGTATTCACTGCACAATGAATGTTCTGGTATGTTTCATAATTCTTGGTCAGCATCCAGCTGAATTTAAATACCAGATGAACCACTTCATAACTATGCAAACTTCTCAATCAAGCTATTTGTCCTGTCCTTAGCTTTTCCTTCTGTAAAATGAAAAGTATTTTGCGGGTTCCATGTGATAATACATGTTCAGTGTTTGGCGTGTAGTAAGCACTAAATAAATGTTAACTATTACTGTTATGGAAATTAGATACTAGGCACAGCAAACAGCAAATTTAGGGGCACAGTGGGATGCAATTTCATGTTAGCTATTGTTGTTAATTCTAGTTTTAGGGTCTAGGTCTTCTAGTCTCAAGGTTGATATCACACTAGGCTGAATGACCTTTTGCGGACTATAGATAACCCCAAATATTAAGCACTAGCCTAGGTACATTTCTCAAGCTTTTCTCACATCAGGCATTAAAACCCCTAACCAGACAGTTATTGATAAGCAATCAAGCCAATATTTTTTTGAGAAACTCAAGAAAGAAGGCACTTTCATCTTTACTCTGTCTGGCTTTCAATCATTTCCTTATAGATCTTGCAACCTGACAATCATTCCAATACTGACTGTTTAAAAAAAAAAAAAACTACAGGGCTTCTGGCTGCTAGGCCATTGTGTACTTTCTAAATTAATCATTTCCAATGTGTATATATCTGCATTGGTGGTTTCACTGACCAATAAGTGGATATTCCCTTACCAGGAGCTCTGCCTCTCTTTTTGCTCACTTAGTCATTCTGTTCACCAGGATATCACATTTTTAGTTTTGAAAGATCTTGGCCTTTATTCTTATTAGACCTCTAGTCAAACAGTTCTTTCATTTCCTGTACATATTTCATGAACCCTAGCAGGTAGTCCACTAATAACAACTTTAATCTTTCAAAAAACTTAGTAGCATCTGCAAGGTGATAGGATTTGTGTCACGAGTTGAGAATGAGCACAGTAAGAAACACAGCTATTAACTCTTGCCTTGACTACCGGGGGATACCATGGTGGAGTTTATGAGTTGAAAGGGTTCTTGGAGGTCATTTAGTTTAACTGATGGTGGAAAAAAATGTCTTCTATACCATTTCGGTCCAACTGCTGTCCCAATGTTCTTCTTTTCTCACCACATTTAAAGAGCTTTCTGTGTAGGTTTCTCTATTTTCTTACCTCCCACTCCATTTTGGCTTCTGCTTCCATCACTTTTTGGCAGTGACTGTCCAAAAGGTCTCAGCAGTATCCAAATCTCCAGTTTCAGGCAATCTCTGAACTCACCACATTTTCTTGACTTTTAGATAATGTTGACCACTATGTCCTGCAGACAGTCCTCCTTTGACCTGGCCGGTGCGATGGTCTTCTGTTTCCACTCCTCTGAGAGGTCACTCCGTCTCAGAGCCTTTCACGGTTATTGTTCCTCCACTAAGTAGATATTAAAAAAAACTCAGGGTTCTTCATGGCTATTCTGCTATCCCAGTCTAGAACTTCTCCCAAAGTTGCATTTTCTGTGCCCATGGTTTCATTAGCACCTCAAAGGCTGTGACTTTCACGCTGATATTTCCAACTTAAATCTTTTCTTCCAGGCTCTAGACCTCAACCTGAATATCTAATCACTGATTTGACATTTCGGCCTGGATGTTTCACAGGTAAATGCAACACTGACCTCATAATTTTTTTTCCCCAGGAAATATTCTCCATCTATAGTGTTTCCTACCTCAATAAGTGGCATCTCCAGCCTTCCACTTGCCTAGTCATCTTGGACATATATTTAATAATATCCAAGTCTAGGCAAGACGCCTTCTAAATGTTTTTTAATTCAAGCATGTCTTTACAGCTTCACTGCCCGAGTTCTAATCCAACCTACCACATCTTTTTCATGGAAGCTCTTCAGAATCTTCTAACAGGACTTCACCCGTCTCCTTCTTGTCCCTCTTTTCCTCGTGTCCTGACAAAAGTGAACTTTGAAATGTCCTCCTGACCTTGTAACTGCACTAATTAAAACCTTTTGCTGACCTCCTATTAGTCTTAGGATGTAGACCAGCTTTAATATGACTCGTTTCTTGTCCCTCCCTCCCTCCTTCCACAGCCTCATCTTATGCCACTTCCCTCCTCCGTCATGTCCTCTCAGTCATTTGGCTTCTCATTCACCCACCGTGCCCCCAATTCACCCCCAATTTACTATTCCATCTGTTCTTCCTCCTTTCCAGTTAACTCTTACTCATCTGTCCTATCTTGGCCTAAGTGTTATTTCCACAGTGATGCTTATCTGAATACTCAGACCAGATTACACCTCTTTTATATTCTCTCATTTCACAATATATTTATTGCAACTATAAATATATGATAATTTGTATGACAATATGTTTTATTCTGTTTCTCTGGTAGACTGTAAGAACTATGAAAGCGGGGGGGGGGTTAACTGTATTACAATTTTTCTTTCTATCTTCATCACTAGCCCAATCTAAAGTTATTTGTTGAATGAATGAATGAATGAGTTGGATGTACATCTTCCCCTTAATGTTTTAAGTTGCTCACAGGAGATTTAGCATTTTTACCAGTTACTTTATTCTGTGTCCCTCACTAATTTGTGGTGAATAATGCCTAACTGGTGGTATTGTTGAAATGAGTGAATATATTTTACGTCTATTACTATGTTAAATTCTCCAGGAGCAAGTATTCAGAGCATATCAGCCAAATGAATTGGAAGTATGCAAGTGGGCAGGGGGCTAACTTGGTTCTGGAATCCTCTACTTATTTTCTGAAAGGCAAACCATGGTTACAAAGTTGGCAACCTCAGCATCAAGATTAGAAAACAAATGGAGGGTATTTACGGATTTATTTCAATACGTTCCTACTTGAAGAGTCTCACATTTACTAGTGATGTACTCTGGGGAGAAGCACAGCTGGATTTCTGAGCCCTGTCACCTTCATTGACTGAGTCAGGCTCACAGAACTATCTTCTGTGGTCCAGAAATAGAATGGAGTCTTGCGTCTGTAAGGGAACCACTCAAGGTACTCAGCACTTTTGCTCACTGTCACAGCATTGATCTAGGGAGCCAAAGATACATCTTCAACACCAACTTCATTTAATTCACTCACTTAAAATCGTTTCCTTTTTCAGGGACTGTGGTGAGGACCCAAAGAAGAATGCTAGATCAGGCAAACCTCAGCACATCTGGTGTTCTTCCTTTCACCACCACAGAGTGGGAGGGCCAGGTGCCTTTCTAGGAAATAGAATGTTCTTAATTGGTCTACTGTCATGTATTAGTTAATAGTGGAAATAGCCAAAAATAATTTGAAGAACGTAGGTTATAAATAGCCACCCATCTACCTACCTACCTAAAACATAAACTGGTAAGAATTCTCCCTTCTACCAATTCTCTCTCTTTCCCTCCCTCCCTCCCTCTTTAAAATGTATTGGTTTTATACACGAATGCACAAACAAGTATCATCCTCACCACCCTCCACCCTCACTCTGAGCCAGTAAGCAGATTTTTCAGTTTGAATTTAATTGTGAAGAACAGTAAGAGACAAGAAAAGGCAGTATAGAACAGGACTTATGAAAGTGAGGCTTTTGAGTCAGGT
Source organism: Kogia breviceps (assembly GCF_026419965.1). Classification (NCBI taxonomy): domain Eukaryota; kingdom Metazoa; phylum Chordata; class Mammalia; order Artiodactyla; family Physeteridae; genus Kogia; species Kogia breviceps. The sequence continues at coordinate 66,577,122 of NC_081326.1, forward strand.
GGACCCCTTTTGAATCTTGAGGCATCTTGCACGCAGTGTAATCTTGGACAAGTTGCTTGACCTCTTCAGGACTCCTCTCTTCAATTGTGTAAGGGATAATACCCCTATGGTTGTGAGCTGTTTTCCATCTAATCACATCAACCACTTAGTCCAGTGTCTGACACATATTAAGTGCTCAGAAAATAATAACGATTTCCTTTCTAATTATTTTGCTTTTGATAGTTCAACACTAGTCATTAGTTAATACTATGCTAGCAAGCAAAGGAATTCAAATGCTTTAAGCGGTCATTTATTATTTTAGGACTCTCTTTCCTTAGCTTTCTTTCCTCACCCACTCACAGTCATAGAAGCTTGGAGAAATAAATAAATAGATGAAAAAAATTCTACCTTTCATAGACATCCCTGGAAGACTCCAAAGAAAGCCAGGATCACAGAAAGGATGGAGGCCTAGGAGAAGTAGGGCTTGTTTCATCAATTTACTTCTAACTCTTTGGTTTGATTATACTCTTGTTTTCAGCTGCAGTCTTGAAGAAAATAGTATTGAATGTTTACCACATCTAAGGCCCTAATTGGGGTTGAATTGTGTCCCTTCAAGATTCATATGTTGAAGTCCTATCCCAGGAGCTCAGACAGTGATCTTATTTGAAAATAAGGTCACTGCATATGTAATTAGTTAAGATGAGGTCATTAGGGTAGGGCCTAACCAAATATCACTAGTATACTTATAAAATGGGAACATTTAGACCTAGAGACACATCTACTGGAACAATGTCATGTGAAGATGAAGGCAGAGATCAGGGTGATGCTTCTACAAGCCAAGGAATGCCCAAGTTACCAGAAAACAACCAGAAGCTATTGAAGAAGGAACAGATTCTCCCTCAGAGTCCTCAGAGGGAACCAACCCTGCTGACACCTTGATCTTGAGTGTCCAGCCTATGGACATTTATTGAGACAATACATTTCTGTTGTGTGAGCCACTCAGTTTGTGAAACTTGGTTACGCAGCCCTAGCAAACTAATACGGCCAACTGTATTACATGTCAATGTATTGCATGTATGATAGATGTGACCAAGTTATTTTTCCCACTTTGAGGGGGTTAAGCCTTGTGAGGGATGCTCACATATGTTTCCCCAGCGACTTTGCACTTATTTATTTCTGGATGCAGGGATTTTCATTCCCTATCATGCTCACTAACTTCTACAGCACACGCTTTGAATCTTTTATAATGCACTGACTTATAATGTGCATATCGCTCCTTAAGGATACGGGCATGTATTAATCACTTTTATCCCTACCCAATACTCTTGAAATAGGTAATAGCCAGAGAGATAAGGGAAGGGAAAAAAAGGCAAAATAAGAGAGTAGAGGAGAAAGGGGCTCCCTCCTATAACATCCTAAAAGGTGGTGACTCAGCCTCTTCTCAGGAGTGTTCGATGTGACATGTCACTCCCAATTTTCCCATCTCTTAAGTGCTCTGAATTCTAGAAAGTTGCTTCTAATTTTGAACTAAAATTTATTTTCCTGAAACTTCTGAACCTTGGGTCTTTTAGTTTTTCTTTCTAGAAAAATACGCAAAAAATTCGAATCCTCCTTCCTCCTTCCAGTCCTTCAGATAACTAAAGATTGGTAACAAGCAGCCCCAGAGTCTTCTCTTCTAGAGATTATATCAAGCTGCAGATGGAGGTGGTTTCTGGATCAGTTCATCCTGATTAAGGGTCTACTGTGGGCAACGTTCTTTCACATATACTCATTTCAACTTCAGGGCACATTTGCAAGGTAGGCTCAAGTTCCATTGCAGAGTAAGGAATCTCAAGCTGCGTGAGGCACAGTGATTTGTCTGAGGTTACACAGTTGAGAGTGGCAATGATGGAATTCATACAGTGGACTGTGACACTAACTCAGGTTCTGGTTCCACAAAAACAGAAGTCAACCGTTTTCAATGGTGAGTCTGCTTTACCTTCTCTCTCTGACCTGAGCTTTTTGCATTAAGAAGGGGACTGAGGTCCACAACTGCATTAATAACAACTGGAGCCTTACACTTCTCAAACAAGTTCTATTCAACAAGAGTAGGCACCAGCTGGCATATGGCATTGGGTGCCAAATAGATCTGATAGTGCCAGGCAAAACAGCCTTGATTGGCAGCTGTTCCTTTGTCCAGCTGTCCAACAGATGGGAAGATGAGCAGCAAAATGGCCTAGCTGGCACCAGCTAAACCTAATCCTTTTTATGCTATTTGAATGTCAGAGCAATGAAACAGATGAGTGATGTCTCTAAAAGAGGGGTAGGCCTACACAACTATTCAAAATTCCCCCCTGTATTATGTAGTAGGAAAACAATGGTTTCAAGGTGAGATGTCTGGGTTTCACCCTAGATCTGTCATTGACATGCTATGTAAACTAGGGCTTTTCACTTGGATTCTCTGGGCTCAGTTGTCTTATTTATAAAAACCCTCACAGTTTTGTTTGATGATCAAATGTGAGGGTGTGTTTGAAAGTTATTTAAAATGTAAAAAGTACAATGAAGTGTAAACACATAAAACTCTTAGTTACTTGACAGATAAGTACACTTTTCTGGGTGATGGAAGGAAAAGGAGAGCATTTGTTTAACATTACAAAAGGAGAACTCCACAAAATTTTACAGAGCAGGTCAGAGGACTCATTTTCCTATGTGGAGGTCTATAAATCACACATGTGCATTAAATAGCAGAACAATGAGCTTCTATGAAATTGATTTGTCACTTGTTCTGCTAGTATTTTCAGAAAATACAGAATTCTTTTTCATTTTGACTCAGTTTGTTTTTTGTCTTGTGCACCCGGACTTCAACTGTAAGTTTAAAGCTCTTCTTTATAAACTTCACAAAGATGGGAGTGGTGTCATTTCTAAGGAATAAATAAGATGTATTATAATTCAACAACTATTTGGATGGAAGCATGGATTATTTCTGAAAGATTGTAAGGAATAATTTTGACTCACTAGTGTTGGAAATTTTGAAGCCGCATTCGGTGCCTATGCTGTAAGCATAAAATACTGGAATTCATTGGGACCCACAAATTATATAATCCAAAATTCTTATTATAAGGAAAAGAAACTCACATTCAGAGAAATAGGATGGACAAAGATAACAGACATTTATGTAGCATCTCAGAATTTTCTTGCTTCCTACGACTAAATGTAATTTGTTCATCTTTTAATGTCCCATTGGAATGAATTTGTCCATTTTCCTCTTATGGTACGTGTGTGTGTGTGTGTGTGTGTGTGTATGACTAAGCCTCTATTTGGGTACAGTAGAAAATCTTTACATTTGAAGACTGAATTTGGTGCTATCCAGGCTGGGACTAAGTGTTTTCTCCTCAAGACATTAGCATTAGCACTGACTAGTCTGTAATGGAGCTTATGATACGCAGAGCAGTTGGGTATTTCACAGGACAAGTTGGGTATTTCTCTTGCGATACTTATCACCATATGCATGCCAGTCTCTCTCTTTACACTGAAAGTTCTTGGAGGTAGCTCTGCAGTTTTTGCTCTACCTTGCCATCTTTAATTCTCACAACAGTTCTATGGATTCAATAATATTGACTAAGGTCACAATGCAATGTTTAACCAGAAGTTTCACTTTTTCTTAAAGAAAGTCAAGAGTATGAAAACAAACTCTCCCACTTTGGAGGCACAGGCTTTTGGCAATTATTAATTTGGGAGATAATTTAGAATTTACCCTCTTCATTGGAAGAGAGTCATGCATTGCACAGATGTGGGAAATAATGGACAAAGAAATAGTCAAAGTAGAGTACAAGTAACAGATGAAACTTTATGTTGTCCAAGTGGAAAATCTGTACACTTTAAAGACTGAATTTTGTGCAATGCAAACCGAGACTTAAGAATTTTTTACATTCAGCATTGACTGGTCTTAAATGGACCATTGTGAGACATACAGTGTCAAGTTTGTCGAAGGACAATGAACCAAGAACCAAAAATGTAAAAGAAGGGGAGAGAAAGAGGGAGAGGGAAAAAGAGAGGAAGAGAGAGAAGCAGGGTGGAAAGAGTAGGAGAGGGAGATGGAGAGAGAGAGAGAGAAACAGTGTCAAAGTTTGGTATATAGTTTGCAATGGACTCAACAATTTCTCACATCCTGGTACACACGCCCATTGCAATGTGACTGCTATTTCTTCCATCAATTTGTAGTATCTGTTTCTCGTCCCCTGGAATATGGCCCTATAATTGCTTTGGCCTACCGAATGTGGCACAGTGACTTTGTGCAACTCGCAAACTTCAGTTTCAAGAGGTTTGCAGTTTTTGTTCTTGTCCTTTGGGAATACTTCCACCATCACTGGAAGACGTATTCCTAGTGAAGAAGCCTGGTCTTGCAGTTTGGAAGAGAAGAGGCTATGTGTAGCAGAGACAAATTATTCCAGCTCCTGGGCCAATTAGTCAACAGCCAGCATCATCTGCCATCTTGGACCACCCAGATTTTGTTGAGTCATCAAGAACACGAGTGACCTCAGGCAAGACCAGCAGAACTACCCAGCTGACGTCAGTCCAACTTGCTGGGCATCAGAATCATGAGCAAATGACTGTTGTTCTAAGTGATAAAATTCTGAGGCGGTTTTTACAGTAAAGGTATAACTGATATAGCATGATCCTTCAGAATAAATTCTTCAACCTAATACAGCAAGCACTTACTCGTTCTATGGACACATTTGCACCTTAGTCAGGAGATATTAGTCATTAGCACTAGAAATAAGTTTTAATTTTGCCTGAATATTATATACCCTGTTATGGGATTAAATTAACTGTTATTAGTCCACAATTACAAAAGTGCATATGCAGGAGGATATGGACAGTGGATAATTTTTCCCCTTCATTGATGAATTTCTGTCCATTTCTCCACCCCCGATCCTTTTTATTTTTATTTTTTTTGTGGTACGCGGGCCTCTCCCGTTGCGGAGCACAGGCTCCGGACGCGCAGGCTCAGCGGCCATGGCTCACGGGCCCAGCCGCTCCGCGGTACGTGGGATCTTCCCGGACCGGGGCTCGAACCCGCGTCCCCTGCCTTGGCAGGCGGACTCTCCACCACTGCCCCACCAGGGAATCCCAGATCCTTTTTAATAACTAGGTAATACTTCTATACTTCTAGTAAAAGAGAGGCTTCTACTTAACTTAATATTATAATTATATATATAAAGTTGATATTAGAAACTATTCTAAAAAGGGTTTCGTTTTTGCTTTTTTTTTCAGCTTTCCTGACCACTATTCAGCAGCACTCTTATACAATCATGTCTAAGTAGGTTACGTTCTTTTGGGGGTGTGCCAGTCTTTGCCTATGTATGACTTAGTCTCTAACAGATGCAATTTGAGTGCGGCTGAAAAGCCATTCTATCTTATATAATTTCTATCATAGATATCTGTCTTGGGGGGGTCCACAAAGCCCACCCCAGGTTCAATAATTGATTCACAATGACTCAAGGGACTCAAGGTATAGCCATGTCCATGAATAAGATTTACTACTTGAAAGGACAGAGAGCAAAACTGGCAAAGGGAAAAGGTGCATGGGTGAGTCCTGAGGACCTGAGGCATGTACCGAGTCACACAGGGGATGCTTACCCCCAAGCAATGAGTTGTGACAATACTTGTGAGATGTTGTCTACCAAGGAAGCTCTTTAGAGCCTCTGTGCCCGGGGTTTTTATTAGGGTCTGGTCACAGAGGCAACCTCTGCCTAGCACATACTGAAATTCCAGGCCCGTTTAAAAAGAGCAGGTGTTCAAAATAAGCCATATGGCTTGCACAGTTTAGGCATGGTGAATTCCTTATTAGGGAATGGTGGAAACCTCCCCCAAATCCAAGTCCCCAAATATACCGGTCAAGGGTCAAATTTGCAAGCAGGTTTTTCTAAGGATAGCAGTCCCAGTTCTGCTATGCTAACTCCTTTTTGCACATTATCCTTTTATCATTGACATCATTCATTTAGTGTTTACCTATCGGTATTGCCTAGAGAGCGTGACTTGTCCTATGGACCACAGGTAAGAGTTAGATTATTAAAAAGGAAGAGAATAAAACAGTTCTGTCTCCCAAGAACTTTAGTGAAGCAGCATTAGAATACAGAAATAACACGTAAAAAAGAGCCAGGAAATCTGTCTATCATCTATGTAATTTTATCATCTCTAAGACTTCCAGCAATTATTAAATATCATCCATGACGCTTGATGCTAAAACAGGTTGTCTTTCTAACCAGTTCTTGAATGAATAAGTATTTACTGTGCCCAGGAAGATTCATATTGCTATGAAACTAAACACACCAAAACTTAGTAGCTTAAAACAACAACCATTTATTTAGCCTGTGATTCTGTAGGTTAGTGGTGTGGTTCTTTCTCTCTGCATTGGCTTTGATAACATCTGCTGGGCTTTATCAAGTGTTTACTGTCAGCTGATGGGTCACCTTGTGTCTCCACGATCTAGGATGACCTCACTTCTAAGTCTGGAAGTTGGCAACCTGTCACCTGGAACAAACAATAGGGATGACTGAGTCTGTGCTCCTCATCACTCAGCAGACTACATTGGTCTTATTCTCATGGTAGAGATTCTAAGAGCATAAGAGGGCAAGTTGCATATGGTGCTTCTAGAGGATCCAGGGTAATAAAAGAGTGCTCCAAGTATATCATATTCAAATACTCTTTTCTGAACTACTTCCCATTGCCTGTTGTATAAAACCCATATTTCTCACCTTGACATTCAGTGCCTAAACAACACGGGTTCTACTTAACTTTCATTGTCTTCCATCACTGCTCTACCCCACTTTCTAATTTAGACCTTATTATGTAGCTGAAGAGCATTGTTTGGGTACTTCCAAATAGGGCTTTCCCTTCCCTTTGGGTTTTCCCATGCCATCCCCTCTATCTAAAAATTATTTCTTCTGTCCTCCTCTTGCTGACATTCTGCCGTCTTTTTAAGACCCAGCAAAAATGCAAATCCCATGCATATTTTTAAACTTGTTTTGGAGTGCTTGTGTGATATTCTTACTTTGGAATCGTACAGCATGGTTTGCCTGAATCATATAACCCTTGGTATACATTTACTGCACAACAGTTAGACTGTAAATTCTCTTGAAGTCAAAAATATGTTTCCTTTTATTTTGCACCTCCTGTAGTACCTAGAGTAGTGTCCAAAACACACTTGGCAAAGGGAAAAAAAATGTTTGCTCTCTGCTGACTTGAATTGAACTGCAAATTCAAATTACTTAAGAGGGTATTCTTTTTCATGTTTTTGAAACTAAGCTTGTTATCATAATGTCTCTCTCCATAAGGGTCTTTGCTGTATTTTTAATAGAGCAAAAACTATGATTGTGAAGATAGCATTTTCAATTCCTCCCTCAAAAACGGGGCTTCAAGGCCATTTGTGAAAGAAGGTAGGAGGTGAGGCAAAATCATTTGCCTCCAGTTGTAAAGGTGATGTCCCATTTCCCTGAAACCACAGACTGACTCACTCCTGCTCCAGATCTTCGGGCCATCATACTCACCCATGCCAGCCTCCCAATCATTAACCCCCCATGAAAAGTCTCCTCTTCCTCCTGAATTAATAACGGTGCTTGATCTTCATTGATTTCCTTATTTGAAAACTACAAGGAGGGCTTCCCTGATGGCGCAGTGGTTGAGAGTCCGCCTGCCGATGCAGGGGGCACGGGTTCGTGCCCCGGTCCGGGAAGATCCCACATGCCGCGGAGCGGCTGGGCCCGTGAGCCATGGCCGCTGAGCCTGCGCGTCCGGAGCCTGTGCTCCGCAACGGGAGAGGCCACAACAGTGAGAGGCCCACGTACCGCAAAAAAAAAAAAAAAAAAAAAAAAAAAAAGAAAACTACAAGGAGCCTTAGTGTTATTTGAAAGATTTGGCAGTTAGTAGTATGGGTCCCTAACCCCTGACACTATTCTTGGGTCCAAGTCGAAGTTATTGGTCTATCAGCCATTTACTGCTTTGGGGAGTTGATAGAGAGTGAGCCTCAATATATTCAGGAACTCTCCTTAACAGTTGGAGACTTTGGACCTTGCCCACACACATGTACACACACACACACACACACACACACACACACACACACACACACCAAAATCAAACACATATTTCATTTAAAAATATTTTCTACAAGCACTTAAACTATTAAAAATTAAAATCTGTATTCCCACACTGAAAATCACAAAAGCCAGTATATTGTCACGTTTGCTTTAAATTTTACCTATCGTAAAGAATAGCCAAGATAAATTTGAAGTCTTCTTTACTTTCCTCTCCAATCTCATGTCCCTTCCTCCCTTCCATGATATAACAACCATAAGGAATTTGGTGACTTCCCTTCCAGTCCTTGTTGTGGACATTTGCTTCGTGTATATGTGTCCATAAACAATATTATTTCTTAAATGTACATAAATGGCATCAGATTGTACTTAACATTCTTCAACTTATTTTTTTTAACTCACAGGTATTTGAGGTTAACTCTTGCTATTATACTTAGATTTAACTGATTCATTTTAGTGCACAATATTCTAGTAATTATTTTACTAGACTATACTAGACTAATTTTTCATATATTTATTCCTATTGATATACATTTGGATTGTGTCTAATACTTTTTTGCTATTATAAACAATAGTGCAATAAATGAACAAATGCTGTACTGCATAGGATTTTTTTTAGGTTCTTATTTTAACTTTACCATATATCCCTGAGCTTTCTCTGCCTCTTACCTCTTTCTAATATTTTTCTCTATTGCTACCCAAGTGATAATTCTAAAATGTAAATTCAGTCATGTCCCTAAAATAGTTAGACTCCATTCGCGACTTCCCATAGTCAGGAGATGTGCTATAAACTCCTTAGCTTACTATCCAAGACACTTTATGATGCAGTTCTGTCTACCTCTCCAGGCTTATCTCAGTCACATTTTATCCCCTAGCAATATTGAAATATTTCTTATTCCATAATGGTATAATGAAGTGTTGTGCCTCTATCTTTTGCACAAATTCATTCCCCTGTTGGGAATTCCCTCCTTCTGCCTTCTTGGCCTCATTTCACCCTTCAAAACTTATCATAGGTCAACCTCCAATAATAATAATAATAATAGATAACATGTATTGGGTATTTTCTATGTGCCTGAAATTACCCTTTGCCAACTTCTCTTCCTGTCCACTACTATGTCCTCTTTTATTTAAAGATAATCCCAAGTAGAGTTAAATACTCTGTCCCCTGTCCCCCTCTTGTTATTTTCCCCCTCTCCATACACACACACACACACACACACACACACACACACACACACACACATACATGTTATTGGATCTATAAAAAGAATGATGTTAATAATCATCTTGATGATTTTCATTTATTAATTGACTGCTCTTACCTGTATCACTCACTTTACTTACAGTTTTCTTAATTTAAAACCATTTGAGGCAAGAATTATTACCACTAGTCATCATTCTAACTTTTTTTCACGGGCCCGGCTGCTCCGCGGCATGTGGGATCTTCCCGGACCGGGGCACGAACCCGTGTCCCCTGCATCGGCAGGCGGACTCTCAACCACTGCGCCACCAGGGAAGCCCCCATCATTCTAACTTACAAGGAACTGAAGTTCTGGTAACTTCATGAATTGTTCTTTTTAATTCTATTTTTCAGTTACTGGTTTACATATCCATATCCCCACTAGTTTAGAAATAACTTGAGGAATGAACTCCACTGCAATATTCATATTTGTAGCCCTAGTACTTAGCATAAGTAAGGGGTTGTCAAATATTTGTTAGATAAGTTAAATTAAGTATCCTATGTAATGAAGTATCTTTTCTTTTCCTAGAATCATCATGTAGGGAAGAATTTGCAATGGGTTTTGAGTTCTTCTATTGTCACCAGCAACTGTGGTAAAGGCATTTTGCCAAATATGAGTTAAAAGTCATCTTTTGATGTTAAAACCACTCCATGAAGTGGAGTGGTTATAATAACCAAATCATGAAGCCACAAAGGCTTCACATGTTCCATCCCACAAGTTTCACTGACAGATCACATCTTTCCTTTCCCAGGGTTTAATGCTCCCTTAAATTCATATCGACTTGGTCAGTTTCCAATTTTTAGAATTCATTGGTGACCCAAAGAGAGAGGGATGTTAGTTGTGTTAGCTTCTCCCAAACCTAAATATTACTTGAACTTAAAGAAAATGAAATACTGTCTCTGTCATCTACCCTGCTTCTCACACAAGGAGACACACACCATCAAGCTCCTGTAGGAGAGACTCATTCATCTTAGCAAAGCAGAACTGCATTCCCAACTGTGGGTAGGCAGAAAAGTGAAGATATTTTATCAGATGTGAGTAGGTCATTTAGAGCAGACATACATGGAAAAATCCAGTAGATTGGGCTATCACTATGAAATATCAGAAATCTAAACACACGGATCATTCCCCAGCCAGAGTCCTTGGCAGAAAGTCTGTGAACTCAGGGAGTTCAGGGAGACTTGGCAACAGGCAATGGGGACAATCCCTGGAGAAATAAAATTGTATAATCTTTGATCTTGTGATTTCTTCTTACACACGAATCTCTTTCTTCTTACACAAGAAATCATAATGCAGGGTCTTCAGCCAACTGGAACACAGAAGTAGAGACACCTGTGTTTGTACTTTGAGATACGCCTTGTGAATTAACCGACTTGTCGTTTTATGAATCCTCGGCAGCGTCTTTCTAAAAGCTGATACTCAAAGAAAATATTTGTCAAATGGAAACATTTTATGATTAAAATTTTCTTGAGGGCTTCCCTGGTGGCGCAGTGGTTGAGAGTCCGCCTGCCGATGCAGGGGACGCAGGCTTGTGCCCCGGTCCGGGAGGATCCCACATGCCGCAGAGCGGCTGGGCCCCGTGAGCCATGGCCGCTGAGCCTGCGCGTCCGGAGCCTGTGCTCCGCAATGGGAGAGGCCACGGCAGTGAGAGGCCCGCGTATCGCAAAAATAAATAAATAAATAAATAAATTTATTGAGTTGGTGGAGAATCAATGCCCAGCATATCAATGGCTCAGGTGCATGTAGAATACGTTAAATACCACATTTAACATCTGCTGTGCCCTAAGCCTTGAAAGTCAGCAATGTTGATTCTGCTGATAAAAATATCTATCATTTCTTGAATATCTACTTGAAACTAGGCACTTAACTGAGACACATTCCTAGTATATACCAGGCACTTAGAGTCATCCTTGATCCTTACAGGATAGCTGTGAAATATGCATCACCCATCCTCCCTACCCCCATTTTAAAGCTGAGGAAATGGAGGGTTGATAAATGAAAATCACTCAGCTGGTGGGTACAATGCAGTGCCAGAACCAGAACTCTGAACTGGGGAAAACTCAAACTCCACTACTTTAATGAGAATCTTCAACATCAGAGTTAGACTCTGTGCCAAGTACCAATGGATGACATTTTGAAAGAGTCAGCAGGAAGAGTTGGCTTGACACAGCACGGCCTGCTTTTCAGCCCAGGTCTGTGATGGCTGAAGAACACAGGCCAACCCAGTCTCCATTCCAGATACACAAAGCATCCTAAGCTGCTTCTGGAAGTGGGATTTATGAATCTAACTAGTTAAAGTGAGAGGTTAGTCTTTCAGCAGGATTGTAAAATGACGAGCCTGGAGATACGGCTTCACGTTGTAGAAAGCAATATTATTTGTCGGCATCTTCTACTATATAAAAATGAGAAAGTCAGAGGTAGAGAAGGGAAGGAGGGAGAGAGACAAACACACAACTAAATGAAGTGTGCTAAGTAAAATCATCGTGTTAAAATGTAGGGCTTAAACAGACTTTGTTTCCGTCATAGCTGTGCAAAACCATACTTGCACCTTTTGCTTAGCCTCTCTGGGCTTCAGTTTCCTCAAGGGGGAAACTACTGGTGCTTCTCTGATAAATATGGGTGACAGCTGAATGGTTGACCAACTGTGGACCAAGAGTTCTAGGGATTAAAATCTTGGCTCCACTACTTTGTTTCTTCACATACAAAATGAGGGCAGTAACAGTACAAACTTTATATTTAAAAAAATTAACTTGAAACCAGCCCAGACTTTGCATTTCTCATTCTGAGAAAAAAATTTCCTGCAGATGATGAACTATATGACATTTAATGACACATGGTAAAAATTTTGGCCCATATTCCTCTGAGTGACTCATAATGTGTTTTCTAGAAGAAAAACAACTGTCCTATAAACCAAGAAAGGCCTTCTGAGAAAACGAGAGAACAGAGGTATGGTACTGCTTCTGGAGATTTGGAAAGCCTGTTCAAGAGGACTGCTTTCCAAATCGTGGTCTCCACCTTGAGCCTGTATACATTCGTTTTACTTTAATATTGTGGTTTAATTGGGGAAAAATGGATACTTACTGTATAAAGAGGACTTTAGGAAGTTTATGGCAGCCACTCAAGTATACACGCATACAAACAAAACTATTTAGCACATTAAAATAGTTACTTCTGATCTTCACTGGTTTTAGAGCCAGAATTTTCTAGATACAGTTGAAATCTCACTGGTATTCACCTGCTTTTCATCATCTCGCCACTCACTCCAGGGGCAATTATCACCTTGAAATCAGTGTCTCTCCTTCCACAATGGAGTAATTTTACTCCATCAGTGAAAATTTAAAAAGAGTAAGATTCCATTTTAAACGTCTGCATACTTTGTTTTTTAGGGTACAAATCAAAGTTTAAAATTAAATTTATGTTTTGGAGATCTATTTACATTGATACATATTAGGTTAAACTGCATACAGTTGCCAATAATCAACTAATTTTGACCTATAAAAATAGTGGTCTTATACGAGTAAACACAGTACATCAATTTCGCTCAGTTTAAATGCTGTCCTACACAACTTTCCATACCTTCCCCCATTGTTACACATCAGACTTGATTTCTACTTTTTATGATTATAAACTGTACTATAATTAATTTGCACAAGTCTAGGTCAAGAACTTTTAAAAGTCTGGAGTTTCACCTTATTCGTAAGCTAACAATTTTGTCTGCCACAGTTTCATGAATTCTGGCAAAAGACATCAGGTGCTTGCGGCAGAGGCAAAGGACTTTATTACACCTGGCTTATGAAAGTTAACGTATCTGCACCCTTTCCCCTTGCCTCTCAATTTCCATAGGTGTAACCTGTAAGGGAACAAGTAGATGCTGTGCATGCAGTGGACTTGTGTAGTAGTTGAGGAACCCTGAGCTTAGGGAACCTGATTTTTTTATGATGCACTGTGGGTTGATTAATACACAACACTGGTCCCTGGAGAATTCCCAGTAAAGTAGTTATTGGTATTGGTAGACTGACCTTATGAGACCCGTAGGGATATCTCAATGGGCTGTTGGTCATATGACCTACACAAGATAGCCACACCTTTTTTTTCAATAAAGGAATCATCGTTAGTCCTAATGGGTTAAGAATACAAAAAAATGAGGAAAGGAAGAGGGGATTCTCCATTCCCCAGATTTTTCAAGGGTCATTTTCCTTACACATGCTCTTGACTTCTCTCAATCTATCCTTTTCTTCCTCCTCTCCTAATGTGGAATGATGTAATGACTGGAAAATGTACAAAGGATAAGCAGACATTGTGGGCTCAGGAATGAGAGATCATTCGCTTCCTTTTTCTGTCCATAGAAAGTATATTCCAGTGCTCTCTCCTGCCCAGCAGGTTCCCATTCAGGCAAGACTGCCCCAGTCTATGCTGGTAGGACTTGGTAAATGAGTTTGCCTGATTATACCATCTATATTAGCAAATCTACTTGTGCCTTTTGTTCTCAAGACAGGATCCTCCAAATTGGCCTTGATCAGCAATAAAAGTGTTTTTAAAAAACCCATCTGCCATTATTTGTTATGTATCTCAATTTATGCAAAACTCCAATAACAGAGAGAGATGCTGTTTGTTGGGAGTTATTTAGGCCCCCCCGTAGGTAAAATAAGCTAACATGCTGCGTTGGGCTGCCGTAGCAAAATACCACAGATTGAGTGGCTTAAGCAACAGAAATTAATTTCTCACAGTTCTGGAGGCTAGAAAGCTCAGATCAAGATATTTGATTTCTCCTGAGATGTCTCTCCTTGGCTTGTAGAGCGCTGCCTTCTCTCTGTGTCCTCGTGTGACCTTCTCTGTGTGTGCACGCCTCCCCAGCATCTCTTCCTTTTATTATGAGGACACCAGTCGTATTAGAGCCCCATCCTTATGACCTAATTTAACCTTAATTATTGTGTTAAAGGCCTTACCCCCAAATATAGTGACTTTGGGAGTTAGGGCTTCAACATGAATTTGGGGGCAACACAGTTCAGCCCATAACAAACACCTGTAAAAAACAGTTTAAAACAGATATTTAAAGTTTCCAGGTTTTTATTATTATAGATACAGCTGATATAAACAATTGTGTATAGGTCATTTTATGGACCTAAGTGTTCATTTTTCTGAGGTAAGCGCTCAGGAATAGTGTGTAGGTCATATAGGATTTGAATGTTTAATTTTCTTAAGAAAGTGTCAAACTGTTTTCCCATTGTCTGTACCATTTTACATTCCCACTAGCAATGTATGAGTAATTCAGTTTCTCTGCATCTTTGCAAGCATTTAGTGTGGTTATTACTCATTTTTCAGCCATTTCTATGGGTATATAGAGATATCTCATTGTGATTTTACTCTGCATTTTTCTAATGACAAATTATGTTGAACATCTTTTTATGTGCTTGTTTGCCCTCCCTACGTCCATACCAGTGAAGAGGCTCATCATGTATTTTGTTCATTTTCTAATTGGATTTTTTTGATTTTTATTGTTGACTTTGTATCAGATACTAGTCCTTTGTTAAAAGGTCTGCAAATATTTCCTTCCACTCTATAGCTTTTCTTTCCATTCTCTTAACAGGGTCTTTTGCAAAAGAGATGTTTTAAATATTGCTAAAGTTCAATTTATCCATTTTAAAAAATAGATATTGCTTTGGATGTCAAATCTGAGAACTCCTTGCCTAACATTATAATCTGGACATTTTCTTTCATGTTTTCTTCTAAAAGATATATAGTCATATGCTTTATGTTTAAGCCTGTGATCATTTTGAGTTACGTTTTCTATAAAATGTGGTAGAGGTTCATTTTCTGATTATGGCTGTCCATTTACTCCTGCACAGCTTATTGGGATGGCTATCTTTCCTCCATTGAATTGTTTTAGTGTTTTTGTCACAACTTTGTTGACCATGTTTTTGTTGGTCTGAGTTCTCTGTCCTGTTCCATTGGTCTGTGTGTCTCTTCTGTCAATAACACACATTCTTGATTATTGTGACTATATAAGAAACCTTAAGATGAGGTTGACTGATTTTTTTTTCTACTTTATTATTGCTTTTTCAAGATTATTTTAGCTATTCTGTTTCCTTCACCTTTCCATACAAATTACAGAATAATCTTGTCTGCATCTGTAAAAACTCTTGCTGGAATTTTATGAAACATGCATATCAGTTTGGGAAGGATTGGCATCTTTTCTATACTGAGTCTTCTGATTCAGAAGCATAGTATATCTCTCTGTTTATTTAGATCTTATGGCACTGCTGTGGCACACGAAGGAGGGATGCTGCTTCATTGCTGCCAGGTAGAAGCAGGAGTCCAGGTTTCCCACTTGGCCTCTGTTGGTACCCCCAGGGTAGGCTTCTCATTACTCTTGGGATGTGGTAGGAATCTGGGTTCCCCTCAGGGTTTCCACTGACACTGGAGTGTGGATGGCCTTATTACTGATGGGTCATGGTCAAAGTCCTGACTCTTTACTAGGCCTCTTCTGTCACCAACCTAGTGAGGAGTGGAAGGGGCATCTTGTTATTGCTAGTCTGGGGTAAAAGTCCAGAATCTCTATGTGTCTCTACTGACAGTGCAGGTAAAGAAGGACCTTCTCATTGGCCAACATGGATAAGAGTCCAGCCTCCTTAATTAGTCTTCTCTGATACTATGCCAGCAGCAGTGGTAGGGGTATCTTGTTACAGCCTCATGAGGGTGGATGTCTCTCCTTCACTCGCATGAGTTGGCCAATTTTTCTGTTTTGTTTGGCTAGAGTGGCTATTGTTTAAAAGTTTTCTGTCTTGTTAAGCTGCCTGTTTCTTCATCCTTTGACTAGAGAGAGCAGGCTTCTGTTGGGGCTTATTTTTCATCTGTGTCCATTGGTGGTTCTAATTCAGTGGCTTATTTGACTTCAAGGCTGGATATATGATGAAAAACAAAACAAAACAAACAAAAACACCTAAAGGCACTCACAACCTTTTCATTCCTTGGGTTCTGTGGTCCCCAGCCTTTTTTCTCTCCAACATTCAGAGTCTTCTTTATGTTTGTTTTATGTATAATATCCAGGGTTTAATTGCATTTATCAGGAGTAAAACAGAAAAGTATATGTATTTCATCTCCAGAAAATGAAAGTCCCCGCTTGACTTTTTTTTTTTTTTTTTTTTTTTTGCGGTATGTGGGCCTCTCACTGCTGTGGCCTCTCCCATTGCGGAGCACAGGCTCCGGACGCGCAGGCTCAGTGGCCATGGCTCACAGGCCCAGCCGCTCCGCGGCACGTGGGATCCTCCCTGACCGGGGCACGAACCCGCATCCCTTGCATCGGCAGGCGGACTCTCAACCACTGCGCCACCAGGGAAGCCCCCCGCTTGACTTTTAAGGAGACTAAAGAGGTGAAAGTGCACACAAGATTATCATTCATAAGAATATTGTAGAAAACCTTTTGTGTCAGCACATACAGATGTTCCCTGGCCCACACATGGCAAATTTGGAAAACAAAATAATCTCTAGCCCCCTAAAGCAATTATCACTGGGAAAATTATGTCCCTGGAACACAATATTTACCATTGCCAAAAAGCATAGGAGAAGCTTAGTGATATGTGAAAGAAAGAGAAAATCTCCTTGGTATGGTCTCGCCACAATGCCAATCAATTGATGACAGGTTGCTGGAATTCATGACTTGCAAACTCACTTGGGAGAAATCTCCTACCTACATTTTGTCACTATGCATCCACCTATTTCAGAAGGAAATCTGCCAGTACATAACTTCTTTCTAGAGGATACTCTGGTGTTCATCTTGAATTCCTTCTGTAGTGCCACCATACCCACATCTTCATGGCCAGCAGCTGAATCCTTCACTAAAACTAGTCCTTGGCCACAGAGTTTACTTTACTCAAGGCCACGACCTTCTCAAGGAGCCCTGATCAGGACAAGGACTGACTCAGGTAGGGATACAAAGTCTCCTGCTGCAATTTGGGACAGCTCTGATAGGTCATCCCAGCGCCCGAGCTTTCTGTAGGACGTGCTGAGGTCTCAAATGCAGCCACATCATGGATCAATTCCTGCCTTTGCTCAATTCTGCCTTCCACACTCTGCTACAAGTGTATCTGCAGGTAAACTTTCTGCATGTATTCTCTGTACTAAACTATTTTTTCAGAGAAAGAAGTTTTAGACACTCAATTTTCATTTCTCCCTTGAGCCTTACACTTCTCACTTTACTGTTCTGAAGTGAGTGTAAAATAGCATCTACATTCATTTGGAAACAGAGAACTCTGGTCTTGTGCCTCTGTAACTCTTTCACAACTATTTGATATGGAGTTATTTTGGCTTAAGATATCTGCTTCCCCAGATGTTTTCTCCTTCATATGCTCTTAACCAATTAAGGACAACTAGAGGCTTCATGTTGGAGAGGACCGTTTGTTGAGTGTATAGCAAATACTTAGCGATCCAAGGCTTTGCATTTTCAGTGTTCTCCTTGGCCATGAATCCAGCACGGCCTTAGGGGCAGTGGATACAATGTTCTTGTCTTAAGCGTTTTGTGATGGGATTATTTCAGTTGCTTGGGTCAAAGCTTTGACTTTTCTCTCCCAATAAACTTTGATCAAACAGTAAATTCTATGGGCTCTACCTTCAAAATATATCCAGAATCTTTTTACTTTTCATTGTCATTAATTTGTGCCCTTAAGTTCCCAATCTATTTCAGCCAAAAACATGCTCCAAATCTTGTGGATCTAAAGGTAATGGGATACCTCAGAATGGAAGTCTTCAAGTTACAAATTGCTCACTTGAGTCTAAGGATTCCTACCTCTTCTATTTGATTTTATATTCATGGCTGATAAGGGAGTTTTCTTGGAGGAAAATGTGGCAAGAGATTTTGTTTTTAATTAATTTGTATTGGAGTATAGCTGCTTTACAACGTTGTGTTAGTTTCTGCAGTACAGCAAAGTGCATCAGCTATACATATACATATATTCCCTCTTTTTTGGATTTCCTTCCCATTTAGGTCACCACAGAGCACTGAGTAGAGTTCCCTGTGCTATACAGTAGGTTCTCACTGTGGCAAGAATTTTTGATAAATACTTCATTAAGAGGAAGACAATGATGATATTATGGTATGGAAAGTCTGTCTATAAGTTCTCCCCAAAGTACAGGAATATAAACCTACTGGAAGTCCCATTCATTACCTTAAAGATACTAAGGATGATAGACCAGGAATCATGGCATTAAGAACTTCACAGTGTTATCATTTCCCAATATTTTTAATTTGTAAAAAGTTGTCTTCTCCAACTGGTTTTCTATAAGTGATCAGAAATAAAACACAAAACATAATGATTTTATACTAAATGATTAGATAAGAGCCTTTTCTAGGTACTGTCACTACTCTCCTTCCAAGCCAATGGTGGAAACTCCAAATCAATCACAAGAGTTTTCACTGAACCTGGCCTCACAGTACTTCTCAGAATTCCATGATGTCTTTGATGGTCTGAGCCAATGAAGGGGAAGATACTTGCTGGTTGGTCCTCACCTAAAGGCTTGTCTTTGAGAGCAGCAATAAGGAGCTGGGGTAAGTGGTGAGCTTGGGGGGGGGGTGCACAATCTGAAGAGGCAAAGCCCCATTACTCTGCAAGGCATAGACATGCAGAGAACATTCCTAAAAAGTAGAGTATATGGTAGCAGTTGCTGAAAAGAGAGAAAGGCAGGCCAAGTGTCTGGAGTCCATGATAAAGAAAAGAAGAAAGATGAACATAAGACACCCTGTGTCTGAGTCTGAGAAAGAGTACAGAATCTGAGCAGGAAAGAGGCCATTTAGGACTATATATTGGACTCAGTTTATACACTATCCTAAATGATACCTCCCAGGTACCCTGACTCTAGCTGAAGACACTTGTCTTGTTTTCAGACTGGAGAGAACCTAGCAAGGATGTACATCCCTTTCCATACTCATAGATCCAAGTTGCTGTTGCTGCTGCTACAGACTGAGTTGTCCCATGCACAGCTCTGACTTATAAAGAGATCACCTTGTCTGTACACTGGCCAAAAGTATCCTGGGGGACTCTGGTTTCCACAGAGAAGTGCAATTAATGCTCCACGAGGTAAACTTTGACCAATGGGAGATAAAGGACAGGAAAGAAGGAACCAGAAGGAACCAGAATATACTTATTCTTCTTTCTTCCCCACTGTATGGAAAGACTGTTTTGAAACACTGTATTTTCTTTAGCCTATTTGAAAACATCTTGTAAGATCAAGGAATCAACTGCTTGTTTGCAAAGCATTGACTAGCTTGGTGGCACACACCTTGAATTTGTTCTCCTTCTTTTCCTACCCGTTTTTGCTTCCCTCCTGTTTCCTTGAGATTGCATGCCCCCAGTAAGTTTTTGCTTCAAGTTCTGAGGTGTTTTTTTTTTTTTTTTAATCTAACTAAGTCAAGCTAGAATACATCTCATTCATTTATCCAACAAACACGTGTTGAACAGTCACTAGGTATAAGTACCAGGTATAGCGTTTATATAAACTACCACATAGGGTATTTGGTGAGTGAAATGTGTCAACATATGCATATGCCAGATAGTGTCTGATACTAAGCAAATGTTCTTGACGTGTGAAGCCATTTACTTTATTTTTTCCCCATCTTTTCTGTGATAATGGGAAAAATAAACAAGCAAACTCTGTCATTATTATTGGGTGATTGTGGTACTTGGCCACCTTTGGAAAAGGAAGGATAAAGGGTGGCTATTAAAGGAAGCACCATCAATGGTTTGGCATCTGGGTCAGACTGTCCTGGCCAGGCCATCCATTGCCACAGATGAGCAATTCTATTGTAAAAAGACCAGAGTGACCATTCTTTGTGATTTGTCTGGAAATGCATTTTAAATACCTGTTCTGCAGGAAATGAGGAAATGCTGTGATGACACAGACAGTCTTCAGAGGTTTGGGAGCTGCAGTAAGCAGTTCCCAAACCTTAGAACTAGCTGAGGAACTTTGACACAAGCTCAGCCCTCCATTTCAGGATTCACCATTTAAGACTTTCTCATCAGAATCGGGATTCAGTAAAATTTCCTGAGTTCCTACTTTGTGTCAGTCCCTGGAAATGGACAATGGCAAGATAAGCTGCAACACATATTCTGGTTTGACACATATAGATAATAGGCAGTAGCAATGCAATGTGTAAACCTATGGGAGCAAAAAGCACGCAGAATTATGGTACCGCTGAGTAACCAGAAGAAGCAGTAATGAATCTTGTCACTCTGTTCTGGTAGGGACCCCAGAAGGCCACATTGATTGGAAGGTAAGCTTGCTCTTCATAGGTGAATCTCAAAGGGATACTGGGCTATTGCAGTTGAGTAGAATGGACACAAACTTTGATTTAGACACACTTGAGCTTTAATCCCAAACCTACTTCTTAGCTGCGTGAATTTCATTATCACCGTGATCTCTTTTCTTTCCTTGTCTGTCAAATGGGCATAATAGTGCCCCACTAAATTTGTCTATTGTGAGAATTAATTATATAATGTAGAGTTGGGAATATACTAAGCATGCAATAAGTGATACTAGTTACCAATCTCTCAACATGGTGTCATCTCAGAGCAGAGATGAGTTCTAACTCAGACATGAGTTAGAATCTTAGATTTTCTATTCAGCATCATTTGACCTGCAAGAATGATATAACATTTCTGAGGCTCAATTTCTTCATCTAAAAGCGGAGAAAATACCTTTTAGAGCATCTGAAATGTAAGAGCTGTTTGACAATATTGCTCTCCTACTGTGAGTCTTCCATGAAATGATTTATCCAGATTTATTTTGAAACTATGTATCTTTAACCCATAAAAAGTTTCCTATTTTTTTTTTTTTATTCCTCAAGGTCTCTCTCCTGCTTCTCTCTGAGTAGAGAAAGTCAGAGGACCCCATCTTCTCCCAGTGGGACTCTTGTCTAGGTGTTGAAAACCTTTGTTCACTGGGAATCCACAATGAGGGAACCAACAGTAGTCTTGAGGAGGGCATACACATTTTTTGTTGTGGATACCATTCTTCTTCTCGCCTTTCTCAAAAAACAGTGTACCCATAAACTTGGAAATGGTTTCAATAATTCTTTTCTAAAGAACTTAAACAGTTGCTTTAAAGTTATAGAAAATATACATGATTCCATGTATGTGTGTGTGTGTGTTTGTGTGTATGTATATGTGAGAAGTTTGTATGTGATGATGGATATTAGGAGAAATACGGGGACAGAGCATAGTTTCCTTGGTCTACCTTCTTGACTCTCTTTCAGAAGAGTGTTATGTAGGCGTCTGTTGATCCCTAGATAGTCCCTACAGTTTTTGAGCTGCCCAGGTGAAAAAATCCCCTTTTCTCTAAACCTGCCATTCTCCTGTACCTCTGCTGCATTTTCCACTTAATTCCTCTCCCCATCTTATAGGATATCAGTGCTCTTCCCCTTCAAATAATCAAGTATCAATCTCCAGATATTTTCTTCTACCTTGCAGATTGGACAATTTCCATGATCAGTTTCTGTTGAGGAGAAGGGAACACTCCCTGCAGTGGCAGAACCTTCCAGCCCTACCAGGGAAGGAGTTAGGATGAGTACTAGTCACACACTTAAAATAAAATGAAAAATATTCCTGTTAAGGTCAATCACCTTCTTCAAAACCACTGTCTAATAATTACTAAAATATTTACACTATTCTCATTTTGACACTATTTCAAATGAGTGAACAACTCTGGACTGATTATACAAAGGAGAGGTTGGTCCCTCCCTGTCCTACTGTTTCTCTCACATAACTACATGGTTGTATAGTTGCTAGCCTGTTTGTGTTTATTCGCTTGTGGGTAAAGATGAATAAAGAAAAGAGTCCTTGGGCTTCTCTGGTGGCACAGTAGTTAAGAATCCAGCTGCCAATGCAGGGCACGCAGGTTCGATCCCTGGTCTGGGAAGATCCCACATGCCATGCAGCAACTAAGCCCGTGTGCCACAACTACTGAGCCTGTGCTCTAGAGCCCACGAGCCACAACTACTGAGCCCTTGTGCCACAACTACTGAAGCCCACGCACCTAGATCCTGTGCTCTGCAACAATGAGAAGCCCGCACACCGCAACTAGAGAAAGCCCACTAGACGAAATGAAGACCCAATGCAGCCAAAAATAAAATAAATAAATTTATATATAAGAAAGAAAAGGGTACTTACTGTATAGCACAGGGAACTCTACCCAATACTCTTTAATGACCTGTATGGGAAAAGAATCTAAAAGAGAATGGATATATGTATATGTATAACTGATTCACTTTGCTGTATCCCTGAAACTAACACAACATTGTAAACCAACTATATTCCAATAAAAATTTTAAAAAATAAAAATGTCCTTACTTGATAAAATAAAAGTACTGATGAGCCAAAGCCAACTTAAAAAAGAAGAAAAGAAGAGAAAAGGGTGATTTCAACCATCCCATGCATTTTCCCCAAGTTCAACCTCTTAAAGTAGGACTTCTATAATGTTTTAATAATAATGTGAGCTAACATGTCTAAGGCATCTTCCATTGCTCAAAGTTCTTTTCACACATACATTACCTAGTTCACCCGCATAAAGCCATCATGAGGTTGGAAGACTTTCATTCACATCGTTTAAAGATAGTGAAAGAGCTTCAGGGAGGTTAAGTGACTAACCCAAGATCACACAACTTATAAATGACAGAACTTAACTCCAAACCAATGTCTTCTGAATTCACTTAACAAGTCCCTGACACATAACAGAGGGCAATTTATAGTAAATGTGCTTAAACTAATTTAATTAAGTTGGTAAACACAGTTGGATAATCTCTAAGATTCCTCTAAAATTTATCAGCTTAATATTTGGAATTTATTTTGAACAAAGATTATTGTCTTCAGGCCTCACTCAGTATTTTTAAAGACATGCAGTATGGATAAGCCAGAAGTATCGTTCATTGTCTTATTGGAAAAGAAAGATGACGCAGCAACTCTATCTTTGATAAGCAGTTTGCACAAGAATTTGGAAATGACTGTTGATGTACCATGAGTTAATTACACAAGTGAGTTTAATCTAATTTCGGGCACCATATTAAGTCTCCTTGAACTCATCATATCTCTATATGGAGTGGTAGCTAATGGCTCTACATGTCCTCCTGTCTGCTGCCATGAAATTCTACGGATTATTTTCTTCCCTCTAACTAATAGGCATCTCTTTCATATGTGACCTGGAAAAGTGTACAGTGGTTGATATTAAACAAGAGTCCTTTCTACCACCCCCTCACACACACACACATGTTCATGACCATAGTGAGAATTACTATTTAATCATTGGTCAGTAGCTGACCTTGTCAGAAAAATGAAACAAATTCAATGGACTCTTCAACTGACGGTTAGGCTATTCTGACCACCTTAGAAATGTTTTGACCTTAAACATGCCATTTCAATAAATGGCTTTGTTTCAACTTATCAGTGGTCAGATTGCTTTCAAAATGTCCAACTTTTCTCCAAATCTACCTCCAACATATTTTTCCAAATTAAACTTTTCTCCACTGCCCTTTTTTACTGAATTACCCTGTAAAACTGTAAGCTTCAGACCTCTAAGCACAAAGTCTCTGATATTTGGAACAACAATTTTGATCTTTAAGGATCAAAATTAATACTACCTCTATCTTAACCACTTAATACCTTAGTTTTAAAGGTGAATATTCACACTTTAATTTGAATTATGACTAAACAACTATTTTGTCTCTTCTACTAGATTGCAAGTTTTTGAAGATAGGAGCCTTGCTTGATTCAGTACTTTATTGGTGATAGGGCATGAAAAATAATTAAAATATAAACTAAAATATATTGAATAAAGCAATAGTTCTATAAGTGCAGGAGAAAGACACAGTTATCTTGGGATAAAATTAGAGATAGTACAGTCTTAAAAATAAATCTCACCATCAACTTTGATCCACAAATGTACCACTCTTATGTTATAATTATTGGTCTGTATATCTCTAACTACCACTGGAATGACAACTCTTTTTCTTGGGACAGTGTGCGGGAAAGTGTCTTCTATCTTGTATCCCCAGAGACTATACACAGAAGGTTGATAGTCATTATTTGTTGAATGAGTAAATGAATTGCCAAAGCTTTATTCCTCTTAGTTCTTAGCTACCACCTAGCAAGAGAGTAATAGTACTCCTAGTCCCAGATAAACAACATCTTATTTTCAGACTTTACTGGGACACTAAACCCTTTACTTTTCTTTTCCAGAAGTGGTGACCTTTAGTTTCCTTCCACTGTATTTTCTAATCTTCTATTCCTCAAAAGTAACAAGGGCAGAATGGCTAGTCAGAATTAAGATTCCAGTCTTAAGTCCTAAGACCTAAGTCTGATTAAGTCAGTGTGATACAATAAAACGCATTTGGGGATAAAAATATCTAACTTTGACTCTCTTCCTGACTTGCTAAGTGACTCTGAACAAGTCAGTTCCCTTCTCTGGTCCTCTATGTCTCATTTGTAAACTGAAGTTTTCAGGCAGAGATAATAAGTTCCTTTCTGGACAGTGAAAACAAGACAGTTTTCAGGGTAATTAGAGAAAAATTAAGCTCTCTGGAATAAAATTATCAATAGAAAGAATGATAATTCTTGGAAACAATTAACTTCAGTGAAACAATGAGTTCAGCACACCCCTCATGAGTTCAGCAAAATGGCTTGTACATTTATATACACACTGAAACTGATTTATGATGCTATAGAAAGAGAGCATCTGTTGAAGTTTTGGGGAAAATCAAAACTGGTACTAATTTTCAATGGCAGGAAAATATGATCATGGTAATTATGGCATAATTATGATGCCCTAAATCTAATTTTAGCATCTGGGTATAAGAAAGAATGGAAAACCAATATAAAAGAAGAACAAAATATACCGACTTTCCAAAGATAATGGAGCCATAAGAAATAACAGGATTGGGTTATAAAAAGAACATATCTTATCCACAAACCTGATTATAATCCCTCCCCAAATTTTCTTTTGTGAGAAATATCCAATTTTCAGGCCAAAATAATTGATGATGAGTAATCCTTAAAAAACTCAATTAGACAGACCGGCTGCTGTTGGGGAGAGACATTTCTGAGCCAAGTTGGACCCACAAGACATTTTTCTCGATACTTCTACTGAGTGGGGCTTGATTTGCATGCTGATGCCCAGACATTGTTCAATCTAAAAATTCATGAGCTAAATAATAGCACACTGCACTTTTGTACCCAAAGAAGAATAATGTTCTGATCCTCAGAATTGATAGACATGTGAGCAAAAGAAAGAAGTTTTGGTGCAGGGAAAGAAATAGCTAGAAGAACATGGACTTGAATCCTTAATCCTCCACTTATTAGTTTTTAGACCACTTATTAGGCCACAGTCTTGGCCTCTATTTATTATCTTCAAAATGGGATAATAATACTTATTCATAAGGTTGTTTTGAGGAATGATGACAGTATGTATAAAGCATCCATCAGTGTTTGGCAAGTAGTAAATGTTCATTAATGAAATGTTTGCTCTCTTCCTGATTAAGGGAATGTTTCTCAAAGTATCATCTTCTAACCAACCACCTGCATCAGAATCACCTGGTCTGCTTCTTAAAAAGAGAGATGGCTTTAAAAATAGGAGAGCACTTCACCTGATTTTCTTGGCCTCTAAAATTTCCCAGGTAGCCAACATACTAGATGACATCTTTTGATATTTTCCAGTATTAAGACTAAATGCTACTATATATAAAATAGATAACTAATAAAGCCTACTGTGTAGCACAGGGAACTCTACTCAGTACTCTGTAATGGCCTGTATGGAAAAAGAATCTTAAAAAAAAAAAAAAAAAGAGTGGATATATGTATACATATAACTGATTCACTTTGCTGTACACTTGAAACTAACACAACATTGTAAATCAACTATATTCAATAATTTTTTAAAAATAAGACTAAATACTTTTATCACTAGTATTGAAATGTTGCTATCAGCTTCCAATCATTCTATGATTACATTCTGTGTTCTCACAAATGTGGATGACAGGAGGTGTCGACATCTTCCCAGCCCACAGCAAGCATGGGAAGGCATTTTCATACTTACTCACTACCCAGAATAAAGGGCTCAAATGAGTTATGAGAATTCACAGTTCTTCAGGCAAAATGATAAAACCAAGTTTAAAGGTCAAATGAGGAGAAACTGTGGAGAGTTTTTCATTTTTTCTTCTCTATTTCCAACCCAACGGGCTTAATGTTTGGGATCCTTCGTACCTTTATTGTATGTGATAGCTCTTTCTTGTGATTAGAAAACATTTTTTTCAACAAAATCAATAAAAACACACATATAAATCCAAATACTTGTAGGTGCATACAAAAAGTGATTGCATTTATGCAAACTAATTCATAAAAGTCCTTAACAATACCTGTAATTTAGGTTTTTCTTTTTTCTTTTTTTTGTCTTAAGCAAGTGATTCCACTTTAAACAAAAAGATGTTTTTGTTTTGTTTTTTTAATTATCCCTTTCTTCTCCTCCACCCACCCAATAGGTTGGTTTTGTGGGTTTTCTTTCCTTTCACTCATCATGAGACCACCCTGTACAACAGAGCCAGAAATGTAAAACAGGGCACTCTTTTAAATCTTACACATTTTTTCCACATCTGCTTTTTTCTTCTTCAGCCTGATGTCTTTATCCTTAAGCATAAGTGACTGTAACATCAGAAGTTATGAAAGAAAAAGCAAAGAAATATTACTTTGGGGCAAAGGTGATTCTTGATTTTTAAGAAATTTTAATATACACAAGTTTCCCATAAGGGGCAGGAAATGTCATGAGGTTTAAACGCTCCTAATATTAACTGATATTCTTTCCTCTGTGAAGTAACATCCTCAACTTCAGTGGTAAAAATTCACTTTTGGAAATGCATACCTGATTTGGATACAGATGCCTGGAGTCTGAACTAGGGTAACTCTTTGGCTGTGGGGTCCATCCACAATAGACTTAATTAAGGAGGGTATTGGATCCCCTCCTCTCATGTGCTGGAAGGTTATTCAAGGCCATTGAAGAAGATGGCTCTCATCAGTGCCAAAGTACTTACAGTTTCATTTTAGAAGACGAAGGTTTTTTCCAATCCTACCCATGACCTTTACTTGGGGTCCATTCAAGCCAAATTTACATTTTACCATCAGAAAACTACACACAAAGCAGGACTTCAAAATTAAGCACTGGTAACCCATCTTTTGTCTTGAACTACTTATGATAAATGAGATTGCAAGGCTGTGTAAAATCTAGGTTCCTGCTTTTTTTCTAGTCCATCCTGTCTCATTCATTTACTCATCCATTTATTTCATCATTCCTTCATTCAGCAAATATTCATGCCTTATTTTGTGAGACAAAGTGTTGGGTCTAATAATGCTTATAATGAAGTCATGTTGATGAAGATGATGATGTCAGTCATGAACATTTGGATATCACTTCAGTTGATAGTGTAACTTACATAGTTTTGTTTAACTCTCAGCACAGCCGTGTGATTTTGTTCAGGCTCATCCTCTCTATTTCACGGATGAGAAAAATTTTCTAGTCACATAAAAATTGAGTGGAGCAAAGATTTCAACTCACATCTCTTACTCCAATTTCTATATACTTTCACTCATGTAAAGGGGTTAAAAAGTGAAAAAAAAACTTTTGTCCCTGTCCTTAAAAAGCTTAGAGACAAATAAAATATCAGAAATATGCACAGAAATAATTGTAATACCTAGAAGAAAGAGAGTGATGAAAGTCATGTATATCTCAAATGTAAACAGACATCCATTATATTTTATTATACTTATATGGTATTTTAATGTATACTTTTTCATCTCACACAGGTATTTCTTCTCGGTATTTCAAGAAATATTATTCTTATTGTTGCTTTGCAATCTTCATGTTTTTTCTCTCCCTCTTGTTTTAATTTATAACTAAAGTCAATGTACTATATAAATTCATATAGTAGGAGGCAGTGATTGATAACTTAGATTTTAAGACCCAACAATCTGAGGACTTATGAATTCCGTGAACACAGGCTCATTGTTGGCTCTCAGCAAGTTCATATGTTATGAGGGGATAACATCATCAACCTCACGACATAGTTCTAAAGATTAAATGAGGCAGACATCAGATATTTAACAAAGTGCTTGGTGCATGCCAATAAATGTTATCTATCATTTTATCACTATCTAATGTATAGAGAGCCCTCAACCTGGGACCTGGCAAATGGGGCTATTTATTATGTTCATGGCATTGTATTAGAGGCACACAAAATGGTAGCTATAATAATGGATATATAAATACAATCTTTATTTTTAGGAACCTGTAGTTTTAGTAAGAAACTTACTAAAAGAGTGGTAATTTTGGTTTGACATAGAGTTTTTACTTCCATCATGAGAAGCTTATCTATCTATCTTGGTCTTATTCTTTCTTTCTATAAGATAGGAATAATGATGGTTATTTCACTGGGGTGTTGTAAGACCTTTCATTGGAGAAATGTATCAGCAAGGGATGGAGGAAATGATATGATGAAGCTTTAAGAGAGAAAGGAAGACCCACTGCAGGAGGCAAAGTCTCTATGGTACAGGGTAGCCTATTAATTCTGTTGGCATCAATCTAATGCTTGAAGAGGAAAATGATACTCCTCTGTACCACTGAATTTTCTACATTTTCTTTTAAAAAGCACAAATATATTGTGTTATATATGTATATATCATGACATATATGAATATAAAATAAATATATAGATATAAATTATATATATATGTATACATGCCACTTTTCACTACTATCTTCTCAAAAACCTTTGAACTCAGGAGTTCTGTTCCATTTGTATTCTTTGGGCTGCTCAGTAAACATGAGTTGATGAATGAATGAAGGAATACATAGAAATTAGAATTATGCTTATACGTTGGCATTGCATTCCTCAAAGAACATTAGAATCAGGGTTGAACACAGTGCTCAGGCCTTGGACTAGGATTTACTTGCTGTGTAATAAACTTTACACAAGTAGTTAACTTCCCTGATTCTCAATTTTCTCCTCTATAAAACTGAGTTATTACTAAAATCTTTGTTACATAGTTTGGGGTTCAATTAGGATAAGTTAAATATTGGAAATCTGAAGCATTCTGCAAATGTGAGACATTATTATCATGATTATTATAACAGTATTGCTCTTACTTGTAATTGCTGTATCTTGAACATTCTATTGCTCTGCAGATATCACTTGCTCTATCTTCCCCAGGGTGCTGGTATACCAGGATGCTTCTGTAGAAGAGAAATGGTATGTTTGATCTAAGGAAACAGAACTTTCCATCTTGGCATTTTCACAAAGGCCACACACGCACAGCCTTATAATGACTTCACCCACAGCTTTCACACTGTGGTAGAGTTTGCTATGTGCCCGCTAATACCCTATTGTCATTTATTAATACAACTTTTAAATTTAAGATAGACACATGTCTACTCAGAATAAAGATTGCCTTTCTCAGTCTCTTTGCAATGAGTTATAACTACATGTCTAAGCTTTGGTGCATTTTTGTAAAAGGAAATGAGTATGCAACTTTTAGGAAATGTCCTTACAGGGAGATCCTCTTCTCCCTTCCTGCTGACTGGAACACAAACATGGTAATTGTATTTGAGCAGCCATCTTGAACCAGGAGTTGGAAACGATGTGCTAAGGATGTTGAAGCTACAGGATAAATAGATCCTGGGTCCCTGACACTGAAGAGCCCATACCAACCTGAATTGCTGCGAGACTGCTAAAGTAAGTAAGCAGCATATAGATTCTGTCCATGCACTATTTTTTTTAACCCATTATGACTGTTGTTGCTGTAATAGGGAATCTCTTGTCCTAATCTATTGCTCATGACTAGAATCTGCTAGAAGCCTTATTCTGGTTTTATACCTTTGATCCCAGGTAACTGTGCAGTAAGTCTTATAATACAATCTCAGGTAACTGTGCAGTAAGTCTTATAATCCAATTCTAAAAGTGGCCTTTTACATACACAAAGCATTTTGGTTAGAGAGCACAAAAAGTTTCTGCATAGCTACCTCAGCCATAGAAATTTGCCTTCTTAAAATTGCTTAATCAGTGCACATCTCTGGTGTCAGGAGCGAATGGACACAGGGAAACGGTTAAAGAATAAGGGAAAGGCTCTGATCCTTTGGATTCCAGTGGGTACCCAAGCCAGCTGAGCTGATAATAGTTCATGGCAACCAGAGTGCCCTGAGAAAGGCTTTCTAGGAAGCTGAGGTACTAGCACTGGCCCGTGAGGCACAGCTCTCTCTACTTGTCCCTGCCAAGTAGAGAGGAGATTGTGTGCCATGGGAGAGGAAGTCCACGTGTAGAGATGGCAGCATGGAGATTATCCCCTTTCTTTCTATCTCTGTCTCCCAGGACAAGTCACTCACAGAATGGCTGCTCGGTAAAGATTGCTTTTCATAGAATACGTTAATTTTAGCTCCTGTTCTGCTGCTAACTGGGGCAAGCCATTTTACCTTTCTAGGTGTCAGTCTTCCAATCCTTAAAATAGGGGTGATAATAACATTTACTTCCAGGGGAGTATTAGGATGAAATTAGATACTGCATTCAAATACACTTTAGAAACTCTAAAATCCTATAGATGACTTGAAAGAGAAAAAGAAAATTTTCTCTTTATTTGTTGCCTTTAAAATATGCAAAAGTATTAAGATTTTTGTGTCTGTAAAGCAGTATTCATTTCCTCACTGTGTAATAATTATGATTCATTTCATTTCAAGGGACAGAAAACCTACGAATTTAAGTTAAAGAGACAACGTATTAAAAGGATACAGAGGGATTATGGAATTCAAGCTCAGAGATGCATCTGGAATGAGGAATGTGAATGTCATAGATTCCCTCTCTTTCCTCATTGCTTCTCTTTGCTCTTCTGCCTCACTTTTCTTTTTTTCTACAAACTCCCCTCCTCTGATTCTCTGCTCCACATGGTGGGAAACATAGCTGACCCAATGGTTTCCAACCTCATATTTTATGTATTACAATTCAAGATACATACGTTTTAATTTCAAAATTGGATCCTCAAATTCCTATTCAATCAAATCAGGATGGGTCCAAAATAGCCAAAATAATTTTGAACAAGAAGCACAAAATTGTAGGATGCATACTTCTTGATTCCAAAATTATTATAAAGCTACAGTGTTGGTTTCCTTTAGCTCATTGAGCATATTTATGACATTTGATTTAATTTCTTGTCCAGTAAATCCAACTGCTAGGCTTTCTCAGGGACAGTCTCTGTTATTTTTTGCTTATGAGTAGGCCATGTTTTCCTGATTCTTGCATGCTCCAATATTTTGTTAAAAACTGGGCATTTTGAATATAATAATGCAGTGAATCTTGGAATCAGATTCTTCTTCCTTAGGATTTGATGTTATTGATTGTTATGGGCTATAGTTATCTGATTATTTAGTGACTTGTCCAAACTATTTTGCAAAGACTGTATTCTTTGTTACATGTGATCACTGAAGTCTCTGTTCATTTATCTTAGTGGTCACCCAGTGACTTGACATGGATTTGCTTAAACCCTGGAATCAAAAATGAAGGAAAAAAATACTACTGTCGAGTTTTTGTAACTTCACTCTGAGCTGGAGCACTCCCTCAGTGATAAGTTAGGCTGCCTATAACCCTGCCTTAGCCTTCACCTCCTTCTTGTGCAGCACCCACAGATTTGCCAGAGATAGAAAACTAGAGTACCCTCAAGTCTTTCCTGGGCATGTGTCTTTTCCTGGGCATGCACACTGTTCTCCATCTTCTTTGGTATATACACAGGCCCTTCTAAGCCCTTATTCCACCAAGAAATTTCCTCCTCAGCCCTCTCCTTCCCAGGCTTCTGGATCTGTCTGATCACTGCCTCATCTTCCATCTCTTGCCACTGGCAGGCACAGATGGTGTATGTCTTTAAATCTTTTGACAGACTCCTCAGCTGCCACCAAGAAAGCTATTCCAGCTGAGGGAAGGGGGCAAAACAAAAGTCAACCTCTACACTAGCCCCTGACCCCTATGTGAACTGCAGTAACAGACACAAATTTACAATCACAGTATTTTAAGAATAAGTTTCATTCCACTAGCTCCAGCAAGCCCCACCAGGAATGTGAGCCACCATCACCTGACCACCTGACCACTACTGCTATGTTGTGGAATGATAGGCAACAAACAAAAGTGCCACAATATTAACAAACTTTGGTAACTTTTTTCTTCATCAAACACTCCCTCAGTTACCACAAGTCCTCAGTTAGAATCCAGGGTTCCAAGAAAGTTGATTCTGTCCATTTTCCCAAGTTTATGGTTGATTTAGTGGAGGGACTGATTCTTTGAGCACCTTACTCAACTGATTTCCATAATGTCATTTAGATATACTATTTTAATATTGAAGCATTTTAAAAATGTGGCTTATAAATGTTTTATATTTTTGAATTTGCTTTTAGTTTTAAAAAGAAGTTGCTCTGGAATGGTCCAGCCACATTCAGCAGGGAAACTCTTCTTCGACTTCCAGGTGGATGGACTTCTGTTCTACATTAATTATATCCAGTCAGCTTGGTGTTTTGTGCCCACCTAGAGGGGTGGGATAGAGAGGGTAGTAGGGAGATGCAAGAGGGAGGAGAGGGCTTCCCTGGTGGCGCAGTGGTTGAGAGTCCGCCTGCCGATGCAGGGGACACGGGTTCGTGCCCCGGTCCGGGAGGATCCCACGTGCCGCGGAGCGGCTGGGCCCGTGAGCCGTGGCCGCTGAGCCTGCGCGTCCGGAGCCTGTGCTCTGCAGCGGGAGAGGCCACAACAGTGGGAGGCCCGCGTACCACAACAAAAACAAAAACAAAAAAAAAAAAAAAAAAAAAAAAAAAAAGAGGGAGGAGATATGGGTATATATGTATATGTATAGCTGATTCACTTGTTATAAAGCAGAAACTAACACACCATTGTAAAGAAATTATACTCCAATAAAGATGTTTAAAAAAAAAAATGACATGACGCCTCTTCTTAAAGAGCCAGTTCTTTTTTTTTTTTTTTTTTTCATGGACTTTTGGCAATGTATTTTGTTCTCAAAGTCTGATCTAGAACATGTTCACAAGGAACCAGGTTAGCTATATATATATATACATATATATATGGCAGGTTAACTATAGTACTGAGGAATATTAGATACATTGACTATAGTATGATTATAGTTAAAAGTGATCTTTCAACAATTCCTCTATAGGATTATGCAAAGGAGTTTAAGGAGAAAATGTTCTTCTGACTATTTCTGCCTCAGATCTAATGGTGAAGGAATCTAAACCTCATTACAGTGAAATATATTAAGAACTAACATTTGAGTGAGGACTAGATTTTATTTCCACATCTGTCAATCACTGAGTCACAAATTCTCAGGGCCTTAATTTCCTCTTTTGTAAACTGGGATAATACTCTACCTACTTAATATAATTAATGTGGAGTTTCAGATGAGATAATGCATAGGAAAGCACTTTACAAGCTGTAAATTACTTTACAAATATATGTTATGGTTTAGACTGGTATATTCTTATGCTAAAAGCACATTGTTCTCTTTGGAAGATGATTCAAAGAGTTGATTCTTGATTTGTAGCTCTTTTCACCAGAAAACTCATGCTCATGATAAATCAAAATGGGTCAGTAATGTTGGGGTATTGGTTTTATTGACATCACACAAATCAATCTTCTTTCCTAGAGATTTCTTCCAATGTCTGAACTCAGTTATGATGGTACCAGCTAAGCCATAGCTTTTTCAGGACACAGTTGAAAGCAGTTCTTGAATTGGAGTTAGAAGGGACACAATGAAGTCTTTGTTGTTAATGACCAAAATATTCAACCTAAATCAGTGAATTCAATCTTATATAGGATAAACAGTGTTTACTAATGGCACTTCCCTAGTAATTAAACAAGAAATGAGTAAGGTATATAGCCTGACCTTGAAAAATTCCCAGACTCCTGCAGGAGGCAGACAAGTGACAGAAAAACAACTCTATCTGATGGCTGCTGTAATCGACTCAGTATTTAGCACAGGGCTTCCCTGGTGGCGCAGTGGTTGAGAGTCCGCCTGCCGATGCAGGTGACACGGGTTCGTGCCCCGGTCCGGGAAGATCCCACATGCCACAGAGCAGCTAGGCCTGTGAGCCCTGGCCTCTGAGCCTGCGTGTCCAGAGCCTGTGCTCCGCAACGGGAGAGGCCACGACAGTGAGAGGCCCGCGTACTGAAAAAAAAAAAAAAAAAAAAAAAAAAAAAAAAAAAAAAATATATATATATATATATATATATATATATATATATTTAGCACATTGCCGTGAGGATAAAACAGTAATTCTTCCAAGGGAAAGATGGGTAATTAGTGAAAGATTCAGAGAAGAGGTCGTAGTCAAGGTAGGTGACCTCTAGGTAGAAAAGGGAATCCAAGCAAAGAAATTAGCCCAAGAAAATATATGGAAGTGGGAATGTGCTTGGCATTTTGCAAGCATGTGAGGTAAAATAAAGACCATCCTCCAAAGATGGCCATGTCCTCCTGTCCAATGTCTGTGTATATGTCACCTTATGTGGCAAAAGGAACTTTACAGATGTGTTTATGATAAAATTCTTAAAATAGAGAGATTACCATATACCATCTAGATGGGCCCAATGTAATTATAAGCGTCCTTATTAGTGAAGGAGGGAAGCAAAAGAAGGTCAGAGTTAGAGAGAGACGTGAAAATCCTATGTTGTTGGCTTTGAAGAAGGAAAAATGGAGTCATAAGCCAAGGAACGGCAGGCAGTCTCTAGAGTCTGGAAAAATCAAGTGTATACATTTTCCTCTAGAGCCTCAAGAGGGGACACAGTCTTGTACTTATTGATTGTAGTACAAGAAGACTGGTATGGGACTTCTGACCTCCATCACTATAAGATAATCAATTTGTATTTTATTAAGCCACTAGGCTTGTGGTGATTTGTTACAGCAGCAATAGGAAACTAATAGAGTGGGAATAAGAGAATGGCTGAAATGTAGGGTGGTGTGTGGGTGTGTGTGTGTGTGGGGTGTGTGTGTGTGTGTGTGTGTGTGTGTGTGTTTCTGAGGATGGAGGAAAGAGAAGTGCGAGATGGTAAAGGAAAAGTAGATTGGGACCTGTTGTAAAGGATTTTGATAATGTGTTCTGAATCTAAGGGGTTTGAATTTTTAATCCTCAGAGAATGTGATTCTGAAAGTCAGATCTCATGCACAGAAGCTACACTTTCATTAGCTCATTGGTCTGGTTAATTCCCCGAGTATCATAACTGAAACCTGTAAGTCTCCTCCTCCTACCTGGATGAAGTTCTGGGCCTCCATTTGAGAATTCTGAGGCATCTTCTCACCTTGGCAAGCATTGTTGTTCTCTCACACACACATACCACAAACACGTGTGCGACGCGTTCAAATCCCTCACTGTACTCTGCTGGACATCATTATTTTTAGCTATTATTGGGCATTTCAGGGACCATGAGTTGTGACCATAGTTATAAAAATATATCTGCAAACTTTGATAAGAGCTATAAAACAAAAAAGTAGGCTGCTACAAGACACATTAATGCTACAAGACACATTAATTAAAGGCAGGACAGGTCTCTTTGCCCCTCTCCTCTCCTTCTAATTTCCTGTGTCACTCACCTCCTCTGTTCTTATTTCCTCTTTCATCACTTTGGTCAGAGGAAGTGATCAGAACCACTGCAAAAGTGTCTAGAAAGGGTACTAATGTTTTTCTTTATCTCCTCAATTCAAATTCATCTCTTGTACTCTCTGTAAAACAAAAGGTTTGGTATGTGCATGACTAAATTTTCCAGTCATGAGAGTGGTTAAGGAAACTCTCAAAATAGGGAGTAGACCACCAGAATTAAGCTTGAGAGAGGAAAGAGAATATGTGATACTAGAAGTTCTTGGAAGCACAAGAAAGAGGTCTTTTGGATGTCAGCAGGATTTCTCTGGAATTAGAGTGGTTCCTCTGCTGTGCATAGCATTGCAAAACACAGTGTTTCAAAATCACTGCATGGTTTGCTGTGAAGTCACTGGTGGCCTCTTTATCCCCCAAATCACTTCCCAGTGAACATTTTGATCCTCTATGATATCAGTTTCTTGGGACACTAATTGCTTCCAAGTGAATTTAGGCTTGCCAAGTGTCTGGGTGGCGTCTCCCCTTAGATACAATTCTTTGCACTTATATGTTTGTTTGCTTCCAAATTCCCCAGAATACTTTAACAACAGAAATCCTCTCAAAACAGTAGAGTTGAAAGATACAAAATCATCTTGAATCCTGGGTACCTGGGATATTTCCTGGCACTGTAGCTGACTCCCAGGGGGATACACTAAAGGCACAAATCTCTAAAACTCTGGTTTGCATCTTGAAGGAAATTTCTAGCTACCTCTATGGATTTCAAGGTAATGGTATGAAGAGAAATGTGAAAAATATTAAAACCATTCAAAGAAGATAGTCATATAAGACCCAGGCTTTTCAACTCTCTAGAGACTTTGAATTCACCATTGACTATTCCTCTTCTTTATTATTACATTCAGTTAATGACAATTCTATTAATTATGCTTTCTGAACTTCCCCAATATGTTGTATCCTTAACCTTTTGCCCTCCCTCCCCTACCTTCTCTAACACCATTATTCTGTCATTGACCTATTTTTGGTCTCCTCTCAAATTTTAAGTAGTTTCTCGACTTCTAGTCATTCTTTCATTCCCAGTTTCAAGCATTAGACCTTTCCTCTGTTAATGAACATACTAATGCTTATTGCTTTTGGTTCATAAGGATTAAATGAAGCAAACCTCAGTATATCTGTGAAAACTCGCAATAAATTTCCTGGCATATAGTCATCACTCAATAAATGTTCCCTTCCTTCCTCGATACTTAGGATCACTCACTTTCCCCATCTTAGTCAGACTTGTCTTTCTAAGACAAAAATTT
Source organism: Kogia breviceps (assembly GCF_026419965.1). Classification (NCBI taxonomy): domain Eukaryota; kingdom Metazoa; phylum Chordata; class Mammalia; order Artiodactyla; family Physeteridae; genus Kogia; species Kogia breviceps. The sequence goes on from NC_081326.1 coordinate 66,614,355, forward strand.
GATTGTCTCACTACTCTCCTTAAAGAAAATCAATGGTTTATTATTGCTCAAGTTATGAAGTTCAATGGCATGGCCGGAACTTTATAATCTGATCTTAGTCTATCTTGCTACTCCCTTATCCTATGACTCTCCATAACACACCCCTACTCTGGCCACTTCAAATTGTTTTACATGTCAGCCATTCTCATTTCTCTGTGCCTTTGCATGTGCTGTTCCTTCTGTCTGTAATGAGCTGTATCTCACCACTAGCTTGCATTCGTATCCTTCTGTTGAATTATCTTCCTAACTTTTTTATGTGGCAAACTTCTTCATTCTTTGTGTCCTACTTCAAGTTCACCTTTCTTCCTAAGTCTTTTCAGAATTCTTGAGCCCTGCCAATTGCTCTTAAAGCTTCTGATGTTTATCATTACCATGATACTTAGCACACTGAATCGTCATTATTGGTTTGCATTTGGAGTTTCCAACCAGGCTGAGAGTTCCTGAAGCATCAGGAGCTAGTTTTATTTATCTTTATGTCTCCATTGCTTAGATTTGTGTGTGACACATAGTAATAGTTCCCAAATCCTTACTGAGCAAATACACATCATTATTTTATATTATACTTGTTCCTTCATTCATTCATCCAATATAATTGAGGATCTGCCATATGCCAGACACTATGCTAGGCTCTGTGGAAGATAAATTAAAAATAGATCTTGCTCTCAAGAAATTTATGTGCCAGTTGAGAACATAACAAATATTTCACATACCAAGAACAGAGAACAAAAAGTGTCAAACTACTTCCAGAAGAGAAAGATAAAGCTCTCCAACTAATGAAACAGACACACTGAGTAATGCTTAAACTGATGATATAAAACTGGTTCCTATTCAATGCTAGGTTATGGACCATACTTAGGATATCTTGGCAACAATTCATAGAAGGGTGAGGGGAAAGTTTTTTTGTGTACTAGAAAAAGGACAATACCTTATTCATTTTCTTTTTCTTTTGTACTCAGTGTACTACCTGGTCAGTGTGGTTACTTAAGGGGTCTTTGCTGAAATTGCTGAAATTGCTGACTTAATGAGATCACTGTGGAGTTCCAATGCAAATAATTTAAGGGTGATTTAAATTGCTTTGAATTAGTTACTTTGTCAAAATTGTAAAATACAAGACTTATTTATTCATTCATTTAACAAATTTTATTCATTCATTCAATCATTGTCTTAGTCAGTTTGAGTTGCTATAACGAATACCATAGGCTGGGTGGCTTGAACAACAGATATTTCTTTCTTACAGTTCTGGAGGCTAAAAAGTCCAAGATCAGAATACTATCATGGTCATGTTCCAGTGTGGACCTCGTTCCTGATTTGCCTCCTTCTTGCCATGTCGTCACATGGTGAGGAGAGAGGGGGAGAGAGAAAAAGAGAAGGGGAGAAGGAGAGAGAGGAAGCAAGCTTTCTCCTGTCTCTTCTTATAAGGACACTAATTCCATCATGATGGTTCTACTCATGATCTAATAACTTCCCAAAGGCCCTACTTCCACATACCATCACAGTGGGGATTAGGCTTTAAGCCTACGAATTTGTAGGGCAGGAGGTCACATACAATCATGTATTTATTGATTCATGCGATAAGTCAATACATAAACTACCTCTTCCTATTCTTATCCACTAATTACCCTCTCTATCCCGTGGATTACTTTTCATCTCCCGAACAAATTTTCATTCACCAACTAAATTTTAAGCTGCCTTAGGGCAAGGGTCTAGTCTCTCTCTTATACTAAACTGAGCAGATATTCAAAGCTAGAAATTTACCTGATAACTTCCCACCCTCTTTTAACTATGACAAGAAGCTCAAGCCTCAAATACAGACTTAAAATGGATTCCTATTTATGAAAATCAGAATTGATCAGACAGACTCATTTCTGTTTCACCTCCATGGAAACTTTGGCTGTGGATGAGGAAGCACAATTGCAAGAGATGACATAACCTTGGAACAGCTCTCCTTTCAGGTTGGAGCACTTAGTCAGAAAGCTCTGGCTTGTGTGTTGAAGTCCCCAGCACTGGGAACATTAGGAAACTCGTAAAGACGGGTCTTGAGAAGCCAGAAGATTAAACAAATGCCAGCTCTACAAGGCCGTTCTCTTTCAACAGAAGAGGGACACCATGTAAACAAAGAACGTGAAGGTGAAAATGAAATTTTACAACAGAAAGAGCACACAAAAGAAGGAGTCACACCAGGCCAGTCTGGGAGAGGAGAAAAGCGAGGGAGGATGTGTGGTACCAAGAAAACAGAAAGGCTGCAGAGAAACAAGTCAATAGATCATTTAAAAACTGTGAGTCATTTGTTTCCTGACTCGAGGGGGTTAGTGACAGGGTTCAATCCAATTTAACGTTTATTAATGGTGGGGTAGAACGAGGAAGCATGGGTGGGAGAGGAGGTTGGAATGAAGTCTGGATTCTGGGATGTGGGAATGGGAGGTCTGGGGAAGAAACATTCATTGTTTTACCCTACCTTGTGCCAATCTTTCTATATATTTAATATTAGTGAGTTCTTACAGCAAACTTTTGATACAGGCAGTGCTCTTCTCATATGATAGATGAGAGAAGCAAGATTTGGGGGCTCGGTAACTTTCCCAATCACACAGTTAGTAAATGGCAGGACCTATTTCCAAACACAAGTGTGTCTGATTCCAAAATCTATGTCCTGTCCTCAACCTCATTTTATCACCACGCCTCACTCAGTGCATTATGATAGAATCTGAGAGTAGGAATACAGCAAAGAATAGAAAGCAGGCTTTAACATCTTTAAAAAGGTTCTGGACTAGTAAGGAAAGAAAGGCATGTAAACAATGAGCCAAATCATGTGATAGAATGAAATATGCATTTGGGTAGTTATAAACAAAGTAATGAGGATCTCAGATAAAAGAGCATTTCGTTGAGATTCTTGCAAGGAACAGGAAATGCTAGCTAAGAATGTGGTGTTAATGGACTGGAATGAAAAGGTTTTGGATCAAGTTTAATAAGTGAAGAATTAAGGGAAGACTGTCATACATGAGAAAAAGGAAGGGATTATCATGCACAGGACATGGAAATACGACTGGAAAAATTGCTTGTAACCAGCCCATGGTGACCCTTGAGTACAAGTCTAGGAAGTTTGGATTCTGTACTGTAAGCAATGGAGGTCAACAGGAGAAATTTGAGGAAGGGAGAGAGGTGGTCTGTTACACAGATGTCTGGGGCGAAGCACTGCCTCAACAATAGTCACAGCTTACTTTGAGTAAGTGGCATAAGGTTAAAGAAAGGCCACTGCCTCCAAATTCCTATTCCTTCCTCACCTTTAGCTAGAAGGTGTGGAATTGTCTTTCTTTGCATTTAAAGTTTATAACAAGTAACCTAAGGACATAAACTAGAAGTTTCAGGACTTCCCTGGCAGTCCAGTGGTTAAGACTTCACCTTCTAATACAGGGGGTGTGGGTTCGATCCCTGATGGGGGAACTAAGATCCCACATGCTGCATGGCCAAAAAACCAAAACATAAAACAGAAACTATTGTAACAAATTCAATAAAGACTTTAAAAATGGTCCACATCAAAAAAATCTTTAAACTAGAAGTTTCATTCTTGTAATTTCCCACCCATTACAAACCCAGAAGAAATGTCATAAGGCTCCTCATCTTCTCTACTTATCTGGGATGCATAATACTTAGATGTTAACTACAGGCTGAAATAAGAAGAGGACCAGCAATCTGGCAGTGTGGCAGAGGTAGAGAAGAGGATTTAGCCACAATGAATGGGTTCAGAATCATAACTCCAGGCCCCAGGAACCCCAAGGTAGGGACCCCAATCCTAGAAAACTTGGATGCCAGGAAGGTACTTAGATATGAGAATCAATTACAAAATGCAGATCTTGAAGCCAGAGTTTAGAACCCAGGGCACAATTTAGAATAGAATCCAGGGTTTCACTGTCCTGATAATGGATGATCAGGCCATGGGATTATTTCTCTTCTCAAGGGAACAGACTGGCTATGAAGAATGAAGTAAGGTTAAATCTGCTGGCAAAACAGAATAGCTCCAGTTGTAAGGTCACATGAGCGGGGTAGCAGAAAATTAGGCTAAGCCATGGATCACAAAGAGGCACTAAGGATTATCATAAAATAATGAGCCAGGGAAATTGAAAGCAGGAATATAAAGAATGGGAAGAAGTTCTGAGAAAAGTTTCCTTGCACTCCACAAGGCAAATATGACTCCTGGTCTCAGAGCTATATCTGGAGAAGTTAAGCATCTATAGAGTACATACATTTGAGAAAGGGCAATGGACGTCAGTCTAAAGGAAATCTCTAGTGAAACAAAAAAGAAAACTAGAACAGGTTGTAGAGTAGAAGGTCAAGCAAAAGTTAGAAACAGAAAGAAGCTTGTTCGCAGAGTTGTTTAATTCCAATGTGTTTTATTCTTTACAGCCTAATAAGAAAATTGCAACATTTGGTAGCAATAGACGCAGGCTTGATTACCAGCTTTGCCTCTTACTTGGTAGGTTACAGTTACTTAATTTCTTAATGTGTGAAATGGGAATAAAACTGCCTACCTCATAAACTGGTTAAGACAATTCTAATGAAATAGTTAACTTGACATCCAAATGTTAACAGAGATAAGCTACCTGTGATAGGCAGACTCTAACGTGATGCCCACCTGCTGGTGTTCATGCCCTTGTGTAATTCTCTCCCTTGGTTGTGGGCTGGTTTAGCAACTTGTTTCCAAACAGTAGAATGTAGTAAAGTGGTAGACTATCACTTCCTTGATAAGGTTACATAAGATTATAATTTCCATCTTACTAATAGACTCTTCCTTGATGAACTTGATGAAGCAAGCTACCATAATGGAGAGGACCATGCGGCAAAAAAGCAAGAGCAACCTCTTGCCAAGAGCCAGCAAGGAACTTAGGCCACCAGTCCAATAGCATGCAAAGAACTGAATTCTGCCAAGAACTGATGAGTGTGGAAGAAGAGCCAGGCTTCCCTGGTCAAGCCTTCAGATAAGATTCAGCCCTATCCATCACCTTGACTACAGCCTGTGACAGCTCATGTTGTATGTCCAGTTGGCTAAGCTATAATGGCCAGTCGTTTGGTCACTCCAGTCTAAGACTGAAGTTCTTCAAAGAAGACAGAATTCTCCTGAAGACTGCGACATAGAAACTTTGCTTGAGTTTGTAGCCTGTTGCCCTGCAGAATTTGGTTCGAGACTGCAACTCTTGCATGAATTGCAGCCTGCCAGATTTTAAACTTGCCAATTTCATGAGATAATTCCTTAAAATAAAACTCCCTCTCTCTCTTACTTTCTTCCCCATCTCTCTCTAAACATGAGAGGCTTTGAAGCAGAGGACCTAGCTAAGTTATGCCTGTTATTTCTAACCCATAAAAATAATGAAATAATAAATATGGGTTGTGGTAAGCCCCTAAATTTGTGGTAATTTGTTATGCAGCAACTGTCCAATGAGAGATTTTTAAAACCTGTTACAAAATACTTATCCTATGTCCATTGGGAAATCCTGTGTCCTACCCAAGTTTTCTGTAACTTCTTGGTGGTATCATATTTACATTCTCCTACTTACCTTTAGTTATGAGTTTTGGCTTCCATAAAACTCTACTTATTTTCATCTCATTTTTTTCTATATATTATCATCTATTTATCTCAAATTAATATGAAACACACCCCCTTTCCTTGGTATACTCTCAAAGTCATTCATACTAGGCATTAGTGTGCCTCTTTTCTAAAAATTTTTGGGAGGTGAAAGTTTCTAGCACAACAATTTAAACAATATAACTTTAGCAATCAGACATTTAATTTATTTTTAAAACATCTTCATGTTGCTCTGCCATTTTGAATTTCTTTTTGGCCACTTTTCTGTGTGGGCTCCAAATTCTTGTAAGATTATTTAAGACCTCTATTCCCATTTCTGCTATCAACACCAATTTCTTGTTCATTTATCTTACAGAGTTTTGAGGCCTTAACTTGCCCATCCAAAGTAGTCTATCAAGATATTTTCCCAAATGAAGAATTTCATTCCAAAGGGAAACTTTAACTTCAGTAGTTAAAATAGTTTCTTTACTTTGCTACATATGAAAAACTCCCAGAAAAGAGATGGAGAGAGAACAAATATTTGACAGATATTAGTGTTCCCTTCTTTTCCCTCCTCTCTTACTTTTAATCTGCTATTTCCCAGGCATGTATGACACTTATGGGGCCAGCAATTGGGTTAAGAACCTGGTTCTTCATGAGTTTTACTATCATGGGGAAGATTATCTAAAGCAGTGTTTTTCAAATTGTCTATGGTGAAGTATCAGATTTTTTTCTTTTTGAAAGTGTTCAATACATTTTAGATAGGTACTTTTGTAAAATCTAATAAAAATGAATGTCAGACTAAGGATCTCAAATTATGTCTTCTGAATTTTGGGGAGTCATTGAAAAGTTTTCTTTAGAAGGGACACATAATCAAACTAGTGCTCTCGAAAAATAATTCTGGCAGCCAAGTACAGGATTCATGGTGTGTCTTGAGGCCCCTCGAGAGCTAGATGATATTCTAGTCTAGAAAGGAAGAGAATATACAACAGAGAGATTTTTCGAAGTTACATTTTGCAGGATTAAGCCTTGTTGAAGGAAGGAAAGAAGACAGATTGAGAGAAAGGTAGAGGTCTGAAGGTAGAGGACAGGATGCTAGTCCATGATCCACTGCCTCTGCCCTACATCAAACTGCTGTAACTCTTTTTAAAATTGCTGCCAGAACCTCTGAACCAGTCTCTCTGACTTTATTCTTGACTCTTCTCAACAACTTTTTATATTCTAGACATAAGATTCACTAAAAACTCTAATTCTCATTACACTGGTATCCTACTTAAAATCCCTCATTGCTCTCCACTGCCTTCAGGAAGAAGGTGAACATGTTTATATGGCCTACAAGGCCCTGTGGTAATGTCTGCTTATTTCTCTAGTCTTAATATATCTCAGTTTCCTCATCAAATATTTAAAAAATATTTTTTAAAAAACAATGCCAGGACTTTCTAAATGATTGGACATCTCTGCTGCTTCTCCAAACTGCATTTTAAAAGACAGTGAAAGGATTTTAAAAAGGCATAAATTCACAAAGACAAAAAGAAGAGAAACAAGAAAATTAGCAACAATATTTTGCAATTCTGAAACCCAAGTTAGAAATACAGGGATCTTGAAAGCAAGCTATTTTGCACCATGAAACTCCAGAAAGTTTCAGAAGTTCAAAAGATCAAATACTTCTGAAAGCGGTCTCAGAATGATTGCCTAAAGACTGTATAAGAAGAAGCTATACCTTTAGATACCTCCTCTCTGAAACAATAGGCCCCATCCCCCTCCTACCTCACAGAAAAATGAAGGTTTAGTCTCTGGAGAGGTTGAACCAGAAGGACAGAAGACAAAGTTGGTGTTAGAGAACCAAACAGAAAACAGAGATTACACAGAAATCCTATAATGATATTCTCTTCCTTCATGAAGCAATAAATCAGTGGGAAATAGGTCTTAACCTTTAAGGAAGAGTTGGTGAATTTTTTATGACATATCCGACCAGCCAAAGAGAAAAGATATATAAATACTGACATGTGGGAATCCCTAAACACAATGAACAATCCAGATCTCCCTATAAAGAAGTCCATCAGTTGACAAGGCTTATCCATGCATGGTAGGTTTCAGGTAGCTTTTAATATCTGATGCTTAACTCTTGTATATGAACAAACAAAAATGCAAAGTTAATAGGACATTAAAAATCAGTCAATATAATTCAGCATATTAACAGAATAAATGAGAAAAACCACATGATTATCTAAAGAAATAAAAAGCAAGCATTCATGAACAAATTCTAAGCAAACTACATCTACAAAAAAATGCTATGTCTAACATCGTATCTTATGTTTTATGACTGAATGCATTCTCTGGAAGAATAGGAAAAAAAGAAGGATGTCCACTTCCATCACATCTATTCTGCAACAAACAGAAGATCCTAGTTATTGTAGTAACACATGTCAAAGAAACAAAATGTATATAGATTGGAAAGAAAAAAAAAAAAAAAACTATTCTTCACAGACAATATTACATGTACATAAAAATTTCTAAAGACTCTACAAAAAGCTTTATGAACTGATAACTGAGTTTAGTAAGTTTATAAGAACAAAAGGTCAATATACAAAAAAATCAATTGTGTATTTATATACTAGTAACAAATAATTGAGAAATTTTTAAAAATATATATTTATAATACCACCAAAAACATGAGAGATTTAGGGATAAGTTTTACAAAATATATGCAATATCTATATACTAAAAACTACAAAACAGTGTTGGGAGAACAAAAAAAAGAAGACATAAATAAATGGAGAGCTATACCATGCTCATGAATTGGAATACTTAATATTGTCAAGATCGCATTTCTTTTCAGGTTCACATAGAAATTCAACGTAACTCTAATCAAAATCCTGACAGGGTATTTTTAAATAAGACTTGACAAGTTTATTTTAAAATTAATACTGAAAATCAGAAAACCAAAAATATCTCAAACAATTTTGAAAAGGAGCAATGTCAGAACACTTACCTGTTTTACTCTCTCTAAAGATATAGTAATCAATAACAGTATGGTATTAGTATAAGGATAGATATATAAATCAGTAGAACAAAACAGAGAATACAGAAATAGATCCTTGCATATATGGTCAATTAGTTTTACAAAATTGCACCCAGATAATTCAATATGGGAAATACATATCTTTTCAACAAGTTGTAGTAGAAACACTGGATATCTATAGAGAAAAAAATGATATTTGACTTGTGCCTCATATTATACATAAAATTTAACTCAAATTAAATTACAGGCTTACAAGTAAAAACAAAAATTATAAAATTGTATAGAATAAAAGATAGGAGAAAATATTCACAACCTTGGAATAGGCAGAAGTTTCTTAGGCCTGACCAGAAACTAACTAACCACAAAGGAAAAATAAGTAATAAATAAGAGTTAAGTAAAATTACAAAATCTACTATTTGAAAGAAACCATTAAGCAATTGAAAAAATAAATCACTGCCTGGGAGAAGATTTTCCCAGTGCCTATATCTGATAAAAGACTTGTACCAAGAATATTTAATAAGTCTTACAACTCAATAATAAAAATCTAACAACCCAAGGTATTTCAACAAACAATTAATATATGAAGATATAGAAAACATCAATAAGAATATCCAAGAATACTCACATTGCTAGTCATCAGGGAAATGCTAGTTAAAATCACAATGAGATACCAGTAAACATCTGTGGCGAGCATTGCCCTCTGAGGAAGGCGCCATTAAGACCTTCATAAGCCTCAGGGCCCGACTGTACTCTCCTTGGTATGCATCCTGGACTTTATGGTATGAACGTAAAAAAGGAGATGGCCTTTGGCCAAATCGCTCCAGGGACCTGCTCAGTTACTGGGAGTCCCTGGTTGTTCCCTAAAGCTAGGAAAAGCAACCCTGGAGGGGAAATTGGTGCCTTTGAGGGAGAAGCCGAGAAGCCAATCAACCAATCAACCAGCTGATGCCGATAAGGCGTGACTAAGCCGAGAAGCCAATCAACCAGCTGATGCCGATAAGGCATGACTAAGCAAATTCCCTGCTTTAGGGGTATATATATGGCTATGCTTTGTTATTAAACTTGCCTTGCAACCATCAGTTGCTTGTGCCCTTCTGATCCCATACCTTGGTGCGTTCAGTTCCCTACCCCCTCTCGTCGATTGTTGCTACACTTTGAGGACCCGCCGCGGCTGGCGGCAAACATCCACTTAAAAAGGCTGGAATTGGGCTTCCCTGGTGGCACAGTGGTTGAGAGTCCTCCTGCCGTTGCAGGGGACACGGGTTCGTGCCCCGGTCCGGGAGGATTCCACATGCCGCGGAGCGGCTGGGCCCGTGAGCCATGGCCGCTGAGCCTGCGCGTCCGGAGCCTGTGCTCCGCAATGGGAGAGGCCACAACAGTGAGAGGTCCACGTACCACACACACACACACACACACACACACACACACAAAAGGCTGGAATTAAAAGACTGATAATACTAAGTATTGGTGAAGATGTGAAGCATCTAGAACTCTGGAAGTATAAAATGGTACCACTCTTTCAGTTTGACAGCTTTTTATAAAGTAAAACATGTACTTAAATATGACCTAGATATTCCATTTCTAGGTATTTATTCAAAAGAAATGAAGGCATGTACCATAGTCCCTTGGTGTCTGTGGGGTGTTGGTTCTAGGACCTGCCACAGTAAGCAAAGTCCACTGATGCTCAAGCCCTATCCCTGACATTCCATGTCTGTGGTTCTGCATCCATGGATTCAACCAGCTGTGGATCATGGAGTACTGTAGTATTAAGTGAAAACTATCCATGTATAAGTGGACCCATGGAATTTAAACCTGTGTTGTTCAAGTATCAAACATATTCCTACAAAGGCTTGTCCATGGATGTTTATGGCAGCTTTATCCATTACAGCCCAAACTAGAAACAACTCAAGTGTTCATGAACATAGGAATGAATAAACTAACTGTGGTATATCCTTACAATGAACACTGTTTAACAATAAAGGGGGACAATGAATAATACATGCAAACGACGTGGATAAATCTCAAAAGCATTATGCTGAATGAAAGAAACCAGACACACAAGAGAACACGCTGCATGATTGCATTTATATGACATTCTAAAACAGACAAAACTCACCTACGGTGACAGATCAGGACTTGCCTAGGGCCAGGAATAGAAGGGAGTTGATTGCAAAGGAGCATAAGGGTCTGTCTAAGGATGATGTACAGGTTCTATATTTTGACTGGAGGGATTATATGGGTGATTATATTGGTCAAAGCTCACTGAATTGTAGCCCCAAATGTATATTATATCTTGATAACATTTATTTTATTTTTTTTAAATAGGAAAGATATTATGAAAGAAAAAATTCAGGAAAATTTAACAGAAATGCAGGATGCAAGTTTCCAGATTCTGAGTGGGTATTCAATTAATATTTTTAATTTGATTGATTATATAAGGTATATGTAATACCCTTAGCACAGTGCTTGGTACATGGAATATATTTAATAATTGTATATGTAACAAATGCCTGGATGGGTCCATTAATCTTTAATATCCATTAACTTCCATTTATCTTGAGTTTGTAGATGCTTAAATTAAGAAAAAGAAATGTATAATGAGCTTCTTTTAAAGATACAATCTGCCTTTCTCCCAAGGAGGTACTTCTCTGTTCTGAAGCAGAGGCTGGGTAGAGAGATCCACTGGAAATACAAATGCAGCTGCTAAGGCAGCAAATTAAGCTACTGTACAAAGAAGACCCCAAGGCTCAAAGAGGAGAAAATGCAGGTAGTTAATAAGGTGAAATCGGACTAGTAGAGTGGGACAAAAGAACAGCAAGAGCCTACTTAATGCAAAGCAACTTCCTGAAAGGAAGCTCAGAGTATGATAAAATGGCCCAAAAGGCTGATGTCAGTGATCTGAATCACAGATAGGAAAGAGACTTGGGCCTGGGCCATTTCAGAGCTCCATCCTCTTTTGAACACCAGAAAAGGCCTTCTATTTAGCTTCCTGCTCAACTTCTATTTAATGGGTGAGGAAATGAAAGCCCGAAGAAAGGAAATGACTCTTACCCATTGGTGCATAGGCACGGGGTCAGAATTGCTCCCAGATCACCTGCATTTTCATCATGGTTGTGTTTGTTGTTCAGCGCGAGTAAAAATCAAATAGTTTCAGCACTAGATTCATAGGCTCCGAGAAGAGGCAGTTTCTGACTGGCTCAGTTTATGATGGGAAACCTGTCCTTTTGATTTTCCTCTGCTGTGAACTGAATTGTGGCTCTTTTGGAGAAATAAGGGCATGAGTTCCCGGGGATAAATATGAAAAGAAATTTGTTCTGTGCCTCAAGGGATTTCAACCAGCCTTTGGCCTCCCAAGTTGTGGCAGCAACACTTAGCTCACCAAAGGGTGGTGTCTCCCGGTGCTCCGGAGCAAAGACGGAATCAGTCTGAGCTGGTTTCCAGCCAGCACTAGTTGCAGCTGTGGTTTTTAGGGTCTCATTCTACTCCAGTTATTGAACTGCATTCTTTGTTTGTGGTTATATGTCTCCTCTGGCTGCTTGTGGCATGTTGCTGTAATTAAAACCCAATTCTTGTATTTTACTACAAACATCACACACACTTATTTATAACCATCAAGGAACATGTTCATCTCCTCATGCATCTTACCATATCTAGTTGGTGCTGTACAAGGCTGAGGGCTTATTCACACGGGGGACTATAATTACCTCCTTTCTCTAAATTGCACTAAGAGGACTACCCAAGTGATCCTTTGAGGACAAATCATTTCAGCTTTTTGTTTTCAAATTTAAAACTGGATATTGCTGCAATAGATGACAGTATAAGGCACCATGGTAAAGTAAAAATAGCTCGGGGTTAAGAATCAGGAGATAATCTGAGGGAGGTTGAAATAGAAGATAGGTGAGCCCTAGTATCAGCAGGCAAAAGAACAAAGCACCTGTCTTAGTCTGTTCATGTTGCTATAACAAAATACCAAAGACTGGGTGGATTATAAACAGAAATTTATTTCTTGCAATTCTAGAGGCTGAAAATCTGAGATCAGGATGCCAGTATGGTCAAGTGAGGGCCCTCTTTGGAGTTGCAGGCTTCTAAGTTGTATCCTTACATTGAAGGAGGGCTAAGGGAATTCTCTTTGGTCTCTTTTATAAGAATACCAATCCCATCATGGGGGCTGCACTCTCATGACCTAAGCACCTCTCAAAGACCCCACCCCTAGTACCATTACACCAAGCATTAGAATTTCAACATATGAATCTGGGAGGACACAAACATTCAGACCATAGCAGCACCCATTGTTTGTTAAGTACTTGTTATGCATTTGACTTACTATGTTCAATTGTAAACTTTAAGCAATGTAAGGACAGCCTTGTATCTATTTTATTTCGTTTTTATACCAATGCTCATTACAATACCTGACACTCAGTAATTCAACAAATGTTTTTAGAATGAATGAATGAATGAAGAAAGGTACCATTTTTAATTTTATTTTTCAGATTGAGACATTAGGCTTTAAAATTTAGGTAGTTTGTCCAAATTCACACAGCTGTTGTGTAGAAAAGCCTAAGATCAAAGTAGAAGCGATCTCTGATCGCAAAGCATACTTGCCAAGAGCACTCATTATACCTTAGAGTGACTCGGTCTGATGATTGCTCCCCAGCTTTGGCAGAAAGGTTGCAAGTAAAAATAGTCTTCACTGAGAATTCCTTCAGGCACAACATCAGATTTGAAAAATAAGAGTAGACTTAGCTATAGACATAGGCAGGCGGAGAGAAGAGGCAACCACTGCAAGGATTAGAGAAATTACATTGAGCTTATGGGTTAGTCAAAACATAACAATGATATCAGAAGTTCAGCTATGTGCAGTCTGGATATGATGACTTACTTTTTTCTTTCTTTCTTCTTCTTCTTTTTTTTTTTTTTTTTTTTTTTTCTATCCCAGAAAAGAAAACAGATGTCAATGCACCGTATCCTGCAGATTTGATGTACTGAATTTTCGGGACGCTAGTATTTGGTTGCCACTAGGGAACAGACTGTATGACATTGCAATGCTTCATTCAGCGTCTGCCTCCTCCCTATATGCTGAGATCCTGAGGGCAGGAATAAACCCTTTCTTAACCACATCTCCAGCCTCTCAAAGTCTCTGGACCATTATACTGAATTAACCATTGTGGGTTGAGGAAGCCAGTGAGTACTTGAGAAGGTTAATCTTCCAAATATCCAACAAGAAATTTACAACACAAAATAAAAATAATAATTCTATGAAATTTTATTTCTATGAACAGCAATGAGTCCTCATATTGGTGGCTTATAAAATATATGGACATTTGCTGCCACCAATGTTCACTTCAGTCCCCTTTCTGTAAGAGCAAAGGATTATATATGTACAATACATGCTCACGGTGTTTAGTTTCTTCAAACATATTTCCGTGGAGCCCTGCCCTCAGGCTAGCCACTTAGACAAGTCAACCACTAGCTGTAACTAAAACTAGCCATTCTCTTGACTTCTTTTTTTAGAACCCAAGAGCAGAAGAGGACATTCTCTCTCCCAGATCTAGGGATCGCCTTATTTTATACACTGTGTGATTGACATGTCATTCAGAAGACATCCCCAATGGATTAAGGTAATTTACTAGATATATAAATAAGTAAGGTCAAGGAATTTATACCTCTAAATTATTTTTCACAAATAATTTCAAAAGTTATAAGAAAAAAGTTTCAACGGGCCATGTGTCTTAGTTCGTATAACATGATATTTTAAATTTAGGCCATTCATAATTATCTGCTCTTACTGTATTTGCTGTATGCTTATTTATTTCTGTGCTCATCCCCCAATCAAATGTGAACTTCAGTCCAGAGTCCTATCTGACCTATACAATAGACCTGTCCTCTATTGTATACTCAGAGCTTAGCACAAACAAGACACTTAAAATGTGTTCAATAAATATTTGTTGAGTGTATGTATTACCTCCAGTCTTTATAACAATCTTACAAGTTGGAGAGTACTATCTTTTCTTTTTTAGAACAATTGGGTTTCAGAGAAGTGACATCTCTAAAGTAAAGAAACTGAGATATGATTTTAAATCCTGCCTTGTTTTATGCCAATGTAACTGGTTAATCATATTGTACCACAGTTACTGTCAAAACTTGGTGAATATTCAATGATTGCAAATTTCTATACCTCTGGCTGTTTTTCTACAGTGATTAGCCATACAGACTTTTTTTTTTTTTTTTTTTTAAGGCATGCTTATTTTTTTAGGGTGCAAGACTTCAGAGAGTGGAAAGGAAACTTAGGCAACAGGCAGATGGTGGAATATTCAAAAATGAAAAATTAACACAAGAAATATTTAAAGAAAAAAGAGGACACAGTGAGAATATGTGCCTGACATTTATAGCTAGTTTTTGTTGACTTGTAGAGCAGTCTCCACAAAGAGATTCTAGGCATATATTCTTGTAGCATTTTAGTTATAGACAAGGATGATTTTTCAAAAGAATATTAAATATTAGAATACATTTCTAATGGAGGTCTCTTGGAAAAACAAAATTAGGAGACAGGTCTTCCATTCAGTTTTGTCAAGACTCTTGGCATAGATATGCCGTGATCAGTAGACGTCTAAACTGAAAGCTTTCTCAAATGTGCACTCTGGAATACATACTATTTACTTCGTGATTTTAGAGACACACTGTTTGGTGCCTCAGTTCTTACATCAGGGAAAGCAAGCCAATATATAAAGAAATTTACTGAATATGAACAAACCATACTATAGAAATTAGGTCCATGCCTATTAAGAACCTAAAACTTCAACAAATTGAAAGCAGACTGTATATGAACCAAGTAATATGATGATGCAAAAGAGGGGAATTTTTATGAAAAGAACAGACCAACTCTGTCTGTCTTGTAACTGTATAATTTAAAGCCAAGATGCAGATGGAGCATTTTGTTTTTATTTACTCTTAGCAAATAGGTTGGCAAAGTTGTTCAAAATTATTAAGAAATGGTATCTCTGGCTAGAATGTGATTATGTCACCATTTAGATGTTCTCCTGAAACACATTTAAGTCTTATCGTCTTTGGGGTCTAAAGTTCTTTGATCTTGTGATTTGGGTTCTTGAAGTTGGTGGAAAAGCATTCACGGAGTTAAAAAAGGAAATCAAATCTGGTGGATGGGTTAAAACAAAATGCAACAAAATGACTAATGACACTTCCCTTCTCCTTTTCTCTGCACTAGCCAAGATCATCAAGGCCTTATTTCATCATGGATGGTGTGGGCAGGGCGTATTGGGTCTGAATGTTTGTACTTATGCAGTAAAATTGAAAAAGATAAATATCCCTCACTACATGGGAGATAAAAACACATTAGGGGAACATATTCACACACATAGACGATATCCCTGACAAGCTGGGTCCCCCAAAACTATACTGGATCAGAAAGAAATTTGGTCATGAACAGTGAAAGAAATATTCTGAGGGCCTGGACACTTAAAATTCATCTTTGTGGATGCAGATGTTTAGCTACTTTTCTATGAATCCAAGTAGCAGAGGGTTCTTGACTGGTTAGAATTCACTGCCAGGGCTGCAAGGCAAAGTTTTTCTTAATAATAAAGAAGTGATGTAAAGCCTTTGCATTACATATAGACATAACTAATAAATGATTACAAGTCCTTATTACAGAAGGATTGAAAAGGACACAATTAAGGAGACTGATTGGTTACTTCTGTGATAAACCAGGAGGTAGATGATGGCAGCCAGCATGGAGGAAGTGGCATTCTGGATGAAAATGAATAGCTGGATTCAAGAATCAGTGAGGAGCTGGAATGAAGGGGACCCATCTGTGGAGGATGAAGAAGAGAGAGGAGTCGAGACTGGAAATGGGACATTTGGTTTGGGCACAAGATGGATGGGATAGATGAGATGAATGGAAAGCCATTCTCTGAGACAGGAAAGAAAAGGAACAGGGGGAGGTTGTTGTGGAATTGCAAATGGTGGAGAGTTGAATTAACCAGATTTTATGAATATGTTTTTATTTAGTGGCACCTCTTTTAAAAATAGAGAAATAGCCTGCATGGGATGTATACTTCAATCATTCTTAGAAACCTATCTTTCCCTATCTAATAGTGAACATTAAATTTGGATTTGAAAAGGGGGGAATGTAAGAAACGCTTTTAAGCCTTCAAGTTGTAAAGAATTATACTGTATCCTGCAATCTCCATTATCTCATGATATTACCATCCTAAACCTATAAGGTGAGTAATTATATCATTATATTCGAGATGCTATCCAGTAACTTTACTCTCTTTGTTCAGGTCATATAGCTTGCTGGCATTTGAAGTACTGCCATATAAAACAGGAATGAGGCTTGCGGTGTTTTGTTCCTGACAAAACTCCTAAAATAAGTGAATTCAAATTTGGGGTAGGTTGCTTAGACACAATGTAGAAGAGCAATATCTAACAATTAAAACTATCTAACAATGGTGTTTGGCTTTCGTAGGAATCAGAGAACAAAGGGAATAACTATATGTCAGGATTGCTGTAGGTGAAGAAACTTTCTTCATGGGGTGGAGGACAGGATTAGATTATCTCTAAATCCAGATTTAAAATTCTAGTGGCCATACCCCAACTTCTTTACGTATTTACTATGTGTGAGACAACATGGTAAAAGCTTTTCACAAATGATTTTATTAATCCTGCTGAAAATTCCATGAGGTAAATATTATCTTCACTTTGCACTTGAGGAAACTGAAGCACAGGAAGGCAGGGGAAAAAGTCCAAATTGTCACATGGCTCTTACATGTTGGAGCCAGACTTTCACCTGAGTTGGCCTTATCAGAGGAGTGTCTCAGCCTCAACACTATTGACATTTCGATTCGAAATATTCTTTGCCGTTAGGGCTGCCCACAGGATATCTAACAGCATCCCTGACTTCTATCCACTGGCTGCCAGTAGCACCTCCTTTCCTAAATTGTGACGACCAAAAATGCTCTAGAGTCTGTCAAATGTCCCTTGGCAGCAAACTTGCCCTCAGTTGAGAACCACTACCTTACTATTCTGCCTGAGTCCAAAGCTGTCTGTCACCTCTGCTCTTTGCACCCTGCGAATCCCTTGTTCTTCATGTAGAGTTCTCTCATCTTTCTGCCTAAACATTTCTTTCAGTAATATGAAAAGCCTGCCCTGGTTCTACGATTCTTTCAATTCATTCTTCAAGAAAGCAGAAAGCTCTCCGTAGCATAGAAAAATGAGTTCAAAAAGGAAGCTACTCCATAGATGACTGCTCTTACCATCATTGTTGAGATTATTATTGACCAATGTGGTGGTAGAAGTAAGGGTGGAACTCTGAGGGGCCCAGAGGAGCAGGTCTTTTCCAAGCCGTGGCCAGAAGCGCTGGGAAGTTTGTTGGAGTCTGAGCAGAGTCGAAGGATGAGTGGGCGGCGGCTAACGAAGGGAAGACAGATGATCCCCAAGGAAGCGACAAGTAAAGGTTCAGAGTCTAATGAGAACATGGTGCAGTGAGAGAACCACAAGCAACACTGGATAAAAAATGGTGGTCAGGGACGTCCCTGGCGGTCCAGTGGTTAAGACTCCATGCTTCTACTCAGGGGGCACAGGTTCAATCCCTGGTCGCGGAACTAAGATCCTGCATGCCTTGCAGCATGCCCCCCCCCAAAAAAAAAGGATGGTGGGCTTAGGGGAGGTGACTGCCTGAGAGGAAACCAGTCATGAGTGTGTTTTTTTATAATCTCACCCTTGGTTTTCAGCATTTGGAAGAGTAGTTTCTAACCTTGGCTGAATATTGGAAACACCTGAGGACCTTTAAAATCTAACTTATGTCCTTACCCATCCCCAAGATGTTTTATTTAATTGGCCTGGAGTGAAGCATGGCTCTCCCAGAAAATAAATTCATGTTTTCCAAAATGTGAGAGTACTAGGTACCTGACCTGTGAGAAGAAGAATCTCTCTCTCTCTTTCTGTCACAAGGCATTTTGGGTCTAGGAACTCTAGAGCTCAAAACATTATTGAACCCCAAAGTCCCAGTCCATCTCCCTCCTTCCTCCCCTCCCCCTTGACAATCACGAGTCTGTTCTCTATGTCTATGAGTCTGTTTCTGTTTCGTAGATAAGTTCATTTGTGTCATTTTTTAGGTTCCACGTATAAGTGATATCATATGATATTTGTCTTTCTCTTTCTGACTTACTTCCCTTAGTATGATAATCTCTAGGTCTATCCATGTTGCTGCAAATGACATTATTTCATTCTTTTTGTGGCTGAGTAGTATTCCATTGTATATATATATATGTACTAGATCTTCTTTATCCATTCCTCTCTCAATGGACATTTATGTTGCTTTTGTCTTTTGGCTATTGTGAATAGTGCTGTTATGAACATAGTTTGGGGTTTGTAGATGCAAACTATTACATTTAGAATGGATAAACAACAAGGTCCTAACATATAGAACAGGGAACTATATTCAATATCCTGTGATAAACCATAATGGAAAAGAATATAAAAAAAAGAATGTCTACATGTGTATAACTGAGTCACTTAGCTGTACAGCAGAGACAGGCACAGCATTGCAAATCAACTAGACTTCAATAAAAATATATAAATAAATAAAAATAAATATTAAAATTTAAAAACCTTATTGAATTTGTAAAATGAAAGAAATGGAGTTATACCACATATAGATGAAAGCATTCAATGACCTTCATTTGTTTAGTTAATTCAGTCAGCAAAAGCTAAAGAGAACCTCTGTGGTTCTACTCCTCTAGGCTCTGCAGATATAGCAGTAAACAAAAAAGCCAAATTCCTTCCTTTTAGATATCTTACATTTTAGAGAGAGATTCAGAATATAAACAAATTGGCAGATTGTAATATGTTAAATAATGAAAAGGTTCTTGAAGGAAAATAAAGCACGAGTAAGGGGAAAGATAGTGACTAGGGATGTATTTGAGACAGGAATATTAGAAATGGCCTCCACGGAGATGATATTTGGGTGAAGACTTAAGTGCGGTGAAGGAGAGGCTTCTGAGGCCATGTGGAATAGGAAATCTAAGGGCAAAGGACCTAAGGCTAGCATGTTCAAGGAAGAGCAAGGAGACCAGTGTGACAGTATGGACTAAGCAGTTACAAGTAGGAGATGAGGTTGACATATTGTGAAGGACAGATCATGGTAAGATATGGATTTTGTTCTAAGCATCATGGGAAGATAATAGAAGATTTTGAGCAGGGAAATGACATAAACAGATTAAATTTTTAATTGGGTTACTTGGTTTGTTGTGTAGGGAACAGAGTAGACTTTATCAGGTGAGAGTGGAAAAAAAGAGGCCAGTTAAAAAAAACAACAACAACAACAAAAAAAAAACTATTGGTTTGGACCAGGCAAAGGATAATTGGTTGTGGAGTAGACTGGGAGGTGGCACAGGAGGTGATGAGAAAAGGTCAGTCTTGTGAAGGTCCGTAGAGTGAAAGTGTGAAACTACCAGGTTTAGCTATTTCATGATGAGTTTGAAAATAATGTAGGAGTGGGCACATTTCAGTGTGCGGATGTGAATGAAGAGCTTGGTTTTGGAAAAATTAGTATTTAATCCCTGATAGGCATCTAAGTGAAGATGCCAAGTTGGAAGTTGGATATTTGAGTGTGAATTCAGGGAGAGATCAGGGCTGGAAAAATAAATTTGAGAATTATCAATTTACAGATAACGTTTAAAAATCATGACTCTCAATCAGGAAGAAGTCTGAAAACTGAGCCCTTGGGTCCTTCAGCACTCAGAGATTAAAACCCTAACCCACAATGTGACGGTGTTTGAAGGTGAGGTCTTTAGGGAGGTGATTAGTTAAGATGAGGCCAAGCGATTAGAGTTCCCATGATGGGATTAGTGTCCTTATAAGAAGAGGAAGAGATCAAAGTGTTCTATCTCTCTCCCTCTCTCTCTCCACCATGTGAGGACACAGCAAGAGGGCAGCTGTCTGCAAGCCTGGAGGAGGGCACTCATCAGGAATCAAATCTGCGAGCACCTTTGTCTTGGACCTCCCAGCCCCCAGAACTGTGAGAATAAAATGCTTGTTTTTTAAGTAACCTTATCTGTTATTTTGTTGTAGCAGCCTTAGCAGACAAAGACACCTAAGGTTTCTTGTCATGAGGTCAATGTCACAGTCTGTCATGTTCCATTCTCTGAGGATGGTCCAGAGCATGCGCAGAGAGTCTAATTTCACCAAGGTAGGGTTTTTCCATTTAGGTACGGAGGTAGAGGCAGAATAATGGCTCCACCAAGTTGTCCTCAGCCCAGCCCTGGGCACTGTGATTATGTTAGGTCACGTGGATAAGGGAAACTAAGGCTGCAGATAGAATTAATTTTGTCAATCAACTGACCTTGAGATGGAGACAACCCTGGATTGTTGGAGTGGACAAATGTCATCACAAAGGTCCCTATAATGGGAGATACAGAGAGTGTAAACATAAAGAGTGATGTCATATGAGACCTGCTCAACCATCGATGACTCAGGATGGAAAGGTGCCCTAAGTACAGGAATGCAGGTGGACTTTAGAAGCTGGAAAAAGTAAGAAACCAATTCTCCCATAGAACCTCCAAAAAGAAACACAGCCCTGATGACACCTTGGTTTTAGCCTGTGAGACCCATTTTCATTTTATGTCCAAGGGACAGAATTGGAAGATAAGGAATTTGTATTCTTTTAAGGCACTAAATTTGTGGTAATTTGTTACAGTAGTGATAGGAAAATAATCTAAGTACCTGGAAAGAGAGAGAGGCAAGCATGTGATTATAATAATAGAGCATGAAATATAAATGGTATATGGAGGGACATGAGACCAGGAGGGGATTGATGACAGATAAAGAAGGGTAGGTAGATCCTTCCTAAGGTAGAATCATTCTGCATTAGAGTTCTCAGTGAGGTGAAAGCATTTTGAGAAAGGGGGCACCAGAAAGAGATGAAGAGCTGAAAAGATAGGAGGTGTTGATCAGAAAAGGAGAGGTTTGAAGCTGATATCTTGGGGTGGGGGGAGAAGGCAATTATTAGTAATGGTCAGGTCTAAGCTATGACCGTGTAGTTGGATAAGTTGAGGTGTGAGGAGAATGAGATCTTGAAAAGAAGATGGGCTATTGGATAGATCCACTTACCTGAATACAAAAATCACCAGATAAGGATGACAACAGTAGTCATGGAAAGAAAATTCATGAGGCATTTGCTAAAATATTTAGTAAGTAAAAGGGAAGTACCCAGGAGTTCTGTATTCAAGGTGTAAAGTAGCAGATGATGTAGCCCAATTGTGTCTTTTTCAAAGGATGAGACGCTTTAGACAGAAAAGAGGATAAATAGTTGGGAAGTGCCAATAAAGGGTAAGGAGGACATCTACCCCACCCCCACAGACCCACA
Organism: Kogia breviceps; assembly: GCF_026419965.1. Taxonomy (NCBI): domain Eukaryota; kingdom Metazoa; phylum Chordata; class Mammalia; order Artiodactyla; family Physeteridae; genus Kogia; species Kogia breviceps. The sequence continues at coordinate 66,636,351 of NC_081326.1, forward strand.
AATTACGTGGGAAGCAAGACTGACTCTGATTGATAAAGCTTCATGAGAAGCAATATCTCCAGGTTTAGGTTATAGAGGAATTGCTAATGACAGACTGTGGGTTCTTGAGTACATTATGGAAAGGTTTGGGGAATCAGGGACAGTGTGAGATGGGTCAGATTAGGGAAAGTGCACTTTTATTGGGTTGAGGACCAGGTAACGATGTGTGGGTTTGTCTTAAATAAGTCTACATATTCAATGACATTCTAACCAATTTTTCAGTAGAGTTTTTTTTTTTTTTTTCCACAGATCTTGACAAAATGTTACTTAAAATTCATACGGAAGAATAGTTGTTCAAGTAGAGCTAAGAAAATTCTGCCAGAGAGCAAAGATGTTATACTTACCCTAGCAGACATAAGGACTTATTTTTAAGCCACACTAATTAACACAGTGTAGGATTGATCAACAGAACTCAGCATGCAGAGACAGACCCTGGCATATAAGGAAATTGGTGAACTGATATACAAACTAATGGGGAAAATGGGCTTTTCAAAAATAGAGTGTGGACAAGTGAGCATTCCCTATGTGAAAAATTAAATCTCAAACTCATGCCATATTAACAATATATTCCAGGTAACTTGGACATTGAAGACCCAAATGATAGAGAAAAAACTTCAAAGCAATTTGAAAAAAATATGTATATAAAACATGTGTGTGTGTGTGTGTATGTGTATTTTATTGTTGGGAAATAATTCTTAAATAAGACACAATATCTTGTCTTTTTGATAAGATGATCCTGCTCATCAGAGAAATAATGACATGATTTTCTGGTCAACCAGAACCCAGCGTCCTTGCCAAAGAAATAGCTATATGTATAAGAGGGTGGCAGCTAAGATTTTCCTATCTTCTTTTAACTAGTGGATCTACTCCACTTCATGTAGCATTTACTGTGACAGCTACAAGTTGGGATTCTTAGTTGCTGAAGTACTATAGTAAGTGAAATTTATTTTCAAATTCTTGCAAGAATTTGAGAGTCATGGTTTTCAGTGTTGGGAGATTTTGAGTTTTTGTCTCATTATATATCAGAATGATTTCAGGAGAAGACAGAGGAAAATATGTCAAGACCTCATATGTTATTTTAGAGCAGAAGTTCCTTGAATAGAATGTCAGGATGATCTGGGAATACCCAGTGAAGAGGAGGACTTTAGGTGGAATAAATGCATTTAAGACTTGTCAACCTGGAATGGAGGAGACAGTGGTTGGGTGGGGCTGGCCCTCAGACAAGGCCTGTTACCCCTTTTGGCCTCAGCTAATTAAGTGACAATATTTCTTGCCTTACCTAACACACAAGGTTTTTGGGAGAGTCAAAATCACTGGAAAAAACTTCTTAAAACATAGTTATTGTTTGCAAAATAAGCAGCAGGCCCAGGGTGAGAAATCAAGACGTACAAGACCTACCCCGACCCTCAGCGGGCATCCAGTTGGGAAGGCAGACCTGAAAAATGCTACCAGGCAGCCTTAGGTGAAGTAAGAAACAGAAACAAACAAATAAACAAACAAAACACAGAGTCATCAGGGTAACAAATCTGGAAGTTCTTTTTAGACCACAACTGTTTTCCAAAGTAAAGGACAGCTTTGGTCATCATGATAATGTTACTAATGTTAGATTATGCTACTTACTTTATATTACATAATGTTGCTTATGTCAAGTAGCCGGGACATGAATAAAATCTGCTGCTCTTTTCTGTATTCTAAAGTATCAAAAGTCAGTTTCCTTGACAGATTACAACATATATGTCTGTTACCTTTGGATGAATCACACCCCTTGCCCAAGAAAGCAACTTACTAAGTCTCCGTGGAGAGAAGGATGCTAACATGCCCACATCTAGGTCGACTGTACCAATTTTTCCTTTTGAAATATTGCACTGCCAGAGACAATGATCCCACTTGATGGAAAACAGATTTGCCAGTTTATAAGGCCAAAACAATAATTCTATAAAAAGCCTCAGTCATCCTAGTCAAACCACTGAAGTTGAAATGAAAATATCTTGTCTGTGTACTTCAGACATGTTTCTTACCCAGCAGTCAGCATCTCACCCCCTCCTTCTACTTGGGCCAAAGGGACAATCTGTTCCCAACAGCCTGAGAAATCTTTTTGTCATTTTGCAAACTTGCAAAAAAAAAAAGACACCAAGTGCTTGGCTTTGTGCGAGAAGAGAGTTTGCTGAAAATTTTCACATGTTTTTCTCTCCTTGCATAAATTTTCAGTGTTGCACTCTTTCAGGGGGTATGGGAATTAGTCCAAGTGTCTAATTGGTTGATGCTCCCTATTGCTTTGAACAACATTGTACAAACCTATCAGCCAACTGACTTTGTTAAACACTGGCCGTGGATACATAGACACTTTGCAAACAGAATAAGAAGAACCAAGATAAGCATCAGCCATAGGATCTTCCCTAAAAAAGGTTAACGGTTATGTTGGGAAGGTGTGATTTGTAGTCAAGGAACTATTTCAGCGGTAGTACCTGAAACAATGTTGTATAGATACATTGTGCATATCATAAACTAAAACCAAATGAAGATAGGTAATCTGGCTTGAATTACTAAACTAATAAAGAATCAGATCATTTCAACTCAGATTCCCTTCCCCATATGGCAGATGGGAAAACTGAGGCTCTGGGACGTCTAGAGCCTTGTCCATGACCAATTATCTAGTTTGAGGAAGAGAATCTAGTTTCCTTCTTGGTCCTTTGTTTTTCTTTACCTGTCTAAATCTTACATTCATCAGGACAAACAAACTTAAAACCCATCAACCTGATTCACTTCCCTTCTTTTTCTTTCAGTTTCTTTGATCTTTTTCAGCCCATATTTTCTGTACAAATGGCATGGCAGCTAATCATGTTCTGCTTTTGATACCTTTTCAATTGCCTTGATGTTGCATAGTAATTCTTTAAGTGTTTAATTCTTATCTACCCTGTGAAGATAGAAATTATGTCCTTTTCATTTATTCTATAGGATCTTGCAAGTTGCCTGGCACACAATAAATATTCAAAAGTATTTATTGTTGAATAGTCTACTTCTTTTTCTACTAATTCATGCTGAAATGGTCACGCTTAGAGTTCAGAATAGACCTTAGAGATGGAGTTACAGAGAAGAAAACTGAGGCCTAGAGGAAGTAAATGGCTTTCCACACCCTCCCCAATGGGTAACAGATGAGGACTGAACTCTCTACCATCTCATTTTCAACCCAATGCTCTTTCTATTATTTTCAATTGTGCCAGCTATGAAATAACCCACTAAATCTGGGGAATACTTGCAATTCTCCAAATTCGTTCTCTATACCCTCTGTCTTACTAAATAAATACACAGGAGATTTTTGACCAATGGACTTGTCATCAGGAATCTAGCTCTGACAACACCCATCATGAAGCTAAAGGAAGTTGCCTCTGTCCCCAAATACATCCTGGTGTCAGGGGACTGATCCTCATGGCCATCTGAAGGCTGAGAGGCCATTGATGAGCTCAGCCAGGGGTTCATCAGAGACTCATAACGCTGGCTGGCAAAGACTTCATTCTCTTTTTCAGTAACTCTGGCCATCATCACTGCCATAACCAAGAGAGGCCAGAAGAGGCAGAACAGTCAGAGCTCGAGAATCGGCAGCCAGTGGGCCATATGGAAATGTTTGAGGATTAGGAACAGTGCCACATGTGCTCAGCTCACTCTGGGTGGGGCATTTATCCCCCTGCAGTGAGGAGGAAATCTCCTGCAGTGACTCACTTGGGAGGAAACAAGCAGGGCCTGAGTCAGACCGACCCCAAACCCCATCACTTTCTGGAAGTGGGTAGCTGTGACCACATATGACCAATTAACCATGGAGCACATATCAGGTACCATTGCTCTAATGAAGCTGCTGTGGATGGACATGAGAGAAGTAAAGTTACCTGAAGTCAAGAAAGAACAAAGCATTTCTTCCCCATCATAATTGACTACCTACTATGAGCTAGTGCTATCCATATTTATTTCTCTTAATTCTCGCAATAACCCTATGAGGTAAGCATTATCCTCAAGTAACAGATAAGGAACCTGAGGCTCATCAAAATAAGAATCTACATGGAAGGTTAAAAACAAGTAGCAGTGGGCTTCCCTGGTGGCGCAGTGGTTGAGAGTCCGCCTGCCGATGCAGGGGACACGGGTTCGTGCCCCGGTCCAGGAAGATCCCACATGCCGCGGAGTGGCTGGGCCCGTGAGCCATGGCTGCTGAGCCTGCGTGTCCGGAGCCTGTGCTTCGCAATGGGAGAGGCCACAACAGCGAGAGGCCTGCATACCGCAAAAAACAAAACAAAACAAAAAAAAACAAGTAGCAAGAGTGGGATTTGAACTCAGGTCTATCTCTCTGGCACAAAGCTCATGCTGTTTCCGTTCTGCTGGCAATGTGTGTACTAGTCAGTGTTCAAACAGAAGCAGAAACACTATTTATTGTAAATCTGTATATAATAAGGAATTTGTTACAAGGATTTGACCTTGCCCAGTCATGCAGCTGGTGAAATAATTTCTGTAAGGCTATTGTCTTTGCATTTAATGCCAGACCTTGAAGCCCACAAGGCAGGCATTGGTGAGGAAAAGTTAAGGGCAAGGGCAAGCCAGAACCCCAAACACAAGTTGGAACCCAAGAAAGATGTGCTGAAATCCATGTCAGTTCTCACTGCCTCTGACCTTGATGGGGTGGGTGTCTCACAGAAAGTGGCTCACACCTTGCATCACAGAGCAAACTACACACACCTGGCCCAGAAGACGGACAAGCTTAGGAAGGAATTGGGGGAGGCTGGAGCAGTTGTTCGCCCAACTATTGCTTCATGATGACAAAGCGAGCCAGCAGATAAGGGCTGTCCTGGGCAACCTACCATACGGTGCTGTCACCCTTCAAATCTTGCATAAGAATCTCTGTTGGGTCCACACTAACTAGAAACATTCTGGAAAAAATTCTGGGAAACTTAGTTTAGCCTCCCCAAATTAACACATTGTAAAGCCACCATAATGTTTTTTGTAGTGATAGGGCTCCGGTGTGGTCCTAAATATCTTAACCAGACGACATTGGAATCCAATAAACTTGACCTCCTGGTAGCCTTTCTTGGATCCTAAAATAGGTCTTGAGTCGTTTTACTTTGTGTTACAACCTATTTCTTTGCTTTCCAATCCTGTTTCCAATGTCCCTGGCTCCTGTCTACTGCCTAGAACATTGCATTTAAAAGGTCCAATTGCTCCTCTGGTACTAACCTGGTTTCTTCTAAATCTCTATTTGCTCTCCCGTCTTGGATCACAGCTGCTTTAGGCTGTTATTATTACTGTTGTTATTGTTATTTTTATTGTTAGAGGGCTTTAGTTCCCAGGAGACATTTATGACCAACTTTGTATTATGCTGTTTGCTTTCCCTTCTCAGTTCACCAAACAGAGAAGCCCTATAAGGAGCAGAATGTAATGTCACTCCAGGGGACCAATTTGTACAGAGGAGTACAAATCCCACTTGTACCTCACAGAGGAAAGAGCTTCAGATACAGCTTTTATAAACAGACCCTTGGATCTTAGTGAGGGGATTTGAAAAGTCAAACATGCTGGAGCCATGACTATAAAAGTAAAATTACAAGGCTCAGGAACCTTTCCAGAGACAGGCTTATTTCAAACACTGCTATCTCATAGGTGTTATTCTTAGCAGAACACGGGCTCATGTTGGCTTTCATTTCGACATCCAGCTGAGGCGAGAGTCACGCAGTAGCTTCATTAGGCTGCTGAGGAGTTCATTACAACACAATCCCGGATTTTCCTGGAGTCTTATCATGGCCCGTGAACCCATCTCCTTCCTCGCCCTAAAGGGCTCATTCATTTCTTAGTGGATTTGTTTATCCAATCAGTAAAAATGGTGCTTATGCTGTGCCAGGGACTGTGCTGGGTCCAGAAAATACAAAGACAGATAAGACAGAGACCCCACTATTAAGGACTTAGAAATAAGATAGAGAGAAGGGAAACCAACACACTTAACAATGTGCTGTGGATGCTGCAGCAGATGTCTGGACAAGGGAGTGATGGGAACCAAAACAGAGAGAGAACAATTCACTGGGCATGAAGACGGGTGTAGTTAAGCCTTCGCAGAGGACGTAGATATTAAACAATCACTGAATGATGTTTATTGCTTATTTTTGCTTTTACTTCTCTTTTAGATTTTTTTTTTTAATTGAAGTATCGTTGATTTACAAAGCTGTGTTAGTTTCAGGTGTACAGCAAAGTGACTCAGTTATACACATATACATATAACAAATGCGGAAATATTTGACAACCTTATGAAATCAAACACATCTCATCCTCCAAGGCGTTTTGATTCGGAATCTGGGGTGCTGTCCTCCTTCACATTAGCTGTTCCTCATTATCCTCTACTGTTCCTCTATCGGAACTTAATAAGCGTATTTGAAAGGCAGTGCAGCAAAATACCCATGTGCAAATCCCAACTTTGCAATTGACTACCGTGTCTCCCCAAGAGAGTCGTTTAAACCCTTTGTGCCTTATTTCCTCAGATGAAAATCGGGGACCATAAGCGTACCTACCTTACAGGGTTGTTGAGAGGATGAATGGAATGTCAATGGAAAACACGTAGAATATTGTTGGTGTCTGGTCAGCATTATAGAAATGTGTATCGTTAATAAGACAGTTCCTTTTTTAATTTGATGTGGAGACAAGAGCAATGTTTTGGAATTAAACTTTCTACCATCCTCTCACTTCCAAGACTGGAAGATCTCCCAGAGGCACTGTGACTTCGGACAAGTCACTTAATCTTTTGGGCCTCAGTTTACCCATCTATATAAATTTAAAACTTAAAGAATACCTACTATGTGTTCAGCAGCCTTTAAGCTCTTCATAAACATTATCTCTTTTTTTTTTTTTTTTTTTTTTTTTGCGGTACGCGGGCCTCTCGCTGCCGTGGCCTCTCCGGTTGCGGAGCACAGGCTCCGGACGCGCAGGCTCAGCGGCCATGGCTCACGGGCCCAGCCGCTCCGCGGCACGTGGGATCTTCCCGGACCGGGGCACGAACCCGCGTCCCCTGCATCGGCAGGCGGACTCTCAACCACTGCGCCACCAGGGAAGCCCCATCACCTCATTTTATCCTCACAATAGCTCATCGAGGTTCACTCTGTCATTTATATTTGCGAATGAAGAAAATGAGATATAAGTGCCTGTCTCCAGAGGCCATGAGCTCAATACCTCAGCTGTACTCAAGGAGAGGGCTAGACCTGGCCTTCACTCTTATCACACGTAGGGAGCTCTGAGCACGATGATTTATATTTACCAACTCATTCAGTTCTCAGAATCACGGCCCCCCACACGGTGGTATCATTTTTCTCCCATTTTATAGATAAGCAAACTAAGAGAGGGTAAGCAGCATGCTGTGTGTAACAGAGCTAATAACTGGAGGAACCCTATTTGCTCCCAGGTCTATCTGAGTCCAACACTGGTGTCTTTCCCTACTGAGTTGGTTATGCTACTTCTCTCCAGGTGGGGATGAGGTGAGGGAGGGATCACGTACACACGCATTTACAAATGATTCTGCAAATAATCCCAGGAGATTTACAGTTTTTCTGAAGGTCATTCATATATCTGTGGAAGTTTGCCACGAATTGTTTTCATTCCAACTTTTACATAACTCTGACCAAGAACACTTATTAATCTTTAACTCTGTTGTCTTTGCTGGGCAAGCAGACCTTCTCGAAGTTCACGCGTTTTCTCTAAGAGATGTTGACATTAACCTTGCACTCCCATCAGCCTCAGTCCTTCCTGAATATTGCTGGGCCTCGGGTCATCTCTCCAAGATCTGGGTCCTTGAACTCAGGGAATTCTAAGGTTCTTCCTGGTCTAAATTTCTGTCTCGCAAGCTAGAGGTTCCCTCCAAGTCAAATTCAGTAATTTATCACCTTAGCTCTTCCATTTTTATTCCCAAAGAAGACATTCCTGTACTTTTTTACCTTCGATCAGGGGTTGGCAGACTATAGCCCATAGGCCGAATCTGGCCTTCTATTATTTTGCAAATAAAGTTTTATTGGAACACAGCTACCCTCATTGGTTGACGCATTGCCATGGCTGAGTCTCAGACTGCATGGTCCACAGAGCTTAAAATATTTACCATCTGGCCCTTTACAGAAAGAGTTTGCTCACCAACCCCCTGTCTAAGCTTATAAGCATTCAGTGCCCCAGAAATGTATCTCGCCTCCTTTTGAATGGAATATGGGAGGCAGTGTGGTAAAATGGTTAGGACCCAAAGACTGGAATCAGACTGCTTTGAATTAAAACCACAAAACAATGCTTTGCCAATTCCGCCAGCTGTGCAAACACAGAAACATCCCAGAGTTGAGTCTTTTTCGTGTGTAAAGTGGAGATGCTGTGATGGTGGCTGGGGCAGGTGCGTGCACTACGTAAGGATATGCATGGAGCAATTATGGCAGAACCTGGCCCCTGCAAGGCCTTCCCCCTTTATTAGCTTTTATGATGATAATATCGAATCATTGCTGATACAGGTCTTGAATCCACTTCCTCTTCCCTGTCACCACCAGTGCCCTTTTTCAGACACTTTTCACCATTTACGCCATTGGTCTCTTGCTCCACGCCAATCCATTCCGCAGGGCAATGAGTTTCATTCCTAAAGCATAACTAGCTGTTTTACTCTGGCTTAAGAACCTTTAAGAGCTCTCTACCACTTACAACAGCTTGAAAATTCCTCAGTGCCTATTTCTCTAAAACATAGAAAATCCCAGCTTGCTTCCCCTGACATTTTACTTCTGCTCTCCTTTCTCCCATGTACAGCTCCCACTCAAGCTATACAAAGTACTCCCCACTTCAATCCTGACACTGTCCTCGAGTAAACCCTCCTTCTTCACCTGGAGTGCCCCGCTCACCTCCCTTTGTCTGCCTTTTGAAATCTTACCCTTTCTGAATGGTCCCAGCATTGGTTATATATGGAAGTAGTAGGAGATCAATTCTTGAAATTCAGTAAAAACTTTAAGTTTTTTAAAAACTTTTTGTTTTATATTGGAGTATGGTCGATTAACAATGTGGTGATAGTTTCGGGCATACAGCAAAGTGATTCAGTTATGCATATACATATATCTATTCTTTTTCAAGTTCTTTTCCCATTTAGTCTGTTACAGAATATTGAGCAGAGCTCCAGGTGCCATACAGTAGGTCCTTGCTGGTTATCCATTTTAAGTATAGCAGTGTGTACATGTCAATACCAAACTCCCTACCTAAAAAAACCAAAAACTAATCATTCAAAAAGAGTCGTGTACCACAATGTTCACTGCAGCTCTATTTACAATAGCCAGGACATGGAAGCAACCAAACTGTCCATCGACAGATGAATGGATATAGGAGATGTGGCACATATATACAATGGAATATTACTCAGCCATAAAAAGAAACGAAACTGAGTTGTTTGTAGTGAGGTGGATGGACCTAGAGTCTGTCATACAGAGTGAAGTAAGTCAGAAAGAGAAAAACAAATACCGTATGCTAACACATACATATGGAATCTAAAAAAAAGAAATGGTCATGAAGAACCTAGGGGCAGGACAGGAGGAAAGACGCAGACCTACTAGAGAATGGACTTGAGGACACGGGGAGGGGCAAGGGTAAGGTGGGACGAAGTGAGAGAGTGGCATGGACATATATACACTACCAAATGTAAAATAGAGAGCTAGTGGGAAGCAGCCGCATAGCACAGGGAGATCAGCTCGGTGCTTTGTGACCACCTAGAGGGGTGGGATAGGGAGGGTGGGAGGGAGACACAAGAGGGAGGAGATATGGGAACATATGTATATGTATAGCTGATTCACTTTGTTATACAGCAGAAACTAACACACCATTGTAAAGCAATTATACGCCAACAAAGATGTTAAAAATTAAATAAATAAATAAAATAAAATAGGACAATTGAAATTTTTAAAAAGGTTTACGTACAGTTGGTGTTTAATAAATGCTTTCTAAATAAAATTTAAGAAAAATATTTTATCTTAAAATTCAGGGATCCAGAATTCCCTAGGAATCTCCTCCTAGGTGGAAACCATAATCATCGTAGGTTTTTCCACTAAGTTTTCATGATTCTCTCGAAGGGGACACACTGCCTTTTTTTCCTTTCCGGAAATTCTTCCCGCTGCCGGAACTCCTTCCCTCCACAAAGCCCTGCACCGTGGTGTGGAAAGCGCTGCTCCTGCTGCAGAATGGTGGGGGCGGGTAGCATGTTTCTTGCAGCAAAGACAAAGACTAAATTGTTTCTTGCCTCTCCTCAGAATAAAATGATGCAAGAAAAAGATGAGACAAGATGGGCCTATGTGCTTAGCGGATGGGCATCTGGACAAATGAAGGAGAATAATCACCTTTTGTTGGACAATTAAAATAGGAGGAACGGGTCAAAAGACGCAGAGACCCCTCCCTCCTTGTCTGAGTCTCGAACTTTCCTCTTCATTTACTTATCAGAGAAAGGTCTGTACTTTGGAGCTAGTAAATCTGCTTGGCAGGTAATCGCTACCCATCCACCAGCTGCTGCCTTGGCAAAAGGCGCATCGCCATCGCCATGGTAACACAGAGGCAGCAAAAGGCGAGCAGGCCTGGCCCCGGGCCAAGGTAACCCTATGGCACCGGGCTTTGTTAATAGAAAGAGAAAAGCAGGCCAGAGCCACTTGCCTCTGCCTTTGCCAATAAAGGCTGGACAGGAGCAGAGTGCAGGGCTAATTAACTGGCCTGGCCAGCTGTTGGCTGCCGCTTGCCAAATCCGACAAGTGGCCCGGGTTTTCTCTGTCCGTAACCCTTGTCATCTTCCAGGGAGGCTGGGCCCTGGGGAAACAAGGGCCTTTTCTTGGTGATGTCATCCGAGTATTTGTAGAATTTCCTCTTTGTGGGAAAGTTCTCTGACAAAGTATAAAGGGATTTAACTTCCCTCGGAAGACTCCTTGGCCTTTTGAATTTTGAAGAAAGATTTTTCTAGATAAGAAAGGAGTGTGAGGTTATGGAGGAAGTGGAGTGGTGAGGAGGATGGGTCTTCCGTATTTTAAGCCGTGCCTAATCTGAGGCAGCTTTCAGGCAGGGACATTTAACACTGCAAAATCCCTCATCAGGTGAAATAAGGCAAGGACTATCTTCAATTAGGAAAAATGGATTACCTTGGAAAGACCAGTTGTGAAGGAAAGGGAGCTAACACATTGAGTGCCTAGTAAATGACAGATGGCTCATGTGCACAAAATGCCTGCAAGATAGGTTCTGTTATCACAACTGTACAGATGAGGAAACTAAGTGTGCAAGAAGCTTGCCAAGGTCACACAGCTGACCTTGTAGCAAGGTACTATTTATTCCACAGATGAGCTGAGATTAAAGCCCAGATCGGTCCCAAGCTCATATCCTTTCTTTCAGTCCACACTACATTGACCACAATTATTCTCACAGTATTATTGATATCCCAAAGAATATCTGGTTTCATAGGAATAAATAATATGACAAACGATTTCTTTTAATTTAATTAATATGTGCATAGTAAAAGCTTTACAGAGATAAACAACTTGGCTTTCCAGGACCTATATTTAAGGTAATAATAATCCCTCCATTAAGGGCCCATGTAGTAGGCATTTTATGTATACTATCATTATGCTCCAAAATAGGGATTCTAACCTCATTTTATGAATGAAGCAACAAAGGCTTGAATTGCCTATAGGGGGAGCAAGTGAAAAAAAATTGTATGATAACAGGATTGATCAAACTGGAAAATCTGGGACACTTGGTGGGTATATATGTCTGTAGCCTCGAAGTCCTAACAAACAGGTATCGGGAGTAAAGCTAGGAGGGAAGGGCAGGGTTCCTGTGATTGAGGGATGGAGGTGGGACATGAAGAAGGGCAGAGCAAAATCTAAGACAGGTTGTCTTTTTACCCCAGAAGCACCATCTACATCCAGGAAACTGGCAGGTCTGTTCTCTCTGAAACTGGCTCATTTTTTTCCCCAAATAGAAATAGCACTTCCAGGGGGAAAGAATCAGAGCAGAATAGAGAAAGAGTTCATGACCAAAAGTGAGTGATATTCTGGTGCTTTTCATGGCCTCTGCTTGAAGCATTTACAGCCAGAGCCATGGAATGTCAGAATCGAGGAAAGGAAGGAAAAGATTAGCATTCATCACACCAGTCACTCTATTTTCCTTTTTTCATTTAATGCTATGCTCTCTGTAAGATAGATATTATCCTTTCCATGTCATATATGATAAACTAAGATGCAGAAAACAGGGAGTTAACTTACTTAAAGAAGAAATGGAGCAAGAGGACACATCTTACCTTCTTTAGTCATTGTTCTTTCTGGCTTTCCGGGATCCACTCATACATCTCATATAGTTCCGAGTCAGAAATGCGTCCCAGTGAAGCTGAGCATGAATTTACCTGGGCACAGGAAGCCAGAAGTCTAGGAAAACAGGGGCCCAAGAGAGGATCCTGCACCGTAAAGTAAAGAAGCCAGTACCTTATACGGTGCAAAGAGTGGATTTAGGAAATTAGATACCACTGAGTCAGGAAAAAGGCAAACTTAGGGATGTGCTAAGAGACAATACATTAAACCATAAATGAGTTGTGAAGTAGGTATTAAAGATAAGATTCTCAAAATGGATTGGCAGGGTGCAAGAGAGTTGCTGCAGAAGAAGATCTGGAGCAGCAGCCAGACTCAGGGTTGGCTTTCAGCTTTGTGATTTTTTAACACTTAGGCATTTCCCAAATGTCAGGCTTTATGTATATAACCTCACAGAATCCTCCCAGGAGCCCACTGAAATAGTCATGATTATTTATCTCTATTTAAAGATAAGAAACTGAGGCAAAGGGAGGTTACATAACTTGTCCATGTTTCCTGTACCTATCGTTGTATAACAAATTATCTCTAGATTTAGAGACTGAAAATGATACGTATTTTATCTCACATTTTCTTGGGTCAGGAATCAGGATATGGCATATCTGGGTTCTCTGCTTCACAGTTTCCCATAAGGCAGCAATCAAGGTGTCCTCTATGAATGGGATCTCATCTGAAGACTTGACTGGGAACAGATCTATTTCGAGGCTAATTCACATAACTATTGGCAGAATTCAGTTCCCCACTGTACAACACAAGTTGTTGGCTAGAGGTCAGCCTTATTTCTCCCACATGGCAACTTGCTTCATCAAAGCCAGCAACAGAGAAAGTTTGCTAAGAAGATGGATATCACAATATTTTGTAACCTAATAACCAAAATGATAACTGTACAGTGTTACCATATCCTACTGCTTAGAAGCAAGTTAAGGGAAGGGGATTACACAGATCCATAACTACCAGGAAGTGGGATCAATTGGGAACATCTTAGAGGATGCCTGTGCCAACTCACCAGCTAACAAGGAGCAAAGGTAAAACTTGAACTCAGGTGTTCTTTCTCTACAGTCCATGATTTTTTTTTTTTTACTTTTATTTATTTTTAAAATTCTAAAAATTAAAAAAAATTTTTTTCATGGAAAGGCATTTTATTTTAAATATAGCGGTCCATACTCGTAACTACCATTCTCTTACAGTTACTCAGCCATGTGATCCAGGGCTAATTACTTTACCTTTTCGAATGTCCATTGTCCTTTTCTATAGAATAGCCATTCATAATATCTGCATTTCAAGATTGTTGTTGGGATCAAATATAATGCACGTACAAAGCCTAATACGTTCACATTTCCTAGTGTGTCAAAGGGTACTCAAATAAACTGCAGTGGTGGTTAATACAGCTATTGTTATTTAATCAGAATAATTCAGCATAACCTGGAGGATAGGGGAGACAACCAAGGTCCCGTGGTGTAGCACAGAGGCTATACTGACCTGCGCGGAGCCATCCTTGTTATTTGGATTTTCCTTCTGCTTAGAAGCCCCATTTAATTTTACACATTTCCACTCCTCCCATTGCAGTGGGATTGATGTTCCCTTCATCATAGAATTGCCTCTGGGACTGAGCTGGACCAAAGCCTTCATGTATGGTCTATCAACGGACCATTGGTAGAAAGTCAAGGCAGACCCTGAAATATTCCAGGACACTCTTTCAAACTAATATTCTCACCTGTCCTTTTTCTTTGCCTTTCTTCCTTTCATCCTACTGTCTCACAAAGTTGTAGGAAGTTAATGTACGTCCCTGCCTGTCTTCTGATCTACTTTAAAGCTGTTTCTCCACAGCAGGACTGAGGCACATGTCTTATCCTGGACAAAGGTCCGGGATAAAGCTCCATTCATGTAGAAGCTTCTGTCACTCACCACTTGGCTGCAGAGATTGTTTCTCTAGGGTGGAAACAATGTAAGGCACAAGTTGGTGTTCACTATTTCTCTGTTGTGCCAGTTATCCTCACTCTTCTGTTAAAGAGGGAGAAAAGAAGAAAATCTCTAGGCTATAGAGAATAGCATCCTACGAGGGTCTTACAAATCTAGACTAATTGATCTTGCGTTTAATAGTCTTAGTTTTATAGAACCTCTAGAACTTCCTCAGTGATGACTCTTCCAGCCCACATTCTTGACATTGGTATCTGAACCCCCCCCCAATACACCCTAGGATCCGGGTGACAAAACCTGACAAATACTGGTTTTGGTCACCGCATTGGGAATTGGGACAGTGGAGTTTAAAAATGAAAGCATACAGCTATAGGGCTCCATCAGGTATGTTTTAGCTTAACTTCTATCTCATGCTTAATAGTGGCAAGAGACCTGGATTCCAGTCCTTGTTCTTAAACCATCATTGTGTGGTTTTGAATAAACTCTTCCCTCACCAGGAATCAATTCCTTCAGCTATCAGATAGAAAGCTTTAATCATACTCTCTAAGCATCCTGGGATTGGATTGTGAGATCACTCCTTTCTTTGCATCTGTCATTGAGTTTTCTGTGTAAAATTCTATGTGAGTCTGTACTCCAAGCTATCCTAAATATGGCAAAGCAAATCCATTTCCTGTTAAGTTTCCTTGGAAGCACAAAAAAGTAGAGATTGTGACTTCTCAGTTAAGTACATTTTTTCCCCCAGACCTACTTGAGGGAGGATGGGATGGGAACACTGTGTCAGACAAAATTAAAACGTACCACACAAGTGGAGCCCTCGGCTAATCCAAACAGACTGACGGGGGTGGATGGTCAAAGTCTGAATAATTTTAATGCAGGCATGAAGACAGGCCACACAGCTAGATCCGAATTTAAATAACCTCACTTCACACGTTGCATTTTAAAGCCCCCTCACAAGCACTCAAAAAACTTCCAAATGTTTCATTTTGAGAAGCAGATGCCACTGGATGTCGACCATTCCTCTATTGTCTTCTCCTTCCTCCCTTCCCCGGGGTTAACCGCTTGTTCTCCAGGACTGAGAATTCTGGAAGATGGGGATTCCTCTGAAGAGACAGTAAGTGTCTCACTGTCTTGGCC
The DNA here is from genome assembly GCF_026419965.1 of Kogia breviceps. Taxonomy (NCBI): domain Eukaryota; kingdom Metazoa; phylum Chordata; class Mammalia; order Artiodactyla; family Physeteridae; genus Kogia; species Kogia breviceps. The sequence continues at coordinate 66,651,788 of NC_081326.1, forward strand.
TGAATCTCATATGATATGGGCTTGGTAAGTGACATGTTCATAGGATCATCTGAGACAGTGTCCCAAGTACAGGCCAGAAGATGCAGGTGTTTGTCAGCAGCTACACGGGGCACCACCCGACTGGCCAAAACTCATTGAGCATCTCCTCGATGCCAAGAACCATTCTAGGTACCAGGAATAAAGTGGTGAGCAAAACAGTGTAATCCTTGCCTTCCTGGAACTTACTGTCTTAAATGTAGCCAGAGGAAAGATTTAAATTACCAATGAAGAAAGTAAATTGGTGCCAGTACGCTTGTCCAAAGGGTGAGGTGAGATCGTAAGTGGACAAGGAGTTCAAAGGTTCAAAGTGAGGGGGTTGATGTGAGGTGGAAGGCAATACAGGCAGAGCGAGCTGTTCAGAAGCAGGATATGGAAGAAGGTGAGAATAGTGGAGGCCCGCTTCTTGTGCAGCAAACTGAGTAATAAAAATCAGATTGTTTAGCTTTAAAGAACACTTTTGGACAGGAGAGTAGACAGTCAATAAAAACCTCCTTCTTGCTTTGTCTTTTATTCTGCCAAACCAGATATACTTTAATCTTAAAATTATGCATTTTGAATATTTTCATTTGATATATTCATATGTATCCCCCTTCTTTCTTTTCCTTTGTTACTCTTCTCCATATACATAGTTCAAATGAATGCCAAGATATTTGTTTAGCTCCAAAAATGTGTTCCAAGTGACCTTGTGACTATATTTTCACAGGTAGGGTAGCTCTAGGTATTATTTTTATTAAGGACTTCTGTAAATCAGAATATAACTAGAGGAGAGTGAGTAAGATAAAGGATGACTTAGAAATTATTGTCATCTCAAGAAACTTTAATGGAGCCAAGGATAGTACACCAGGAAAAGAAAAGGTTTGGATATTTGAAGGCAGCATAGCAACTGCCTTCAAATCACTGATGAGTTGAAATGTGAATAAGGAATTAAGCATGTGTGATGATGAATGCTGGGGAATTATAAGGAGAAAGCTATAGACTCAATCTGATGAAGAATGCATACATAGAAAGAGATGTGCAATACTGCCGTGAGTTTTCTAAGGAAGTATTATGCATATGCATAAGCATAGGGTGGGGAATAATGTGATACGTGCCTCCTGCAGGACACACTGTGATGGACCACGCACATCTCCTTTTAATGAGGACTTGCAACCCCAGCTATAAGTCCTTCCAGGGATTGTCTGAGTTCTAGAAAGCTACCTCACCCAAAGTCATGACCCTTCTCAGGACAACCCAGATTCAATGACTGATCATTGAGAGTATAAAGGCCTGATCCCACTTTAAATAAGTCTGGAAGGCCAGTGCCTGTTCTTTAATACAGCTTCTACTAAGAATAATAGCAAAATAATAACAAGAAGAAAGATTATAATAATAACTTCCATGTAGGGGGTCCCTATTACATGCCAAGCACTTTGACAACACTTAATTCTCCTGACAATTCCTGTGATGTATTATTATTTTACAAATTATGTATTTTACAAATGTGACAACTCAGACTTCGACCAATTAAGTTACTGGTCCAAAGCTAAGAAGTGAAAACAAAACATTTGTTGAATTGATGTATAAATTCCATAACCCTGATAGTTCAACCTGTTGTAGAGACAGTTCTTCGGATAAAGACTTGATCTATTTGAATTAATTAACTAAAATTAATTAATTCAGGTAAATGCTTGATTTGGAATAGAATTTTGGAAATTAAAGCAATGATCTGGTTTTTTTTTTAGACAGATAATGTTAAAAATTGGTTTAAAAAAATCAGAAAATCTAAGATACAGCCCCTCTCCTGCCATTAATGGTGGCAAAAAATGTGTGGAATTTCCTCTTTCTCTGCATTACAGTAAAGGAATCTCTATGGGTTTTGGGGGGGTATTTAAAAAACAATAGTGTCTGAACATCCCTGTCAGACAGGAAATAATGAATAAGCCTCCTAAGTGAAGTAAAAAGGGATAAATCTTCATCCTGGTTTGATCAAAACCAGCATTGTGAAAATGAGTTTTAAAATATGCTTTAGGTACATCTTCTGACCAAGCCAGTTTTCTACTTCAATGAAATTAATTGAAAATTCTTCTCCACACCATCCACACCCTCTGCCTCCTAAGTCCCTATGCAGACAGAGACATAAAAGGGGATTCCCAGCTTTGTGAATGAGAAGCACTGGACCTAATGCCCGGAATCTGGGTTGGCTGTGGCCTGGTGGGCAAGTCTTTTCCCCTCTGTGGGCTCCAGTTCCTCCTTTTGAATCAGGCAACAACAACCAACCTGATCCCCAAGGCTTCTTTCAGCCACACATTGTTTAATTCTGACTCACAATAGACGTTATCACCAAGTCTTCAAAAATACGTTTCTTCGCCTAGAAAATTCTTACAGTATTGAGAATGCAGCCAGACAAAACCAATATACTCATTCATTCATTCATTTTTTTCAGCAAGTGCTTGTTGAATGACTGCTATGCTCAATGTGTTGCCATAGGTAGGCTCAGGGGCTGACACAGTGAAAAGAATTAAACAAATCCTGTCCTCATGAAGCCTCAGCTGTGCTGGAAAAAGATGGACAATAGACAAGGAACAAAATAAAAACCGTGTCAGATAATGAAAAGTGAAATAAAACAGGGAAACAGAGTGGGCAGCATGGAATGTTGACCTGAAATAAATAGACTGTCAGGTTTATTTGGGATCAACAGAGAATTGCAATTCAGGATCTGCAACTATGGTGAACAACACGCAAGTCCCCTGACGGCAAGGGAAGGAGACCTCTCTTATAGATAGTAAAAGGAAGTTGGGAGGGCTATCACAAACACAGACTCCATGGCTGTTGATTGGCTGAGTCCTTGCCAGGAAAGAAGAGGAGTCTTTCTTCTTCCGGTCGGGCTCTGCTCTCGTCGCTGGGTATGAGAGCTCCCCCTTCTGGTCTCATTGTATGTAGTGGAGGTTTCCTCTTATTTTTTTATTTATTTTTTAAACAGGAGGTAAGAAAGGGTTGATTTAACAGAGTGGTCACGGAAGACCAGGCGTTATATGAGAGACAGTAGAGGCAAGGGAGAGAGTAAGCTAAAATGACATCTGGGGGAAAGAGCTTGCCAAGCAGAGGGAATGCAATGCGAGGATCCTGAGACAGAAGCAACTTGGTGAAGTCAAGGAAAGCAAGACCACTGTGGTTGCAGCAATTTGAGGAAGAGGTGGCATGACCTGACTTAGCTATTGCTCTCACTGAGATTGAAGTAAGGCCAGGGTAAATGCAAGGTGGTGGAGTTAGCAGTCCTTCTATAAAAGACTGCGTTGTGGGGGTGACTACCTCATAGATGGTATGCCTGAGTGCTCACCATCCAAGGGGAGTCTGCAGAGTTTATCCTTGGGTATGACACAATCACCTGCTGTACTTCTCCAGAGATTGGATCATGCCTTATTGTAAAACACATGGGACTTTAAAAACACTAAGAGATAAAGTGTAAGTCATTCATAAATTCCTCCTTAACTTTGGAGCATGGAAAACCTTTCTGCTTATATACCACAAACAGGAAGCCGATATGCTTAATTTATAAAAGACTAAAACATTGAGGGGCAAAGGACCAAAAACTTGATAGAAAAATGAGGGAAGAAGCATGAATAGACAAATCATAGACAATATATAAAAATATTCCTTCAGTACGTGAAAAAATGTTCAATTTGACTCAAAGCAAATACTAAGATACAATTTTCACCTATTAGATTGGCAAAAGTTAAAAAACATAACACCATATTTCATTTTCAAGGCTTCTGGGAAATAGGTACTCTCATACATTGCAGGTGCAAATGCAAACTGATTCAAATATTTTAGAAACAAATTTGGCAAACACTAACAAAATTATATATATACTTACCTTTTGACCCATCAAACCTGCAGTTAGGAACTTACCATAAAAATGAACTTCCTGGAGAAACATGCATATGCAAAGAGCTTTCACTGGAGCATTGTTATAACTGAGAAATATTAGGAACAATATAAATGCCCCACATCTAGGAGAGTGATTGAATAAACTTTGGTACATCCTCACAATGGAGTTCTATACAGTTGTAAAAAGAATGAGGAAGATCTCTATATACACATATGGAGTGATTTCTAGGATATATTGTTAAGTGAAAAAAGCAAAGTGCAAAAGATTATCTATACTATGCTACCCTTTTTTTGTAAGAAAGAAGGTGATATAAGAAAATAAACATGTATCCGTTCATTTGTGCAAAAGAAGTACAGGAAGGATAAACCACAAACCAATAAGACTGGTTACTCACATGTGTTGGTGGAAATAGGGTAGAAGGAGAGGATGGATAGAAACAAGGGAGAAAGGATGAGAGGTATATTCCCTGAAAATACTTTTTTGTATAGTTTTAACTCTTAGAACAATAATAATGTTTCACATAGTCAAAAATATGTGTAAATAATTAAAATCAAGATGTGAGGAAAATCCAGTGGAATGTAAATAGTAACCAATAAACCTAACTGTATTATAAAGGAACAGCATAACCACACTGGTGAAGGTGGGAAAGAGAAAAACTAACCTAAGCAATCTTAAGAAATAGTATTTTGTCTGTACACTGTAAGGCTAAAGACAAAAAGAACCCCACAAACTATTGCTAACTTTGCACTATTACTATTACTGTTATTATATAATAGGGTTTATTAGGATGTTAGCATATATATTAATAGCAGTAAATTTATTTTCACAGAGCTATAGATTCATAATACTGAAACGTTATTGTATTCTAAGATTAAGCAAAGAAGCAGATATATTGTGGATAATAAGATTCAGGTTCCTCACCATCAAAGAAAGGATTTACACATATGGAGATGGAAAGAATAAGTCAAGTGCTGATGAACTGGATTCAAAAGTGTCAGTATGGTCTCATAATTTTTAACGTAGATGGAAAGATAGATAGATAGATATAAATGTGTATACAGATGGGGATAAATACATAAACTCTTTCTAATTCTCATCTTTGAATAAGCCTAGATGTAAATGACACCCCAGCAACAATTAGCACACCTAGCATCCAGGTATTGGTTTCTAAACAAATTATGGGTAGCTTAAAATTGAACATGGTGAGAATTTGCACATCATGGAAATCAGGAAACAAACAGCAACAACAAGAAAAATAAATATGGCTTTCATTTTTCTTTTTTGTTTTTCTAGTTTTTCCTTTTTCTTTTTTTTGAGAACCAGCTTACCAGCGTATATCATTGTCTTATGGTACCAGCATAAAAACATGCCTAAAAAATCATGGTGTTATTTCTAAAGAATCTAGGAGCCAATTTGAAGGAGTTCCTAATAGCTCAATCTGGTTCAATAGGTGCAAAAAAATAAATAATGATAGTAATGGATTATAATTTTCAAAAACTAAAATAAATATCCATAAGTTAGACTGGGATAAAATTTTTAAAAGAATGAAGAAATAAATGGGAGAGAAGGAAAAACTCTACTTTACAGTAGAGCTTTAATTAATAAATGTAGAAGGAAAAATAGAAATAGAAAATCACCCTTTGGGGAACACCATAGTAATACCTGTTGCAGTAAAGAACTGTTGATAGATAATAAAGCTAATGGGTGAAAGTATTATGAGAAACAGGTTATTTACATCATCTCATAATATCTCCCAACAAAGTCGTCATTGAATACAAAGGGGGAAGTTGTAACTTTATAGGGGAGAAATCTGGCAGATATAACTTTATGCAACGATTAGTAAATCACCTGTAGTAATCAGACATCAACACTGTGTACCTCCTGATAAGATGCTCTGAGAAGGGCATGATATTGCTTTGGTGGTGGTATATTTTTACCAAAAATGCATACCTGAGATTCATCATAGGGAGAAAAAAAAATACACGCTTAAATTGAGGGATAGTCTACAAAATAACTAGCCAAGACTCTTCAAAAGTGTCAAGTCATGAGAATGATGGAGAGACATGCCACAATGAAGGATGATGAGAAAACATGACATCCAAATGCCATACGGAATCTGGACCAGCTCCTAGACAAGGAAAAGGACTTTAATGAGACAATCGATAACATCTGCATAAGGTCTGTAGATGAGATAATGCCATTGCATTCAGCATTAACTTCCTAGTTTTGATAATTTTACCATGGTTATATAGGAAACTTACATTTAGGGAACCTGAGTGAAAGGCATATGGGAACTTTGCAGTGTTTTTGTAAATCTGAAATTATTTTAAAATTAAAAGTTGGAAATTTAAAAATAAAGTAAAACAAATATATAAAGTTATTAACGCTCTCCTCTTCCAAATATCCTACTTTGGAACACCACTGAGATAAATACTATTATCAGTTTGGTATATATATATATATATATATATATATATATATATATATATTTTTTTTTTTTTTTTTTTTTTTTTTTTTTTTTTTGCAGTATGCAGGCCTCTCACTGCTGCGGCCTTTCCCGTTGCGGAGCATAGGCTCCGGACGCGCAGGCTCAGCAGCCATGGCCCACGGGCCCAGCCACTCCGCGGCACGTGGGATCCTCCCAGACCGGGGCACGAACCCGTGTCTCCTGCATCGGCAGGCTGACTCTCAACCACTGCGCCACCAGGGAAGCCCTGGTATATTTTGAAGTGCACAATTCCACAGCCTTTAGTAGATGCATATATTGTATATTTCCATATCATTTTTTGCTGTATCTGAGGTTCCAGATGACAGGTTTATGTTTATTTTATTAACTGCTAAGTACTTAACCACCCAATCTTTGTCACATAAAGCCCCTAATATACATTCATTTAAAAAATTGGCAATATATATGGGCTTACATCTTAGTCCTATACTTTGCTAGCTGTGTGGTTTTGCAAAAATTGATTACCTTTCTGAGTCTTGAATTTATCATGAGCAAAATGGGCATATCCTTTACTACCTCATGAGGTTATCATGAGGGTTAAATGACATACATGTAGAAAGCAGGTAGCAGAGTCCTTGGTACCCAGCAGATGTTCAATCTGTGCTGATACTTCTTTCTCCCCCAAGCATCAAAATATTTCTAGTTATTTCAAAGGGATCACATTAGATCCCACAGCCAGTATGCTGTTCATATTTTTTTTCCAGTTTGATCCCTGAGTTAGAGTCTGCCAAGTTACTTTTAAAATTGAAATTTCTCGGCTTTAGGTAAAGTTCTCATGATATTAGATTTATTTTAGCTTCCCCATCCCACAGGTTGAAATGTCTAGATCATCCTTAGATGTCATAGCTGCATGACTGTGTAGAATCTGGCTTACAAAATCCTTTACGTCCAAGACTATTTGCAGGAGAATTGGGAGATAGGCCATTTATCAGGACCGGCCTTTGGACTGAGCCAGGTGATTCATATTTGTTCTTTTTCTCCTACTGTGAAGCAGGAGTGACGCCCGTTTTATGAAATTCAGGAAACTGAACGTCAAGGAGGTCGCGTTCTAATAGCAACGCATAAGACTGAAAGATAAAACCAATAAATTAGTAATTAAAAAATAAAAATATAGGCAAACAAAATGGAAGGGCCCAAATAGACAAAATCAGTTATCAGTCACAGCCTGTATTCCTCACATCAATGGACGGGAAGCGTGTTTCTTGCCCCCGGCATCTCACTTTTGCATATACTGATGTGTCTTCTTTATTCATTGAAACTTTTATGACCATCCTACTGTATGTGTTTTTAGGGGAGTACTAGGCTTCTGACAAATCTGGTAATGGCTCCCTCCCTTTGATGCACTGCAGCAGAGCTCTGATCAAGGCAGCTTTCGACTCCAGGCACTATGTATAAAATAAATATTTTTAAAAGATGGTGAAAAAATTCACCCCCTCCTTTATTCCCTCACTTCTCTTCAGTCTTGTTAGTGAACTCACTCCACCCAGTGACTCACCTCTGTACCAGCCAGAGAGATGGTTTGGTCTGGGGACCCAAAGTCAAAGACCTGGAGCCTGTAGCTTGAGAAGGGGAGGGTGGCTTCTTTGGACCAAAGTTCTCCACGCCCTCGGCCCCTTCTCTGTCCTCCCTTCGTACTTGGTGTTTCTGATCGGAGGCTGCTTTTCCTACTGTGTTCCTTGAACGTACATGTGCTAGTTAGAGCCCTCTTTTACAGTATACAAGGCCCTTTCCATATACCAACACATTCCACTGCACAAGCAGCCTGCAAAGTAATTATTATGAGCCACGTTTTATAGCTAAACATGGAACCTTAGGAGGGCGATTATTTGTCCCAAGAGCAACGGTTCGCAAATGGACAGTCAGGACGTGAACTTGAGAGGATTGCTCTTTTGAACACACAACGGCCGTCTGAACATAGCTCCCTTGCAAGTGACCTACAGCATACATCACAGACTCATTTAAATGGAAGATCTGGCCCCAGGTGAGTTTCCAGCACTGAGCCTTTCATCCATCTCTCTCTGATAGGAATACAGGTTTCAAGGCACAGAAAAGTTGAAGCTAAGATAGATGTTTTAATGGGCAGTTTGCAGCCGTTACATCTCCAGCTGGTCTCTTGGTTTTGAGAGTTGCTCCAAATTGTTTGTCCTGGGTTTCATTCAGCTCTTATCTCTTCCTTTCTTACAAGTGGAAAAATGAGAAAACTCATATAAACAGACTGGACGGGAAGTAACACAAGGAAGATAGTAACAGGCTGCTGCTATCCATATCTTTCCCATTCTCACTAAGAAGAGGATAAAAGGAAAGGAAAGTAGAGGTAGAAAAGAAACCATATGGAAGAGGAAGTGCTCAGCTATGTGCTAGAAGAATACCAAGGGCAATTCGGATGCCCTTGCCCTGGGAACCTTTGGGGAGAAAGACAGTTGAGCTGTGAGATAACTTAGCTGTGTCTTCCAGCACTAAATAATTAGTTCTAATGAGTTTTCCAAGGGAAATTAATTTTTCGACCCTAAAGGAAAGAAGGGATGGAGCCGCAGAGAAACATCTGAGCAGACATTGAAAAGAGGGTTATCTATAGAACTGAAACGAGAGAAGCCTCCAGGGCATTATCCATTCTGGCATTCAGAGACATGATATGACCACTCTGCCACCTGGCTCTAGCATGTCCAAATGCCCCGGAGTCTCTGAATATGAAGAAACACGTACTTTATCTAACCCATCCACATTTCACCTGAAAACTTGGCCACCAATTCACTGTCTGAACAATTAGCAAGAATAGCGATTGAGATGGAACCCACAGAGAAGGTATTAGTTGGAGGAACAGATTGTAATGAATAATCCAGCCTTTGCCATCACTGCCCCAGGGAGTACTGTGCATGCCGACCTCTTGCTTATGCTGGAAATAATGATTATTTGATGGTCCTGTTTGAGAAAGCAAATAGTCCACATAGCACTTTGAATTGGGCTGATTGGGCTCAGCACTGCCTTTTGAGGCAGGGTAGCTGATGGGACCTCTGGGTCAGATGCCTGGTGGATTCTCATAGGACTTCTGTGTATAAAACAGAAGAGCCACTGAAAAATGCTATAGGTTTCCCTGTGAGCCACCCTGCTCAGCAGGAGAACAGCCAGGCTTATGCTTGTGCCAGGGTTGCAGCTACCACCAGTCACTGGGGGCTGGAGAAATGAGACCAGTGGTACCTATGACACTGGCTGACTTCTTCAATCAACTTTTGATTTTTGTTTCCAGTCTTGAATTAGTGAAAGTGTGTCCCTGGAGAAGGTAAAAAATCAGCCTCACAGATGAATGCAGCATAGAGGCGTGGGAACACAAAGAGAGCAGGCTGTAAGCATGTTGGCATCAGAGCGAAAAAGGACCAGACTTGTTCCCCTTGTACTTCCTCATAAGGGTATGGCTGACCTTGGGAATGACTGTGAAGTTCAGCTCAGTTCATCTCATACACATTTATTAAGATCCATTATCTGTTGGGATTCATGCTGGGATCTGGCAGTAGTGGTATGAGAATAGATGATAATCATGATCGATATTTACTTAGCACTTTCCACTTGCTAGACAAGGCTAAGAACATTAAAAGTGTGGTCACATTTAATCCTTACAACAGCCCTGACGATACATACTATCAGTAACAATGGAGACAAAGGATTAGTCCTGTTAAGCGGTGGCCTATGTGCATATGCCTAAAACAGTGGGAGACTAAGATGCGAATCTAGGTCTGATTTCTCAACGTTGCATGTACTGCTTGTGGCAGATTGCTAACTGTTCACCAAAATCCTTTCCCACACACTTGTAAGCATTTTTTTCAACTGAGTCTAGCCATATGTATCTTCTATCTGGTAGATTGTAAATGGAAATGATGTGTACCTAGCATCAGGCTTTAAAGAAGAGGTATGCTTCCTCCAAGACTTGTTTTCATAGTCTGAATGCCAATCAAAACCAGTGCTATGGGATAGTAGATCACAAGACAGAAGGAGCCTGGGTCCCCAAATCACTGCATGGAGGAAAAATTCGTGCCACCCAGGCACAGTCTACTTGCACTGTCATGTGAACAAGAAAAATTTCACCCTAATTAACACACTGCCTAATGCAAATACAAATAAGACATAGTTTCTATCTTTGAGTCAAACTGGGCAATCAGATTTAGAGAGCATATTCTTTTTTTTTTTTTTTTGTATATTTTTGAGTCCCAACATTTTTTTCTCAGAATGTTTTCACCTACCAAACCTCTTGGCACTGGGGAGAGATTCATTTTATAAAAGAAATACTTAAGGATATAAGAATGTTAACCTTGGATAGGAAGGTCACTATTTTCAGATGAAGGGTCCAACCACAAGTTACATTAACCTTAGTCTCTGTGTCCCTAAGAAACAAAATTGGGACCAATGGATAGAAGATTTAGGGACATTTTAGTTCATTATACAAAAATCTGTTATATTTGGTCAAAGGGCACAAAGATGAAAAATTAAATAGTGAGCTCCTTAACACTGGATATCTTTAAGAGGTAGTGAGATTGGACAGCCATTTAGTACAAATACTGTTGCAAATGCTGGCAACGAATGGCAACTTCCAGGTCAGTGTATCCTCTAATCAGGAGACCCTGATCCTCGGAGCATTTGATTATGGGAGCCTTTGAATCAGATTCTAGAATTCCATTCTCCCAAAACTCCATGTTTCCTCCTGGTACAATGGTTCGATATGTGTGTCCTTCTGGAGAAGAAAGTGAGTATAGTGGATGGATTCTCTCCATTTGAGGGCTGCTTTAGTTTGAATCCTTGTTGTTTCTTGCTAAATGTGTCCCCTGAGCCAGTTATTTAACCTTTCTGCACCTCGGTATCCTCAACTGTAATTGCAGACAATGATAATCATTGTAATAATAATACTTACCAGACTGGGTTTTTGGAAGGGTTAAATGGGCACTTAGGTCTGTTCCTGACACATTCAAAGTGCTCAGTAAATGTGAGCTATGATTAACACTGGTGAGTGCTGATTAACCTAGATGTTTCCTTGACCCATCAGCATTTATTAGTCCGTTGCCCTGTTCTCTCAGAATCCCCCAATCTCCATACCAGAAGAGTGAACATGGATGTATTCCTCTGTCTGGAAACATTTCCTCATACTGACTGGTGGGCGTGTAACATCAAATTCAATTACACTGAATGACTGATATAATTTCAGGTACATGGTAGTGGATTATGAAAAACACTTTTTGGGGAGCAAGGAATCATCTTGGAATTAATTTGAAAAGACCATCATCTCAGAGGTTAAGGCAATTAGGAATTATAAGACTGATTATGTGTCCATTTCTCTGAACCTCAGACATCTTAGCTTTAAAATGAATCCTCTGAATTCAATCATTTCTTCCCTCTCTCCTTAAGTTAGGAAGTAGCCCTATTCTTGATGTAGCTGATACCATTACAGAGATTTTTGCCAAGTGTGAGGACTGAGAAAGTCATCGGGGATGGTTACCCATTGTGCTGACCCAGATACATGGCCTGTTTTGGTGTATTGAAATGAAAACCTAGGAAAAACCATGATTGATCAAAAAGCAGACACTTTGTCAGAATGAGAGCAGAGCTAAAGAAGTTCCATGTCCTTTTGAAACATCTACTTCACTTTTAAGAAGTGTTTACAAATTTCTTGCAAGTTTTTTCCATGACCTACATAGCCCCTCTTCCAAGATTTTCAAGCAACTTCTGCATTCTTTGCTTTATTTAGGATTTATTTCCTTAAACACCTGAACCTATGCTTTCATGAACCTTTATTTCCTTGTAGATGTTACAGTTATTCATTACATTTTCTTGTATATTCTAGGTTGATATTTTCTCCCTCCCATTCTCATTTTGCCTCTCTCTCTCTCTCTCTCTCTCTGTCTCTCTCTCTCTCTATGAGTCACAAGTTAGTTCTCCAGATTCCAGAACTAGAATATTTGAGGCTCTGTATCCAAAATAGCCTGGAGCCAAAAAGTAACTTTAGGCTTTAATCCCAAAGGAAGGGAGGGGCATAAAAAGCTGATCATGAGGGGAGAGAAGGAATTTTGAAAGGAGTAAATAGAGGGTCCCAGTAATCACTATCACAGGCATAGCATTTTTGACATTCATTTTATTGGCCTCTAGCTGCTTGAGTTATGAATGTGTCAGTGTTGGTGAAAAGTTATATGTTATGGATAGTGTGTTATTTAGTTAGTCATTCATTCAGCAAATATTCCTTGAGCACCTGCTAGCTCCTAGGGATATGGTCATACGCAAAGACATGAAATCACTGCCTTCATGGAGCTTACATTCTAGAAGGGGGACAGTGACAGATGAGTGACAATAAGAGAATGTATCCATGTGGGGATCAGGTCTCTGCAGGCAGCACAAGTTAAGGTGGTAGGAGTAATTCGATGTGTGGTTGGGAGTGGTCTAGAAGGGCAGATCAGATGTGGAGACGTTTGAGTTGAGACCTCCAAGATGAGAAGGAACTACAGGCAGGAAAAGCAAGGGTGAAAGCACTGTAGTCAAAGGGAAGGCCACGTGTGTGTCTTTGAGGCAGAAGCGAATGCACGCATCATCCAAGGATAACCAGCAACATACGAGTGAGGAGGAGTTGGCATAAACAGGAACCAGAAAGGCAGAGCGGGGCAATTTACTTGGGGTCTAGAGGCCACAGTAAAAATTGTACTAGGACATTCCCTCTCATTTTTTTTTCTTTCTCTTCCCTCATATTTCTTGGTCTTTCTCAAAGTTAAACTTCTGTACGTGGTTCTTACTTATCCTTTACTTTCTTTCCCTTTCTCCCGCACGTCTTCTTCTTTGGCAGGGATATGCACTAATCTCGTTTGCTCCCCATGCTCCCCCCACGGTTACTACTCAGTTACTATGAGAGCAACACCTGGAATGCAGTCTCTTCCCCCAGTTTGTGGATCCCACCTGTAACGTGACGCTCAGATGCCCCTGACTCTGCTAAGGAGGTGCCTTTACCTCTCCAGCCTGAAGTCTCACCTCACCTCTAAGTCTCAAGGGAAAAGATTGCCTGTGCATTGAGTATGGTACTTAGTCATTCATGCTCTTTCCCCTTTGCGTTCTGACTTCACAAACATGCCTTGGGCATTTTAATGCATCTTATTTATTGCTCACAATAGTCCTTTACGGTAGATACTATGATTCCCATTTTTATGGATGAGGAAATGCCTAGATGCTGTCAGCTTTAGGCAGAGAGTAAGTTGCAGAACTGCCGTATGCATGTAGGTGTTCTGCAATAGCTTTGATGCTCTCTCAAGCTCATACTTGCATTGTATATGTAAGTATACAAGATCCAACATTTAACTGTTCAACATTTAACTCATTGTCTCTTAGTCTTGCCACTTTGATGGTAAATCTAGAGTGGAAACTCTCCATCTACCATTTTTCTTTCTTACGTTTGTGCCTTCTCCATGAATCCCTTTCTCCATTCTTGTATGCTTGCTTTTCCTACAGCTTGAAGAGATTCTTCAAGCTCACCAAGGAGCATTAACTTCACTTTCATCTGTGCTCCTTACATGCCTTCTGTCTTATCACATTATTGCAATCACTCTTCCTCTTTTAGATAGTCTCTAGCAGGTTCTGAACAAGGGTAGCCACTAGTTGCATGCAATATGGCTTGTATGTCTGAAGAACTGAATTTTAATTTTATCAGAATTTCTTGATTGACTTACATTTAAAAATTAAAGCACTATAAAAATGTTTCCATTAAATACAACTTTACTATTTTGGTAAGAAAACATTCGCTTTATCAATAATTTAACTTCTGAATTTGTACTCTAAATATAAAATATAACTGGATTTCACAGACTGAGTAAGGAAAAAAACGCAAACTACCTCATTAATATTTTTATATTGATGGCATGTGGAAATGATCGTACTTTTGGACATTAAGTTAAATATAATACATTATAAAAACTAAGTTTGCCTATTTCTTTCACCTTCTAAAAAGATTTAGAAAATTTAGAATAACATATATGACTTGCGGTGTATTTCTACTTAACCACGTTGCTATCAGCACTTCCCGATAAGGATGATGTTCTGTTTATCTTTGTACTCCCAGACGCTAGCATGGTGCCAGCTGCATAGTAAGTACTCAGAGTAAGTGGTGTGAATGAATGAGTCAATGTAAGAATGACTTTTCCTCATCTTTTAATAATTTGCACACTGCCTTACATGTTGGAAGCAGTCAATAAACATTAGGTTTTTTAGTTGACTCATTGATCATAGGTTTAGATAAGAACATTTTATCCAAAAGAATGTGTCACTTTAATCCCTTTCCTCTGGACACCATTTATGACTTTCAGGTCTTTTGTGGAGGGAACATAAACACAAACTCAGAAAAAAAAGAAAAAGAAAAATAACCCACGAGTTGCTACAGTAAATGATCAGAATTTTCTTTGCTTTTATTATTAGAGCACATTATGAGCCTTTAAGAAACAACATCTGGGCCTTCCCTGGTGGCGCAGTGGTTGAGAATCCGCCTGCCAATGCAGGGGACGCGGGTTCGTGCCCCGGTCCGGGAGGATCCCACGTGCCGCGGAGCGGCTGGGCCCGTGAGCCATGGCCGCTGCGCCTGCGCGTCCGGAGCCTGTGCTCCGCAACGGGAGAGGCCACAACAGCGAGAGGCCCGCGTACCGAGAAAAAAAAAAAAAAAATCCAACATCTGTTCTCTTTATCTGATTCAAACATGCACAATTTTCCCCAATTTTTATGTCTCTGATAATTAGGCTGCCTCTTACAAATGAGGAATGTATTTAATGTGGCAACGGTGGTCATTTCCTTCTTTTTTTAAATCAACAGTTTTTATTACATCAAAATGGTTTCTTATAATCAGTTACACCTTAGAATCATGGAAATAGGGTGAGGTCCATGAGATTCAAGACCAGTACATTTGCATAAACAGAATATTTGGGGAATAGTGCTTTTTTTTTTTTTTTTTTTGCCATACACAGGCCTCTCACTGTTGTGGCCTCTCCCGTTGCACCGACTCAGCGGCCATGGCTCACGGGCCCAGCCTCTCTGCGGCACGTGGGATCTTCCCGGACCGGGTCACGAACCCGCGTCCCCTGCATCGGCAGGCGGACTTTCAACCACTGCGCCACCAGGGAAGCCCGTGCATTTTTCAAATGAGGTATTCTTTCAGAGTTCCTCCAGGATTTTTGTATGATGAGCATGAATACAAAAAACCAGATTAGTGAAATCCAAAGCAGATCAAGAGAAAGTAAAATGAAGTTTCAAGGAGAGATGGGTGGGCTTTGTTGGGGGAGGCATCTAAGAAGAAATGATTCAGTTGCCTAGAAAGTCTTTCAGTTTGTTTTCAGTGGATAAAATCCAAACTGGAGTTAACCCCTTCCTGATTTGATTCTTGCCTCTTCCTTCGTCTTCCTCTCCACCGTACTCCCCACCTCAGACTCTACATGTGAACATCTTATTACTGATATTCTTCAAATACGTTTGATGCCTTCAACTGTTGTGTCTTTGACCATTTTTTCCCTTTCCCAAAGGCTCTTCTTTTGATGGAGTAGGTAGGAAATACTTACTCTTGTTTGAGATGAGTTCAAGCTCTACTTTCTCTATGAGGTTCTCTGAGCTCCCAGATCAGGTCCATCTTGAACATAATTCTATTACAAAGCATCAGCAAGTCATTTTTCCACATCTGTCTGACAAAACATTTTTTTTTTTTTTAGTTTCTTAAACATAGGAATCTTGCCTTATTCAATTTGATGGCTCTAGAGAAATAGTTCATATGCCTGGCTTTACAATAGAATCACCAGAAGAGCATAAAACAACATACAGAGAAACAAAAACTATGCCTGAGACCCAATAAATCAGAATATCTAGGGAAAAGCCCAGGAATCCGTATTTTGGAGTTCCTTAGGTGATTCCAATATGCAGTTGGCTTGAGAAGTATTGGTCTGTAGCACAGTACGTAGCAGGAGTTCATGTACATTCACTGATTTGAATTGAAGATTAAAGGGAACTCTAGTAAGTTACAGTACTAACTCAGAGTAAAGCAAGCAATCTCAACATTACAACAAAAATATTTTTCATATATACTGACACAAAAACTAAAACAAAAAACTTGGTGCAAGAATTATAAATATACTTGCTCTACCTCTTAAGAACGGAGATCAACCATTCTTGTAACACCTTCCAAGTACACAATACAGAATTATTAACTACAGTCATCATGCTGTACATTAAATTCCTATGACTCACTTATTTCATAACCAGAAGATTGTACCTTTTGACCCCCTTCACCCATTTTGCCCACCCCTTAACCCTTATCTCTGGCAACCACCAAAAACTCCCCCTTTTTTTGGTAACTATGTATGGTGATGGAGGACGTAAACTAGATTTATTGTGGCAATCATTTCACAACATATACAAATATCAAATCATTATGTTGTATATATAAAACTAATATAATATTATGTCAATTATACCTCAATAAAAGAAGAGGACTGAGATCATGGAACTAAGAATATTTCGCTCTCCTGTGAAATAAAGGATGTGAACTATTTGGTCTCTAACATCCTTTCCAGGCCTAAGCCAATAATAATACCAGAATCATAAAACTTCTGACTCGAAAGGCTCTTAATGACCCCCCAAGTCTCTTGCTTTACAGATGACTGAATCATTTCCTGTATGTAATATGCATGGTCTTTAAAGCACTTTCATGAAAATTATCTCAGAAAAATCCATTAGACACCTTTGATTATCCCCATTTAGCAGGTAAGAAAAGTGAAGCTTGCAGCTATTATGTGATGGACCCACAATATACATATGATTATCTCCTGTCTTCCATGTCATTTGTATTTTCCAGGTGAAAAGGAAGAGAAAGCCAAGGAATCTCTTGTGAGCTTTTAATAACTGAAGTGTGATAGCATTCATTTTCTATTTCTACTGTGCATAGAGTCGAAGAAGTGGATGTGATTCATATCAGCACGTATTTGTAACTTCCATTCTCCTATCCTGCATTGCGTTTTCCTTCCTCGTCCACATCCTTTTCCGAGCTCCATTCATATCACCAAGGTCTAGTCATGACTCTCTTATTTCCTTATTCTTATACCCCTTATCAAAACTCTCTTATCGGTAGCTGCACCTGTACAGTGCTTTGCAGGTCACACATGTGCTTATTCTCCTATGCTGCACCTCAGGAAACTGCACTGCAACTTTTGTGATGGCCATTTATTAGTATTAACATAATTTTACACACTAGGAAGCCAAAGTCTAAGGAAGTGAATTAACTTAAACGCAGACAGTTAGATTCGTGTCAAGCTGGGGCTTCAACTCATGTCACTGGTCAGACTTTTGAAAACGTATCTTCTTTCCATATTTTATACTGCCATGTGAACATGATCAGAACTCCACCTGATGAGATACATGCCTGGCAGGAAGGAGATTTTTGATCAGATACCATTAGTGGAGCTAGATAATAGATCTCAGAAGATTTATAAGGTTATGCGGGGCATTTACACAGGCAGGTAACCAGAGCTATCCTTCGGCCTACACGCCGGATTCACATTTATAAATATTCGCTCCCCTTCCCTTGTGGAAGGAGGCACTTCTTGCCCCACTGATATTGAGCTTCTCTGATTTGCTTTGGCAGTTAGAATATTAGTGGATTCTGTACACGCCACATTCGAGTTTTAAATATGACTGTGCAGCTTTGTTTAACTTTATGCCTTCTGCCGCTAGCATGGCATGTACCAGATATGGGCTGTTCCCTCAATCACAACCCCAAAGGGAGAAGACACATGCAGCATAGGCAAATGGAGTTGGAAACAGTTCCTGACAAGTAATCTGATTTTAAAAACAAACAAACAAACAAACTGCTTGTGTTTTAGGCTGAGATTTGTTGTTAAGCAGCAAAACTGACTTATACAATCAACTTCTCACAGACCAAGAGATCTTCAAACTATATTATGCATGTGAAACATAAGACATTTTTAAACAAAGTCTTGGTATATGATGTTAGGAAAGTCACATAATCATTTGGCACTCTCAGTTTGGAAACATTAACCTATCCAGTCATGGGCAAGAGTTATGAACAAAATGTAGAGATTGGAATGTACCTTCTAGTTACCAACAAGGTTGATTAATACTCCTTGGCTGCAAAGTCAAGCATTGTGAAATGTGAAGCCTTCACAGGAATGATACATTTGAAAACATTACTATTATGACCAGAACATTTTGAGGCCAAACTTAGTAGAAGATTAAAATTTCCTTTTACATCATTCTAAAGTTTAAAACTATATCATTACAGAGTATTATCGATACGCTTTCCTTGAAGATGCAGTTAAGCAGATCAAGAGACTCTATTAACAGATAAACCCCAAAGCAAATATGATGAAATGTAGTTACAGGGAATAAAAGATCCGAAGTTTCTCAGAGACCCTCAGAACTCAAGGAAGTTTCTAAACATGATTTATGCCACCAAAAAGTGATTGGTACTTACCACTCCCTGTACTGGATAGAGACAGCACATCCAGACAAAATAACTCTTTCCTGAATGATCTACTTGCAAGTCAGAAAGTTAGAATTTATCCAATTGAAAATTATATTTTTAAATACTTTCTTTATATATAAAGTGAATTGCTAAGATAGTATTAATTCCAGGGTTACCTCGCTAAGAAAAAGAGTAATTGAAAAAGGTTGGAGGCCATACACTTTCTTCCTATGGTCAAAATACGTTGTGATTTTCTTGTTTTATTTCTAACACACCAGTGAAGTATATAAGCATTAAGTTAGAGGGTAATAGGATTAAGAAAAAACTTTGGAGTTCAGAAGAAGAAACTGATTTAGAATCACCATTTGATAGGCCTTCTAACTTACATCTAGGCGGAATATATCACTGGTGGGACCCATTTGCCCAATTTGCTGTTCCTTTATTTCAGTAGATAATGAACAAAAGAAACTATATGTATATCAGGTCTTCCAGACACTCATCTTAAATGATGAAAAGAGAAATAAATAGATAAATTACTGATCAGATAAATGACTAATAAACTGGCATATCACATTTGTGTTCATTGTGGGTGTATACCTGTCTATATCTATATGTATGTACGTATGTGTGTGTGTGTTTGTGTGTGTGTATATATATATATACACACACACAAACACACACACACACCTATGTATACATATACTTAAAGGTATATTACAAAAACAATGTGTGTTAAGTGCACTAATGTCAATCTAATCTATGCCTCAATTTATGTAATTGTTATATTTCTGAAAAGTTGAGCTTAAATCATTTTCACGCATCAGTTTTAAATGTAAAACTGTGAAGTCACAATATAAATGATCATAGAATCACAGGATATCAAACTAGAAGAGACCACAAGTTTCCCCTAATTTAGCTCCTTTCTTTTAAATTTTTAAAAAATTTTCAATTTATTTTTTTAACATCTTTATTGGAGTATAATTGCTTTACAATGGTGTGTTAGTTTCTGCTTTATAACAAAGTGAATCAGCTATACATATACTATGTCCCCATATCTCCTCCCTCTTGCCTCTCCCTCTCACCCTCCCTATCCCACCCCTCTAGGTGGTCACAAAGCACTGTTAGCGCCTTTCTTAAGGAACTTTTGTAATTTATCCTTGGGAAACAGCTCTTTGTTCCTTATCTAAATATGTTTATCCCCTTTGAAGGCAGCCTTTTCATTGTAGAATATTAGAAAAAAATTTCTCACGTTGAAACAAATCAATCTCTTTGTAATCCCTACCCAGTAGTTGTGGTTCTCTATTCAGAAGTTACACAACATTTTTCTCCATGCAATGGACACTATTATGTCTCTCTTTAATTCTTTGCTCCAAGATAATCTTCTCTATTTTCTTTGACTACTCCTAAAATCTTATTTATCATGTGAATATTTTTTAAAAGAAATTATTTTTGTAAAGTAAATAATCATCTTAAAACATGCTTTGTAAGTTTACTTTGGTAAGACTAAGCTTCTCTATAAAGCCAAATAATTACAAGCTTGCAATTAATTCAAAATATTCTCTTCATGATAAGATATGAAATTTGCAAGTCTTTACAAGGCTATGTCCTATTCTTAAATTCTCCTTTTTTTTGAATTTCTAATCCAAATTTTATTTTTTTTAATTTTTATTTTTTTTTCATTTTTTAAAAAATTCATTTTATTTACTTATTTATGGCTGTGTTGGGTATTCATTTCTGTGCGAGGGCTTTCTCTAGTTGTGGCAAGTGGGGTCCACTCTTCATCGCGGTGCGCGGGCCTCTCACTATCCTGGCCTCTCTTGTTGCGGAGCACAGGCTCCAGGCGCGCAGGCTCAGTAAGTGTGGCTCGCGGGCCCAGTTGCTCCGCGGCATGTGGGATCTTCCCAGACCAGGGCTCGAACCCATGTCCCCTGCATTGGCAGGCAGATTCTCAACCACTGCGCCACCAGGGAAGCCCCCAAATTTTATTTTTAAATTTTTGTTAATTTTTATTGGAAAATTCTCCTTAATTTTTAATTGTAGATGATGTTATTCTTCTTGGAACTGTGCACTATTAGAGCACCTGTTATATACCTTTATCAGAGTTTGGGGTAACGAATATAAACCACCATAAGTATTTTCATGAAGAAAGAGATTTGCAATTTTCACTGCAAAGTAAAGGAGCTGTTACAGTGGAGAATTATTGGACTGAATGTCAATATTATGACACAGTACGAGTGTGTTTCGTGTTTGGTAATTGCAGTCATTGTTGCTTTTGTTGTGGTCATCCATTTACAATGCTTGGTATCATTTTATTTATCTCTTGTAAAAGTAAAATACAGTGTGTGTGTGTGAAAAACAAAAAACAAAAAAAAAAAAAGAAGAAAGAGATTTGGATAAAAATAATTGCTTGTAAATTTTTTGGAGGGATCTGAGGAACATGCTGAACCATGAAGAACCAACCTGCTAGGATAGATATTCCTCTGAAGTGAGGAAGAAGGAGCAATAGGAGCCCACTGCAAGTGAGTTCAAGAACAAATTGCCATTCTCTGATTCAATGACCAGGAAGCCAGAATCAGGAAGCAGCTACCAACATGTGGACACTGGAGCTCAGAATCCTTCCCCACCACAACTGCTTCCCAATACTGTGAAGCTAGAAAATGGACACTGATTCCTTCACAACGTTGCTTGTCAGAGGGAAATTTTCCAAAGCTGCAGGAAGATGCCCTTGGCTGCGATTTTGCCTTCCAAAAGTTGTACACGTGCACTGAATAAGTGGGACATAACTTACATCCTGATCCTGAGCTCCAAGAGCTTCTGGAAAAGGTGGTTTCTAGCCTTCTGTGCTCAGCAGTACAGGTGATACATGAGGAGATGGTGGAAATGGATATGAAGCATCAGCTGGACACATCTTGAGCAATACTTAAGCATTTGGTCTTGATGAAAAACGTGAAAGTATCCTTTACTGAATATCAAACATGTTTGAGGCATTATATCAGCCATTTAACACACACTAGTTTATTCAATCTTTAAAATCCTGTTGTTAGGTATTATCTTCATTTTGTAGAACAGAAAACAGGAACAAAGAGGCTAAGAAATTTGTTCAAATCCACCTGGCTACTAAATGTAATAGATTGGTTCCTTCTGCCTTCAAGTTCAGGAGTATTTGTCTTCTGCTATGCTTTTTCTTTTGAGAAAGAACTTACTCAGAATACTGTAAAGCATCCCTTTCCATCACTGGGTAGTTTTGATTGTTACAAAGTTCATTATACCAAGACTAAATCTCATTTGTCCACACTACACTCCTTGGGATCAGATTCAGTGATTCCATGATACCTTTTACAGAACAATGCTTTGTGGATGTGTGCTTTATCAATTTTATTGTTTCTTTTTACTTCTTTTGTTGGATGTTCTTTCAGCCTATTTTGTGCTAGGATCACAATTAATACTATAAATAAATGAGCCCCACCAAAGTTTCTAGCCCAAGTCCATGTTTATGAGCCAACATTTTATTATGAAGTGTGATTGCTCTTAGTTTACCCAAGCCAGGGGAAGCAAATGTATGAGGGAATTTGGGGAGACAATGGGTATAAAACAAACCATTGATTTCTTTTGTAAGTTCTTCAGAGAAGATGTATCGTATCTATTAGGGGTTATAGCCCATGGCACTGTAAGCTTCTCCAGGAGGAAAAAAAAACCAGTGATTTGTTCCCTGGAGAGAAATACACCCTCCAATGACTGGTGGAATGAGCCATGTGGATTGCAAGCTTTTTCTCCCTGCAATTATAGTGCAACAAATGCTCTGAACTAATAAGCAGACAAATGACTATTGCAATCTGCTTCAGCAGCCCACATTTCAGAGGGAATATTTAAAGCCTGGGTCTTTTCTAGGCAAATTCCCTTGACTTAAGTCCTAAGCATGAAGCTATTAACAGTCCACTCAGACAAATAAGATCCTGATGTGATGATAATGCCATCACCATGATATATGTATCTTTCAATTTTTCTAGACCATTTCGGGAAATGAGGCTAGAGAGCAGTTACATTATTACTTATGTGCAATAGGCTAGCATAAGTTCTTTACGTGCTTGTCACCAAAAAAAATGTACTGTTTCAGTCTTTTGCACTGGAAAATGTTATTCCTCTTAAATTGGGGGGGAAAAAATCAACAGTGACTAAAAGAGCTCTTGATTTTGTAGAGGAAAGTCTCCCAACCCAATCTGTTCTTTAGGTTTACAATCCTTTTAAATTCTCCTCTACAGATCACTACAAGTATATACCTATATAATATAACTCAATGAAATTAAAAATAAGCGTAACTGAAATATGTGCTGCCTTGTGCTGAGATAGCCATTCTTGCAAGCAGAAGCCAAAGTTCAATGGAGTCCATGCTTATGCTCAGAGGGAGATGTGGGTGGATCTATATGGCTTCAAATTTTAGTGATGATTTCCATTATCCCAGAATCCTTGGGATTTTTCTTGGGTTAGAAGAAAAATTAATTTTAGGGGTGTGAGAGTGTGTGTGTGCATGCGTGTGTGTGTGTGTGTGTGTGTGTGTATGTATACATATGAAGTGAAAGAACAGTGTTCATAGAATCGAGCTTCAGTAGAAGGTGAAAGTGGTAAGTAATACCTCTGGGAAAAGGCAGCTCAAGGGACCCTAAACATGGTCAAATGTACCTCTGTGATAAATGAATTTGGATAATAGCAAAGTCAAGGAAGAGACTTCCACATCCTGTGAGCCAGGGGACTTCCACACCTCACCTCTGTTGTCTAACATCTGAGAAGAGCACTTAACATTGGCCAGATTCTCCCTAGGTCTTTGGATGATACTGAAATATTCTGTCTCTATTACTCTAGCAACTAGAGCCCACTTTCGTGGACTGGAAGAGAGGCATGCAGGCTGTGTTGGATCCCTCACTGAGGGTTTTCAAACACCGTTTGACATCCACTTTTGTTCCGTGAAGCATGCCTCTGCATGTGTATTCTCTATTACACATTTGGGTTGAGCAGCTGTAGTTGAGGTAGGAGAGACTCTTCTAGGGAAAAACAAAGGGGTGAATCATTAAGGACTTTTCAGAAGTGAGCTACATAAACATACTCTAGTTAACTTAAGCAAAAAGGGAGATTTGTTGAGAAGATGGGGTAGCTTGCTGAAATTAAAAAAAAAAAAAATCAAATAGCAGAATCAAAAGGGGAAAGCACCAGAATCAGTCTAGGAATCTAGTGGGAAGGATCTAACGGATGGTCTCTTCAGGGTGCATTGATGAGCTGAATCTACAGTAGGGCATCCGTGCTTATGCCATTCCATTTAAGCTAGTGGGAAGCAGCCTCATCACACAGGGAGATCAGCTCCATGCTTTGTGACCACCTAGAGGGGTGGGATAGGGAGGGTGGGAGGGAGATGCAAGAGGGAGGAGATATGGGGATATACGTATATGTATAGCTGATTCACTTTGTTATACAGCAGAAACTAACATGCCATTGTAAAGCAATTATACTCCAATAAAGATGTTAAAAATAAAAATTAAAAAAGGAAGAAAGTATTGAACCAGCCTACTTGGGCCCCTAACTCACCATTTTTCTGG
Organism: Kogia breviceps; assembly: GCF_026419965.1. Classification (NCBI taxonomy): domain Eukaryota; kingdom Metazoa; phylum Chordata; class Mammalia; order Artiodactyla; family Physeteridae; genus Kogia; species Kogia breviceps. The sequence goes on from NC_081326.1 coordinate 66,676,252, forward strand.
AAGAAGTCAGGGCAATTGAATTGAAAGTCTCTCCATAATAATATGGCATAAGGTAATCCTCCAATCTATACACAGTGTTTTTAACAAGAAAAACAATGGTTGGGGGGAATCATGCTGAGCAGGAAGAGACAACCCATCATAACCATTAAAGGGGGGAAGATATTGTTCTTAGAAATAATGAAGAGAGAGAATAAAAACAATAACACAAAAACCAAAGGGCAAGACAAGCATAAAAAGAGAAGCCTGAGTAAGCAAAAAGGAATACGGAAAAGAGTGGGAGAAGAGAAGAGAAGAAAGGAGAAATGGTTGAAAAGAGAAGCATTTACTCTAATCCTTCATCAATGCTTAGCATCAATATTATGAATTTTTCTTTTTTTTTCTTTTTTTTTTGCGGTACACGGGTCTCTCACTGTTGTGGCCTCTCCTGTTGCGGAGCACAGGCTCAGCGGCCATGGCTCACGGGCCCAGCCGCTCCGCGCCATGTGGGATCTTCCCGGACCGGGACACGAACCCGTGTCCCCTGCATCGGCAGACGGACTCTCAACCACTGCGCCACCAGGGAAGCCCATGAACTTCTTTTTAACTGAAGAAACTGAGGCTTATTGAGCATGAATAACTTGCTAGTGGGCACACAGAGGATGTTTGAAACCAACAATTTTTCTACTGCAGAATTTTCCTCTTGCAATCATCCTTTTGTTCACAAATCCTAAAAGAGATCTTCTCCAGGCCCCCAAATGTTTTGATGGTCTGAGTTAGCAACGTCTCATAGCTACTGTGCATTAGCTGGAAGCCAGCCCACCCTGGTCAAAAACCAACTCAGTTCAGTTCTGTATTAAGGGACAAGCACTATGTTGGTGAATTCCAGAGGCAGGGAATGAAGCTGTCAAACTTGGAAGAGCCAGGGAGAATCCATGCAGTAGAACTATAAGACTGGTTTCCTTGGGTGGCAGCCAGCAGAAACTGGCCTTAGCTAACTTAGGTAAATTTACAGAGGGCTTCCTATCAGAGGTTAACTCATATGCATGCCATAGGTAAAGGATATGCATTGCTGGTTTGGAAGCATGAACAAAACTAGACATGCTTAATATGTATATGGCAGAATGCTAGAAGATGTCATTAGATGTTGGATGAATTAATTAGAAACGCTAAGATTTCAACACCCTCAAACACATAGGCCAGATATAACAAGGAAGCATGGAGTAGGGTCATCTTTCAAGTCCTACAGTGAGATGTCCCCACTGAGGGTTTTGGAGGAGTCCAAGTTCCATATGCTCCAATAGAGTAGTGTTGCTACCATAAAACTAACGCAAACTTGACACTCGATTAACACAGAGCGAGCACTGATTTATTCCATACTGTTTATATCACACGTGCAGGAGTCCTGTTCATTAGCCACAGATTAGCCTTAGAATGTTTTAAACAATACCACCCTATCAAATGTCACAGCAGTTCATCTCTTTAAAGCATAATTTCCAAACAAGTACCTGGAATGTGATTTGTTCTCCGTTAGGAAGAGCAGCCCCAAAGAACCTACTGTAAGTGTAAATTCAATGCTGAGGAATCCTAATTTGCTGTATTTTTTCAGAGGCTGCAGTTGGTCTATAAGTGCCTAAGATGACTGAATGCAGTTCTCCCTGTGAAGAGCCAGCCCTACTTCCTGCCAGGGTTGAGGGATAGCCCAAGGTATTTAGAATGAGAAGGGAATCAGAGAAAGCAAGTCATCAAACTCCATCTTTTTCGAGGACACAGAGGATCAAGGAGGAGAAGTTGTTTCCTGACCACTGTTGAAACAGAGGGTAGAATTTTGGTATAACTAGAAATCCAATGCTCTTTTCATCACTGGCTCTTTCAGCAACCTCCTCTCTGCTGAATGTACACTCAGCTCCCTGGTTACTGCTTTCTCTGAATACCGCCCAACATACACATGGAACTGGCTTCACAGATTAACCAAACAGAAGACAACACACCAGATTTCTTGGTTACACTATAGGAATTCCTCTTGTCCTATTTCGCATAAACAGGGCAAAGTATAGTATAGTGTAGCAGAAAGGCACTTTCTCTATTTGATCATACCCTACTAAATGCAGAGTTTTCTATAGGTGCCCAGGTCTCCAAACAAATTTGATCACATCTGATAGAATATAGGTAGTTCATCTAATGAAAAGCAGGCAGGGAAACTAATGGAAATCAGGAAGCCATTTTGAAAGAAATGAATTGGTTTTGTTTCCTTTGGATTTGGATTTCGGTATAGGTAGTGTTTGGAAAGCTACCTGGATCTCTCTAAGGCTGCCTCCCGCCTTAGCTGTACAGCAGTAACTGTGGCCGGCTCTCATTGCCACCCCTCCCCCATTCACCTGCCTGGATCTCTCTCAATATTCAACACTTCTATGAATTGTTAATGCTCCGGGGAAGTCTCATGACCCTCTTTGAGCAGCACAGAACTTCAGTTCAGGATCTCCTATTTTCCCTCAAGGTATTTACCTCAATTTGATTTTTACACCATAGTTGTATTTGTTTTTTTTTTTTTTCTAATTGAAGTACAGTTAATTTACAATGTTGTGTTAGTTTCAGATGTACAAGGTGATTCAGTTATACACACACATATATATATCATTTTTCAGATTCTTTTCCATTATAGGTTGTTACAAGATACCAAGTATAGTTTCTTGTGCTCTGCAGTAGGTCCTTGCTGTTTATCTATTTTATATATAGTAGTGTGTATCTGTTAATCCCAAACTCCTAATTTATCCTTTCCCCCTATTTCCCCTTTGGTAACAGTAAGTTTGTTTTCTATGTCTGTGAGTCTGTTTCTGTTTTGTAAATAAGTACATTTGTATTATATTTTAGATTCCTTGTATAAGTGATATCATATAATATTTGTCTTTGTCTAATTTACTTCACTTAGTATGATAACCCCTAGATTCATCCATGTTGCTGTAAATGGCAATACTCCATTCTTTTTTATGGCTGAGTAATATTCCACTGTGTGTGCATGTGTGTATGTATATATATATATATACATATATATGTGTGTATATATATGTATATATATATATCACATCTTTCTAAACCAATAATCTGTTGATGGACACTTAGGTTGCCTTCATGTCTTGACTATTGTAAATAGTGCTGCTATGAACGTCGGGGTGCATGTATCTTTTCAAATTAGAGTTTTTGTCTTTTGTGGATATATGTCTAGGAGTGGGATTGCTGGACCATATGGTAAATCTATTTTTAGTTTTTTAAGGAAACTCCATACTGTTTTTCACAGTGGCTGCACCAATTTAGATATAGCTATATTTGGTAATTAATTTTTCTTATCTGACCCCCTGAGATTATAGGACTGGGGAACAAAAGGATTGTATTTCTTTCTCTTGGATAGCACTATTCTTCATCACCTAGCCCGATTCCAGGTACAGTACTAGTTACCCATAATTATGTGGACTGAGCAAATGAAAAACTGAATGAATTAATATGTATGCTTAGACACTTTTTCTTTCACGCAATAGAAAATTGTCTCACAGAAAATTCATTGCTTTCATTTGTTTTAATTTTAAAAAGAAATTAATTCATTTTGTTTATACCATGAAGAGGTGAGTAAAATCATTGTAGATAAATAAATAGACCCAGTCATGAAGTTTTTAGAGAGCTGTACATTTTAAAATAATTTTTATTCTATGTATCTATCCTTAGAGGTCACATTTGTATATGAGAGATAATAAAAATCTTATTTTTTAAAATCTTTTTTATCTTCCTGAATCTTATTTCAGGAAGATTCATCTATTCTGTCAGTCATTCAACATTTATTTTGTTCCTAATGGTGTCAGGCCTGATATTGGGTGCTAAGAACACCATAATAAAAAGACATGCTTTCTGTCCTTGGGAGCTGACAGTTTGCTCTTGCCGTAGATAAGTAAGTCAATAATGATGGCAGCCATTGATGAAGATGCTGTAGAGGTATATGCTGCAGTATGGGAGGGCAGAGGAAAAGTGTGGAGGAGTGGCTCCCAGTTCATTCCAGAGAAAGAAGTGAAATGTCAGAAATTTTCGGGAACAGACGATTCTTAAAAGGAGTCTTGAAAGGCAAAGGACAGTTGTTCAGGAAATTGAGGCGCAAAGCAGATTCTAGGCACAATGAAGGGTATGAGAGGCAGAGAAAACTTGAGGAATTCTGAGATCTCTAAGTTTGTTGGAATGGACTCCTTCCAAGGAAGTATGTGATGTGGAGAGAAAAGAGAGTGGAAAGAGAAGCAGATCAGACAGGGATCTGTATGCCAAGATGACTATATTTAATGCATATGTTCCTGTGGGTCTGGCTCTGACTCGGCCCCATTAATTTTTCCCAGCATGCAGTACAAAAGACAGCATCACCCTTTGTAGACATGAGGGTCTACGGGGCAGTGAACAGTCATAGCAAACCTAGTCATACTGACTAGTAACATTTATTGAGCACCTACAATGTGGGCATTATCGCATCTAATTCTCACAGCAGTTGCATGATTACCATTTAACCTGTTTGACCAAAACAGAAACTAAGACTCCGATGCAAGGGTCTCAAGATCACACAGTGAGTTAGGGGCAAGGCCAGGATTAAATCCTAGGTCTATGATGATTCCAAAGCTTATGCTCAGTTTGCTGTTCCCCAATGGTGATGACTCAGTGTTACACGAGGGATGGTTCTGATTACTCTGGTCTAAATCTGAGTACATACTTGCTTCATTGGATCATCCTACACAGAAGTTTCTTTCCAACACAAAAGAGAAGTGCCGTTTGAAAACACCCAGAAATAGTTGCCTTGTTGAGAATTAAGTTATTGGATTATCCTAATAAAAGTTTTTTAAAAAAAATATGTTCAGATTTTTCTCTTTCAAAACTGGGATCAAACAGTATAAATAATTCATGGAAGATGGAAGATGTAGGGTCCAGCTAATCTAATATCTGCCAAGTTGACCCTCTCTCTTAGCTGATTCACTTACTCATGTTAATTAAATTTGGCATATATAGCAAAGGCCAAGAATAAGGCTTGTAGCATTCAGAGCTAGGGAAAGACTCGATATCTCCTATGAAAGAAAGTTCGCTGACAGGGCAAACAAACCCATTGAACTTTACTTAGATTGCCTAGTTGTCACTTTTGATCTTATTTTCGTTTATGACCTTGTGTGCAAACTCAGCAAAGCGATGTGGAATACAATGTACTAACATATTTATTCAATCTTCATGAGCAAGGCTTACGTCATGGCTGGTGAAGTTCACTAAATTAACTGTCTCAGGTTATGGAAATATTCAATCATTAATTCTTGTTTTATTTATTTTTATTTTATTTTTAATTTTATTTCCTCATTTATTGCTCCTGAACTCTGAATGCCATGAAGCCTAATGGGGTTGGATCTAGCAAACCTGAGCAAAGTTTTTCTCTTGTTTTTATTCATTAACATATTAAAAATACATCATGGCCGCTCTCCACTCAGAATTGACTGCTTAATACCCAAAGGTAACACTAAATTTGTACTTTGTGTCCATCTCAGAGCTGGAGAGCATCAAAATCAAATCAGCTGGGCAGGTATTTGCAGTGGACCTTGTGACATATATGAGACAATGATGAGGGGAAAAAGCAGAAAAAGACAGGCCACTTTTCCTCAAGGGCTTCTTAGGTATGTATAACTAGCCTTATATGAGCTAGTAATCATTTATCAAAAGCCTATTGTGTGTCAGACACTATACTAAATTCTTTATATTCAGAGTCAGTATAGAGATTTCTTTGAGTTTGGCAAGAGACCAACCCATAATTTTTCTTCGTCTTAGGTGGGTGATTTGAGGCATGTTTCTTAACCTCCTCGGACATTTTATTATCTAAGAGGGGATTTTAATTACACATACTTCATAGAGCTTACTTCATGAGCTAAAGCTTCTGAAGTACTGGCCACAGCATCTAGCATGTAGTAAAAGCTTTATAACTCAGTACTTATTGCTGCTGCAATTCAGCCTCTAATTAAGACTGTGATGTGTCATTGGTCAAGGGGTCAGAAGACAGGAGTCCTGGAAGTCCTCTTCTGCACTCAGAAACTCTGTGACCTTAAAAGTTCATATAGCAGTGGTTCTGACTGGGTCAGAACCCAAATTCTGAGCTGACCAGTGAGTCTGGGTGACACTTTATGCTCCCTTGATGTGTCCACCAGCATCCACTGATTTGCATGTGATCTGAAGAGCCCTGGGAGGTAGGGAATAAGGAATAACGACTTGAGCTACTTTCATTTTGGGGGTTCCAACCATTACCAATGTGTCTGCCTACCTCAACATCATGACTAAAAGGGCGAGGAAGGCAGATCAGAAAAGAAAAGGAGACTGATAGATCTTTACTGTTAAATCAACAAGGCCTGAGGATTGTGGAGGAGCAAAGGGGAGGTGTGATATAGGGAATAGCATAAGAGCTCGCCCCTGAATATGGATTGCCCCAGCTACTCTAGTGGTGTTTGTAAATACTGGTTAAAGAACAGGGTGTGATAGTTCATTTTATGTGTCTATTTGACTGGGTCATGTGCCCGGATTAAATATTATTTCTGGGGGTGTTTCCAGGTGAGATTGGCCCTGGAATCAGTGGACTCAGTAAATGACCCTCCCTTCTGTGAGCAGGCATCTTCCAATCTATTGAAAGCCTGAAGGAAATAGAAGAAATAAAACACCTTTTCTGCAAGACACTTGAGCTGAAATAGCTCATCTCATTTTCTCCTGCCCTCAGACTGGGATTTACACCATTGGCTTCCTTTGTTCTCACCCCTTTGAACCTGGGCCGAATTATACCACTGGTGTTTCTGGGCCTCCCACTTGCAGATGACACATTTTTGAAATTCTCAGCCTCCATAACCTTGTGAGCCAATTTTTCATCATAAGTAAATAAATGAACAAATAAATAAATTTATTGATGTATTTATTTCATCTCTTGGTTCTGTTTCTCTGGAGAACCCCAATACACAAGGTATGCTGCTAAATGCAATAATACTTGGGTAACACATATACTATGAACAGAGAGTGGGAACGTGTCCCTTCCCCCTTTGCAAGATGGTTAATTGGGGAATGAGAGGTAAAGAGGCCAACGCCAGACAATCTGCTCGGATGGGAACCCCTGCAGACCCTCTGATGCTATCAACAACAGAGTGGGCTCTCCAGGGCAGGAGAAAGCAGAGACGCTGCATCAAGGATCTGAGAAGTGAAGTTGATGCTGAGCCTTAGAGTCTGGCAGAGAGTGGTAGCCCACAACTCACTTTCTGGTGCTGGAACTATCCACACCTGGTTGGAAGAAAAGTGCCACCTTTGTACCACTGTGAAAAACAAATTATTTAGCTAATGATAACAGAAAGTATGATTTTTTTTGAGCAAGTGCCATGTGGCAAATATCATGTCAGACACTCTGTATAAAGCATTTCTAACTCTCAGAACTAACAACTCAGGTATTGCCAACCCATTTTAAAGGTGAAAAAACCAAAGCGTAAGGAAAACTCTCTGTCCATCAAACAGATAAGAGTCTAATACAGATCCACCCACATCCCAAGTTCTCATCCTTTCTGCTATAATATGGCAGCTGGCAGAAGACGATAATGGGCTGCTTGGGAAAACATCCAAGCATCACAGATATTTCCTGGCTGCCATAGTTACCCCATGATCCAATTCCATGGTCCTGAGGTGTTACTGCTATATGCCTCCGAGAGAGGAATACCATTTGAGTACATAAGACTATTTGATGTTGGAGAGTCTGTTTGTTTTGGCCTATCATACTGGAAATGAAACAGTGGTTTGGATAGACAAATGACCATGATTTCTTGTTTGAATAGGAGGGAGGATGTGACTTATAGGCAAGATTCCCAACTAAATCAACCAACCGGACAGCAAGCTCCTCGTGTTAGTCATGACTAAAAGGGAGTCCTATTCATCTAATACATATTTAGAGATATATGAATTAGAGGCTGGCTGGTTGCATTCAAAAATAATTAATGAATGAGAAAAAAATGGGTTATTTGTCTCAGTCTAGTATAGCATCCCTGCCGTTGCGAGATGATATTGTGATTAGACTCAGCCCAGAAATATATATCCTCTGACTCCTAGTTCAGCAAAATCAAGAAGGCTAAGAAGTGGTAGAGCTGGAACTAGAATTTCAAACCCTGTACCTATTCAACAAGGCTGCTATATGGCATTAACAGTAGTGATATAATGCTGCTATATAGCATTAACAGTAGTGATATAATGCTGCTGTATAGCATTAACAGTAATAATGTAATGACAAAAACAACAGTAACACTAGTGAGAAGGAAGAGAGAGGGAAGGAGAACAAGAAAGAAGAGGAGGAGGGAGGTGAGGAAAAGAAACCAATTATGACAACTGTTCAATGAGCACTTTCTACACACGCTGGACTGAGCTCTTTACGTATATGATCCCATTTAATCCTCCCAAGAGTGCTGCCAGGTAGTAATTTTAATCCCTATTCAGTAGATGAGGAATCCATCTCTGGTAGTTCATGCGATTTCTCCAGTCACCCAGCAAGTGAGTGGCAGGGTCAGGGTTTGAAACTTGCACCTGGGACGTGCTAAACCCCAGATTTTAAAGCTAAACTCTTCAAAGTATTGCTCTGAAAGACCATAGACCCTGCTGTCAGTGAGGGTATAATCTGGTGGAGAAAGTTTCTCACTCTTACATTCTACAAGTGTGTCTCTGCAAAATTTCTTTTGCTTCTCAGGGCTAGTTTTTCGTCTGTAAGATGGAGATAATAATACATGAACTGTCCATCACATGGGATTGTTGGTAACATCAACTATGTTTCACAAAGGTAAGACTACGTCACTATTATTTTAGAAATATAAGTAGTATTACTCTTGGTATTGCTATGTCTATAGATCTCCTGCCGAATCAAGACTGGAGTTCTGCAGTACTGTAAAAATATTCCCTTCTTATTTTCCTGTTCTCAGGGAACTAGAATGCTACTGTCACACATGTCATAGTTTATGCAGTTGAGCAACGCAGCATTGCTGCAGGATAAGTTTACTGTGGAAACACCGGCCTGCTGCTTACCCTCTGAAGAGGTTCATTCATACACAGACACGAGTGGGCAAGCACGCCTCTGGTTGCATTCCTACCCTGAGTCACAGCACGCTGCATTTATTTTTCTGAAAAGATTTCCCATGAGCCCTGGGCCATAATAAGTGCCTCATAAATATACCAATGACCTCCCCTGCCTCTTGCCTTCCCCAAATGGATAGCAACAGTGGGACACGGAGAGGGAGAGAGGGACACGAGAGATGTGAGGGAGGTAGAACTGATTAGACGTAGAGGAACATTTTGGCTTGTCCGTGTTATTAACCAACTAAAGGAACTGTAATTATGCAGCAAGCAGGGACAGTGATAGTCTTACTCACCACTTTATATTTAGTGGCTGGCATAGAGGCAAGGGGAGAGTCCTTAATAAATACTTGATGAACCCATGAATCAGAATAAGAAGAGTTAACACTTAGAGAGTATGTTCAATGGGTAAGGCACTGTGCGGAGCATTTGACATGCAGTTTCTTATTTAATCCTTGCAACTGTTATTTTTTCCATTTTACGAGTCAAGAGATGTAAATTTAGAAAGGTCAGGATCTTTATGTCAACATCAGATATCAGACAGGGATTTAAATCAAGGCTAACTCTGGTTGGGCTTTTAACTATTGTGCTTATCTAGTCCAACTCTGTGTAACTTTGCAGAACAAATGGAGGACTGAAAATGTGTCGTAACCCACCCGAGGCACTTCACGGCTTCCAATAATCCCTCTGTATAGGTGTTTTCTGGATTGCAGAAATACATCCCAAGAGAAGGGAGAAGGAACAAAAGCACTACTTCACAGGGAAATAGATAGGAAAACCTTTTCCTTGGAGTGAATGGACGCATTGCTGAATTTCCTAAGTTATCGGAGTTCTTGGCAAACGGAAAAAAAAAAAAGTCTGCAAGGAGCCTAGTTGGAGAAGAAAGCAGATCCCAGAATTTTCAAAGATGATTCATTACTTGTACAACCCAAAAGGGACGTCGGAATGTACCCACAGGGATTAGTTTGTGGTAACATCGACTCCAAGACCACTGGGCTGACTCTGACGGAGATGTGTTTGCAGTGATTCAAGGCTATGGATGATTGAGTGCGGTGGAAGCTTGAAGAACATGGTCATACATGATGTATTCAGAAGTGGAAAAAAAGCCAAGAACGGCAAGTTTTAATCCCCTTTTATGGTCCAGGAAGAATGACCATTTCCATATTAGTTAGAAATAAAATGATTGCTGGAAGCAATATATCTAGGTGGGGTTTGTGAGATTATGTCTCAGACAGGACAAACTGTAAGTGTGGACAAAAGAACTTAAAAATAATGTAAAACTGTGGAGGTGGAAGTAGAGAGAAGAGAAAATAATTGACTAAATGATCCAGTTTCCCATTTGCAACCTAGGACATCATTCTTCAGGGCCCAGTTCAAACCTCTGAGCCCCTCCAGGAAGGTTTTTTTCTGATCTTGTCAACTTTCTGTGACATCTGGCTTTTCTGACTGCAATTATTCTAAGAACCTGCATTCTAATTGAGCATTCAGTGTATACTGAATTATATCATGCATTAATTTTTGGCATGGATATGGCTCTCTCCCCACCTCCCTCACCAAATCAGTTGTCACGCTTTAAGGATGGGAGCTATATCTTGCACATCTTTTTATTCCTTGTTATGTAAGAAGGGAAGCATGGTATTGCTAAATAAGCATATAATCTAGATTCACACGGAGCAGGTCCCAAAAGTTGCTCTGCCATATTGTTGCATAATTTTGAGCAAGTAAGAAAGAAAACTAACATATGTAGATTCCCTACTATGTGATTATATGTCTATGCCCAATATCACCTTTTAGAAAACTAAGAGCTCAGGTTACTAAATCTAGACCAGATGCAATTTCTCTGACCCTAAACATGACCAGGAGATTGAGCGTCGTTTTCATATTGGACATATTATTTCAAACTGAGAGAACCACCATAGAAGCAGCATGTTAGGGAAAAGCTCAAACAAAACTCAGGAAGACTAGAAAACCCAATCAAAACTCAAAGGACATAGGTTGGAGAGAAGGGGATTTCGGCTAAAACAAGAGCAGGATAGAGCCTGGGACAAGGCCCTGAATGCAAGGGTTTTGTTGGTATGACTCTGAGTAAAATCAGAAATGAATTCTCTACTCTGGGTGCATCATATTTGTGGCCTTAGTTACAGGGGAGCTCAGCTCCCTCACCTGCAAAATAGAATGAAGGAGAATATCTGCCTCACTGGGTTGCTGTGAAAATTGAGGGAGACAATGTAAGTGGTAGCACTGAAGACACTCTGTGAATCTCTCTCTTTTGTTGAACACCTGATAAAGTAATTATGCTCAAAACATGTTCACTGGGCTTCCCTGGTGGCGCAGTGGTTGAGAGTCCGCCTGCCGATGCAGGGGACACGGGTTCGTGCTCCGGTCCGGGAGGATCCCACGTGCCGCGGAGCGGCTGGGCCCGTGAGCCATGGCCGCTGGGCCTGCGCGTCCGGAGCCTGTGCTCCGCAATGGGAGAGGCCACAACAGTGAGAGGCCCGCATACCGCAAAAATACAACAACAACAACAACATGTTCACTGAATACATGAATAAGTGAATAAAAGAGCTCATGAATCCTTGCTGGATCTTGGGCACTATCTCCTGACTTTGCCTTAAAATTCCTTGTCTCAGATTCTATGTCTAGGAATTGATGGATTTCTTAATTGCCTGTCAGGAACAGAAAAGTTAATTTTTTGCTGTGGCATGTTCTGGTGACTGAGACTTAGGAGAAGGTGGCAAATAGCATCTTTAGAGAGGAAGTCTTGGAGGTTTACCACACTTTGTTTAGTTATAACAAATATTCCTTTAGCAGGAATTATCTGAGAGCCCATTGGCAAATAGGGGAATAATATTGATAAAGTGTGAAAGTTGTGTTCGTTGGTAGACAATTTTTTCAGTATGTGGATGTCTTGAAGCAATCGAGAGCAACTTATCTCACAATTAAAGGGTAAGATCTGAACTAAAAATTGAAAATCTATCGAAGGGACTTTCTTTAGCCCAAGAGATGGCTAATTTAATGGCTTCCAGAACTGCAAAATTTCCGTACTGTTAACCTAACAGGTGAGAAAGTGTGCAAATGAAGAATTGCAAAGACATTTCCTCCTAAACTGAAACAACACATAAATAAAAAAGCTACACCCTGGATCAGACTTTTAATTGTGATCATTACGTTCTATGTTAGAAGCAAATGATCTTCAGGGACCTACGTCTCTAAATAGAAGTCTTAAGCCCCATGTTTAAGGCTACAAAGATTGACTATGACACAGGATGCAAATATATTTTGAGCTAAATGAAAATGAGAACACAACTTATCAAAATTTATAGAATGCAGAGAAATTTAGGTGTACATTTTTTTCCAATTTGGATAGTTATTATTTTTACTATTGTTCTGGTCCCTGAATTTTGAGTTTCAATTCTATAAAATGTAAGAATTCTTAATATGTGGGAGTCAATGTTGAAAAGCAGTGGTGAGAGAGTACATAGTTTGACAAGAGGGAGTCAAACTATGTGAGGCAAAAGCTGATAAAACTGCAAGGAAAAATAGATGAATCCACTATCATAGCTGGAGACTTCAGCATCCTTCGATCATAAATGGACATATCCAGCAGGCAGAAAGTCAGTAAAGGCATAGTTGACCTCAACAACACCATCAATCAACTGGATATAATTGACACCTATAAACTATTTCACACAATAGCACATTGTTCTCAGTTCATATGAAACATTTACCAAGACAAACCACATTCTGAGCCATAAAACAGTTCGTAACAAATTTAAAATAATATGTATAAATACCATGTCTGCTGTTAGACCATAATGGAATTAAACTACAAATAAATAACAGGAAGATAAATGTAAAATCTCCAAATACATGGAGATTAAACAGCACACTTCTGAATAATATATGAATCAAAGAAGAAATCTCAAGAGAAATTTTAAAATATTTTTGAATTAAATGAAAATGAAAACACAACATGAAAATTTGTGGGACGCAGCAAAAACAGTGATTAAAGGGAAGTTTATAGCATTACATGTGTATATTCGAAAAGAAGAGAGATCTAAATCAATAATCTAAGTTTCCAACTCAGGAAACTAGAAAAAAAGAACAAATTAAATCCAAAGTAAGCAGAAGAAAAATAAGAAGATTTAGAGCAGAAGTCAATGAAATAGTAAACAGGAAATCAACAGAGAAAATCACAAATCCAAAGGCCATATCTTTGATCAATAAACCTCTAATAAGTCTTACTAAGAAAAAAAGAGAATATAAACTGCTAATTTTAAAAATGAAAGAGGAAACATTACTATAGATCACATGGGCACTAAAAGGATAATCAAGGCATACTATGAACAACTTTATACCCACAAATTTGATAACCTGGGTAAAATAGACTAGTTCTTTGAAAGACACAATCTCAAACAAGAAGATATAGAAAATCTGAATAAGCCTATACAGGCTCAAATATCTATTAGAGAAAATAAAACAATAATTAATAATCTTCCCAAATAGAATGCATCAGGCCCAGACAGGTTCACTGATGAATTCTGCAAAGCATTTAAGAAAGAAATTATCTCAATTCTCTACATTCTCACACAGAGTATAGAAACGGGAAGAATACTTTCTAACTCATTCTATAAGGCCAGAATTACCCTCATACAAAAACCAGGGAAAGATAATGCAAGAAAAGGAAACTACAAACCAAAACTACAGACCAATATTTCTCATGAACATATATGCAAAAATCTTCAACAAAATATCCTCATGAATCCAGAAATGTATAGAAAGAATTATGCACCACAACCAAAAGGGTTTTATTCGAAGAATGCTAGTTTAACATTCAAAAATCAGTTAATGTAAATCATTACATCAACAGCTTAAAAAAGAAAAATTACATCATTATATCAATAGATGCAGAAAAACCATATGACAAAATCCGTTACCCATTATTCATGATAAAAACTCTCAGTTAACTGAGAATAAAGGGGAATGTCCTCAATTTGATAATAAATATATACAGAAAACCTATGACAAACATCATACTTAATGATGAGAAACTAGAACTTTTCCTATTAAGATCAGGAACAAGGCAAGGATATCTATCTCACCACTGCTTTTCAACATTGTACTGGAAGTCTGAGATAATCCAATAAGACAAGAAAAATTTTAAAAAGGTATACAGATTGGGAAGGAAGAAATAAAACTGACTTTGTTTGCAGATGACATAATCATCTATGTAGAAAATCTGAAAGAATTCACCAAAAAAACCCTCCTAGAATTAACGATTACAGCAAGATTGCAGAATACAAGGTTAGTATACTAAAGTCGATCACTTTCTTATATACCAGCAATAAACAATTGGAATTTGAAATTAAAAACACAATACCACTTACATTAGCACCCCCAAAATGAAATACTTATGTATAAATCTAACAAAATATGTATAAGCTCTATATGAGGAAAACTACAAAACTCTGATGAATGAAATCAAAGAAGATGTAAAGAAATGGAGAGATATTCCATGTTTATGAATAAGAAGACTCAGTATTGTCAAGGTGTCAGCTCTTACCTGCTGAATCTGTATATTCAGGGCAATTCCAATCGAAATCCTAACAAGTTATTTAGTGGATATCAACAAATTGATTCTAAAATTAGCCAACGTGATATTGAAGAACTAAATTGGAGAACTGACACTGCCTGACTTCAAAAACTATTAAAAAGCAACAGTAATCAAGACAGTGTGGTATTAGCAAAATAATAGAAAAATAGATCAAAAACATAAAAATAGAACAGAATAGAGAGCACAGAAATAGACATACATAAATAAGTCAACTGGTCTTTGAGAAAGGAGCTAAGGCAATACAATGGAGGAAAGACAGTGTTTTCAAAAATTGGTACTGGAACAACTGCACATTCACATGCAAAAAAAAGAGTCTAGACATAGACCTTACACCTTTTACAAAAACTAACTCAAAATGGATTATATACCTAAATGTAAAATGCAAAACTCCCAGAAGACAACATAGGAAAAAATCTAGGTGACCTCAGGTTTGGTGATGACTCTTTAGGTAAAACACCAGAGGCACAATCCATGATAGAAATAATTGATAAGCTGTACTCTTAAAAATGTCTGCTCTGCAAAGGATAATATCAAGAGAATGAGAGGACAAGCCACAGACTGGGAGACAATACTTGCAAAAGACACATCTTATAAGAACTGGTATCCAAAATATGCAAAGAACTCAAAACTCAGTGATGAAAAAAATACCTGATTAATAAATGGGCCAAAGACCTTAATACATACCTCATCAAAGAAAAAAATATAGATGGAAGATAAACACATGAAGAAAGTCTCCACATCATATATCATCAGTAAAATGCAAATTAAAACAACAATTAGATACCACTATACACCTATTAGAATGGCCAAAATCCAGAACACCGACAACACCAAATGCTGACAAGCATATGGAGTAAAAGGAACTCTCATTCACTACTGGTGGGATGCAAAATGGCACAGCCACTTCGGAACAAAGTTTGTCAGTTTCTTACAAAACTAAACATACGCTTACCGTACAATCCAGCAGTAACACTTTTTTTTTTTTTTTTTTTTTTTTTTTGCGGTCGGTACGAGGGCCTCTCACTGTTGTGGCCTCTCCCGTTGTGGAGCACAGGATCTGGACGGGCAGGCTCAGCGGCCATGGCTCACGGGCCCAGCCACTCCGCGGCATGTGGGATCTTCCCGGACCGGGGCACGAACCCGTGTCCCCTGCATCGGCAGGCGGACTCTCAACCACTGAGCCACCAGGGAAGCCCCAGCAGTAACACTTTTTGATATTTAACTAAATGAGTTGAAAACTTATGTCCACAGGAAAATCTGTACCGTCATGTTTATAGCAGCTTTATTCATAATTGCCAAATCTTGGAAGCCACCAAGATGTCACTGATGAATGGATAAATTGTGGCAAATCTAGCCAATGGAATAGTATTCAGTGCTAAAAAGAAATGACCTGTTAAGCCATGAAAAACACGGAGGAACTTTAAATGCATACTATTAAGTGAAAGAAGCCAATCTGAAAAGGTAACATACTGTGTGGTTCTCACTATATGACATTCTGGAAAAGGCGAAACTGTGGAGATCTTAAAAAAGATCAGTGGTTGTCAAGGGGATGGATGAACAGGTGGAGCAGAGAGGACTTTTAGGGCAGCGAAAATACTCTGTATGATAATATAATGATGGATACCTGTCATTATACATTTGTCTAAACCCATAGAATGTACAACACCAAGAGTGAATCCTAATGTGAACTCCAGACTTTGGGTGATAATGATGCGTCAATGTAGGCTTATCAATTGTAACGAATGTACTACCCTAATGGGGGATGTTGACAATGAGATAGACTATAAATGTATGGTGGAAGGGCTTGTATGGGAAATCTCTGTACCATTCTCTCAATTTTGCTGTGAACCCAAAACTGCTTTAAAAAAAAATAAAGAAAAAAATTGTTTTGAATAATTAGCATATTTGTCACTTGTCTTACGCATGATGATGGATCCTAACTTTTCCAAGCATTTATATGATTCATTTATTTTCCTGGTCTGGCTATGTTGGGGATAATTTGTCAAAGGACACTTTAGCCATTTATCTAAAATATTCCAGGATATTCGAAAGTCATCCAAAAACGAAAAGTCCTTAGCAAACTGAACAATTCTTAGAAGAGGCTTTAGCCTGTGTGTGTAGAGCACTATACTTGTCCTATATATGATTATCAGGTGAATGTAGCATTTTGTGGGATAGATCATTTGTTAGGTCGTTAATATGCAAACATTCAGAGGGACAAGCACAGGGTTTGGCACTTAATAGGTACAAGTAGCTCCATAAATATGTGTTGAGTTAGTTAGCTTTAGGTGTATTTCTTTTAGGAAGGGTAGTGCATCTCTGCAATTTGAGATAGTTTTAGTAGAAATTGAGTGGGAGGGGTTAAATTAAAGCACTCCATTGAAAGGCTGCATTTTCCATTTTGCCCTCCCAAGTGTCTCAGTAGATAAATACTAGTTGATTCCACATGAGTGGCATGGAGCCCTGAATGGAGTTTGGAGGATTGATTAATACGTCTCAGAAAGCCAAGTCAAATACCATGTAAATGGTTCCTGGAGAAAACATTTCCCTGGCTAATTTTCCACAGGTTCCTAAGTCGATGTTGCCTTTCTAGGGCCTCATCTGGATATGGGGTTTTCTGTAGGCTGGTGCAGTTAAAACACCTATACAGTTTCCTAACTAAATCGTACCTTCATAAAATAAGCAAACATTGCTGAAGCCTGACTACACATCAGGCACAAGGCTGGGTGCTGGAAACATATGAAAACGATGTGATTCAGATCACCAAGAGCTTCCATTCTAGTCAGAAAGGCAGGCTTTTGTGATGAGCATAAGGCATGTGCAGGAGAGAGACTCTTGGAAGAGCTGGGAAATCTCTGCCTTTCGAATCAGAGACAGTGATTTGACTCCAGACTCTGCTACATTAAGATGAATGTTCTTTGAGAAATTATTTATCCCCTTTAAAATTCATTTTTATTTGCTTCAAAATGATGGTGATGATACTTAGAGACTCTACCTATAAAGCACCTGGCAAAGAGGAGACCCCTGATATATGCTTATTCATATTATCATGTCGAGGTGGGATAACCTAGGGCTGGCTGTGTCTTGCACAAGCCCAAACCACAGCTTCCTCCACTGCCAGGGTGCGTTCACAGCGGCTAAATCCTCTGACATTTTAATTTCATCACTGAGCTTTCCTTACTTTCCAGGAAATCGGATGTGGGGTTTTGAAGGATGCTATAAACACTGGACCTTCTTAGGTGGTTTTCAGAGAAGAAGAAAAATACAGGAAACCAGAAAAAAAAAAATTAAAAGACATGGACTTTAAACTGTCATCAGTCCCTGCTGTCACCTCAAGCTGGGCTGGATTTCCTGATGTCACGTGACAGTCCCAGAAACAAGGATAGTTCTGTGGGCTAGGTGTATCTGAAGTTCCATGCTGGTAGGAACACAGGGCCATATAAAAACAGGACCTGGAGCCATTGGAGGTATCAGTTCAAAACTCAAAATCAGAATCAAAACCTGCCTCTTTTCTAAATTTGGATTTGGAGCAGGTCACTGTCCTCTAACCTACTGTGATTTGTAGCTATGTCATAGAGAGAATGATGCCCTCTCCCCTGCCAAAGATGTCCATGACCTAAACCTTAGAAACCATGAATATATTAGATTATATAGTAAAGGGAAATTAAATGCAGGTGGAATTAGGTTGCTAATAACCTGACCCTAAAATAGGAAGATTATCCTAAGTTATCTAGACATGGTGAACATAATCACAAGGGTGCGTGAAAGTGGGAGAGGGAGACAGAAAAGAGAGTCAGCAGGAGATGTAACTGTGGAAGAAAGGCACACAGAAGTGTAACATTGGTGTCTTTGAAGATGGAAGGGGCCACAAGCCAAGGCATGTGGGCAGTATCTAGGAACTGAAAGGCATGAAAATGAATTTCCCTCAGGGCCTCCAGGAAGGAACACAGTCCTGCGAAACCTTGATTTTAGCCCAGGGAGACCCATTTCAGACTTCTGACTTCCAGAACTATACAATAAAACATTGTGTTGTTTTAAGCCACTAAATTATTTTTGTGAATTGTTAGAGCAAACATGGGAAATAAATACAAGCTGGGACCACAGACTGAATCAAGATGCTATAATTTATTGGATTCTAGGCTAGACTCACTTATGAATTATTCACTGGCCAAGAAATCATACCAAAGCTTTGTCGGTGCTTTCCCTAACAAAAGACCCAAACAACAAAAGTACCCCCTACATTTACTATTATTAACTCGAAGATATTTTAATAATAGCTATTATTAATTTATATATTTATTAATAATACAAAACAGATAAAGCTGTTACTTGTTGGACACTTTTTATTTGCCAGGCCCAATGCTAAATACCTTTCAAGCATTATTTAATTAGTCCTCAAAATAACTCTAGGAGCTATATGCGATTTTTCTCTCCATTTTACAGGTAAGGATTCTGATCTGCCCAGGATCATAAGAGAAAATGAGAAATGGGATGCAAGTCTGTCTAAACTCGTAAATTTGACTCACTCTCAAGTTTTATTTTATCTCTTAAAAACAAATAGATCTATCTCAAAAGTATTAAACCAGAAATGTACTACATCTGAAGTGTCTCTGAAGCTGAGGCATATATATATATATTTTACTTATATATGTATATGTAAAATATATATATATATGTTTTACATTCAGACCCAGGTAAATGAAACTTTTTAGTATGCAAACATTCAAACCTTATGAAAGAAAAACATTTTATTACATAAGAATTACAGTAGAATTCATTTGAGAATGTGTCCCTAAATGAATATAAAGCATATCTTTATTGCTAAAATGTTGATTCAAACTGGAACTTCTGAGACACTGGCATAATAATGCCTTCCTCAAAGTCTAAGTGTCAGCCAAGATTAGATTAGGTAATGCATATGAAAAATGCTTTGTAAACTCTGAAGTGTTTTATATATGTATTGGTTGCTTGCTATTTCTTATAAACCCACTAGTAACAGCACGCATTTCTGTAGCCCTTGGGATCTTTAAAGGTCTTCAATGCTTACTCTCTCATTTAATATAATTCCTGAAGGTGAGTAGGAAGGTATTCTTCAGAAATAGAGAATAGACGCTCTAAGGTGAGTTTCCTTTGAAAAACTCTTACCAAAGCAGCTATGTGGCATTACCATGTGGAACACAGAACACATATGAGACATGAATTCTTCCTTAAGGAGTTCACCGTCTACTGAGAACAAACAGAGCATAAATAACTCCAATATGATGGAGTAAATGATAGTATTAAGTGACTGCACAACGCCACCCAGAGAATTAACCCCAATTTCCTGGCTTTTAGTCTGATCTCTCTTCCTCTCTTTCTTTCTCCCCTTTGCATGCAGCCCCCCCCACCACACCAACACACACCCTTCAGGCCTTTCTTCCATCCTTCTCAATCATCTCGCTCCTGTGCTAGAAGGTGGCAGGCATCTCTCTGTCTTCTCACAGCCCTCCAGATTGAAATCCACCCTGGTCGGAGATGGTTTTTTTCTTCAGATGCCCTCAAATTGTATTGTCTAAAGCAGTCATAAGGAGTGATAAAAATGGGTTGAGATAGAGTGGATGCTTATATTCTTCTCTGTACCTACCAGTGTGCTGGGTGCTTAGCAGACACTGTAGCCCTGTAGGCTCATTCATTCATTCATTCATTTAGAAAACACTCATTTAGCATCTGCTATGTTCTAGGTAATATGCTAAATGTTGACAAGTGTAGAAATAGCAGCCCTAATTATAATAGTATGGACCAAGCATTCTTGTAAGTATTTTGCTTAAGTTAATTAATTTAATTCTGATGAAAAACAATATTATTCTCATTGTTCAGATGAGGGAACTGAGAGAAAGATTAGGTAATTTGCACAAGGCACAGTTAGTAAGTGGATGAGCCATAATTCAAACCCAAGAGTCTGGATTGGAGCAACACACTTAACCATTATAAAAATCCCTGACTTTGAGAAGAAACTTTTATATTCCTCATTTCCTAGAATTTTATCTTGAAAGAGTCTTAAATTTTATCACTTTTTTGCGTGTAGTCATGTCATATATTTTTTTCTCCCCTACTCTGATAACGTGATTATGATCCCAGAAGAAATCCCACTTGGCCATAATATAATACCTTTTTACTATAATTCTAAATATGATCTGCTAATATTTAGTTTAGGATTTTGCTTATATGCTTATGAGAAATATAGGCTTATTTTATTTTTTTGATATGTCCTTTTCTGCTTTTGGTATTAGGGTCAGACTGTCTTCATAATGTAAGTTAGAAAGTGTTCCTATTCTCCACTATCTGAAAGGTTTGTGTAAGAAGTATTATTTTTCTTGCAAGTGCTTGTAAGACATACACTAACGAAATCATTTGGGCCAGAAGTTACCCTCTCCTACTTTGGTATGTTGGTGCGCTCGTCCGGCGGAAATTTTTAAATTGCAGTTTCAATTTCTTTAGGACAAAGTGCTCTTCTGAGATCTGGGGACTTTCTAGTCTTATTGTTATCTATTTCTTGATTAATCCCATTGTGGTCAGACAGTCCTATTGTGGTCACTATATGAATTCAATCCTTTGAAATTTATGTAGACTTGCTCTTCTGCTTAGTATAATGCCTGTTTTGGTAAATATTCCAAATACACTTGAAAATACTATGTATTGGGCTTCCCTGGTGGCGCAGTGGTTGAGAATCCGCCTGCCGATGCAGGGGACACAGGTTCGTGCCCCGGTCTGGGAAGATCCCACATGCTGCGGAGCGGCTGGGCCCGTGAGCCATGGCCGCTGAGCCTGCGCGTCCGGAGCCTGTGCTCCGCAACGGGAGAGACCACAACAGTGAGAGGCCCGCGTACCACAAAAAAAAAAAAAAAAAAAAAAAAAGAAAAGAAAATACTATGTATTCTGTAGTTTTTTGGTGTAGTTTTGGGCCATAAATGTCAATTAGTTCAAATTAGTTACTAGGGTTTTCAAGTAAATATTCTATATCCCATGTGACTTTTGGTCTATTCTTTAAAAAATATATTTTAGACTCTATAACAATAACTGATATTTTGTTTGGTTTTCCAATAAATTCTGTCAGATATATATACATATATATCTTGAAACCATTTAGGTATATATCCATTTGGGCGTGTTATGACTTCCTTTTGACTATTCCCTTTTATCTTTATAAAAGATTCCTATTTCTTTCTTTAATACTTCCATCAATGCCTACTTTCTCTGATACTAATATCGTCACATCAGCTTTCTTTTGGTTAGGGTTTACATGCTATAACACATTATTATTACTATCCTTATTATCATTATTATTATTTTACATTTAATCTGTGTTCTTAGAGGTCAAGCATGCCTCTCCTGAACAGCACATACTTAGGTCTTGGGTATGTATATTTATTTTTCCTAATGTGACCACTTTGTCTTTCCATTGGGTGATTAGACAATTTACATTTAATGTAATTACTGATATAGATCAAATTGAGTCTGCCATTTTAATATTTGCTTTCTAGCTGTTCAAACTGTTGCTTGTTTCTTTGTTCTTCCTTTTCTAACATTTTTGGAATTAATCAAGAAACATTAGCAGTCTTTTTTTATTTCCTTCTTTCAATTTTACTTATACATTTTATATTGTTTATAGTGGTACTTTGATTATAATACATGTCCTTAACTTATTGCAGCCTATCTTAAATTAGCACTCTACCAATTCTTGAACCGTGCAAGACCCTTACAACAGTTTAATCCATTTACTCCATTCTATTGTTGTCATTTATTTTATTTCTACATAGTTGTAACACCCACAGTGCATTGTTTTTATTGTTGATTTATGGACTCTGTAATGCTTTATACTTATCCATATATTCATCCCTTCTAATGTTTTTATTTCTTTCTGAAATTCCATGTTTTTATATAAGATCATTTTCCTTCAATGTGAAAAACTTGCTTTAGAATTTCTTGTAGTGTGGGCCTGCTGTCAATAAGTTCTCTGAAACTTGTCTGAAAACATTTTAATTTCACCTTCATTTTTGGAAGGCATCTATGCTCACCACTATACCTCCAATGCTGCACTTCACCTTTCTTTTTTAATCAGATTTTTGTTGAGTATGGAATTCTAGGGTTTTTATTCCTTTCAGCACTTTAAAGATACTATTCCAGTATCTTCTGGTTTTCATAGTTACTACTTAAAAGTTTTCTGACTGTTGAAGACAATGTCTTTTTCTATGGTTGCTTTTAAGCATCTTTCTTTATCTTTAGTCTTCAGAAATTCAATTATGATGTGTCAATGTGTGACTTTTCTTTACATATATATCCTGCTTGGAGTTCAGTTATCTTTTTGAATCTCTAAATTTTACCTTTCATCAGTTTTGTAAACTTATTCATCAGTATCTTTTCAATATTGCTTCTCTCTTCTCTTTCTCCTTCCCTTCTGAGATTCCAATTATATGTATGTTAGAGTATTTTACAGTTTCCCATGATTCTATTATAACCTGTTCAGATTTCTTCATTCTTGTCTCTCTCTCTCCTTTGGTTTAAATAATTCCTATTGATCTGTCTACATATTCACTAATGATCTTTTCTGCTGTTAAGAATAATGAGTTTTTAATTTATAATTTTGTGGGTTTGTTTTAAAACGTCCATTTGGTTTATTTTAGACATTCCATCTCTTTGTTGGAATTACCTATTGATTCATATTTTCCTCACTTTTCTTTAATATATGTGCATTTATTTTAAAGCATTTCTAATGAGTCATATATTGCCTTACATTTATTGGCTATTTTTTTCTCTTGATTATGAGTCCTATTTTTCTCCTTATATATTTCATAATATATTTTACTGATATATAACCTTGTGTGTAAAAGGGCCATAAGGACTAAAGATGATATTACTTTCCCCCAGATGGTATTCCTTTCTTCTGGCAGGCAGAATCACTGAGACACCTTGATTTATTCATCAAGTAAGCTACGTCAAGATTGGTTTGTAGCCCTAATCAGACTCAGTTTACCTCTGGTTACAAATCTCTCAAAGGCAAGAACTTTCTTGTATTTTATTAAAGATCCAAACTTCTAGTGAACTTTGGCTCAGAGTACTGTTAATTCCCATGCTTCCTTGGCACTCTGCAAAAATCCTGTGTGGGAAAACAAACTCATCATTGGCAGCTCATCCAGATTCTAATTTTTCACATGAGACTGTATGGTTATCAAATACTAAATTCCTCACCAGTATTCCTCTACCTATGAAAGGTCTGGTCTTCGGTCTATGCTTAGATTCTACAAATATACCCAGTGAGGAAAACAGTCATTAAATTCTACCAAATGAGATGGATTTTTCCCTGTTCAGATTTATTCTTCTAGAGCCTTTTCATGTGCACAGCTCTCCAGTGATTACAAAATATGATATTTATAATTTATCCATTTTCCTAGTTGTTATGATGAGAGAAATTGTCTACCATCAGATCTCAAAGTTTAACAGGAAATAGAAGTCCATATATTGATTATGTAAGCAGATAACTCAACTTTATTAATTTTTAAAGGCAAATTTAGAGAGTACAATTACAAATCAATTTTACACACATTTAAAATCCTATTAATTTCCTTATTTATAAAATTTATAACATGGCTTTGAAATAAGTAAGGGAAAGCTATTTCAGGTCATTTTGGTAAATAAACTTTGCCCTGCAAAACTGCCAGTTGAGTCATAGTAATGGGATCTGTGTCTCCTCATGATTCTTCTAATAATTTTTTTTTATTAAACAGCTATTATGCACCATTCCCCACATCAGTGCCGTGGATCTGTACTGAATATAAGAATAATAAATTCTACGTTCAGCAGGAGGTTGATAGTCTCATGAATGTCACTTTTACAGAGGTTACGTCTTGCTAAAGGGATGACCTAGTGCAAAGAAATAAAATTTATTAATGTCACTGTCTTATGACAGTGAGTCACCTGGGTATGTCAGCAGCCTTCAAGAGAAAACCCATGCCCCAAAGAGAGGTCTTTAAGGCTGTTCACAAGGAGGAACATCTCTTTTTAATAAATGTAAAATGACATCTTAAAAAGTTAAGATGGCATAAAACTATACAATGGAAAACTGTTGTAAAGGCCAATTATTTAGGAAATTGATTATGCAGAATGTTAGCAAGTTTCATAACTGACTTGTAGAAGCAGAGTAGTAACATAAAATATACAGCAGGCAAACAGATAGTGAATAGCAAAATAGAAGTTAGAAAAATTTCAGGGCAGAGAAAATAAAATTACCATCTAGATGTGGTGAGTCTCTTTCTGTATATTGATTCTTGATTATTTTAAATATAAAAATACAAATCCTGAAAAAAATCAAGACTGAAGACCCTAAAATCAGAATTCTAAGAGTACAAAAAGATCTTCCTTGAAATATATCTCTCTTGTGTTACTTTCCATCTTCCTCGATAGGAAGACACTGGTAATAAATAAAAGTATTTATTTTTGTAGAAAAGTTTATATTATTTGGAAATTGTTATGTTAGAGGATATAATAAGAATAGTAATAACTTACATTTGCTGAGCACTATTAAGTATCAGTCCCTGCCCTTTATATGTGATTTATATGTTTCAGCTCATGTAATTTAATCCTCATAACCATCTTATAAGTTAGACACTACTATTCTCATTTTGCAGAGGAAGAAAGAGGCAGTTTTTTCCTCTTTTAATCCTCTTCAGTATTTCCTTTCATCTTCATAATAATCCTGAGGTTAGATACTATCACCATTTCCACTTTATAGATGAGCAATTTACTAAAATTCTTAAATTAACTTGAAAAAGTAACTTAGCCAGTGTCACAATAGAAAATTGTGATGCCAGATTCTACTCAGATATTCTGGGTCCAGAGCCCTTACTTTTAATCACTACCACTAAACCATATCCAATTTAAAAGGAGTATCATGACAGAGAGTAATATTTTTTAAAGTGTTTATATCGGTCAAGTTATAAAATCACTATCACAGATTATTTATAGAAACAGGGGTGCTTTCAGGGTTCCCCAAACTTTGAAAGACATATATCAGAATTTAAACCATTGACCTAAGATGGTTTACTCATATTCTTAAAAAGTCTCCCCAAAGCCCCATTATTCACACCAGTCTTTATGTTCTTTCTTCCTTCACCAGATTATCAGAAGAAAATATATTCTTCTTTTTTTGCTGTTTATTATGTAATTGATAAACTTTTCCACTTGCTCCAAGGCTTTGTTCCATTAAACATCTGTGTCACTCCCATGTATATTCAACCAATGCCACTTTTTTTTTTTTTTAGTTTTCAAGTGTTGCTGTAACAAGGTGCCACAAACTGGTGGCTAGAACAACAAAAGTTTATTGTTTCACAGTTCTGGAGGCTAGAAATCCAGGATAAAGATGTTGTCTGGGTTGGTTTCTATGGAGGGCTGTGTGGGAGAATCTGTTTCGGTGCCTCTCTCCTAGTTTCTGGTGGTTTGCTGGCAATCATTGACTGTCCTTGTCTTCTGTTGCATTACCCCAAACTCCGTCTTCATGATATTCTCCCCCATGTTCTTGCCCAGTTTCCTCTTTTTATAAGGACACCAGCATATCAAATTAGAGACCCACTTAATTAATTAGCTAAGGACTTCATCTTAACTAATTACATCTACTGCAATTTTCTTTCCAAATAAGATCACATGATGAAATACTGGGAGGTTAGGACTTCAGCATAAGAATAATTGGGGTACACATTTCAACCCACAGCATCCCCTTTAGTGGATTTTTCCATCTTAGCCAATAAAACGAATATTTCTCCTAACCCTATTTACTGTTTAATCTCTTACCTTTCTTTCTCATCCAGTCTTATTTAAAAAGGAGTTTATACTAAGTCTTCCTATATAAGAAAAAGTTGTTTGCCTGCAAGTGAAAGACCCTAACGCTGGCTAAATTAATTGAAAAGAAATATATTGGGAAGATGTGTTATAGCTAACAGTACAGAAGCTGTACCTCTGGAAGGACCTGTTGGCATACAGAGTAGTGCTCTCCAAACATCTCATCTTCAATATCATGTTTCTTACCCCTCTTTCTATTAGGTGGTGCCATTGGGCTAGCTCTGGCCAACAGTCTGTTGGTATTATAAATATGTTTCATTTCCAGTGGAGACATAGAATCGCTGATGCATTACTCTCCTATTGTCTCTGTTTCCCGCTACATTAACTGTCATAAGTTGGGTACTCCAGAAGCAAATACTGAGATAGAGTTGAGTCACAGGTATTTATTAGGGATCAATACATGTTAAGAGAAGAGGGAGCAAGTATGACTGGACAGAGAAAGAATTTGTCTGCTATGCAGATCCAACAAAGCCTTAGCCAACCCAGGGGGAGATTTGGAGTAAGTGCTTCCCATCACGGTCTCGTGAGTTGAGCAGAAATGGCCAGGTCTTTGTAATTCCACCCTGCTCCATATCAGAGCTGCCCAGGAAAAGGCACAACCTTGGACATGGGGGCTCTCTACAGTCAAGGTAGACCCTGTAGTTTCTGAAAACTGAGGTTGTCCACTGATATCACTCCCCATGGCTGGGAAGCAAGTCCTTCCTCGAAGGGAAATCTGAGTGGTGCACCTCTGTGTCTACCACAAATATTCAAGATGATTGAGTTTGTTTAGGTACCATGATTCAGATGCCCAGAGGTATATAGCTGGAAGAGGAAGGATATCTGAAGTAGTAGTTCCACCACAATTGCAAAAGAGGAAAAATAATAGTTTTCAAAGAGAAATGAGATCCTTTTATTAGGTAGAAGGTGTAATGGATATTGGGGATACAAAACCAGAATTTTTATTCTTTACCATTTTCTTGTATCACTTTCACTTTCTAATTGAAGGAAGGTTGGATTCCTCCCTTACCATTTCACTTAGCTTTTACTAAGCTCACAGATATTTTTTATTAACTTATTAATTAAGTTAATTACATATTGTTAAAAATATTCACTGCCTATTCTTGTGGAAGGGTGATATTTGTTCCCTCCTAGAAAGTAAGGCTTATGCATGTGCTTTGGCTAGTGAAATGTAACCGGAAGTGCCATATATAGTTGATTTACAATATTGTGTTAGCTTCAGGTATACAGCAAAGTGATTCATATATATATATATATATATATATATATATATATATATATAAAGATGTATGCGTTCAGGTTCCTTTTCATTATAGATTACTACAAGATATTGAATATAGTTCTCTGTGATATATAGTAAGTCCTTGTTGTTTATCTATCTTATATATAGAGTAGTGTGTATCTCTTAATCCTCAAACTCCTAATTTATCAGTTTTAAGAGAAGCTGGTGATTCTGCCTTGTTCTTTTTCTGCTCTGCAGTGAACCTGCCTATGTCCAGATAAGGGCTGTTGAGCCTGGACCCCAGAGTGAGGACAGGGAACCACAGCGGTTGTAGGCAACCAATGGCAGAGAAACAGAAACTGAGGGGTTGGGGTATATGACGTGTTATCCAAGTTCACCATGATCACAGTCAGGACTTAGTGGACTTTGAACAAGAATTCATGTCCTACTTTCATCTTGTTGGATGTCCTATCCAGTCTCAGAGCCTCAGATTCAAATGCCTTCGGAAGCTGGGCAGGTAATTTCATATAATTCCAAAGCCATTGGTAATTTTATTAGGGAGAGCTAGTGTCCAAAGAGAAAAGGGAAGTACAAGCCCCCGGCTGAAGGCACTCCAGTTCAGATGCTTTTTACAGCTCTACCCAACCAAACCCGTCTTCTGGATGAAATCAATCCTAGGACCACCAGTTGACCCTCCAGCTACACCAAGCAGACCTCTCAGTGTGGCCCAGGCTGGCAATTCCTACAAGCTTATGAGGATTAGTTCTTAATAGACTGAAGCCTGAATTCCAAGCAACCAGGCAGGTTCTTCTATAGGGAGATCAATGCTAATGCAGAACACTGTACCTAGGTACAAAGAATGGAATTTAAGCCATCTCAATACAGTTTTATGAATAAAGTTTAATTTTTTCTCATGATTTGCTCTAAGAAAAGAAAAGCAAACAGATTTCCTCAAGGAGAGAACTCTGCCAAATATCTGACTTCCTTTCATCCATGCCATCCTGAAATCCTTGTTTAAGACAACTTAAATCACCAGAGAAGCACCAAAAGTCCTCTTTGGAGCTAATCAGTTCAGCAATGCCACAGAAGAATGCAGACTGAATAGCAAGTCTAAGCAGATTCCCTGGGGCTGAAGCTTTTGAAAGGACAGAGGGAAAGGAATACATTTGCTCTATTTTCCACTTTTCTGTTCTGAAATATGAGAAACACTTTCAACGTGTTCCTTAGGCATCTCAAAGAATAAACTATTTCTGGCCCTGCACACCCATTGCTCTTCGTGGAAATCATATTACACCCTCCCAGGGATTTCTCAGAAGAAAATCAAAGCTTTCGAGTCCGGAAACATTCAAAATAGTGTCCTTTCCTCAGAGCACACTGGTAGCTGTATAGCTTCAGCAGCACCGTGGGAGTACGAGTTCATGTCCTGCTATTGCTGGGCAGATGACATCACTCTTATTTTCCATAAAGAGTTGCTCCATATTGTGCCGCTTGCTGAGCAAAACACACATATGTGAGGACTGTAGATGAAATATGCATGCAATGTGGGCCCAGGCCAACTTCATCTCTTAAAGGAAACAGCGATGGTATTTAAGCGATACTGATAAAATAACATTTTCTCTTCTGAATTTAAAAACAATTCCCAAGGCTGCATGGAATCAGTTCTTCCAAATAGTTTATAAACCTTTTGTTAAGTCCTCTTAACATAATAGTTTAATGTTTGGGAGTCACTAGATCTAACAGAAAATAATAGGGACTGTTTTCCAAGTGCTTATAACCGGCTGGGCACTTACATTTAATTCTCATCATAAGCCTCCTCTAATGGCGACATACTTCCCATTTTAGGGGTGAGAAGTATCAAAACTGAGGTTCAGAGAGGTTTAGTAAACAGTGCAGTGTTAATACTGGAGCCCGAGCTTCCATCATCCCTGGCAAATCTGAGAGCAAACCTGGCTCTCCTTCCACCCCTGCTCATCAGAAGACAACGAATATTTGTCTCTCTCTGTCCTACACGTGAAAAGAATCTAAAAAAGAGTGGACATATGTATAGCTGATTCACTTTGCTATGCACCTGAAACTAACACGACATTGTAAATCAACTATACTCTAATAAAAATTTAAAAACAGAAAGAAAACAATGAATAAGGTGAAAGGCGAATGAGTGTTTTTGATAACACATTTCTGAAATAGGATGACTTGCCAAATCTCTTCTCTCTGGAATGTTTCACAATCTGTTCCCTCGATTTTTTTTTTTTCCTCTTGAAGGCAGGCTGGAGTAATAGAAACAGGCACGTTGAGGCCTTTAGAAGCAAAACAGTATATAAAGTAAAGATGTGACAGTGACTGCTGTCATTCTGAAAGCACAAACTAAATCTCCAACAGGGTTTGATCATCTTTGAGTTTAAGCTGGAACATAACAGATTTGTGTCGCTATCAATGCCATTAATTCTGGGATAGGATTACAAATATCTTTCCTTGTTCTTGTCTGCCTTAAGGCTTTTTCCAAGATACTGGGCGAAAAGAACCATTTCTCTTTAATATTGTTGGGAACGCCAAATGATCTTCTCACCAGCCCCCTTCTCTCCTCTCCCGCATTTCTAAATCTTCCTAGGTGGCAAACTGAAAGATTGGCTCCTTTTGGCTTTTTTTTTTTTTTTTTTTTTTGGCCTTTTAGCAGCTGAATAACATTTGTTTCCCATCTCTCTCTTTTCTTCCCGACTCCTCCCCTTATCCCCACCCTGGAAAGTTAAGCTTCTTCCAGTGAGGTCTTCCCCAGTAATCCCAGAGGTCTCTTCTTCTCAGTCCAATCAGTACAATCATTATCAAATTGAGAATTTCTCCAGAGCTTAAATTTTGACTCTTTGGGGCTGGGAACAGATAGTGCTAATAATAAAAACAAAAACCACTCTCCCCGCCCACCCAGAGAGCTTCACCAAGTCACACTCTCCACTCCTCCGGGGGATCTGCTGATATTACTGGAGTGAAGGATCAATCTAGAGTTGCCCTGGCAACAGTCATCAGGCTTGAGAACCTCCTCCTGGGCTGTTCGGATGCACTGGAGGGAAAAAGGGAATGGGGATGGGGAACAAAGGTTTGTCCTCGCCATATTTTGAGGACTCCCTGGACAGCAGTTTACTGTGTTCACTGCGAGGGCTACCTGGGGAGCCCACAGCCTGAAGAGGATCTGCTGTGATGAGACTGATTTCACTGAAGGGGCCCTTGAAATATGCACGCACATCCTAAAAGTTTTCCAGAACATTTGTCAGGAGCCAAACTTCCAGGGGGAGTTGGAAATTTATTATTTAACAGCAATCTCTACACTTATCAGTTGCTGAGACCTACACCACTCATTCTAGGATAGACAATGAAAGAACCTGCTGAAATCCAGGCTGGGGGAGTAAGACTTGGCTGTCAGTGAAGACAAGGAGAAGGCAGGGTTGGTTGTCTAACCCCACCCCCCCATGTTGATTCCAGCTTTAGCCCGGCTCCATTTTTAGAGAGTGATCTGAAAATACACTCCTGCATGCTTGTGGCTGTAATGTGTACATAAATTCAAAGCCTCAAAAGAGAGTGATTACACTGAGAAGCACAGATATACCAAAAAGCAGAACTGGAGGAGTCCTTCTACGTTCTGTATCAGGAGATGTCAATAGATGCGCGTTAAACACACCTAAATGTTGTCAGAGATGATTTCACGGATAGGTTTTCTGTGTGGAGTAACTTTAAAGGACATCAAGGAAGACTGTTTTTCAGGTGTGATCCCATATTGCCCTTCCTCTCAGCCTAAGAAGACATTTTCGACAAAACTAAAATTGTAAGAATAAAATCAAACATGGATTAAGGGTGTTGCATGTACTGGTGGTATGATCAGGCCCCCCAAGATGGCTGTCGCCTTGCTCCCTGTCCATCCCCTGCTGGACCAGTGCCTGCTTCACCTGCACCCTGCTCACGTGGCTGACCTTCCTACCTACCTGCCCCAACCCCAGCTGGCGATCGTTCCAACCTTTAGGTCAGAACATCTCCACCATGATAGCCCGGGAAGGGGTGGTGAGGGGCGGGCCCCCTCTGCTAGTTTCCCTGGTAACCGATGAGCCAACCGGATGTCAATTCCCCCTATAACTGGTAACCCTCCCCCTCCCCCCGGGAGCCGCCGCGTCCTGCCCGCCGCGCACGGTGGAGTGTTGCTCGGTGCCGGGAGCGGGAGATGCCACCGTCCCGAGACCCGCAGGAGACCTGAGGATGGACTGACTGCCAGGTGAGTGTTCCTGGCTTCGCGACGCAGGAGAGAATCCAAGAGCCGGCCAAAGAAAAGTGAAGGTGAGTTTCTTGAGAGGGATACACCCTCCATAGGCAGAACGCGCGGACTGTGTCTGAAACTGAGAGCGGCCCTGGGGCAGGTTTTTATGGGCTAAGTAATTCCCTGTGCTAACACATAGGAGGAATATGCTTGCTATTTTGGGGGAAGGGTGAGGCTTCCTGAAGAATTGGGGCACTGCCCGCTTTTTGGCTTTTTATGGTGCCCCTCGGAACTGTCACGGCGTAAGGGGGGGGTGACGTTTAGTGTTACAGGGAGGGTATAATGAGCTAAACGTCAATGCCTGGACTCCTCTCAAAGCCACCTTGGTTTCATCTGGTTCTAGCCGGTCTTATCGCACTGCCCCTTCTTCATTTACCTAGCGTTGGCGTCCCGCCCCTTTCCCTCCTGCCTCAGCGCCAGGACCTCGCTTCAGAGGTGTAAGAGCCCCCGTTCACGAAACCATTGATGTCTCTCTTGCTGCCTCTGGGCTCGCTCTTTGGTCTCAAGGATGCGCAAGTACAGGGAACATAGGCCCGTTGCGGCCCAGCAATTGGTGGAGCAGCCAGGAGACCAAGGAAACTCCCGAGAGCCCCGAGATGCTGGGAAATAGGGACGAGGAATGGAGAGTGTTAGGGGGCGTCCACTAACACGTGGGTCCTGAAAGTTGTGGGAGAAATCCTGTGGTGGCTGCCCTTGACGAATGGGAGCCACCAGGAGAGTACGGGGAACTCTTAGGCACCCCTGAGGCTGGTGCAGAGATGTTGACCGCCGCTGCGTGGGGGATAACAGGGCAGTGGCCACAGCTGTGGGCTGGCCGTTGCTTTCTTTTTTTAACATCTTTATTGGAGTATGATAGCTTTCCAGTGGTGGTAGTTTCTGCTTTATACCAAAGTGAATCAGCTGTACGTGTACATATATCCCCATATCTCCTCCCTCTTGGGTCTCCCTCCCTCCCACCCTCCCTATCCCAGACCTACTAGAGAATGGACTTGACCCTTGCTTTTTATATTAAGAAAGGCCACAGAGGCCGAGCTAACAGCTGAGGCGAAGGTTCAATTGAATGCTGATTCACGTTCCTCTGAAAGTGAGGCATGTGTATGGGAGTGAATGATATGGATCATTGTCTATTACTGTTATTTGTTTACACTCACTTGGCTATTTAGAAACTTAAAAATCCCTGCAAATGGACAAAAATGGGAATCTTTTGACATTCTGAAACTGGTTTTTGCGTATACTCTTAGAGGAAGTTAGCTTTCTAGAAGGAATTGGTATTTCTCTTCCTGTGCCTTTGAGATATAAATGATCTACCTGGGCTCTCAGGAACTTTAATGTAATCCCTGAGAATAAAGGGTGGAAAAAAAGAGGGCTTTTAAACTCTAGAAGGACAACTGTGAGATCTCTGTGTCTATATACATATATGTATGTCCACGTGCAATTTATAAATGAGGTGTCTCTGCCTCCATATGGCGTTGCCAAGATTGGCTTGTGGGTGAGCTGTTTAATTGGCTTAAAAGAAATTACATGCCTATATGAATTCTCAGAAAGCTCCAAAGTTTGCCCACATCCTGGTGAATGACTGATCTTAGTATAGTAGGTTATCTTTCTCTCGAGGCTCTTCAGCTGCTGGTGTCTGTATTGTATTTGTGGTGTCTGGTTGCAGCGCCTCTCTAAGTACCTGACCCCAGGGGTATCACGGAGGAGGAGCAGACCGAGACTGTAAGGGTTGTGCGGGGTGTGTGGGAGTGGAGTGTCTGGTCAGGGCCCCCGAGATGACTGTCGCCTTGCTCTCTGTCCATCCCCTGCTGGACCAGTGCCTGCTTCACCTGCACCCTACTCACATGGCTGACCTTCCTACCTACTAGCCCCAACCCCAGCTGGCAATTGTTCTGACTTTTAGCACAGAACATCTCCATCATAATAGCTTAGCAAAGGGGTGATGAGGGGTGGGCCCCTCTGCTGGTTTCCCTGGAAACTGATGAGCTCACCTGATGTCAATTCTCCCTGTAACTGGTAACCTCCCCTTCCCGCCAGGAGCAAAGACTGCCGGCGTGTCCTGCCTGGAATGTGTGTGTGTGTGTATTCTTTAATATAATGGAATACTACTCAGCCTTAAAAAATAAATAGAAAATCCTGTGACTTAGAACCACATGGCTGAACCTGCTAGATATTATGCTAAGTGAAATAAACCAGACACAGAAAGACACATTTTGCTGATCTCATTTATATGTGGAATCTAAAATAGCCATACTCATAGCATCAGAGAGTAAAAGGGTAGTTGCTAGAGGCTAGCGGATGGAGGAAATGGGGAGATTTTGGTCATAGGGTACAAAGTTTCAGTTACACAGGATGAATAAGTTCTGGAGATCTAAAGTACAGCATGGTGACTATAGTATTGTATACTTCAAAGTATACAATATTGTATACTTTGTATACTTGTATATATTTGTATATATTTGTATACTTCAAATTTGACAAAAGTGAATCTTGTGTTCTCACCACTCATTAAAAAAAAAAAAATGGTGGGCTTCCCTGGTGGCACAGTGATTGAGAAGTCCGCCTGCCGATGCAGGGGACGCGGGTTCGTGATCCGGTCCGGGAAGATCCCACATGCCGCGGAGCGGCTGGGCCCGTGAGCCGTGGCCGCTGAGCCTGCGCGTCTGGAGCCTGTGCTCCGCAACGGGAGAGGCCACGACAGTGAGAGGCCCGGGTACCGCAAAAAAAAAAAAAAAAAAAAAAAAAAAAAAAAGTAACTGTGAGGTGATGGATATGTTCATTAGCTTTATCGTGGTGATCATTTCATGATGTATTGGTATCTGAAAACATCACATTGTATACTTGGAATATATACAAGTTTTATTTGTCCATTGAATCGTGAGAAGCTGGGGGCAAAAAAAGCTTGGGTATGCTTTGGCCCTGGGGAACATTAACTCTGGTGCTTGGGGTAATAATAGAGGTTGAGAGAAGTGGGGTTGTATAGCTAACCAAAATGTAGCCTGAAGGCCCTGGGCTCTGAGAACAGAGGAAGGGAGGGTACAAGGATTGGTCAAGGGTAGCAGTCAGCAAACATATTCTGTAAAGAGCCAGATAGTAAATATTTTCCACCCTACAGACCATATGGTCTCTGTTGCAACTACTCAACTCTGCTGTAGTAGCACAGAAGCCCCCATAGAGACAGTGAGTGAGTGAGTAATCATGGCTGTGTTTCAGTGAAATTTTATGGATACCATAATGTGAATTCTCCATAATTTTCATATGTCATGAAATACCATTCCTCTTTTGATTTTTTTCAACTACTCCAAATTTAATAAACATTCGCAACATGGGCCATAGAAAAACACACAGCAAGCCAAATTTCACCCATGAGCCATAGTTTGTCCACTGCTAGTGTAGGTCATGGAAAGTCAGCAGAAGTCTCTTCCTCACCGGGAGAGACTACCCAGGGCTACCATGAAGACCTAACCTTTCAGGATCCAGTCAGCTTCCAGATACTTTGGAAGGAAATGAATGTGTGTTTTTGGTCCCACTCCTACATGCCAGGGCCTGAGCTGGCACTTTATATACTTCATCTTTGTTTAGCCTCTCCAAACTCCTAGGAGGTGGTGATGTTACTTATTGCTTATATTACAGCTGAAAAAGCCTTTCTCAGGATAATGACAGCCAGTAAGTGATAGGACTGTGATCAGTGGTGTTGACTGTCTCCAAAGCCCTTTCTCTGTTGATTGTACCACACTGCCTAGCAGGACCAGACCTTGATCCAGGCAGGTCTTGACTTCATATTTATATTATAGCAGTTCACTCTTGTCTCTCTGACAGAGGAATAAAACTCTTATTTTGCTGGACAAGTAGATGGCTTAGTAATGCGAGGCTTGAGGTGAGATATGAAAATGAATAGCAAAAATAGACTCCCATAGGGGTAATTCAAAGCACTCCAACTAGGGGTGATTTTGCCACCTAGGAGACCTTTGATTATGTCTAGATACATTTGGTTGTCACAAATGGGGAAGGAGATGCTGCTGGAATCTAGCAGATAAAAGCCAGGGATGCTGTTAGATATCCTACGAGGCACCGGAGAAACCACGAAAAATAATCATCTGGCCCCAAATGTTAACAATGCTACTGTTGAGAAATCCCACCTAGGGGTTCAGTATTTCTGCCATCCCTAAGGCTCAGCCCCCATCACAACAAGTTTCTACTTAAAAAAAAAAAAAAATCATTCTTGTGGCCTATGAGATAGTCTAAACATTTTAAGATGGTCTGTTTCCCTTTCCCCAGCCCGAAATACACCCGAACCAATTACCAAGAGCTGTGCTCTAGCCACACCTGATTGCTTGAATTTCCCTGAAAATACCTACAGCTTTTCTACATCTTCACCTTTGTTCAGGTTTTCTCTCTGCCTCGAACATCCTTCAGCCTATTCTCAATTACTGAAATTCTTCTCATTTTTCCAAATCTAGCTCAAATCTCACCTCCTCCTAGACGCGCAGGCTCAGTAGTTGTGGCTCACGGGCCTAGTTGCTCCGCGGCATGCGGGATCCTCCCAGACCAGGGCTTGAACCTGTGTCCCCTGCATTAGCAGGCAGTTTCTCCACCACTGTGCCACCAGGGAAGCCCTCACGTCCTCCTTTGAGCCGTCAGTTGGATGTCCCTCTGGTTTCCCCACAGCACTAACACCACAGCAGTGAAGAGAATCTAAGCTTGTACAGAACTCACCGGGTTCCCACTTGAGCTCCCAGCACTAGGCACCTGTAATATTTTCCGTGAGTTCACGAGTGTCTCCGATCATATCTGTTTAAGTGCTTAACGCCACGCCAGGCAGAGGGAAGGCACTGGATAAATCAGGAATGTGAAGTTGAATACACTTTGTTTGGAACAATGAAGAGAAAGGCAAGGAAAAAGACTAAAGATTGATTCAAGAAACAAACTATCATATGCTTTTAACATTTGCAAAATCTGTTCTACGAACCGACTTCCCATCTACCATTTAAAAGGAAACACTTTTTGTTTTCATACATTCACGTCCACTAGGAGCTGGAAGGGAGAACCAGTATAGATAAGGACTCAGCAGGCTGAGTAGAATGAGAACTGTTGCTACCCATCCCTCTCCACCTTGAGTAATCTGCACTTGCTAGGGAGTCAAGGAGGCAAGCAGGGGAGTTCTAATCACCCAGAAAAGGGCAGGATTTGTCCTTCTGTGTGAAGGACCAGGAAAGTCTTCCCAAGTGGTCATCTCCATTGGTCTATGGGGGCATTATCTCTGATACAAAGAAAATACTTTTAGTGGGTGAGTTTTCCCCATATACGTGTTGGTAATTCTAGTGTCAGATCAACCTTGACAATAGTAGCAGCTTATTCTTGGACAAGCAACTCACCCTCTTGGAGCCTCAATTTCTTTAACTACCAAATGGAGATACAAATATTAATGTTGTTGCTAGGAATACATAGTATTAATAAAAAGCAGCATAATGTCTGAAAGTAGGGGCTTGATAAATGGCAGTTGTTTCCATTTTGAATGAGATGTCTCTGCCCCAATTGAGAGAAGTTAATGGTGAAATCATCCAAGTTATTAAGCCAGTTATTGCCAGTGCATTCCTATGAAACCTTTTGGAAGCTGAAATGCTTAAAGCAAAGAAGCAATTACCTTAGGACACACCTTGCTAACAGATGCCCAAAGTAAATTGAGATTAAAGCACAGATGCTGACAGACACAGTTAAAAGTTATGGCGCCTTGATGCTAAGAGTCATTCCTGGGAAAGGAGCTTTGGTGGTGCCACTCTCCCTGATTGGGGTACATGCCTCTATAACAGCTGCTGCAAAACCAATGCTGACCACTATTTTTACTTTTCACCTTTTTTCTTAAAAGCCAAATCCTCTTTAAATTTGTTTTGGTTAGCCAAAATAGGTACTGCTTAGGTCTTTGTAAAAGTGAACTTTGAAAAGCAGGGGATATCTGTATTTCTTAAGCCTCCACAGAGAGCCCAAGAGTGAGCTGAATAGTTAGAAAGTGGGATTTTATCTCTGTCTTTAGGGATCTAGTGGTCTGGTAGCATATGATTCAAGCATAATGAAAGACTTTGTTTGAAGTAAATGTAAACTTTTGTGTTACAAACATCTAGTACTTTAGGTTTTAAAGAAAAGAGTGAGGTCAGATGAAGCAGGGACCAACAGAGCAAAAGCTTTAGGGAAGAAATGTCAGTGCCTGTGCCCTGAAGGGTGAGGGGGTTCTGGATAGGTGGGGAAGGGAAAGAGAAATGTGCTTATTTTTCAGCAGTCATTAAATGAGAAATGACCCACAGAATAGCCTCACCTTGAAGGAAGCCAAAGTCAAATTTAGTTTCTCAGAGAGAAAGCTGAAGTTCCCAAAGCATTTCGAAATGAGAATTGGTTGCTGTACCTTTTTATGATCCGACTATTTCCAGCTATGATTCCATTAAGTACCTTTGAAAGATTTCTGCTCTCACTCTCGGAAGCTCTGGGAAAGGACTCTTTGTGGTTTGACATTCCTTTTCATTTACTCTGGAGGAAAACTCATCATGAAAATTTCCGTATGTTGATCTTCTCCTATACAGATTTATGTCAACAGTTTCCTTTTTAACAATTTTCAAAACACATGCTTTTTCCCAAGTCATTTCCCCTAAAAGTAATGCAGCAATAGCATGATTCATGGATTACAGGGACTGTGCAAAGTTACACAAGCAGGTGTGACATTTCTACTTGGTAAAAGTCGTTGCCCCAGAACATATGAAGTGGCAAGATTCACCCACTGGCTTGAGGTTGTTCTGTTGTAGTCAGTGATAAACTCATCCATGCTGTAGCAGCCTCTTGGTTTTATTAAGAGATTGTCATAATACCAACTTATAATATAAGATTTATCCCAATGTAAAAATGACATAGGAATAGAAATGAGAAGCAATTGATAAATACAAAGTCACAAGATTGGAAGCTCTTAATTACCATATCCTCCCAATAATTGTGTGGAATTGGAAACAAGAAGTAAAAAATAAGTAACATGAGAATATTTAAGGTTTACAAATAACAGAACAGGTATCTCCTAAAGATCCATTACAAGCTTTTTGTGTTGAGATATTTCCATCCTCTTAAAGACTGAATTTGAGTATGGGAATTTACATACATTAATAGTTTTGAATAGTTTAGAAAACGTGTTTTAGAATGTACATTATGGTAGGCCAAAGAAGAGAGAGCATTAACCTAAAGTAGTGAATTACCCAAGTTCATACTTCCAAAAAGCCA
Organism: Kogia breviceps; assembly: GCF_026419965.1. Classification (NCBI taxonomy): domain Eukaryota; kingdom Metazoa; phylum Chordata; class Mammalia; order Artiodactyla; family Physeteridae; genus Kogia; species Kogia breviceps. The sequence goes on from NC_081326.1 coordinate 66,715,603, forward strand.
TAGTAAAATGTCCCCTCATTCTGAGTGCTTTTTTTTTTTTTTGGAGGGGGGGATTTTTTTTTCTTGTTGTTGTTTATTCGTGCCTTCTATTACATCTCGAATAATCCCACCTTGCTTTTCAGAAATAAAGTCATTGGTTAGTTAATAAGAAAAACAGGTTTAATTTTTTGAAAGTAAGATATATGGCATCCCCAAATGACTCGCTCTGAGAACAACACTTCTTTGCATGTCTGAGATCCATTTGATGGTGAAAATCAGTTCAACACCGAATGACACAAGAAACATCTTAAATCCAGAGCATGAGCCATCAGCCCAGGGACACCTCCACGGGGTCTCCCAACCCCTGTCTCTCAGGGGGATGCCTCAGAAACTGGGCCTGACCTTATACTGAGTATGTATAAGAAGAAAAATTGATCAGTAGTCAGGGAGGAGGGCTGCTGGGGCCTCTTCTTTGACAGCAGCATTAGGTTGGAAGAAGGGGAAAAAATCCAGGCAAAGGAATAAGAGGAACCTGCAAGTGAGGAGAGAGAACCAGTGTAGGTGTATTTTCTTTTTCTTTTTCTTTTTTTTTAACATCTTTATTGGAGTATAATTGCTTTACAATGTTGTGTTAGTTTCTGCTTTATAATAAAGTGAATCATTTATACATATACACCATGTTCCCATATCTCTTCCCTCTTGCGTCTCCCTCCCTCCCACCCTCCCTATCCCACCCCTCTAGGTGGTCACAAAGCACCTAGCTGATCTCCCTGTGTTATGTGGCTGCTTCCCACTAGCTATCTATTGCCTTTCTTAATTCTTCCATTCTTGCTCTCTCCCTCCTCTTTCTTTCTTTTCACTCACGTTTCTCCCTTCATTCTCTCCTTCCCTCCTTCCTCCCATCTTTCCTTCTTTTTTATTTCCTTTAAGAAACATTCAATGGAAGGCTTCTATGGGGCAAAGGCTGCATTACACATTTCAGGTTAACTGATAAATAAAGGCATAATTTTGTCCCTAAAGCCATCATTGTACAGTGGGGAAAAAAAAATGAGTTTATAATTTTCAATAAACCTATAATACAGGGCAGTATAAATTTACTTTTAAACAAAATTTCTTTGACATTTACTCTATGAGGATCCATAGATCTTATATTGCCAGAAATCTCTATCATGGTATTGCATACCTTATCAAGCATACACCTGAATCTTTTTCAGTGTCTTCATTGAAATCACATTCATTCTATGTCCTACTTCCTCATATCTGTGACTCCTTAGCTAAGGGACAGTTGGACAGAATATTTTCTCTGATTATAGTATGTTTGCAAGGTTTTAGATTTCCTGTTCTAGTGTCCCAATGACTTCAAAACACTAGTCTTTTTTTTTTTAAGCTGGTTACTATCCAAAGAACACATTTAATGTCAGGCAGAAGTAATCACTCTCATTTTCTAGATCAGAAACCTAGAGAAATAAAATGACTTGCCCAGGGTTTTTTATTCCTATTCTAGCTATCTCCTCTGCATGCTTCTAAACTATCTTTGGCTTATATTTTAAAACTGGCTTTTACAGGTGATCTTTAGAAAACTAAATTTCTGAAGAACATACAATATTTTTTAGATAGGACAAAAAATATGCAAAAAAGAGATGGGATTTTTTTTTCTTAATTTCTTTTTTGGATGGTTTGTTGTTAGTGTATAGGGATGCAAGAGATTTCTTTATTAATTTTGTATCCTGCAACTTTACCAAATTCATTGAGCTCTAGTAGTTTTCTAGTAGCATCTTTAGGATTTTTATGTATAGTATCATGTCATCTGCAAACAGTGACAGGTTTACTTCTTTTCCAGTTTGGATTCTTTTTATTTCTTTTTCTTCTCTGATTACTGTGGCTAGGACTTCCAAAACTATGTTGAATGATAGTGGCAAGAGTGGACACCCTTCTCTTGTTCCTGATCTTAGAGGAAATGCTTTCAGTTTTTCACCATTGAGAATGATGTTTGCTGTGGGTTTGTCGTATATGGCTTTTATTATTTTGAGGTAGGTTCCCTCTATGCCCACGTTCTGGAGAGTTTTTTGTTTTTTTTTTTAATCATAAACGGTGTTGAATTTTGTCAAAAGCTTTTTCCTGCATTTATTGAGATAATCATATGGTTTTTATTCTTCAGTTTGTTAAGTGGTGTATCACATTGATTGATTTATGTACATTGAAGAATCCTTGCATCACTGGGATAAATCCCACTTTATCATGGTATATGATCCTTTTACTATATTGGATATGAATTGCTAGTATTTGTTGAGGATTTTCAAGTCTATGTTCATCAGTATATTGGCCTGTAATTTTCTTCTTTTGTGGTATCTTTGTCTGGTTTTGGTATCAGGGTGATGGTGGACTCATAGAATGAGTTTGGGAGTGTTCCTTCCTCTGCAGTTTTTTGGAATAGTTTCAGAAACATAGGTGTTAACTCTTCTCTAAATGTTTGCTAGATTTGCCTGTGAAGCCCTCTGGTCCTGGACTTTTGGTAGTTTTAAAATCATAGTTTCAGTTTTAGTACTTTTGATTGGCCTGTTTGTGTTTTCTATCTCTTCCTGGTTCAATCTTAGGCGATTGTACCTTTCTAAGAATTTTTCCATTTCTTCTAGGTTGTCCCTTTTATTGGCATATAGTTGTTTGTAGTAGTCTCTTTTAATCCTTTGTATTTCTGTAGTGTCAGTTGTAACTTCTCCTTTTTCATGTCTAATTTTATTGATTTGAGTCCTCTTCCTTTTATTCTTGATTAGTCTGGTGAAAGGTTTATCAATTTTGTTTGTTTTCAAAGAGCCAGGTTTTAGTTTCATTGATCTTTCCTATTGTCGTCTTCATCTCTATTTCATTTATTAATGCTCTGATCTTTAAGATTTCTTTCTTTCTACTAACTTTGGATTTTATTTTTCTTAAGTTGCTTTAGGTGTAAGGTTAAGTTGTTTGAGATTTTTCTTGTTTCCTGAGGTAAGATTGTATTGCCGTAAACTTCCCTCTTAGAACTGCTTTTGCTGCATCCCATAGGTTTTGGATCATTGTGCTTTCATTTTCATTTGTCTCTCTATTTTTGGATTTCCTCTTTGATTTTTTCAGTGATCCATTGGTTTTTTAGTAGCATATTGTTTAGTTGATTTGCAGTCTCATAGCATTGTGGTTGGAAAAGATGCTTGATATTATTTAAATTTTCTTAAATTTACCAAGGCTTGCTTTGTGGCCCAGCATGTGATCTATCCTAGTGAATGCTCCATGTGAACTTGAGAAGAATGTGTATTCTGCTGCTTTTGAATAGAATGCTCTATAAATATCAATTCCTTTTGGTCTAATGTGTCTTTTAAGGCCTGTGTTTCCTTATTGATTTTCTGTCTGGATGATCTGTCCATTGATGTAAGTGGGCTGTTAAAGTCCCCCTCTATTATTGTGTTACTGTTCGTTTCTCCTTTTATAGCTGTTAGCATATGCCTTACATATTGAGGTGCTCCTATGTTTAGTGCATATATACTTCCATTTCTTATATCTTCTTCTTGGATTGATCCCTTGATCATTATGTAGTGTCCTTCTTTGTTCCTTGTAACAGCCTTTATTTTAAAGTCATTTTCTCTGAGTATTTTGAAACAGGTGTTGCCTTATTCATCTTTGTAGGTCAAGCACCTGACATAATTTTAGGTACACAGTTGGCACTCTCCAAAAAAATAAATAGAAGCAATTCCTAGATTCATAATTATTGGGTCAAAGACTATGAATGGCTTCTTAGCTCAGAATATTAGTTCCCCTGCTATTTGCCTAAGGAGTGATATGGCTTTCCATGACATAAGCAATGTACAAGTTTCATCACAGTAAGGCAGTCCTGACTGTTAACTTTTTTTTTTAATAATTTTATCACCGTTAGTAAAAGTAGTTGCCCTTGTCTACAGGTCTTTGATTTCTAATGAGGTTATTTTTTCTTACAATTTTAATTTTTTTTCATTTACTCATTTTTCTTTATAAAAATCATCTCTTTTTAAGCAAGAATTTCCTTAAAGTGCTTTCCATTGAGAAAAATTTTTTTTTTGTCAAGAAGAGGGAGGAAAAGAAGGAGGAATAGGAAGAGCAGGAGGAGGAGGAGGAGGAGGAAAAGGGGGAAGAGGAGGAAGAAAGGGGAGAAGAAGAATACGAGCCCAACTTTTGCCCTTCATGGAGTACATTTTAAATGTGTTCCATTCAGGGATGCCATCTTAACTAGACCCAAGGGCATGAAATTTAAGAGCATATCAAGTTCACCTTTTCAAAGGAGATGTTGTTAAATGAAGTTAGGATATTCATGTATATTCCGAACTCTTAAACGTTGCTCCCAGCATCAAATGCTAAAATACTATACAGCACATAAACATCTTTGTTCTGCTGAAAGTGATATCACGTGGGTCAAAATGTCTCTGTGGCAAACTGTTCCAGGAACTAACAAGGACTACAGTTCCAGAAGCTAAAATCAAGGGCCTTTGCTGTGAAACAGCATGGAGTTTCTCTTCGTTTACATGTATTCTTAATTTTACAATTTATTCTAACTACTTATAAGGAGATTTAGAGACTGTATTTAGGCAATGAAGCTTAAATGCACATCAGCTTTGTTATTTATAAGAATAAAACTTCTATAAGAGGAGGGAAACAAACAACTGTTGAAAATTCCCCTTTATAACAATCATCAACAGGAAGACACTGGAACTCACCAAGAAAAGGTTCCCCATATCCAAAGACAAAGGAGAAGCCACAATGAGATTGTAGGAGGGGCGCAATCACAATAAAATCAAATCCCATAACTGCTGGGTGGGTGACACAAAAACTGGAGAACAATTATACCACAGAAGTCCACCCACTGGAGTGAGGGTTCTGAGCTCCAGCTCAGGCTTCCCAAACTGGGGGTCTGGCAATGGGAGGAGGAATTCCCAGAGAATCAGACTTTGAAGGCTACAGGGATTTGATTGCAGGACTTCGACAGGACTGGGGGAAACAGAGACTCCACTCTCAGAGGGCACACACAAAGTAGTGTGTGCATCAAGACCCAGGGGGAAGGAGCAGTGACCCTATAGGAAACTGAACCAGAACTACCTGATAGTGTTGGAGGGTCTCCTGCAGAGGTGGGAGGTGGCTGTGGCCCACCACGGGGACAAGGACACTGGCAGCAGGAGTTCTGGGAATTACTCCTTGGTGTGGGCCCTCCTGGAGTCTGCCATTAGCCCCACCAAAGAGCCTGTAGGCTCTAATGCTTGGTCACCTCAGGCCAAACAACCAACAGTGAGGGAACTCAGCCTCACCCATCCGCAGACAAATGGGTTAAAGTTTTACTGAGCTCTGCCCACCAGAGCAACATTCAGCTCTACCCACCACCAGTCCCTCCCATCAGGAAACTTGCACAAGCCTCTTAGATAGCCTCATCAACCAGAGAGCAGACAGCAGAAGCAAGAAGAACTACAATCCTACAGCCTGTGGAACGAAAATCACATTCACAGAAAGATAGACAAAAAGAAAAGGCAGAGGGCTATGAACCAGATGAAGGAACAAGATAAAACCCCAGAAAAACAACTGAATGAAGTGGAAATAGGCAACCTTCCAGAAAAAGAATTCAGAATAATGACACTGAAGATGATCCAGGTCCTCGGAAATAGAATGGAAGCAAAGATCGAGAAGATGCAAATGTTTAACAAAGACCTAGAAGAATTAAAGAACAAACAGATGAACATACAATAACTGAAATGAAAAATACACTAGAAGGAATCAATAGCAGAATAACTGAGACAGAAGAACGGATAAGTGACCTGAAGACAGAATGGTGGAATTCACTGCCACAGAACAGAAAAAAGAATGAAAAGAAATGAAGACAGCCTAAGAGGCCTCTGGGACAGTGTTAAATGCACCAACATTCACATTATAGAGGTCCCAGAAGGAGAAGAGAGAGAGAAAGGACCCGAGAAAATATTTGCAAAGACTATAGTTGAAAACTTCCCTAGCATGGGAAAGGAAATAGCCACCCAAGTCCAGGAAGCGCAGAGAGTCCAAGGCAGGATCAACCCAAGGAGCAACACGCCGAGACACCTAGTAATCAAATTGGCAAAAATATAAAGACAAAGAAAAATTATTGATAGCAACAAGGGGAAAACGACAAATAACATACAAGGGAACTCCCATGAGGTTAACAGCCGATTTCTCAGCAGAAACTCTACAAGCCAGAAGGGAGTGGCACAATATATTTAAAGCAATGAAAGGGAAGAACCTACAACCAATATTACTCTACCCGGCAAGGATCTCATTCTCATTACTTATTATTCATAACAATTGAGGTATATGTTGTTATTTTGCAGAGATTAAATAAATTGCCAAGATCACATAGCCTTTATAAGAAAAGGCTAGAATTCCATCCAGGTCTCTCAGACTCCAAAAGGCTTAGGCTTTTTCACTGGCTGTCATGTTAGACATAGTTTTAGTTTCTAAGGCAAAATAATCTGTAAATTAGCAGAGGATTGATTAAAAATGGGAATATACTAGGCAATAGGATGAACTACGCCATTTTTCTCTTTCTGTACTGTGTAAACTGTGATTCTATCCAAGGAAATCCCATTCAATTCTACCCTCAAGTTGCACTTCTTTGTTCTGCTTACTCAGTTTTTTTGCCAGCGATTTTATTTAACATTCAACATCATAGAATGTTTGAATTGGAAGAGGCTTTGAGGGTTATCTATTGTACCCTATGCATCTTAGATACTGTGAAATAAATGTTTCCAAATTTGCTCGAGTCTTCACATTTTTACAATAATTGAATTTATTTATTTATTTTTTTGCCGTACGCGGGCCTCTCACTGTTGTGGCCTCTCCCGCACCGTTGCGGATCACAGGCTCCGGACGCGCAGGCCCAGCAGCCATGGCTCACGGGCCCAGCCGCTCCGCGGCATGTGGGATCCTCCCGGACCGGGGCACGAACCCGTGTCCCCTGCATCGGCAGGCGGACTCTCAACCACTGCGCCACCAGGGAAGCCCCACAATAATTGAATTTGAGAGTGAGATCAGTAGAAAAAATATTGTTTGTGTAATACTTTGAACCACAGAGAAGCAGCTCATAACTGTTTAACAAATGGGTGAATAAATGAAAGAACATTTATTTTTCCCATGATATTTTAAAATTTAATTATTTTATTTTATTATTTTGCTAAATGGGACAGGACAATATTTCTAGCAGTGTATGGATTTTCTTTTTAAGCACCAGGCACTGTCCACCATCACAATAAACTATTTAAGAAGAGATGACCTTTTGGTATTTTGCTTTTTTTCCATGTCCATCTTTCTTCTTTCATTATGTACATGTTGTTGTAAACCTGGCTCAGGTACATAGTCACCTCTAGGAGGTGACACACATTACTCTTAAATCTCAATATCTAGAATAGGTGTGGTTCTTTGGGGCAATTGATTTACTTTTATCTGCTAAGAGCCAAGATTTTCACACTTTTCACATTTGCCTCTCTGTTAAATGCTAGGAAACTGAGACCCAGAGACATTTTTCTGAAACATTTGAAATCCTATGGCATATAGTTTGTATGTGAGTTACATGTCTGGTTCTAGGACTTTTTCACTTTTTTCTATCTTCATTTCCCATTTATCCTTTGCTCATCTCTACTTTTAAAATCATGTCACTGTAAACATTGTCCATTTTGAAATAAGTTGAAATTTAAATAAATATACACAACAATGTAAATATATTTATGAGCAAAAAGGAGTTGAATATATGCATATTCATGCTTTCAATGTTGCATATATTTTTTAAAAATTAAAAGAAATCAATGATCACAATTAAATATTGATTTTTTTTTTTTTTTTTTTTTCCCCTCAAAGCATGCAAAGGTTGGCAATCTTATTTTAGCTTCTGCATTGCTCTCCTGGTTGAGGACAGAGCATTTCCACTCTACAGGGTTGAATTTCAGGTCTGCTGTCCAGAGACTAATCTTACTTTAACTTCCATTTAAGAGAAACAATTCCACTCCCAATCTGAATCGCCAGTACCCTAGAATGATTACTTGGAGGAGTTAGCTATAAAGGCAAAAATTCTCTCTTTTTTTTTTTTTTTTTGTCTTGCTAATGATTTGAGAACTGAATCTGGCATCTAGCAGTGCTTCTCTCCTTTGCCTGGTGAGGGAATGATTTGGTCTGCAGCGGGAGAAGGGCTCTGACAATGCGGTCTGGGGGGCTTTCAGTCACAGGACATGGAGGTCATGGACACAGATACACTAGCAGAGCCCGTTTTCTTGTCTAACTCTTGGATGGGAAGAAGATAAAGACTTAACAATGACATGAAAGCCTTCTCCCCAAAAGCCCATTCAACTGTGAGGAAATCATGATGGCTAAGAATTGTTTCACACTGTGGGCTGATGAGTGCTGGGGGCAGGGAAAATCATTACACACTCCTAAGACACCATAATTGTCCAGCCAGACTTGAGGATTCTTACAAAAGCCAGATAGGCAGAACATATTCCAAAAACTGCACTTATTTCAGCTCCCTCCTCTGTTCCTCTTGGGCAGAAAGTCAGCCAGTATGGGCTTTGGACCATGCGTTGAATTAACCTAATAAATATCTAGTTTATTTACTATATTTCAGAAATATCTGTTTGTAGATTTTTTTGGGGGTGGTTTTATTTTGCTTGCTTTCTTTCAATGATTTTATACACATATACACATTAAACATATATCACTTAAATATATATGACATTTAATCTCATTACATATATATGTATATGCATATTCTTTTGAAAGCATATTCTTGAGTACCTGGTATATGTTAGGCACTGCTCTAGAAGTGACAAAACAAAGATAGCTTCTTCTCTCAAGGAGCTCCCAGCGGAGTGGAGGAAATGGGCCAATAGTTCAGTAACAAAATGCTAGATATAATAAGAGCAGGGACTTGGTGGGGAATGGAGAGAGGGATAAGCTCAGGAATGGTTTTAAAGACAAGGTTACATTTCATCAAGCATTCAAGAATAAATAGAAGTTTGATTGTCTGCTTTATACTCTTCCTACTTATTAAAGGGTAGAAGTTTACCTTTCTAAAAAGAATGTGGAAGGCAGTCTGGGCTGAGTGCGTAATACATGCAGAAGCATAGAGGTTTGACAAAGTTGGAGGAACCATAAGAAATTCACTGTAAATTTCATGCCATTGAATACTAGGGCCTGAACTTATAAGCATAAACAAGACATTGCATTTTATAGTAAAACTAGCTGAAGATGACCAGGAGGGTTCAAACAGGAGAAATACACAGTGAGATCCATACTCCAAAGGCTTAACTGCTTTACATCAACTCCCAGAGTTATCAACATGTTGATGCTAATGTATCTATTAGAGCTGTGACCACAGTCTATGGCAAAGGCAATACAGTTATAAGTATGGTCTCTCTGTATGTATGGCATGTACAAACCAATCAGCTTCACAAGTTTTTTTTAAGACTAGTGGTGTGTGTGCTAACTATGACGTGAGTGTTTCTCTAAAATACCTTAACTATTCCATGCAACATTCGTATTTGATGAGTAAACGTGTCCATGACTTTTTTCTCCCTTGAGATACAGGGGCATCTGTATCTCAAGGGATATAATATAGAATTAGTCTAGAATCAGCGAAGACCTATGATACACGGCAATCATCCACAGAATCAGGAATCATCCTAGGAAAATGGAAATATGGAGACATTTTAGCCTACTACCTCATATTGCAAACGGGTAAATTGAGTCCTAGACACATTAGGAGTATGTCGATAGTTGTACAATTAATCCTTACTTAAAGCTCTCTCTCTTTCTCATCTCTCTCTATATTTTATTTATCATCCATCTATGTATCATAAAAGTAGTAAAACTGCATTTCAAACGAAAACGCAAATGGAGGGAAAAAAATAACATTCAGACTCTGCCTCTCTAGCACAGCTATTATTATGTATATATATTACTTCTAATCTCCTTCCTAAACACATGTATGTTTAGTTGAAATTAGGGGTCTGATTTTATAGTCCCTTTAAACTTAAATACACACAAGCATACTGACACACCCAAAGACACTTATCTTCCACAATAACACTCCATATCCTTTTATACTCTCCATCGATCCAGTTCCCTACTTCAAAGGTCATCAAATGTAACATCCAGGTTATATGCATATAGATACATACATAAAGTATATGGGAGGCTATTTGTTTTTATAATAATAGGACCATACTAAACAACTATTCTGAAGCTTACTTTTCCCTCTGAATTTATCATGGGCCACTTTCCTGGTTCAAAGATATAGCTCTAATATTTTCTTTTTAATAGCCTCAACTAACCCATAAATCTAATTAACATACAACTTAATTGTTAACCATCACACTGTCAATGGCCATGTGGACTCTTCCTTTTCCTCCTGTCTTTTGTCCGGAGACACTGGGAAAAGTATCTGAAAGAGGAGAGAGGCTGAACTAAGAAATTAATGATCAAGATAGGAGGGGAAGGACTTCCCTGGCAGTCCAGTGGTTATGACGCTGTCCTTTCACTGCAGGGGGCACAGGTTCAATCCCTAGTCAGGGAACTAAGATCCTACATGCTGCACAGCGTGGCCAAAAAATAGATAGGAGGGGAAAGGTCAACCTGGATGAGGAGGTAGTAACTCACTGCAATGGGAGGTGGAAGGATGTGCTCTGACACCACTACATTTCCAAGGCCATCACAGATTTATTTCAGACCAGTACATTTTTCTTTAAAAAGAATCCCAGTCCGTAGATTAAAATAATGAAAGATTTGAGACTTGAATGAAAATACTTTCTCTGTAATTTTTTCTAAAATTTTATTTGATTAAATTCTCTAACCTTGCAGCATTGTATGTCACAAAAGGTTCATTTTTCTATTCCTAACCGTATTCCACAGAGTCACAAGGTCTACCCAGTCCCACCTCTCTGCCCCGACTCCGTGTTACCCTCTGAGCTCTGACAAGGCTCGCAGACCTAACCTTGGAGCGTAGAATCAGAGCCCCTTAAATAATAAAGGTAGAGAATGAAACGATACTGTGATTAATAATAATAATAACAATAGACAAATCGACAGTAGAAGACTGCATAAGTGACTTTCTCTGAGAAGTTGGTACAGTGAACTCATGTCAGCCCTGTGGATTATGTCAGCAACCAAGTGAGAAAATGCTTTGTTTTCCAAAGCCTGGTTGGTCAACACTGACTCCAAATTAAGAACTCCTTGTTCATCTGAGAAGATGTACCCGGCCATCGGGCATGTTCCTCCCACATGGAGCAAGGGAAAATATGACCCCAGGGGTTTCTGACTCTGTCAGGGTTTGTCGTGGCTTCTTCTCATGAGAATGAACACTCCGGACTCAGCATTTCCGTTTCCCTTTGGCCAAAGCGTGTGAAAATGGAGAGTAATAAAACAACAATAAACAACCAAAAAATTACAGTCAAACCCTCTCTAGCCTCAGGAGGCAGTGTTTGTCCTGGCTTTCTCTGCTGGCCAAAGGACAGCACAGGAAGAGGGGGTGGAAAGTTCTCATTGTTTTTTCTCCTTGTTAATAGCTCAAGTGTCCTTCCTCTGGATATACCCAATTACATTCAGCTATTAATTATTAGCTTTTGATGGTGGGCCTGTGATAATTTGGATGAAATACATTCGTATCTCCTTTATATCAAAACATATATTTAGTAAATAGTCCTGAGTTTCTCTTCTTTTTGGAGTCTTATCCAAATTATTAATTCTAAACATTACTCTCTTTCTCTTTTGCCTTTTCTTTTTTCTCCTTTTCTTCTTCAGCCTGTTCTTGCTGTAGATGCTAAGGAAGAGTGAAATGATCTCAATCTAGGCCATAAAAGAGAAATCTAGGAGATTCAAAAACCAGAGCATTCAGGTCTTAAATGGCTCAGTTTTCAATTCTGTCAAATTCAAAGCAATAAACACTCTTCAGGTGTCCATCTCTCCACGGTGCTGCATGAGACATGGCGAGGTGAAGAGGAAAGGCACAGGAGGAAGGCGTCCATACACACATGGCCACCCTTGGGGGAGAAAACCAAAGTGCAATTTGATTAGGGTTGTAAGATAGAAATGTACACGGTGCTGTGGAAACACACATGCAGAAGCAATTTATTCTGCCTGGAGGGTTCCTGGGAAGTTTGGTGCTGAATGACTGGACTGTCCCTGGCAGTACAGATGAATAAGATGCTACCTTTCAAACTTTTCTGATTGAGACTTATAGTTCAAAATCTACTTTATGTACCTATCCCAAACACACAAACACATGCGTATGCAGACAAGTTTTACAAAATAATACTTTTACGGTGTGTGATGCACCCTTATGTTTTTCTTCCATTTTGTTTCTATTATAGATGCTGGTTGAAACCCATTTAATTGAGTACCGTTGATCAATTAATGGATTGAGATCTCAACTTAAGAAATTCTGGAATAGAGCATGGGCTTTGGAGTGACACAAAACTGGTTTTAAATCCTTTATGGTCAGCTAGTAGTCCTGAGATTTGGGCAGGCTGCTTAACTTTTATGAGTTTGAGTTGCCTTGCCTATAGGAAAAGCATAAGTGACTACTATCTACCTGACCAGGATTAAAGGAAGTAATGCTTGTAAACAGCTTAGTATAGTGAAAGCTCAATAGATGGGTTGGGCAGAGTTGGGGAGGGGGGCATCCTAGTTGGGGAGGGGGGCACTGACTGGTTTGGTAGAGTTGTCCCCCCACCCAAAACAAGAGCAATCTGGTGACAGATATGCCTGCAAGTTTCCAGAGTACAAGATGGAAGTGAAAAATACTTTACCGAGGCTCTGCACCCAGATCGTGTGTGTTTGCATGTGAATTAGTCAGTGTATGTGTACATGTTTGTGTATGTGAGTATGTGTTTGTAGGGGTGTGAGTGTGTGTGTGTGTGAGTGAGTGAGTTTGTATGTGTGGGGTTTCTGTGTTCGTGTGCTTCCATATGTGAGTGGAGGCTGGTGTCAGTATATGGACAAAATTTGATTCACCTTTGTTCAATAACCTCTTAACCAGTCCCAGTGAGCCTCGGTTAAACCAACCAGGCCAAATCTTTCCTGAGACCTTCCTCTTTCCAGTAGGCTACAGCCTTTCTATGACCTTGACACAGTCACCTCCACTTTCTGAACTTAATCTTCCTTACATATATACTAGAGCATATTAGACTAGATTAATAAGTTTTTGAAAATCTCTTAGAAAACTGGGAGAAGATTTTTTTCAAGCATAATCTTCCAAGCATATTGATATTTACTCATGGTCATAGAGAGAGAAATAGAGCTGTAGATACATAGTAATAGCTAACATTCATTAAGTCCTTACTATATTCCCAGCTCTGTGGTAAATACATGCATCAACTCATGTAAGACTCATGATATCCCTATAACGTAGTTACTATTATCATCCCCATTATACAGAGGCAGATGTGTTGCTCAGGGTTACAAAGTTAGCCAGTGACATGACTGAGATTCAAATTTAGATACACATCCTTCTAAATGCATATCTTTCTGCAGCTCCTTTACAGAAAGAAACCCAGGCCTTTGGGGACTGCATTTGAATAACCCCTCCACTTAGATGATCTATTTGAGTTTCCTTTTTTTTGCTGTAGCAAACAATGACTTCACCAGTGACTTCATGAGGCTATAAATAACTAACCTCTACAACTCTTTCCCACATCCAAGGATATATATACACACACACACAGTAAATATAAATATATGTTCATATACATATATATATACAAATATATATATTTACCTATATGAATAAACTGTATGAAAGGATAAACCATATATTACGGATATATATGAATAAACTATGATGAACATATATTACAAATACATATGATGAACTAAATGAATGTTGCCATGATACAAACATTGAATGTGCAGGAGGTCCATGAGACAGCCAGGACACTAATCAATGCCATTTCCTCTGTGCCTTATATAACCTCTGGCCTCTGTCTCGCCAGCACCAAAGACTGGAAAACAGCCAGACTGGGGAAGTGATCTTTACACCTAATCAAGCTTCCGTTCTGCAAGCAAAGATGAATTATAAACCCCAGATAACAAATCAAGCCCTACTTATTGACCCTTGTCATTATTCAGTTCATTCTGCCATGGTTGAGGGCACCAGACTTTCTGTTTGCAGTTCCAGGGTAGCGTTCTGAGACACATTAAAGAGTATTTATTTTCACTGAAACCCATGCTCAGCTCCAGGGAAACATGATTGTTAAATATAATGCATATTTACTACTGTGCCTTGAAAGAGGATTGGTGAAAGCGGACATTAATTTCTTCCATGGGGCTCTGAGCGCTGGTGGTGAATTTCCTCTCCGTACTCCAAGAGGACCTTGTGGTTAAAGAGTTAAAGGCTAATTAGGCTCCCTGTCAAAAGCAACAAAATCCTGGCTTTAGTGGATGCCATCTGACAAAAACCCCTTTTCCTCGGAGGCTTCCTCCGCCTGGCCCACTTTCCAACCTCGGATTGGAGCGAGTGCTCTGAGTGAAGAGGCTCCTAGAAGGCGCAGGTTTGTCTCCCAGATATGCTGGGGTCAGGAAGTCAAAGCTTGATTTACATAGAAAAGAAGCTTGTGCTTTTCTGTCATGATCGCAGTGAGTGGGGCTAGAGACCTGGCAGATGGTGGGAACCAGCCTAGCTGTCACGAGGAGCATTGAGTAAGCGAAGCAGGTGGGGCAGTGATTCATGAGCCTCCCCTTACACATCTTTATTACAGGAAGTTAATAAAACAACCTGTCTTTTTCTTGTTTGGGGATTAGAAACTGTAGGGAAAATGTATCTGAACCTCTAAAATCTCTCTTATGGCTCTGTGTCTCTCTCAAGATTGTTGGGAAAATGGTGTAAGCAAGCCCGCAAAGACGTTTGCGCTGTGCTTGGCGCGTAACAGGGCTTCCACGGTTAGTTTCCTCAATTCTTTCCCTAGCTTCAACTTCCAAGGACTCTCATTCAAAACCAATGTTTTCTACTTACCATCGGAGTCACATGGGGCAATAATAGCAAGTAATACTCGCTGAGCCCTTACTATACGTCAGGAATGAATCTAAACACTTTACATGTATGAATTTATTTATTACCTTATTTTATCCTCCCAAACACCTAAGACGTAACTACACTTTTACAGAGAAAAATAATATACAACATTAATTGAGTACTCATTGTTCTGAGGATGTACATAACTGTAGTAATTTATCCTCACAACATTGTGAAATAAATCCCGTTATTATTCTCAGTTTTAAAGATGAGTTAACTGAGTCACAGAGTGATGACATAGTTTGCCTTAGGTCGTAGAGCACGACCTGATATTCAGACCCAGCAGTGGGGTGCAAGAGCTCTTGTTCTTGACCCTTCTCAGGTCATGTTGCCTTTCCAGATTTAGTTCCCTCATTTGTAAAATTCAGGTAAAGCCATGGTACCTCTATCAAAACAGTTGTTGTCATGATTGAATAAGATAGTAAGCTTGAAAACACTTTACAGATGCTACCATGATACGTGAGTGCTAGATATTTTTGTAACTATGGGAATTATCACAGTGAAAGCATAAATCAATATATAGGATGAGTTTATTGGAAGGGGAAAGACAAGATGAGCATCTATCGAATGCCTCCTAGCCTACTATGTGCTACGGTTTTTAAAACTCGTATGACCTCATTTTGCTATTTTTATCACCAATGCACAGAAGAACAGACAGCTGAGGAAAGTTCAGTAATGTGTCCATATGACTCATCTGGGAAACAGCACAGGCAGAATTAAAAGCCAAGTTTGACCAAGTCTGAGATCTGCCATCTTTTAATTTCACCATGATGGTTTATGCAAACAAAGGAGAGTTATCTCCCCAGGGAATTTTGTCACGTATGCTCATTTACTTCTCTTTTTTTCAAAGTAACTACGAATGAAGTTAACCATTGGAATTTTGTACAATTGAAAATAGAATTTTTTCCCCTAAGATTTCGTGTCGCCCTGAAAGTCAAATTTTCCAAACAGGTTTTCAGTATATGTGTTCAGTCTATTGGGATCCCTCGCTAAAACATCACTGGACCCCTTTTACATACTTGAGTTTCAGATCTCCTGCTGGCAACTCACCTGAAGACAGATCTCTAAGGAGGGAAATGAGTTCCGCATGCAGCTAGATTTCAAGGCTGGGCAGTTATATTTAGGAATTGCCTTTAAATGTCCTTCGTCCTAAAGCCACATGTGAGCTTCAGAGCAAAATAAGTTCAAGTTTTTCCTCTTGCTTTTATTGTATAATTATAAGCAAATCATGTACTTTTCAAGCCCTCATTTTCCTCATCTGAAAATGGAATTATTACATCTGCCTTATAGGATTAAATTAAATGGCGATTGTTACATAGCAGGTGCCCAGTAAATGTTAATTTCCTTCCTACCAATTCCCTTCTAGAATGGAGTTTTGGATTAATGGAAGTGAAGGCAAATGCATTATCATTTTCCTAGGACCCAAGAACGATAGGAGGAAGATAACGTCATATTAGAGGGTAGAGAATGATCCACAGAAAACAGGTTAACTTCCTTTTAGGTTTTGGGGCAGGGGTGCCTATCCATTAGGATATCTGATATATGGCACGTCAAAGAATGAACTTAAATGCCATCCATTCTGGAGTTAAGGGGAGACTAATAGGCCAGTGCGGTGGCTAAAATAATGGTAATAAATGAGATGAGAGTGGGGTGTGGGGAGCTTACCTTTATTTTCATTCCCTTCCTAGTGACTTGATGGGAATTGTCATCTGCTTCCTGAGCCTGAAGTCACTCTTTTCCCTGGTCTTAGATGCTATTCACACAGAGGCCACTCTAAACAAAATGACATTCAGGAAAGTGACTTCCGATCCGAATCCCTGTCTTCTCTTTTCCCATTAGATGAGGAGTCTACTGGATAACATTTATTAGGAAAGTTGATGAGATTTGGAGCAATTAGAAGACACTCCCACCAAATTAAACTTCTTCTAGTTTCCTGAACAGCGCAGACTCTTTTAGGCCTCGGGGGCCTTTGCACATGCGTTTCTCTCTGGGGAGTGTTTTCTTTTGCTCTCACTGCCCGTCTTCCCTTGGTTGACTCATACCCATCTTTCAGGCCTCACTTATTCGAGAATTTTTCTGCGACTCCACTCATACCCCCAAGACCAGTATGTCTTTGCTATATGTTTACACACATTTAATATTGCACTGCCTCAGCATTCTACACAACTGTAATTCTTTGTTCGCTATATTTCTCTCCCAAGTACTTTGTAGCCTCAGTGAGAACTTAAGTCTGTCTTGCTCACTGCTGTATCTCAGTGCTTAGCATCATATGTAGCATATAACGGGCACGCAAATGATGTGGATTAAATGAGTTCATAAAAGAGTGACTGAGTGTGTGAAAGTGAATGAGTCAAGTTGGTGTGATGTAGCAGGAAGAATACTGGACTGTGAATCAGAATGCCTTGGGACCATTCTTAACTTTGGTTTTGACCCTTTGGCCACTTTAATTTCTCATGCCTAAAGATGCCTATACTATTATCTCAAAGGGTTGTGGGAATTAAATCAAGTGCCTGGGGTATGATGGATGCTTGGTGAAAAGTAGTTCTTTCCCACTGTCAGAGGAATCATTGATGGGAGTTGTTACATTACCAGGGGTTCAGAATCCAGCTGAGCTGCTGGAGACCCTTGGTCAAAATACCCTCTTCAGAAGCTGCTAAAGATAAACTGAATCAAGAGGAGCTGCCTGGGCTTCCCTGGTGGCGCAGTGGTTGAGAGTCCGCCTGCCGATGCAGGGGACATGGGCTCGTGCCCCGGTCTGGGAAGATCCCACATGCTGCGGAGCAGCTAGGCCCGTGACCCATGGCCGCTGAGCCTGCGCGTCCGGAGCCTGTGCTCCGCAACGGGAGAGGCCACAGCAGTGAGAGGCCCGCGTACCGCAAAAAAAAAAAAAAATAAATAAATAAAGAGGAGCTGCCTCTGAAGGAGGTAGTCCAAAGCTGGGGACCTGTTTCCTCACTTTTGCATTCTGCAAGGAGACTGTGGATGGGGACATAGATGCTGTCTCTGGGTGAGAAAAGCCTCTTTCAGGAAGGTTCTGACTCTGGCACAAGTGACCCAAGTCATAAAGGTGATTCATTCTCCAGTTTCCAAAGCTTCGGAGCAACATATATAAAGTGCCTGGGCTGGAGAGAGGCACACCTCCTGACTCTCCCTACAACAGCTTCAGTGTTACAAGGAACCCCTTACGGGTATTGAACTGCACTTGTGTTGTGCTGGAAATGTGAATGTTATGCATACACGTAAGCACTCACCCCTGGCACTGGGCGGGAGATTCTTGCACATAACCTGCCAATGTGCTGTGCTGGGGTTATTTTCCACTGAAATACCTCAATAAAAAATCGCAAAGACAAATTTGCAGATGCAGGGTCTGGAAGCTTCTGGCAGTCTCTTGCTTGAGAAATGCCTCCCCTAATTCTGGATTCCAACCGTGCTACATAAAGGGGCTGAACACTAGACCTTTAGTAAATCATGACTTTACAAGGGATAGGTGGGGTCTGGAGGACACACCGCCCAAATGCACACTGGCAGGCAGGCCCTCACGAAATGCCCTTTAGCAAGCCCAGCTCATGGGAAAGTATGATTTCCTGCTTGCTGTGGATGCCTGGAAGTCTGTGCATTTTTTCATTTATTTTCTGCTGTGCTGTGGGATTTGGGGAAATCTAGAGCATCTCTCTGCATTTCATGTGGCACTTATTAGTCTGTACAAACCTGTCTTAGGGGAGGAGCTTGGACTTTGAGGTGAGACTAAACTGAGCTTAACTCTCAGCTCTCACACACTTACCAGCTGTGTGACCATGGACACATCACTTAACCTCTCTGAGACTCGACTTGCTCATTCTGTAAAGATATCTCCTTTTGGGGGTTTGTTTTGGAGGTTTTTTTTTTTTTTTTTTTTTGCGGTATGCGGGCCTCTCACTGCTGTGGCCTCTCCCGTTGCGGAGCACAGGCTCCGGACGCGCAGGCGCAGCGGCCATGGCTCACGGGCCCAGCCGCTCCGCGGCATGTGGGATCTTCCCGGACCGGGGCACGAACCCGTGTCCCCTGCATCGGCAGGCGGACGCTCAACCACTGCGCCACCAGGGAAGCCCTGTTTTGGAGTTTAAATGAGACAACATATGTGAAGTGCCTATACAGTGCCTGCCAACTAGGACGCTGCATCTGTTTCCCTTTTACTACTCTTTTTTTTTTTTTTTTTTTTTTTTTAATGAATGAGAGAATTATTTTGAAAAATTTGTTGTTTTTCCCAGATGTAAGAAGATCAATCAAGGGCCCCTGTTCTCCAGCAGAGAATATACGATTTCTCCCAAGTCTGAAACATACTGAATATTTAATTATACCTAAAAGTTACTTAAAGTTATAATTTATCGTTTTCCTCAATTTTGCATTCATATCTGTGATTGTGTCTCCTTCCTCAGAGAAAAACAGCACCCCATTATGTGGGTGGACAACTTAAGACACCAGGAATAATAACGATGAAATCTTTCAAATTTTGGTTATTTACATCTCATTTATAAAAGCTTTTCATTTGGTTTACAATAAAATCACATATTCAGTGGGATCAATAAACAGGAACACGGAAAGAACAGAAGTAACAGAGGTTTGAAACTGAGTCCCTTGCTAGGGAGGCTGAAAGGTTCTAGTCAGCTGCCCAGCTTGCAAAGCCCCTTGAGGGAGGGAGATTAGACCTCGGGATGGGAAAGTCTCAGGGGAGGGAGGAATGCCGTGTGAAGCCCCATTGATAGAGGAAAGAACATCTCCCTTGGGTTTCCTAAAGTTTATTCTCCTAGATATCCAGGAAGAAAGAGTATGCATCCCCAGCCAAAATTGCTGGCTGCAGTCTCTGTGTGTAATTATGTGTGGTAATTGACATTACTATATCAGTACAATTTCCCAAAACTTAAAAACAGTGGATTAAATCAGTGCCCAGTGAAAAGATACTTCTACCAGTAATGCTCATTCAACTTCCCCTTGCTAAGTTGTTAATTATTTACATGGAAATTTCTGGATCTCTCATAGTGATGATAATGTATTGACTGTTGCAGGGATGTTTTAAGAAAACATCCTTAAAAATACAGCAAGGAATCATAAGGTGATCAGAAGTAAAGAATAAGAATAAAAGTCAAAAAGGGGGGAAAACAGATTCAGAATGGCCTTCACCTTTGTTAGGAAAGTGCCATAAATTAATTTCAAGCATCCCAACGGTCGCTAAAAAACAAAAACAATACGTAAAATAAAGTTACACGATTTACAGTACATGGAAGAAACATCAGTGTATATATGCATTAGGTACTTAAAATGCTTTCTCTCCAATCCTATCAAATCCTTGCCAAATGGCTAGTATCATCTCTCTAAGTATAGCAGGAGTCAGAGGAAAAGAAGTCTACCCCAAGGTCCTACAGCTGAGGTCGGATTTGGAGCCAGATGTGTTTTGTTTTCAAGTCTGTCTTCTTGTCACTGAAGGATGCTGTTTCCTCTTCTCTGTGCATGGAGAAGCCTAAGTGGACATATAACATGGTCCTTTCTGGAATTTTCTTATCTTTACCTCCCTTCGAAGAGGTTCTAGGGAGAGGTGTGAGGTTTCAAAGTGGTTTCAATAGAGGACGATAGCCAAGAAACCTACCATTTAAGTGTGTGTGTGTGTGTGTGTGTGTGTGTGTGTGTGTGTGTGTGTGTGTGTTCAGCACTAGCATCAGGGTGAAATTAAAAGACACACACTTGCCAAGGCAAAGGTGTCTTGGGCTGAACTCCTGGCAGGTCCTTGAACAAGTTTCTTCATTCTATCCAGTCCACCGGCTACCTTGCTACGTTCTCTTGATAGGAAACCCTTCAAACCATGATTGTGTAGGCTCAGATGTTGCCTTTCCCCCCAGTACTATCTCCTATCAGGAGATTTGGGGAGGTTTGGGAAATCATGATTGATGCCTCCTACTGTCCTGCTAATCTCGACTTTGTAGCTCCCCAGCACCCTAACTCCTGAAATACAGGCTCTCTTTACATTTTCCAGAGACAGACCTTTGTGTTTGTAGAACACATTGGTGCTTCGCTATGCTTTCTAAATCTTTGTGTAATTTTTTTTAACTTTCCGATATTCTCATTGGGAGAAAACTGAATCAATGGCCTAGTTTTAGGGCATATTTTAGAAGAAGTGATCTAGTGGAAATTTATGATATGGCTGTTGTTGCTTTTAGTGTTTTAGCTGTTCATTATCCCATTCCTTTCTGAAAAACATCCTTGGTGGAGACTGACCCCTATATCATCAGGTATATGATCTGGCACAAAAGTGGTTCTCATGGCCCAGTTCTCTCTGCTGGCTCACACGGGCAGTCCTCCAGCATAATCAGGAAGCAAGTTGTGTCCTAAGTCAGCCAATGAGAGTCTTGCTGCCAAAGGCATGAACCAGTCAAGATGAGATCATAACAGCAGCATCGCCAGTAGCGCCATCCTAGTGGTAGTAACCGTGACATTGGCTGGGGCCATGGAGATGGGGATGGTATTGATGTTAGAGGTGGTGGCCTCTCCTGAATGTGCAGCCAGTATAAGTGTGCTGTATGTCCTGATACTGGGTCTGGAGCCACTCCAATTCCTGTCATTTTCCAAGCCTGAGTCTCTACATTTCCCATCAGTTCTGTGAGATACCCTTTAACCTTCCAACAAATTTGTCTTCCTCTTAATCTGGCCATAGTTTTTCTCCATGGCTTGCCACCCAAACCAGTGATGAACACAAGAATCAACAATGACCGGACACTTAACTTTCCTGGCAGGTCCTGTGTTGGATGATTTAACCCCTCCTATGATTGGTGTTATTGTTTGAATCTTTATAAATGAGAAGCTGAAAACTGATAAAGGATATTAAGAAGCTAAGCTATGTAATAGTTTACTTTTATTGAGTATTTATTAGAAGCTAACCTTTTAAAGCACCATCTTATTTAATGTGCGCAACCTTTCATATTAAGTAAAGCCATATTTCAGTGTATCTAGGACAACGTTACTTGCAAAGTGTGGCATTCTTTATGTATCACTAATAAAGTAAAATGCTGCCAGTAATACTAGGATATGCCATTAATTGTAAGATGTATTCTGATATCAGAGATTAATTAAAAATATATTTAGAATAGATGAATTACAGCATGTCATTATTCCCATTGCAAAAATGGGGTAACTAGGCCCAGAAATGTGTAAGAACTTGCTTGAGGTCACATCATTTGCACATGGTAGTAAATAGATTTAAACCTAAATCCACCTGGCTTCAAACTTGAGTTATTAATCACGATACCATATTGCTCTCTAGTCATCTAGCCATTTAGCTGTAGGACTGGAATTCAAACTCATGTTTGTCTGACTCTGAATTAGTAATGGATAAAACTTAATGAGTATCTATTATACGTCAGGTATAGTGCCTGGAGGTTTATTGTTGCTATTTTATTTAATACTGATAATAAGCCTGTAAATTAGAGGTTACTAATCCCATTTTGCAGACAAAGAAATTGAGGCACTGGCTTGCTAAAAGCCACAGAACTGGTGAAGAGTAGGGCCACGGCTTGATTCTAGGTCCTTCTGCCTTCAGAGATACATATTCCACTATCCTACACTGCTGCTTGTTTTGTCTCTAGTTGAATTTTGCACAAAGCGCTCATGGATGTAGGGCAATGCTTATCTAAAGAAATTAATCCCTGTTGAAAAAATTTTGGACATTGATATATAGCTACCTCATATTATACTGCAAAGGCTATCACTCAGACTATTATTTAGACAAAGGAGGATTGTTTTTGGTGCCTGTTTTCTCCACCTCCTTCCTTTGCCCGATCCTGTCAAATGACGTAACTATAGGAACCACTCAGGAAACAGCTTTACCTACTCAGGTATGTGAAGCTCACAAGTGAATAGCATAGAGCGTAGGTATGTAGAGCCTACACAAAGAAATGCTAAGTGTTCAGAACCCTCCCTTTTTCTATGCTCCTTGAGAGTTTCTCTACTTCTGCATACTGGGCTTCATAGTAATTATAGCTAACTAATATTATTGCCTGTCTTTGGGTTCTCCTGAAAAGTAGACCCTGTGATAAGGACTTCAGGGCAAGTAATTTATACGGGAGATGATCACAAGATGCCCAATAAGTGATTGGAGAAAGAGAGATGGGTAGGGTAGAAAAACAGAGTACATTTATGAGTGACTCTTTCTGGGGGCCACTGCTGGG
Organism: Kogia breviceps; assembly: GCF_026419965.1. Taxonomy (NCBI): domain Eukaryota; kingdom Metazoa; phylum Chordata; class Mammalia; order Artiodactyla; family Physeteridae; genus Kogia; species Kogia breviceps. The sequence goes on from NC_081326.1 coordinate 66,738,838, forward strand.
CTGTCACTGAGGAACTCTGTAGAACATGACTCAGAATTACCACAATGAGGGATGGGAAGCGGAGGTATTTGTCCACTGACTCTTGTCTCACTGACTGAGGATTTTCTCTTGGGACGTTAAATTCCTAGTGCTTCTGGGTTTTATCTACGTGCACTGGTACAAACTTCCATTGATATGGAAGAAAGCCCTCAGATAGAGAAGCAGAGAGTTATAGATGCTTGAGATGGGAAACTGTCAGAGCCAAGAATTGTCCACAGCAGATTCAGGTAAACTCAAAAGTACGTTGGAGGGAGGGGATGCATCTCGGCATGATCTTCTACACCTTCTTACCACGGACTGAGCATTACGTTACTGTCTTTATTTGTATTACTCAACTCAATACTGTGTAAATGTCAGCTGCCCAAATAAACTATCTTCTTCCTAAAATCAGAGACTGTTTTATTTGTCCTGTCTTTGTACCTCTAGGGACCGGCACAGTGTTGGACAGGGTAGAGTAGAAATGTGAAGATTTGGGGAAAGGGCCATCATTGCGGTGGCGCGGAGTTGAAAAACTGTATACTTTATCCAAGAATTCAAGTGGAATAGAAGGGAGGTCTTGAGCACCATTCTGGAATTCGTCGCTTCCATGGGGTATATTGATTCTGCAAAAATGCCTCCAATTCTTCACTCTTCCTGTATTCTTACCACTTGCCTTATAACTTTGCAGTGCCTCTCACTCTGGCTCTGGGCATGTCCACGTGACTTGTTTTGGCTGTTGGGCTGTTAGGGCGCATAATTCAAGTACAGGCTTGAAATTGCTTTGCACGGTTGATCTTGGGTTGCTTTCGTAGCTCTGCATTGTTACGAGAACATACACGGATTAGCCCTCAGGAGGATGAAGGACAAGTGGAGCAGAACCAAGTTGCTTTGGTGGTTCTGCTTGAGGCCATACTAGACCAGCTAACAGCCTAGACAAGAAGCAACAGTGCTACCAGGAAACGCACGTGTGTTATGTGCAAGCCCAGGTGAAATGAACCAAGGCTCATTCCCCAGCCTCTGAACCCCACGGACACAGGAGCAAAACAAATGTTTATTGTCCTAGGCCACTAAGGTTTGTGGTTGTTTGTAGCACGGCATTTTTGTGGCAATTTGTAACTGATGCACCCCATGCAGAGTGTGCAAAGGCATGAAGAGAAAAATGGCAAAGTGCAACTGAAAGGCATGCGCTGGGCAGCCAATTAGTCTCACTCAGCAGCCAAATGATTCCCTTATGGTCCCCAACATGAAGCGTGTGCCATGAGAATTAGCGCATCAACAAACTTACCTATTACGACGTGTCATCAGCTGCTTGGGATTACTTGTCACCTGCAGAAGCTGCAAACGTTAAAACCGTAAATGCCTGGAGTTTCGGGTTTGTAGGGAAGAGAAGCAGTGTGAGATGGAGCTGAGCACGCAAGCGGGAGCCACAGACACATGAGTTTGGACGCTTTCCTGGAGTTATCAGGATGCTCGGGGGATTAACGAATGTCATTTGAATGCATGAGGCATTCTGGGAATGATGGACATTTCCTGGCATTACTTGATTGAGGGTGGGTACCTACCTCAGTAAAAAACTGGCTGTTGGTAAAAATGTCATCTGCTACTGCAAATTTTATTTCCCTCCTGGGCTTTTTTTTTTTTTTTTTTTGAGTAATATTTGTCAGGTTATGTAGCATATAATCAGAGACATGGGTCACCTTTAAATGTTGTAATTTTTCAAGGCAAAAAGCCTTCTGCTGAAGAGAAGATGGGAAGAAGACCAAATCAAATAACAATTATGAATAATACTCAGCCCATAACAAAAGGCTCTGGATTTTATAATATGTTTCTGCCAAAGGCCATGTGTAATATTTCCTTGGTAGTAGTTCCCAACCACTATGAAATCCACAAAACCTCTCCCAGCTGTTGAAGACTTATCCTCCGTCCTTTCCCATTCTGGGACATATCCATAAGGTTTAGAAAATATGACTAAGTTCCCCAACATGAATGACACTAATAGTAATTTTCTAAGGCTTTGGAGAAAGATGTAAGAAAACCACCGTGCATGTCTGTTTGAAAACTGTTCTGTTTAATGATTTGTGGTGTTCCAAAGGTGGAGGGTGAGACAGAACTGTTTAATAAACTTGCTTTCAATGATTTGAGTGATCTTAAGATTACATTTATAATCAGTACAAATTAAATTACATTTCAACTTGAGGTTCAAAAGTGAAACATTAAGAAAGAAGTGGGCAGGTAGGCAACTTTACTTCCATTTTGTGAGAGAACTTAATAGGACTTTAAACGCATGTAGGGAAGTTCTGAATTCTCCTCCTGACATACATGAGATTGTAGCACGTCATTCTGCTTGAGTCAAACTTCTCTTGAGTAGGAAATAGAATAAGAATATTTAGAAATACAAGAATAGAAACACACAAAATACAAGAACGTCCTACTAGGAATAAAACCCCAAATGAGAAGAAAGTAACTTGAGAATATTCACGAAAATGTATGATATATCAATTGCTCATTTCTTTAGCACTTCCAGCAGGTTGTCTGTGATATCGACTGAAAGCCAACATTTACGGGCCCAATGACTGAGCCAGACAATGTGCTGAGCACATATATTAACTTGTTTATTTCTTATAACAATGCATTGAAGTTGGTACTATTTTTATCCTCATTTTATAGATAAGGAACTTGAGGTTGAGAAGGTCAAGTATGTCACCCAAGATCACACAGCTAGTAAGTGTCAGTGCGACTAGTCAACTCCATGTCTGGGTAATGCTGGAGCTCACGGTTTAATCAACACGCTCAAGTGTTCACACCTTTTGACACTCCATCTGTTGAGAAAGCAAAGTCCTGGTGACCCATTAATTCCAACAAAAAAGTGTCAAGGCTGTTTTATATTGACTCTTGGAAACATTCCAGTTAGATGAAGCAGTTATTGACAATAATTGCATAGTAGTCCAGAAGCCTTTTACTGTGTATCTAGGTATTGTTCTTTCTTTAAACGTTGCTAAAAGTACTTAGCGATTCATGACTAAACTGTTTTCTAAATTGGTAAAGCATTATCTTTAATAGATAAAGCCTAATTACCTAGAAGTCTTACTTATATTGCTACTCATCCTGAAGAAAGCTTAACCAGTTAGTTCTCAAAGCAATGGAGCAAGAAACTTGGGGATACCTCCTATAATCAAACCTAAATCAGTAATGGAGTCATAAATGCCACAGAAAATGCCAAGGACCTTGAAGTCACGAAGCCTTCATATTCAGGGGGACGATGGAAGGGGAGCTTTTACCATTGTTATACCTTCCCCTTCATTCTGTGGGAATGACCCCTGACTTGTGTCTCCTTACAGCATCTTATTGTCCCAAGGTAAGAGTAAGTGTTCTACTCTGCCTTTGCTAATATTCTTGCACATCTTGGAAAATTTTTCCTTCTTTAATGATGCCAGTTCTTGCATTCTTGTTAGGAAAGTAAACTTGGAAAGAATGTGTCCAGAGATATTTTAATATACATTTTGAAAATTATTGTTTATGTATGATGAGGCCAACAGATCAGGAGATAACGGTCATTGAAAAGCGAGCTTGTTATACTCACAGATCCCAAGAGAAAGGAGCATGGCATAGGCCATTTGGGGGAACACCAGGGATGGTCAGGGGGTAGAGGGAGAGAGGGAAACTGTGGACAAAAGTTCTTATTTTATGGTTTCCATAAAAAGAAACAGGCAAGGGCTTCCCTGGTGGTGCAGTGGTTGAGAGTCCGCCTGCCGATGCAGGGGACACGGGTTCCTGCCCCGGTCCGGGAAGATCCCACGTGCCGCGGAGCGGCTGGGCCCGTGAGCCATGGCCGCTGAGCCTGCGCGTCCGGAGCGTGTGCTCTGCAACGGGAGAGGCCACAACAGTGAGAGGACCACATACCGCAAAAAAAAAAAAAAAAAAAAAAAAAAAAAAAAAGAAAGAAAGAAACAGGCAAGACAGGGTGAGCAGACTTCGGATTGGCTAGTTTAAATAATTTCAGTGAACTCTGGGGTGTAAGCTATCCCTGGTTGTCTGGTACCTGGCCTTGGGGTGATGAGGGCAGGTACATAGTGGTAGGGCTGTGAGGGCCCAGTAAGGCAGGTGGTTGGGGATATGGCTCTAGACTGGTTCATGGCTGAAAGTCATGCTCGTGGGCAAGTTGTTTACTGTCTCCAGGAACTGGCAATTCCTGGAGGAACAGTCCTTCCAGGATCAGCAAGACCCCAGATGTCAAAGCATCGGAATACAGAAAAATAAAACTTGTGGTTAATACAAGAGGGCAACTGGGAAGAGTTCATCTTTCCAACAGGAAATGTGGCTTCCACGTGTGGCTTCCACGTGTGTATGTGTGTGCATGTGTGTACATACATGTGAGTCTATGGTATTAATTGGTTTCACAGCGTCACCTGAAGTCTTAGGATTTCTAGTGATTCAATATGCATTTCTAGGAATTGAGGCTTCCACATGGACCACATTATAAATAGCATGTGTCCCCCATGCATCTTTTATTGGCTTGGCCTGGCTCCAAGGACTCTGAGAAGCCCAAGAACTGCTATACTGACTCTTCCTCCTTCTCTAGAAAGTCATCAATTCTGGGTGGAATTGGAGGTTTAGATCATAGTGGTCATCCTTTTAACCTCTCATTTTAACTAGCTTCTACTAAACTGAGGGCTGTGGTCATTATCCAAGGTGGAGACTCTCCTCCAGCTCTTCCTTCCTCTTAGTATGGTTGGAAGTTGTCCTTTAGAGTTGAGCATTTTAATTAACCAATTCTTCCTTCTTTTCTTCCATAAGAATACTTATTTATTAACTTTTATGTGCTAACACAAATCCAGACATCTTGAGGGTATACAAAGAGAAAGCAGACAAGGAGTTTACAGCCTCATACAGCTTCAGTGAGAAATCTTTTTCAAATTTATTTTATTTTTTATTGAAGTATAGTTAATTTACAATGTTGTATTAGTTTCAAGTGTAGAGCAAAGTGATTCAGTTATATATATTATATATATAATACATATAGTTTCAAGTGTAAAGCAAAGTGATTCAGTTATACATATATATAAAATATATATATTATATATATGTGATTCTTTTCCAAATTCTTTTCCATTACAAGTTATTACAAGATATTGAGTAGAGTTCCTGTGCTATACAGTAGGTCCTTGTTGTTTGCCTATTTTATATATAGTGGGGTGTATCTGTTAATTCCAAGCTCCTAACTTATCTCCACCCCATCAGTATCCCTTTTGGTAACCATACATTTGTTCTCTATGTCTGTGAGTCTAATTCTGTTTTGTAAATAAGTTCCTTTGTATCGTTTTTAAGGTTGCACATATAAGTGATATCATATGATATTTGTCTTTCTCTGCAGAGATAAATCTTAACAGTTATCTGAAGGCAAAACCATCCTTATTCATTTGATAATTCAAGCTCCTATTGCATCTTAAATGTTGTCTGAGCCTTGAGAAACACACTGCTTTCAATGGGTGTTAGGAAGTATGTCAAAGTTTACCCCTAAGGATGAACCACAGAGACGGCAAAGACTATCTACATTAGGGAAAGAAGAGGGTCAAGAGTTGGGGGGTCCAGGGTCACATATATCTGATTTCAGATTCCATCTCTGGATCTTACTACTTCTAAGAACTTGGGCTAGTTACTTAGGTATCTTAGTCTTAGTTCTGTCCTCTGTTTAAGAAAATAATTATTTAAAAGTTGTAGAGGAGGAAAGAATTGATCCAGTTAAGATTGTTGTCACAGTAACGGAGAAAATTTGTGGAAATCCCTTGACACTGTGCCCAATACATATTAAATACTCACAAGTATGCTTTATTGTTAACATTATTGTCAATAGTGCTGTGTTTAAGGAGAAAAAGCATGAGTATTGACATCAGGGAAGTCTGAGTCTCAGTGCTGATTCTGCTGCTTACTAGGCATGTAATCCTGGGGTACATTACTTAACATTTCTGAATCAGAAATAATCACACCTACCTTTCATGTGATAAAACTGAAATATAATGAGTGTAGGATGCCTATAACTTATTATTTTCTGGCTTCCACATGAAGTGGTAGCTGTGACTATTACTGTTATCTAGTGATGAACTAAGAATCTTAGACTCCTGGAAAATCAGCCGTGCATTTCTGTGGGAGAAGATAGGATGCAAGGAGAGAAAAGGATCATCTTGCTTTTTATGATACTCCTTTTTTTTTCCCCCCCTTTGGCACTGTTTGAGTAGAGGTCACTGGTTGGCGCCTGTACAGGAGGCCTGTGGTTCTACCCTCCCAACCCACCATGCCTTTGGTACAGTCTCCAGGACCTGCGTTTATGCCTGTCTCTGTGGCTACCTATGACCACAATTGGAGAAAGTCCAGCCAGCTGAGGGAGCCTCATGTATGACTCTGTGTTCCTGGGTGCCTGCCAGTGGACTCATTTTGCTGGAGGAATGTGTAATACATACTGAGATTCTGTGGGGCCTCAAGATGGGAGGATACTCAGGGCCAAGGGGACCTGGAACCGGGGTAAGGAGGGCAGGGAGAAGGCTGTGCAAAGACATGTTTGCTCTTTGGCCCCATCTTCACGTTGAGTGCCCCAGGGCTCAGTCTTTGGTTCCCCTGCCCTATTTCTTGGTGACGTCATCCAGACTTAAGTAATAACCGTGTGCTCACAACTAATAATTTATATCCAGTACATAGTCAGGGTTTAAGTATTTGTAGAAAAACAAAAGAAAGAAAGGAGGAAGGAAATGAAAGTAAGGGAGCGAAGGAGGGTAGGAGGGAGGGAGGTAAGAGGAAGGCAGTATTGTTAACTTGAAAAGATGTACTGCACTGGTATTAAAAACTAAATATAAAAGCATGGGCTGTGAAGCACAGATAACATGGGTTCAAATCTAAAATCTCTCACTTTCAGGCTGTGTAATTTGGGGCAAATTATTTAATTTCTGGATGCTTCAATTTTCTCTTGTCAAAGGGGAATAATAAAAGTTATCTCATTTGTTTGGAGGTTGTTTGGAGATATAAATATGCTGGTACATGTGAAATGCTTTTAAAATTACCTGGAAAATCATAAATGTTTCTAAATATTAGCTATTATCGCATATATATATAAACTGTGTATCTGATAGACCTTGTATGAAAATACCCAAATGACTTAAAAGTGGTGAAAATCTAAGATTCCAATGTATGAGCCATAAATGTGTGGAATGATAGCACACATTTGTGGATCTGTATTTGAGAAGAATATGTCGGGTAATGTTACCAAATTGGTGACATGTTAGGAGAAGATATTTTTAATGTTAAAATTGAGAAGGAATTCATATCCTAAATATAATTTAAATTGACAGGCTGAAGCAGGGAGCCATTAAGAAAATGGGCAAAGTGACCAGACAATTTATAGAAACTGAAGTCTGAGGAATACATAAAAATGTGCTTGAGCTCATTGGACATAATAGTGCTAACACAATGAGATACTACTTTATACCCATTAGAATGGCAAAAAATGGAAATGTTGGGACAGTCAATTGCTGTCAGAACTTTGAGAGGACAAGAATTTGTATGTACAGTTGATGATGAGTAAATAGGAGCAATCATTTTGAGAAGCAGGTAGGCAATAATTAGATAAAACGAGTATTTCTTTTCCTTTTGACCCAACCAACCCAATCCTATGTATATATTCCAGAATAAATCTTTTTTTAAATTGAAGTATATTTGATTTAGTGGGTTAAGTTCTATTAATTTTTGCTGCTGTACAGCAAAGTGATTCAGTTATACATACTTCTTTATATTCCTTTCCATTATGGTTTATCACAGGATATTGAATATGGTTCCCTGTGTGATACAGTAGGACCTTGTTTTTTACCCATTCTATATATAATAGTTTGCATCTACTAACCCCAAACTCCCAGTCCATCCCTCCCCCACTCCACCTCGCCCTCTCTCTTGACAGCCACAAGTCTGTTCTCTATATCTGTGAGTCTGGTTTTGTTTTATAGATAGGTTCATTTGTGTCATATTTTAGATTCCACATATAAGTGATATATGGTATTTGTCTTTCTCTTTCTGACTTACTTCATTTAATATGATCAACTCTAAGTCCATCCATGTGGCTGCAAATGGCATTATTCCATTCTTTTTTTTATGGCTGAGGAGTATTCCATTATATATGTACCACATCTCTTTATCCATTCATCAGTTGATGGACATTTAGGTTGTTTTCATGTCTTGGCTATTGTGAATAGTGCTGCTATGAACATAGGGGTGCATGTCTCTTTTGGAATTATAGTTTTGTCCAGGTATATGCTGAGGAGTAAGACTGCTGGATTATATGGCAATTCTATTTTTAATTTTTTGAGAAACCTCCATACTGTTTTCCATAGTGGCTGCACCAACTTACATTCCCACCAACAGTATAGGAGGGTTCCCTTTTCTCCACACCCTCTCCAGCATTTTTTACTTGTAGACTTTTTAACGATGGCTATTCTGACTGGTGTGAGGTGGTACCTTATTGTAGTTTTGACTTGCATGTCTCCAATAATTAGCGATGTTGAGCATCTTTTCATGTGCTTTCTTTGTGTCTTATTTAGAGAAATGTCTATTTAGGTCTTCTGCCCATTTTTCAATTGGGTTGTTTGGTTTTTCATTTTGTAGTTGAGTTGTATGAGCTGTTGATATATTTTGAAAATTAAGCCTTTGTCAGTCACATTATTTGCAAATAGTTTCTCCCAGTCTGTAGTCTGCCTTTGTGTTTTGTTTATTGTTACCTTTGCTCTACAAAAGCTTGTTAGTTTTATTAGGTCCCATTTGTTTATTTTTGCTTTTATGTCTACTGCCTTAGGTGACTGACCTAAGAAAACATTGATATGATTTATGTCAGAAAATGTTTTGCCTATGTTCTCTTCTAGGAGTTTTACGGTGTCGGTGTCATGTCTTATTAAGTCTTTAAACCATTTTGAATTTATTTTTGTGTATGGTGTGGGGGTGTGTTCTGCCTTCATTGATTTACATGCAGCTGTCCAGCTTCCCAACACCACTTGCTGAAGAGACTGTCTTTTTCCATTGTATATTCTTGCCTCCTTTGTTGAAGATTGACTGTAGGTGTGGGGTTTATGTTTATTTCTGGGCTCTCTATTCTGTTCCATTGATCCATAGGTCTGTTTTTGTGCCAATACCATGCTCTTTTTATTATTGATACTTTGTAGTATTGTCTGAAGCCTGGGAGGGTTATGTCTCCTGCTTTGTTCTTTTTCTTCAGGATTGCTTTGGCAATTCTGGGTCTTTTATGGTTCCGTATAAATTTTAGGATTATTTGTTCTAGTTCTGTGAAAAATGTCATGGGTGATTTGATAGGGATTGCATTAAATCTGTAGATTGCTTTGGGAAGTGTGGCCATTTTAATAATATTAATTCTTCCTATCCCAGAACATGGGATATATTTCCATTACTTTGAATCATCTTCACTTTCCTTTATTAATGTTTTATACTTCTCAGCATATAACCCTTTCACCTTCTTGGTGAGGTTTATTCCTAAGTATTTTATATTTTTTTGATGCAATTTTAAAAGGGATTGTTTGTTTACATTCCTTTTCTGATATTTCATTGTTGGTGTAAAGAAATTCAACCAATTTCTGTATGTTAAACTTGTATCCTGCTACCTTGCTGAGTTCGTTTATCAGTTCTACTAGTTTTGGTGTAGAGTCTTTAGGGTTTTCTATCCATAGTAACATGTTATCTGCATATAATGAAAATTTTACCTCTTCCCTTCCAATTTGGATACGTTTGATTTCTTGTCAGGTTGCTGTGGCTAGGGCTTCCAATACTATGTTGAATAGAAGTGGTGAGAGTGGGCATCCTTGTCTTGTTTCAGATTTTAGTGGGAAGGCTTTCAGCTTTTCACCATTGAGTATTATACTGGCTGGGGGTTTGTCATAAATGGCTTTTATGATCTTGAGATGTGTCCAGAACAATTCTTATAAATGTTCATAAGGGACCATGTACAAGCATGTTTTTGAGTGTTATTTTTGGTGGCAGGGAACTGAAGGCAACCAAGTTTAATCCCTAAGGAAATATACATAAGTGATAGATGCCCACTAAGAAACTATGGGCTCCAGTAAGAAACACAAACTATATGTCCACAGCCACACAGATAAATCCTCACAAGAGTGTTAGAGTCAGAAAAAGATGAGTTACAATCTTATATCATTTATGTAAATTGAAACACATAAGTAAAACAACGGCGGGAATTTTATGAGAATATACTAATATTTACGGGCATATATTGAAAGCTTTATATCGAATATCTATGGACTAGAGAATGGGACTGGGCACCAGAGAAATGGGGAAACAGGTAAATTAAACTCCAGTGTCACCTGTGGAGATAAATAAGGTCATTGTGTTTAGGATGATAAGTTCAGCTCTCTATACTTAAAATCTAATTTAAACAGCAAAAAGATGTCAGTTGACTACACAGATATTTATGTGGTATAAAAAACAAACATTTCAAAGCGTGTTTTAAATGATCTCCATTCCATACATTACAGTGTGCTAAAAGCAATAAAAAAATTAAACATCTTTGACACAATTTTAAAAAGAAACATTACTTATTGGTACTCTTGTATTACCTATTCTCAGAGTTTTTTCTAAAATTAATCAGCATTCAAAGGGAATTTCAACTTGTTATAGCCCCAGAATTATATTTCTTTGTAGTTGCATAGTTCGATGTTCCCATACATTTATAAATGGGCCAGTCCTGAAAAACTGAAACCAAAACCAGCAGACCAAATGCATAGAAGAGTCAGTTGATTGCTTACCTACATACATTCAACCACTATGTGAGTGGTTTGGTGGGTTCTAGCACCACTGACACATCATCTTTGACTCGGTTTTTTCACTCCAGCACTTCGCTAATTAAATTGTTCTTCACTTCATCAGAATACCTCCTCTTTCCAGACACTTTAGATCTATCTCCCTCAGTCTTTGCAACTTTTGTTTGCCTTTGTTAATTGGCCAATTCTACCTACTCTCTCTAAAAGGAATCTGCAGTAATACTTTCCAAGATGTTCCCCCTTTAAAATGGTATGTTCAATAACAACTTGGCTTTCCTCTCCACCTGAAGTCATCTGGATACCCAAACATTTGGCTGAAGGGACAGAAGTTACTGTATCCAACTGGAGGAAATAACACCTGTAAAGTGGAAAAAGTGAGTCAAACTGTTTTACGGGGCTTCTGGGAAAATAATCACACTACAAGAGCTCAGGGTACTCTGAGTGTGAAGCCTGGTGTTTAATCACCTATGCGTTCCTTTTGTGGAATTCCCTGAAAGACTGTTGGCCTATGGAGGAGACCAGGAGACTGGCCAGGGTTCACATTCATTCTTCCCTGTGTTGACAGCCAAATAAGTAATGAGGGTTCTTCTTCCCAACAGAGGCTACACACCTCATACACACACTGTTAAGGATGATTTTTAGATGTATGGATTTTGCAATGCCAAGTTGAGTGTGTATGTGTGTGTGTGTGCCTGTGTCTGACAAAATAGGTGATAACGAGATTGTTGAAATGAAGTAGAATTCTTTTCTTGAACAATCCTGTACTATTTGGGGGCTACTCATAAAGAAAAATCTTATAGAATGTACACTGCAGGTAAGGTTTTGCAGAGTGAAAATGCAGACTCTTTCAAAGAAGCCATGAATTTACAAGTTCCACAGTGGAATAAGAGCCTTTTAACTCCACCAAGGCAAAAAGGAAGACTATTTCTTTCTGTCCCGTTTGCCTTCAGATAGTGGAATGATAAAAGGTAAGATAGTTGATATGCAGAAAAATTTTGGTTTTGGAATAAGCACGGTATATATACAGCATGGTTTAATTCTCACAATCACCATGTGAGGTGGGAATTTTTATTTCAGTTACATAGATGAGAAGCTCCAGTTTCAAACAGGTTTTAAGTGACAATTTATAAGCATGGAGCCAAGTCTTGAATCATGTTGGATTTTAAGTTTCTAGAGGACAGGCACATTCTGAACTCTCAAAATGTAAACCAATGCTTAAGAATGGACCTCAATCAATATTTGTTAATAAAGTAAAGAGTGAATGAATGAATGATTAATTAAATAATTGAATGGGATGAATTCAGTTAAACTCTGTCCACTAGTCCTTATAATATGAAACTTCAGTGGTTACAGTTCATGGAAGGTTAATGCGTTGCTAGAAATAAAGATGTGATGGGATTCACCAAACCTAACCTTAACTTGTTGCATTAAATGTGGCCAAATAGCACAGCCTTTTATTATTTTTTTAAACATCTTTATTAAAGTATAATTGCTTTACAATGGTATGTTTCTGCTTTATAACAAAGTGAATCAGCTATACATATACATATATCCCCAAATCTCCTCCCTCTTGCATCTCCCTCCCACCCTCCCTATCCCACCCCTCTAGGTGGTCACAAAGCACCGAGCTGATCTCCCTGTGCTATGCGGCTGCTTCCCACTAGCTAGCTATTTTACATTTGGTAGTGTATATATGTCCATGCTGCTCTCTCACTTCGTCCCAGCTTACCTTTCCCCCTCCCCGTGTCCTCAAGTCCATTCTCTACATCTGCGTCTTTATTCCTGTCCTGCCCCTAGGTTCTTCAGAACCAATTTTTTTTTTTTTTGGATTCCATATATATGTGTTAGCATACGGTATTCGTTTTTCTCTTTCTGACTTACTTCACTCTCTATGACAGTCTCTAGGTCCATCCACCTTACTACAAATAACTCAATTTCGTTTCTTTTTATGGCTGAGTAATATTCCATTGTATATATGTGCCATATCTTCTTTATCCATTCCTCTGTCAATGGACACTTTGGTTGCTTCCATGTCCTGGCTGTTGTAAACAGAGCTGCAATGAACATTTTGGTACATGACTCTTTTTGAATTATGGTTTTCTCAGGTTATATGCCCAGTAGCAGAATTGCTGGGTCATATGGTAGTTCTATTTTTAGTTTTTTAGGGAACCTCCATACTGTTCTCCATAGTGGCCGTATCAATTTATGTTCCCACGAACAGTGCAAGAGGGTTCCCTTTTCTCTACACCCTCTCCAGCATTTATTGTCTGTAGAGTTTTTGATGATGGCCATTCTGACCGGTGTGAGATGATATCTCATTGTGGTTTTGATTTGCATTTCTCTGACGATTAGTGATGTGGAGCATCCGTTCCTGTGTTTGTTGGCAATCTGTATATCTTCTTTGGAGAAATGTCTGTTTAGGCACAGTCTTTTTGGCATCACTGTGATGAACAGAGTAACAGCCCATGTAATCAGTTCCAATGGTTATACCAAGGCATTTCTATTGAGACTTTAATAAATCTGTTTAATGAGGGGGAACTTATTTAGAAAAGGCAATGATTTCATAATAAATTTCTAAGAAAGCTTACTCTGAGCTCTGCTTAAAATGCAGTTTATTAATGTTGGACTTTAATAAAGAAAACTCTGTACCTCTAAAAGACGGAGAAATAATATGGGCTAGAAAGCTGCGATTAGCTAGTCTAATAAGTGCATTGTACTATCTCCTTGTGTTTTAATGTGCAAATCTCTGTTTAGGAATGATTTTGACCATCTTATATATTTGTTTGCTTGTATTGTGTTCTGTAAACTGCCTGTTTGTATCTTTTGTCTAGTTTTGTTTTGGGGGGAGTGTTGATTGGCAGGAGGTAAATTGATGTTCCAGATATCAATTTTTTAAATTGATTTTAAACATGGGCGGGGGGAATCCCATTAAATTTACGGTTTTATTTTTCCCATTTATGTCTCTAATCATTCTAGAATTCACAAGTTTTTGTGGTGTTAGATAGGATATGGATTCATTTTTCATGCTAAAAGGAACCAGTATTTACTCACACCATCTACTAAAAAAGTGTCATTTTCCCATAATTGTGCCAACTTTATTACATATTTAGATCTCATACATTAATGAGTCTGTCTCAGGGCTATTTATTATCTTCCATTATTCAATTTGCCTGTTATTACACCAGTAAAACACTGTTTTTATTACTGTGGTCTTGCTGCATGTCTTAATATCTGATAAGAATAAGCATATTCCCTTTAATATTTTTAAGGTTACTTTAGCTAATTTTAGTCTATATACATTTAAGGTTTACCAAGTATATAAAAATCATCCAAGTTAAATTTTTATTGGGCTTGCCTGAAATTTGTAGATTAGTTTGGTAGAGAATTGTTATGTTTAAGTTTGTGTTGTCCTATCCAAAAGCATGGAGTGAGAAGAGGGCACCTGAAGAAGTGTTGAGGTCAATCTAGAGGGAGAGGGAGAAATTGTGGCCACAGCCTTTATTGTGGTTTCTGCAGGAGGGAGTGGGCAGGTGAGACCAGGTGAGCAGGTTGGAATAATTTCAGCAGGCTTTGGAGTGTAGAAGCTGTCCATAGTTGACTAGTACCTGGTATTGGAGTGATTAGGGCAGGTAGAGAGTGGCCTGGAATATAAGAGCTGGATAGAGGAAGTGGTTAGGAGGATGGGCTCTGATTTGGTCAATTTGAATGAAAGATGCACTCGTAGGGCAGTTGTTTGCTAACCCTGCATGAGGCAGCCCTCCAGGGTCAGCACGGACCCCCAAGATATCAAAATATCAGAATTACAGACTAAAAAGACACAACTGATATAAATATAGACATATACATGCATGGGTGTATGTGTGTGTGTGTGTATATACATATACATACATATGCGTCATAGGTATAGTTATATAGTTCTACAGTCAGGATGGGAACGAGAGAGTGATTTTTCCAACCGTGACACAGCTGTTCAAACATGGGATCTGACCTGGCAGTTCCATGCCTAACATCAGTGCAATAGCGTCTACCGTGCTATTCTGCTTGGTTCTGCTTGTGGTTTGAGCTTGGCTCCATGGGGACATAAAAGTCTGGCAGAGGGTCATTCCCTGATACTTGAAGCAGAGTGCTGCAGGAGCAAAGGCCTGCTGTATGTTCTGCATCAGAGGTTAGCAGGCTTGGCAAGATCTACCTTACAGATTCGAGGGTGTGGGGGAGAGGAAAAGGAATAAACTAAGTCTTGAAAGTATCAGTTTTGTTTTCAAATCATTCTGCATTCTTGTTTAACTTGTTTTATTAGTAAAAGGGCATTGTTTTGGCAGTGGTTGTTTTAATGGTGTGCTTCTAATAAATACAATGTTGTGTTTTAAAGGTCTGTGCCAGAGGCCTGTCTGCAAATGTGCAGGATCCTAAATTTGTAAGGCTGAAGAACTCTTATAATCAGTTTGAGTACTCATTTTAGATATAAGGAAATTGAGATCAAAAGGCCTTACAGATCCATGTTTGATTAGGGGATATTCTGATACTAGAACCTAGGTATATGAATTCTTTTTTCCTGCACCTGGCTGTGATTATTTAAGGAAGTGTTTCCACACTACTCTTGGCTTTATATTCTGTCCTTGGCTTATCTTTCCTTTAGTGTATCCCATACCCCCAAATACACCGCCCATGACTGTCAAACTGACTTAGAAGTCGTTCCATACATGTACCTACAACAGGCTCTGCTCATCCTTCATCCTCCTGGCTCACACTCACCCATCCATCCCATAATGGTCTTCTCAAGCTTCGTCCTTAGGGGGATTCCCTGATCCACCCCAGTTCAGATTCTGTGCTCTGAGTCTACATAGTAGTCACATGTTATTGATCATAGAATGCGGAATTATAGGCTTTCTTGTCTCTCGACTAGATTAAAGGATCTTTGTGGGTTAAGTCTTTGGCTGTCAAGTCTTCATTTCTAGTGCCTCTCATACAGTATTTATACGTGACGTTGCTTCTAGAAAAATCATTCGCCACAGAAGAGAAATGATACGTTTGCTTGTGTATGTGTGTGGGGGTGGGTTTATGTCACCTGTGTTCAAGTATAAAGATCTGATTATTTCCAAGTCACTTGAATAAAAGGTATGGTTGTATAATTGAAGTGTGTGCTGTTGTGCTTGAAAACCAATGAAAGAAAAAGCCAGCAAAGGTCTCAGTTGAGCTCTGAATCCGAAGCTGTCTTTCCTTATAGCTTTACATCTCTCTGGAATGTTCTTGCATTTCTTTTTAAAAATTTTTATTGGTGTATGGTTGTGTTTACACTTTACTCTCGTGTTAACCTCCACTGCACAACAAAATGAATCAGCCATATACATACAGATATACCCTCCTGTTTGGACTTCCCTCACATTTAGGTTACCACAGTGCATTAGGTAGAGTTCCCTGTGCTATACAGTATGTTTCCATCAATTGTCTATTTTATACATAGTACCAATAATGTTTATGTGTCAATCCTAGTCTCCCAATTCCTCCCACCCCATCCCTTTTCCCCTTGGTATCTATACATTTGTTCTCTACGTCTGTCTCTATTTCTGCTTTGCAAATAAGATCATCTATACCATTTTTCTAGATTCCACATGTATGTGTTATTATATGATATTTGCTTTTCTCTTTCTGACTTATTTCACTCTGTATGACACTCTCTAGTCTTGCATTTCTTTTACATAAGAATTCCTTCTATGCCTCTAAGGTTCAGCCCCAAGAATCACTTGTTCATATCTATGGTTTCTTTGTGAATCTTTAAAATAACATCTTGGTCCCATATCTTGTTAGCATGAGATCGTGTCTCTCCTTGTTCTTGATGATACAATCTCCACTATTCCCTCTCTCCTATATTTTAGAACAACTGAATGTGTTTTTTTTCTATCTAATATAAATTCCTTGCATATAGGGATGGTAAGTCGTGTTTATTTTTTTATAAGAGCTTTATTGAGAGAGAATTCACACACCATACAATTTACACATTTAAAGTATGCAGTTCAGTCGTTTTTCAAATAGTCAGAGTTGTGTAACCATCACCACAATTAATTTTAGAGCTTTTTCATCATCCCCAAAAGTAACAGATTTTTTTAGGAGTCACTCCTGTTGCCCTCCTTCCCAGTCTCCTCCCCACAAGCCCCAGACAACCATCAACCTACTTTCTGTCTCTATAGATTTGCCTCTTCTGGACATTTCATACAAACATAATCATATATTATATGGGGTCCTCGGTAGTGGGCTTCTTTCACGTAGCATAATATTTTTGAGGTTCATCCACGTAGCTGAATTATATTCCATTATATGAATATATCACATTTTGTTTATCCATTTATCTACTAATAAGCTTTTTGGTTGTTTCCAGTTTGGGCTATCATGAATTATGCTGTATGGACATTTGCGTACAAGGTTTTGTGTGAACATTTATTTTTATTTCTCTTGAATACATACCTGGAAATGGAATTGCTGAGTCATATGGTAACCCTGTATTTAACTTTTTGAGGAGCTGCCAGACTGTTTTCTAAAGTGGTTGCACTATTTTATATTTCCAGTAGCAGTATATGAAGTTCCAATTTTCTGTATCCTCTCCAAACTTGTGATTATCTGTTTAAAATTATTATCGTCATTCTAGTGGGTGTGAAGTAGTCTCATTGTGGTTTTGATTTACATTTCCCTGATGGCTAAGGATGTTGGACATCTTTTCTGTGCTTATCGCCCATTTGTATATCCTCCTTTGATGAATGTCTATTCAGATCCTTTGCCCATTTCTTTAAAAACATCTTTAAAAAAACAAATATTTGTTATCTGGGTCAGGATTCCTAGTGCAGCTTAACTGGGTCCTCTGTCTCAGGGCCGTCAGAAGGCTGTAGTCCAGGATTTAGTTATTCTAGAGTCGTTGAAGATGTCCAATTTATCTATTCTCTTCTTTTGTTATTTGTACTTTTGATGTCATATCTAAGAAACTACTGCCTAACCTAAGGTCATGAAGATTTAAGTCTATGTTTTCTTCAAAGACTTTTATAGATTAAACTCTTACGTTTAGGTTTTGATACATTTTAAGTTAATTTTTGAGTATGGTGTGAAGTCAGGGTCTATCTTCATTCTTTTGCCTGTGCTTATCCAGTTGTCCTAGCACCATCTGTTGAAAAGACTGTTCTTTCCCTATTGAATGGTTTTGAAACACTTGGTGAAAATCAGCTGACCACAGACACATGGATTTATTTTTGAATGCTCAATTCTATTCCACTGATCTATATGTATTGTGCCAGCACCACCCTGTCTGGATTACCATTGTTTTGTAGTATGTTTTGAAATTAGAAAATGTGAGTCTTCGTAATTGTTCTTTTCCTGGTTTACTTTGGCTATTGGGCTCCTTGCAATTCCATATGAATTTCAGAATCTGTTCATCAATTTATACAAAGAAATAAGCTGGGATTTTCTTTATGATTGCATTGAATTTGTAGATCAGTTTGGAGAGTATTGCCGTATTAGCGATATTGTTATTCAATCCAGGAATGCAAGATACCTTTCCAATTATTTAGGGCTTCTGTAATTTCTTTCAATAATGTTTTGTAGTTTTTTAGAATATCAGTTTTACACTTATTTTGTTAGATTTATTTCTATGTATTTGATTCTTTTTTAATGCTATTGTAGATAGATTTCTTTTTTACTAATTTCATTTTTGGATCATTTATTACAAGTGTATAAAAATACAATTAACTTTTGTATATTGATCTTGTATCTTGAAACCTTGCTGAACTCATTTATTCTAATAATTTTTTAGTGGGTTCCTTGGGATTTTCTGTATATAAGATTATTTCATGAGCAAATAAAGATAGCTTTACTTCTCCCTTTCTAATCTGGAGGCTATCTTATTTCTTGCCTAATTGCTCTGATGAGAACCTATAGCACAGTGTTGAATAGAAGTAGTTAGAGAAGATTTCCTTTTCTTTTTCCTGATCTTAGAGGGAAAAACTATTCTTTCACCCTTGCATGTGCTGTTAGTTATGAGCTTTTTGTAGATGGCCTTTATCAGGCTGAGTAGGTACCCTTCAATTCCTATTTGTTCGGTGTTTTGTTTTGTTAATATCTTTATTGGAGGATAATTGCTTTACAATGGTGTGTTAGTTTCTGCTTTACAACAAAGTGAATCAGTTATACATATACATATGTTCCCAAATCTCTTCCCTCTTGCTGTTTGGTGTTTTAATCATGGAGTGTTGAATTTTGTCTTTTTATTTATTTTCCCGGCTCTTACATACTGTTAGTTTCATATAGTAACGACTCATTAAATAATAAATGCAATTCACATGTATACAAATGAATTAATAAAATCAGAGTTACATGAAGAAACAATTTCATTAATGGTTGAAGGGTAAAGAGAAAAACAGATGATCATATTTAAGTGATTTTACTTAAATCTCCACTTTTCATGTAGTATAAAGAAATGGACATAAATTACAAAATTTTGTGTTTTTTCAATCTGATATAGAACCCTGTTATAAATACAAAGCATCAACATTTGAGAAAAGAGGCTATTTTTTTTAAATTGGAGATGCTTAACTTGATATCAACAGGGAAGCAACACTTTTCATCTGATAAACACTCATCCTATTTGCAAATCAAACTTATTAAAAAAAGTGGAAAATCCTTATTTTTCTTACACTAGTCAAGAGAAGGCACAGACTCAGGCAGCAGTAAGGCTTTTGGTTTAGAAAAGAACCTCTGTGTTGTAGTTTGTGAAGAAACTTAGTTCTCTTGGAGAAAGCAGTCCCTGGTGAGAGCACTCCTTATTTTTAAACAAATTGCCTTTCATCCTTTATTCAGTTGGGGGGCTTCTAAGATTTTCCAAATAGAAAGACACATTGCTTGTCTTAAGTAGCTAATGTAAGATGAATCCTGTTACAGTCCAGCCTGCCTGGACTCTTCGGTCTAGAAATGCATGTTGCTCACAGCACAGAGAATAACCACAGTTAGGAATGCATCTGTTTGCACTGAATGAAGACAAGTCATTGTTATAAGGGACTTGCCGGTTTCCCTTTAGTCTTGGTGTTGCAGGAATATATTTTGAACTTCCGTCCTCCTTTTTTTCTTCCCTGTTTGTTTTTTGTCCCTCTCTCTCCTTCCTATATTTTATCTTTTCCATCAATGTTTATAGTGTCCCTAGTTTGTGTGTAGCTTTGGGCTAGACACCATGGGCAATAAAAAGAAGTAGGAAAACCTAGCTCTTAATCTTTTTTCTTAAAATGAAAGCAATAGACGTATATATACAAAAGGGAAACGTGTGTAAAATAAACTTGTAAATGTGAGTCCATTGTTACCAACTTCATGGTAGAGGCAATAACTGATAGAAGAGTTGAGAATGGCTGGTGGGTGGTGAGTCAGAGCTGGAAAGGTTTTCCAATCACTTAAGGATAGAGCCGTCTAGACTTCTGAAAAGCACAGGCTTGGATACAAACAGGTGTATTCTTTTTTCCTGCTTGCTATCTGGAAAGAATTTCAACTAATGAGGTACTCTACTTTGGAAACTGATAGTGGAGACAGAAATGCCCATTATAAACAGGGCGACTCTGTATTTTCTAAACTGAGACCTGTTTGAGAGTGAAAGGGAGTGCTCTTAATAATTACACAAAGGATACAGGCATAAAGTGGGACTGTCCCGGGCAAACTGAAATGAATGGATAACCTAAAGGATGCTTACAGATGATTTTTTATTTTTCTTTGGGAGATGGAGGGTGGGGGATTAAGAACTGGAAATTTCTTCCTATTTTAAAACAACCACAGTATACTACTGCCCACAAGAATTTTTGTTCCTTTGTTTTTGTTATATTTTAAAGTTTGGATTCTGTGACAAATGTACCCTCTCAGGAGTCACTCTCTCCTCTGAGGGACCCCTGAATTCATTCTAGGATAGAGGAAAAAGGAAAGGCAAAGATCCAGTGGTGAGAATAAACTTGATGGGTCCTAGGAAATGACGAGAGGCCAAAATGGCTGGAGAGAAGCGAGTAAAGAAGAGAGTGATGAGTAGGGGAGCTCATATAGGTCTGCATCTCATCCTCCCTTCAGAAGGCACTAAAACAGAGAGAAGGGCTGCATTTAGAGCATCCCTAACAGAGTCCAAAGCCTGGCTTTGCCCCTTAACAGGCTTTGTACCCTTGGACCAGTTGTTCAATTTCTGTCTGTCTCTGTCTCTTTTCAGAGGAAGGCTAATAGAACCTACAGCAAGGAACTAGCTGTGAGACTCACATGCGCTGATACATGTAGGTTTAGAATGTCAGCGGAACATAGCATTAAGTGTCTAAGTGTTTAAAAAAAGGTTAATGGTTGATATTGTTGTTCATCTTAGTGGGGGCAATAACTTTTTTGTTTAAAGAAGAAATAGACGAGACCCAGGGTTGATTTTTGAGACCCTAGCACCTGGTCCTGAGTGTTTCTCCCACTACTGGGTCATTTTAATAGAATTAATTTTAAAGATCTTTCAGATTCTGGACAAGTATTCATAGGTCCAGTAGCCTGTGGACCCCTCAGCATAAACAGACTTCCAGCTTTAATTTTCAATGACTGAAACACTGGTTTAGATGCCTCAACCCTGCAGTCCATATCCCTGGACCTCACGTTCACCTTGGAAATACCTGGGAATCTTTCCAGGGTTTGTCCTCCAGATGGTAAGAAACTCAAGACCTACTCTGAAAAATAATAAAGGAACCAACAACAACAGTAATAATAGTGAACCGCAGCCCACATTTATTGATTCTCCACTCCATGCAGCTGACCACCTTGCTGAGTGGTTTCAAGGTAGTAGCTTGTTTAATTCTCAAAATAACCATATGAGTTGAGAGAGTTTGCATAGCACAGCTAAGGCTGTGGGGCTTGGGGGACAGGGATTCAAATCCAAGGCAGCCCGCACTTAGTCTGCACTGTGCTGCCTCCCCATGGGGAGAAGTGATTCTAGGGCAACAGCAAATGTTTTAGACAGAGAGTCATCACCGAGTCCTTTAGCCTTATTAACCTACAAATCCTGCAGGAGTAGCCTAGCTGATACCTCTGCCTCTGCCACAAAGGGAATGTCTCCATCTTACAGTGATCTGGATTTTCCTAGTGCTTAAGCGATTCATGGGAAGCCAGATGAAACAACCTAGGAAAGAGCATCCCCGTCAGGTGACCAAACTGCTACGTATGATATTAATCTGGGGCTGCATGAGTGATCCTCTTATGACCCGGTGCATGCAATGCACTTTTGAAGAGATCTGACCAATTCCCAGAGAATGACTTTTCATCTAGAGAATGTGTGCCTTGCTCACCAGTGGCAGGAACAGTGCGTGCTCTTCATTCTGGCGCCAGCCTGAACTTGTGCCTGGTTAAGTGGCATTGAACATTCACCTTATTAGACCTTTGGTGGATCCAGCAAATTCATGGAAAGCCATTACAGGGAAAGAACTGACTCCGGGCTTGCCACCGTGTAATTCTACGCCGTCTTCTATTTCAAGGTGACTAGCACATCTCAGTTATCGAATTTCAGGGAGGGAGGGGAACTAAAAACCAATCTAGAGAGGTAGCCTTGTGTAGTAGTGACAAGTATGGAAGCACAGTTTCTGAGGTCAGTGTAGGTGGATTCACATCTCAGCTTTGGAAATTAATACCTAAATGACTAGTTACTTAAAACTCTGTGTTCTTCAGTTTCCTTTGGTATCTAGTGTATAGAGTTGTTGTAAGGATCAGTTGACCTTATGGATGTGAAAAGGCTTACCTCACATGGAAGGGGCAGTTCACGCATCGACCCAGTCTCCATTCAGGATCCCTCTTCCTTGGCCTCCTTTCAGCTAAGGATGGTCATATGAGACTCTTTTGTGCAGTACAACTAAAGCAGACTTCTTTTGGGTGAGCTTCTAGAAATACTTGTACTGATAAAATATTTCTTTTGCCTCTTCAGTTTCTTTCCCACACACACTCCTTTTCGGTTAACTGGAACACACATGTGAGGTCTGTGGTACTACTGCCCTCTTATAACCATGAGTAAATACGTGAAAGCAATTAGAAGAGTTTTGGCACATGGTTAAAACTACAAAGTGTCAATACCATCAGCATCATCATCAACAACTTTATCATTATTATAAGCATGAGGATAAGGTCTATTGACTAATGATCCTGGAGCAAAAAAATAGAAACTTCCCGAGTCCACGATAGCACTGATGACCCAGCTTACCCACCACCTAACTTTGGACTTCTTGAAATATTAAACATATAACCTTCTATTTCTCTATGTTGCTGTTAGGCATTGCATTTCTCGCAGCTAAATGAAATTGTGATATAACACAGAATCTGTTAGTTCTTGATTGTCTCATTATTTCAGCCTAAAGAAGTGGCTAATGCTGGAATTCCCAGTACAGTTATCTCAAGCAGATAGTCATGCAGTCTCTGCTTGAACACTTCCAGTGACTAGAAGCTCACTACTCCTCAAGGCAGGTTATTCTACCTTTGGGCAGGTCTGACATCTAGAAAGGTATTTCTTATGAAAATATCTGTTAAAATATCAACTATCTTAACACTGAGGAGTACTATTAATGGTGAAAAAAGTCTATACCTGGTGTCTGACTTAATCCAAACTGGCACACCTACATACCACAGAGATGGTATGTAATTAAAAGGAACAATGTAAATCTCACAATTGGAATCCAAGGCTTGACTGTGGAAATTCTTCCTTGGCTGTAGATTTGTAATTGTATTCATTATTGAGCAACAGTCCCCCAGGATTTAAATGCACCATCATCCCAATCAGTTGACAGATACCCTTGGCAGGAAATTGGTGTTCATAAATACATAGTAAGTAAATGAGCTCTTATGTACTTACGATTTTGATGGCACCAGTAACTGATGGATACCAGGCCTTGAAGTACAAGACGAGTTAGCTCATTCCCCTAATGTATGTTGAACCAGGAGAATGGGGGTGGGAAAGCATGCTGGGGAGAGAGTCAAAAACAGAAGTTACCACATCCACCCAACCGGATTTGTCTGACTCCCATGAAGTCTGCTTCTTTGGGGCATGTGTCTTGTTTTTCAGGGACGACTGCTTCAGTTCCCTGGTGTTTCTGGGCTTGTGTAAAGTCTCACCTTTACCATGCAAGTCCCATCCAGGTGAATAGGGAAGGAGTGGTCAGATAGAAAGGAATGGGAGAGGTTTCAACAAACCTTGAGGAAATAAAGCCAAAGTGTATAGAGGCCTAACTAATCTGATTTTCTCTCTTATCAAGTACTTCTACCCCTGTTTGACCCAGATCTCTGCCCTGACTAACACCATAAAAGCAATGGGGTTTTCTTTGTGGTGAACTCTTATGAACAAGATGGAGTGTGTTGTTAACTGTCGGGAAATCCTGGACACACGATGCCCCGGGCCTACCTTGATAACATTTTGTTCTTCATAGAAGTCATCAGAACTGGAACTGGGGGAGTTCTTCACTGAAGTCAGGGCCTGGAGGCAGAGACATGAGACCCATTTCTGTCAATTAGAAGATACTTAAGAAGCATCTGTTTCTACTGCCACCACACCCCACACCCCAGCATCAAGTCGTAGAAAGATAGCATGGTAGTAGTGAAAGGGACCCTTTCTAACTTGGTGTTCCCTTTGTACCAAATCCCAGGGAAGTCGCAGTTTATGAGAGAAGTAGGCAATAGGTAAGGAGGAGCATGGATTTTCAAGGCAAACTTCATACTTTCCATTCCCTTCTCCACTGCTGATCATGTCGTTTTAGGGACGCTTTCTAAAGGTCCCTAGCCTATGCTTCCTCCTCTACTAAGTGGAAATAATAATGGCATTTTCTTCAAAGGTTGTTGAAAGAATTGATGATCATAGCCTTAAAGCCTTTATAACAGTGATAGTCAAACAGTAAGCATTCAATAAATGTTAGGTGTTATCCACTTACCCACTAAATATCTAACAAGGGTTAGATATTATATATCTAATATATATATCACGCCCAGAACTGTGCTAAGGTCTGGGAAGAAATGTTAAATGAAACACACATTGCCCCCTGAGCTCATGGAGTTTACGGTATATTGAAGAAAACTTAAGTTCAATAGATAATAGCAATACAGTGTTATCAGTTCTGCGAGGTAAGCACAGTGCGCCCTGGGCATCAGAGGAGGGCGGTGACCCCACAGCCGGTGAAGACGTTTCTGAAGAGGTGGTGTGTAGGTGGCTGCATGCTGGCGGTAGTGCTGGGGAGAGGGTGGGTGAGTATCCCAGGCAGGGGAAGCAAGGGCTCCCCGGGAGTTCTGGGCAACATACAGCAGGGCTGTGGTGAGGGTCAGAATGAAGTTCCCAGCGGGGGACCATCACGAGGGAGAAAAGGCAGAAGGTAAACCTGGAGGAGCCGGGACCAGGCATGTGTACTGGGGGAGATACGTTGTTATGGGGACTTTGCTGATCAGATTTCCATTTTACAATGGAAGGTGGGGAAAAACAAGTGGAGAAACACTCTCCCCTCTTTGGTTCTCAATTCTCATGTCCTCTAATCCTTTGGAAACATCTTTTCCTCAGTCATCCCCAGAGGCCCTAGACTCTAAGCCCTAGAGAGATAAAGGGAGCTCAGATCCAACGCAGTCAACATGGAGAAGCATGGGTAGGATTGTGTTTCTTTCCATCCCCAATACCTCAGTGTCAGGTGAGAGGGCGGGCAGAGGGCAGTTGCTGGTGGCTCTTTCTCTTTGACTGCCTGAGGCTGACTGTCCTGGTTTCTCCAGAGGCAGTGGCCGGGCTTCCCAGAGTCAGACCTCCCAAAGGCTGAGGAGGAGGTATTACCCTTCTAATCTTGTGGTTTGTGGCAAATACTGCTTCCATCTGCAAAGTGCTTCAAAATCCAGCTTTTCAAATCTTCCATGGTAGTGACTTCATTAAATATATTCTTCCAATCATGCTGCAGAATTCTGGAAAAAGATGGACTGAAGCTGTTTGGTTTAAAGAAAAAAAAAAAAAAAGCCAAAGGAATGAATTTGGTTCCGAACACCCAAGTTTTCGTCTGATCTCTGCCACGAACTAGCTATATGACCTTGTACAAATCCTGTAACCTTCAGACATCTCTGCTTCTTAAGGATTGGGGATGAGATGATTTCTAAGCTCCTTTTCCCCTTAACTTTCCCTGATTCCATCTTCCAATTTTAGAGAAGAAGAAACAGGTCTAAAGATACAGAGGGATTTTTATACCACCTCCTATTTAGCTAATCAGTTAGTCTAGGCCCACCCGAGGGGCTTTGTTTTCATATGAGTTAGCAAAATGACTCCATAGCACCAATCATGGAGTGTTCTATCTCAAATATTGAAGAATAAAATCATAGCATGCACCGACTTCATAGGCCTAGTTGGTTTTAAAGTCAAGATCTCCATTTTTTTTCTCAATTCCCTTTCTTCTTCCCTGTTTGAGTCAATCACGGGGATAAAACCATTTGCTCTAAAATTAGCTGGTAGGGTTCTTTCATCTTGGACTCTTTTGAAATGAGAATTGAAACCCACGCCTCAAGTAAGTGAAAATCTAGTTTTTCTTCCACAGACTCCTGGAATGTCTGGACTCTTGCCCTGACCAGACCCAACATAAGGGTTTCTCAAGTGGGATACCATTTTTATCTCAAACCAGCTCTTTGGAGGGAGGTTCCTGAAAAAGCATTGGCCAAGGTTCTGTACTTCAGACCATGTCACGTTTCTCTCGGGGGTTTCATGGATCAACTCCTCAGACCCAGGACATCCAATGAGTGAGTCCTCCACTGCCTTCAATGAGTTGCCATCCCTGAGCTGATTGAACACGAAATACAAGACTGACAGAGCTATGCGTTCCTTGGCCAGCACACGTGGGACTCTAATGTGTACTTTCGAATCTAAATGCTGAGGCAGTCTGTTCTCTGGCTACCACAGAAGAGCTAACAGTCAAGAGAGTGGAAAGCAAGCCAGCTCGTGGGATCCGCTACACATCCCCCAAGGGCTGTGGTTACTTGAACACCACGGAGTAAGCAAAGCTCATGACATGTAGCTGTGGCATGGCGTGGTTTAGGGCCCCACTGGTCCGTCAGAGTCAACTAGTTTGGAATCATCAGGCAAGTGTAAAATTGTCCTCTGGGGAGGCATTCCCCATTAAGCTACCCTATCATAAATTCTGTAGCACTGGCCGCCAGGCTGCTGGCCATGAAAAGCCCACCTGTCCACATCACCAAGTCCTCAGGAACTATCTGAGCCTCGATATCTCCCGTGTGTGAATATAAGCAAAGCATTTCATTTCTAATCACTAGAATCAGAGCAACAAGGGTTCACGTGTCAAACATTGACTAATGACCTTGGATAAATTCCCTTGGGTAGATCATCAAAGTCACAGTCTTCTCGTGTAAATACACACACACACACACACACACACACACATATTGCCTTTAACACAGTATCTGGCACACAGTGGAGCTCACTAATTATAGATAGTGATAATAATCATAATAATCAAGCTATTATTAGGATCTATTACTCATGGAAATCAGGAGCTTTGGGGTTAGATGAGAGGTTGAATTCTGTGTCAACTACTCTCCCTGTGACTTCTGGACAGATGTTTGCTTGCTTGCTATACAGTGGCATCATAATATCTTAGGAGGAGGGTTGTTTTGAGGATTGGAAAGCACAGCATATTGCCTGGCATGTTGCTGACACCCCACACGTGGGGCCGCCATCACGACACCCCACACTATTCTTGATCGCATAAAGAAGCTAACCCACATGATCTCTGAGCTCTGTCTGTTCGTGAGTGTGTGACGTTAATGTCTGTAATCTGAAAGAGCTCAGAAAAACACTGCAGGTGTAGAAGATGCTTCTCATCAGGCATTATCGCAGGGGCCAGTTCTTAGTGCAGCCCACACACATTCTTTTCCTTGCTTTCTCCCCCAGGTCCCTATCAATACCCTTGCAGCCTCGCCCAACCTCTGTAGGACGACGTTCACAGACTACGCAAGTTCACCAACATAACACTTTATGAACTGAACAGGACAGAACTGCTCAGACTTTGAGTGCCAAGTCCATTTGTGTTTCTAGGTACATGTTCAGCTCCACCAATTCCCCCAGAATTGCAGTATAAGCATCCATGGCCCGGGAAGCGAGACCCCTCTCTCCCCGTGTGTTGAGATACTGGATGTATAGTGCAGGACTCATCATTAGTATTCACACCTTACCCAAACATGACATCCTGCGGGATGTTTTAAATTATGGGGGAGGCGGAGAGTGAGCTAAACACATTTATGTTATGTAACTTATTTCTTTTTCCAGAAGGATTAGCTGTACTAGGGACACACAGCTGTTCTTTCCACAAGTCACTTCAGAGCAAGTTGCAGACAATGGTAAGAACAGACAGCTTAAGACCAAATTCCACATTCCTCCCTTCCTGGCTGGAAATCGCTCTGAAAATTCCTGCATTGAGCAGGAAAAGTGTTCAGCTGAAGAGAGGGAAGCTCTGTCATGTCTAATTGACAGTTGTCCTTCTTTTGTCCCTAATCAAGCCCTCCTCTCACATGATCTCTCTGGCTGGTCCACATTTTTTCTTCCCTTTCAGTCTCCTTGTGAAGACATCTGTTTTCTTTTTTACTTTTTCTTTCCTGAAAATAGACTTGCCGTGATGCTACAATTTTAAGTTTCAGGGCCTGTTACATACACACAGGCCACTTCCAGTGCCCTATGATTAATATTGCATTTGCAGTTTTATACTCGTTTTCTTCAATTAAGTTTTAGACCTCATAGAACCTGGGTCTCCCCTTGGTAGCAACATCTCTGCTTTCTTTTGGGGAGTCACAGCACTCCCATTCCCTAAGTCCACGTGGCTTGGGGATTGACCAACCCCAGCTCCAGTGGTGAAAGCAGGATCTGGTCTAACCAATCAGTTAATTTCATCTGTTGACCAGAGATTGTTTCCGGACTAAGCAAATGGCCCATTAGTCCAATGGTATTCAAACATTGGAAAAAAATGGGGAAATAAAGACATCTTTTTTTTCCACTGAGTTTCTTGGAAAGGAAGGAAATAGCTCTAACTTCTGGGGACATTCTCACCATCGAAAGAGGAAAGCTCACCTAAGATCGAAGTTAAGAGTCAACAAATACTGTATGCTAACACATATATATGAAATTAAAAAAAAAAAAAAGGTCATGAAGAACCTAGGGGTAAGACGGGAATACAGACACAGACCTACTAGAGCATGCACTTGAGAACACGGGGAAGGGGGAAGGGTAAGCTGTGACAAAGTGAGAGGGTGGCATGGACATATATACACTACCAAACGTAGAATAGCTAGCTAGTGGGAAGTACCCACATAACACAGGGAGATCAGCTCGGTGCTTTGTGACCACCTAGAGGGGTGGGATAGGGAGGGTGGGAGGGAGGGAGACGCAAGAGGGAGGAGATATGCGGATATATGTATATGTATAGCTGATTCACTTTGTCATACAGCAGAAACTAACACACCATTGTAAAGCAGTTATACTCCAATAAGGATGTTTAAAAAAAAAAAAAAAAAAAAAGAGTCAAGAACTGCATGTTGGCTCCTAAATGCAGTCTTCATTTCACTAAGCAATTGCTCTGTGCTAATAATTGCCAAGCAGGTCCTGGGCAATGGAGTTTCAGGAGTGAACACAAAATGGATAACATACCTGTCCTCATAAGCTGATATCCTAATTGTGTGAGATTACATGCAAATATATATGCAGGTACTGATCAGTGCTATGATGGAAGATAAAGCAAAATAAGGAAATAGAGAATGATGGGGGGAAGACTCTTATTTTTCTTTTTTCGGTGCTTAGGGGTGGTTTGTGAGGACATGATTATTAAGGTCTGAACAAAGCGTGGGAGTGAACCATTCGGATACGTGGGAGAAGTGTGACTTAGCGTGGACAACACAGGCCCCGCCGTCCTGACGGAGGAGGGTGAGTGGAGTGTGGTCGGTGACGGAAGCCACACTGGCTCGTGCAGAGGAACGAAGGAGGAAAGCAGAATGGAGGGAACCCAGGGGCCAGAGTACATTATGGAGTCTTGTCAGCCTTGGCTTGAATAATGGAACTGGTTCTAACTGTGCTGGAAAACTGTTGGGAGTTCTGAGTAAAGGTGTGATATATTAACATTTACGTTTTCAAGGACTGGCTTGGCTACACTGTATACAGCAGGCTGCAGCTGAGTCAGAACGGAAGGCTAGAGCCCAATGGGGAGGCGACTACATGGTCTGGGAAGGAGAGGATGGGGGAGTCTGGGGAGGAGTGTGTCAGCGTGGGTGGTGAGAGGTGTTTGCGTGATGAGTGTACCGTATATCGAAGTTAGAGAAAACAAGACTTCCTGATTGATTGCATGACAGATGTAAGTAAAATGCAGGAGTTTTGGATGATTTCCTAATTGGGGGCATGAGCTCGGGTTAAATGGAGTCACCACTAACTAAGAGGAGGTTCGCCAAGGAAGGAGCAGGTTTGGGTCAGTGTTTATTAACGCTGACATCTTTCTTCCTCTTCTTCTCTTTTCCTTACTAATCTTACTTGATGTCTCTTTAGTATTTGGAAGTAATGACCACTTCTCTCTTCTTAATTTGTCTCTTTTACTATCTATGCTGAGCAAGCTCTGTTGTTGTTTTTGTCTTTTTCTTTTTCCTGGCTGCCTCTGCTAAATCTGGGTAAATCTGCCTATTCTTCAAACTTTTTTTGGAATATTAAATTTCCCTCCTAACAGTAACTACTCTTAGTAGGTCAAAAAGAATTCTATTCTTGTGTTCAGAGGGAAAAGGCCAAGATTCTGTGTGTGGTTATGTCTGTGGGCTAAGTATTTGGAAAAGTCTTGCAGACAATCCTATGTGTATTTGTGTGTGTGTGTGTGTGTGTGCGCCTGTCTGTCTGTGTCTGTGTGTGCATGTGCATGTGTTTGTTCAGTGGTAATGGGGGAGTGGTGCTTCAAGCATTGTTTAAAACAGATAAAATCAGATGAACTTTAAGTTTCTTTGTGATCCTGAGATTTTGTTACCTAATGAACCTGAATTCCATTTTATCTCCCAACTCAGTACTGAATACCTGGGGGCAAACCTATCTTGCTGAACGCTGTTTATCTCCAGCGGCACAGGGTCAGGATATGGCATTATTCTGAATGGCCATTAAAAGGATGAAAGACAGCGCCTGTGGTGGAGGAATTACAGTGGCCTTTTGCAGACGCCAAATGTCACTGTGTCCTCTAGGCTCTGCCTAACATCTGTGGGAGAAAGTGAGCATGTCATTGGAGGGAATGGAGCCACATCAAGGCCACTGCTCTGTCAGGTGGCATGCCCGATGAACAGCGTAGCCTGTGGGCTCAGGAAGTCAGGATACCATGTGTTATCTGACCTCGACATACAGTGGAAAATAGACAACAGTGGACAGGCCGATAAACTTTCCTGAGTTAAGGTATTCAAACAGACAGCAAAATAGTCAAGAGAACATGGATTCTGAAGCCAGTTAGACCAGGTGTTTTAGGCCAGCTTTACTATCATTATCTGCTTCCTTCAACAAGTTACTCTGTTAATTGGTTTCTTCATCTATAGAAGCAGATGTGTATTCATTTATTCAGCAGTATTTGGTGCCCACTGTGTATCCGAAACTAGGTTCTAGACATTCAATCATGAGTAAGAGAGAAGAGGCATAATCTGTGTTCCCAGAGCGTATATCTCCTGTGTCACAATCCATGAGAGCCCTGACCACCTGGAGTATAGTTATCTCTCTACAGGAAGGTGTTCCATGCTACATAAAATGTCTCTAAGGATGTGGTCTTATTCATCTTGATGCTCCCAGCTCCTAGCGTGGTACGTGTTCATTGACTGCAATTCAGTTCTGGAATTGGCACTCCCCGCTCATCTTACACATCTGCTCTTTTCCTAATTTACTCACTGCTCCTCTGAATGCATCTTGTTCCTCCCTCTTTTGGAATTCTGTTCACATAATGTTGCAAGTTGTGTTGTGGCCCCTGCCAGATATGTTCAAATGCTAACCTCTGAAATCTATGGATGTGACCTTACTTAGGGTCTTTGGAGATGTAAATAAGTTAAGATAAGATCATACAAGATTAGGGTGGCCCCTGATCCAATGACTGGCGCATGTATAAGATGAGGGAAATTTGAACACATACGCACAAGGAAACACCATTTGTTGGTGGAGGCAAAGCCCGGAGTGCTGCACCTACAAGCCGAGGATGGTCAAGAATTGCCAGCAACTCAACTAAAACCCTGAGTCAGCATGGTTTGGCTGATGCCTTGGTTTTGGACTTGGAAGCTCCTGAAATGTGGGCAAATAAATCACTATTGTTTTCAGCCACTCATTTTGAGGTACTTTTTTTAGAAGGCAGCCTAGGAAACTAACAGGCATACTTTCTCTCACTTGAGCTACATTTATCTCTTCTCTTGCTGACAGTCTCTCTCTTCTTCAAGGATCAGCTCAAATAGTACCCCAGGAGCTCAGTTCATAGTAACCTACCTGCTGAAGAACCAAGTACCGCTTAGAATATGTATGTCTATATATGTCTCCTTGTATTTTGTATGTTTTTTTTGCATTATAATAAGAATAAAACTAACATTTATGTCACACTTTCAAAGTTATCTAATATGAAACAGCAACCTTGTAGAGGTGGAAGCACAGATATCATGATCTGTGTCCTACAAGTGAAGAAACTGATGGTCAGAGAAGTTGAACAACCCGCCTAGGGACTCATAGCAAGTTTATATCCGTGGGCAGAGCGTGGACAGAGGAAGTACTATGGGTTTTGGACACCTGCTATGGATCTGGGTTTGGTATTCTTCCTACTACCTTTGCCAGTCTTTCCCATCGGGAAGACCTAATCTTCTAGAGCCCCTTGTCAGCTAATAGCAGGCACAGTGTAAGCAGTCAAAATCAAAATACTTTTTTAAAATGGATTTTTAACCAATGGTCCCTTCCCACGTTCTGGAATATGCTTGGAAGTTCAGACTCATGAAAAAGCACCAGGTCTGGCAAATACTAACGCACTCGGAAAATGCCTGTAGAGTAGGTGTGCTGAAGTTATTGTTCTCTCTGCCGCAGTCCTCCAGCTCTGCTCTTCCCCGAACTTCTGCCTAGGCTGGTACAGGAAGCTTCTTTCAGGAGGAAACCTGGGCACAACTCCATGTAAGTGGAGGAAAGGAGGGCCAGAGGATTTTTCCATTATGTCTCTGCTGAGAGCAATGCTTAGCACACCCCCCCCCCCCCCCCGCCCATCTCCTTTCAAGTCTGGGAAGCTTCATCAGCACAGATCACAGAAGATGAGAAAGAATCCACATCTGAGGAGTAACCTGCCTCCCCAGGAAGCCCCACCATCTTCGAGAGATCACCAAGTCAGTGAGGGGGAATTGGGACTTCCACATTCCAGGGTGAAAAGGATCCTGAAGTTCTAGAATTATTCACAACCTCTCCTGTTTCCTCTCCCTGTTATGGAACAGATGGAAAAGGATTAGGGCCCAAACAACTTTGTTTGTTGGCATAAGTTACACAAGACACCTGCTATGAACAATCTCATGGATGAATCAATGCCTTTTCCCCAGTCGGAAGCATTGAAGATTGGGCTTAATCTCTCTGCTTCTTGCTCTCATTTTTAAAGTGCCATAAATTTATCCATAGAATAGCTGGGGTTTTAGAAAGGTATCCTCGCTCTGTTTGAATCATGAAATGCTCTCAGTCCTTGCATTCGCCCGAGAGGCCCCTAAACAAAATCAAATGGCAGCACCCTAACAGAGCAGTATGTTGTTCCCTCTTCCAGGGTCAGGCCAATCTATAACTTTTGCTTTGTACCTCGTGGACATCTTTACAAACTGCTGAAAGCTGAGCTTGGAGCTGTTCCCAGCACATGCTGATATCAATCTACGCATTTGTGGTATGCACTTCTGGGGCCCTGCTGGAAGAGCATTAGCATGAACAGAGTGTTTGGATGACTGCCTGGGAAGAAGTGAACTTCACCCTGGTTTCACAACATCAAATCTTGATTTGTCATGCTGCACCCTAATGACACTCTAAAGGCAAGTTCTGGATTTTTAACAACAGAAACCTGTCTCCCTGTCAGGTAGGGCTACGAAATAAAGGAGTCAATTTTGGATGATGGTTTTGGTCAAAACCTTTAAGGACCACATGTGGCCCTTGATTTGGCCTTGCTACCTCCTGTTTATCCTTCAAAGCTCCATTCAGTTACATCATCCTCCAAGAAGGTGCTCTTCGCCTTTGGTTGGCAGATAGCATCGAAAGCTCCCACTTTTATGCTTGTGTCTATCAGTTCTACTAATGTACAATAACCTGTTTCCTTCTCTGTCTCCACCGTAAGATTATTATCACAAATCATGTTGGTACCCTACCCAGGTTCCCTGGGATCCCTTTTACCTGTTGGATTGGTGTACCCATCCCCCAGGTGTTGTGGGTGTTTTAGCTCATAGCTTTCACCTACAGCTTTCTCTACCTGCAGCTACTTCTTGGAGATTCTGAGGTTATGATCTCCCCCATCACCACTTGCCTTCAAGTCCTGACTTGAGCAAAGAGTCCAAGACAGATTTTGTGGTGCAGCTTATGCTCTTGATCTCCTTAAAATATGAGGCCGTAGTTAGACCTCATCTGAAACTACTTTCTGTATAGCTCCTTTTCCTTCTCTATCCTGCTTTCTTCATTCTCTTATCAGAGAGCACTCCATCAATCAATCACTTGTATATGAATCCCTGTCTCAGGCTCTGCTTCTAGGGAACCTGACCTAACAGGAGTATATAATCTTATTTAATTCTTATAACAACCCAAGAGACAGGTGTTAATATTCCATCTGGAGAAACTGAAGTTTGCATGTAACAAACACCTGTCGTACACCAGGTGCTCACTAAATAGATGTTAAATGACATAATAATACCAAATCTTCATTAACTCACCCAATGACCTTGAGCCCCAAGACCAGGTATTGATCTGTGGTAGGAGGGGATAACCTGAAGAGGACCATGACTTGAAAGCTAGACAAGTCCTCTAGGATAAATATAAAAAGAGGGAATTCTGATTGCTTAGAGAAAAGATCAGCAATAAATGGGTGAAATGCAATGTTAGAGCGCTGGTAGAAGGTCGAAGAGATCTGGCCATAGGAACCACAATCCTAGAATGGCATTTGGGAGCTCAAGAAGGTCTCAACAGAGCCTGGAAAAGTTTGCAGAGAAACCACCTAGGAAACTAAGACAAGGCATCAGGCTCAGAGGAATCAAAGAGAGACTGTGATTTCCTAAACGAGAGGGAACAAAACTTAGTTATCACTGTAGCAATCATGCCTACTAGAGCACCTGGCATATCAATGGTGACAAAAAATATTTGTGGAATAAACAATTGAATGAAGGAAAGCTGCACTATAAATTGAGCCTGAGGCATGGTCTTGGGTTTGTGGTAAGAGTCCGGTTACTGAAGCTTAATGACCTGATTACACAGAACCATCAGCCAAATCGACTTGCTGCAGAACTTCCAGGCTCCTCTTATGCCAGGTCCTGAAGTTATCCCTAGGAAGGAAGTGAAGCCAGATCATCTCACTGAATGTCTCCTGTTGGAGGAAGTTAAATGGCTTCTGCTTGGAAGTCTGGGTAGGGAACCAAGTGGGGGCATTCCAGTGGCACATCAGTTTCTTTCTCTGGGACTGGCTATGGTTCGCTTGTTAATCTAGGCATTTGAACCAGATGGATTTTCAGAATGTTACTTCTCCGTCATGGATAATGAGCTATTTTTTTTTTCTCCTTTGGAATAGGGAAATAGAATGATCCAGCCTTTAACTTGCAGATCCCAAGTGAGTTGCCTTCTCACATATAACTCCTCTTGTCTGAAATGTTACCTTTATTGGTATGGACTACTTCTACCCATATCCTTGACATTCGGCATGTGTCAGCTTTACTGGGAAGCCTTCTGTATTCTGTGGCAGCCTAATCTTACTTTAACCCAAAACTTGATTAGTTGCCCCTCCTCTGGATCTCTGAACTCGATGTATGAACTCCTTACGTTTATCTCTGCCATAGCACTTATTTTCCTACATTAAAATCTTCTTTTCACTATCTCTCTCTCTTCACATATCTGTCTCTTCCACTAGATTTTGAAACCCCTCAGGAGAGAGAAGACTTTTCTTTCCGAACTGGTGCACCTGAAGGCTGGCACAAAATAAAGGTTCATTGTTTAGTATGTGAGTAATTAATTAAAACTGCAAAAACTTGAGAATGCATGGTAATAGGACAGAGCCATAAGAAATTTCTCTATTCCAGCTGCCATCCATATCTGGTTTTAGAGATTAAAATCCTTTGGAATTAAAGGGAAAGCTTAGTAAAGATTCAGAGATCAGAGGTGGTTGGGCTTAGGGAATTCCCTGGCGGTCCAGTGGTTAGGACTCTGTGCTTTTACTGCGGAGAACATAGGTTTGATCCCCGGTCAGGGAACTAAGAGCCCGCCCACAAGCCATGAGGTGCAGCCAAACATTAAAAAATAAAATAAAAAGCAATAAAATGATGGACTTAGTAAACAAACAAACAAACAAACAAAAAACAGAAAAAGAAGTGGTTGGGCTTATATAATAAACCCAATTGTATGATATCATAATCATTTCAGCATTTCAATTCAGTTCAATAAACTTTATTAGGGAATTCCCATGATCTGGAAACATTATTTTCCAAGGACAGTTCAATTGCAAAGAGTATAAGGGGGGAAGTGAGAAGGGGAAGAGAGTAGAGAGGTAGTTCAGAACCGGATGTATAGTGCCCGTAGCTACCCTAGTCGAAGTAATTGAAGATGCACTGGAAAAGTTATATAAAATGAATTATTAACCACAAAGTATGCAGTCACAGTTAGTGCTCAAGTATTATTGTTGACACCATGAAGAAATACCCTAAGGCTGTTTTTCCGGTTTTCTGGACCCAATTTCTGTGTGTGTGTGTGTGTGTGTGTGTGTGTGTGTGTGTGTGTGTAGCGGGGTGGGTGGGCATTCCCACACCACCAAGCAATTCTCAGGACACCAGCTGAGTGTTGTATAATTCAACGCAGTTGTGACACATTATCTACTTGCAGACAGCTTCAGATTCCACAGGTTAAGGGTTCAGTCCTATAAGACTGCCCGCCTCCCCCCACTTCAGACCCCAGTTGCAAGTCCAGGCTATTACCTGTGCTTCTGACCAACTGGCTATAAATCAGAAGTTTCTATGATCTTCTCCTAGCGTTCCATTAATTTGCTAGGGCGGCACATAGAACTCAGAAAACCCATTTACTCACTAGATTACTGGTTTATTATAAAAGGGTATAACTCAGGAACAGCCAGATAAAAGAGATACCTAGGGCAAGGTGTGGGGAAAGGACACAGAGCTTCTATGCTCTTTCAGAGATTGCCACTCTCCCCAGATCTCCACAAGTTCACCAACAGAAAAGCCAGAAGAGATTTCGTCAAATTGTTGAGAATCTTACGTAGACTGTGAGCGAAGGTGACCAACTCTTGCTTATTACCGCAAAGGTCAAAGCCAATGTCCCAAAGTTAATAGAAGAATGTTTATTGCTGACATTTACGTGGTGTTTACTGCGCTCTGGGCACTGATCTAAGTGCTGTATGTACAGTAGTTCTTTTAATCTTCATAATAATCCCGTGGTGTGGATACTAGCATTACTATCTCTATTTTGCACAGAGAGGGTAAGGAACTTGCTTAAACTCACACGGCTACTAATAGGAAGCGCAAGATCTAAACGCAGGAAGTTTGTCCACAGAGGCTGAGTAATACTAACTTGAAAGACTGAGGTTAGCTTTTAGGGAGAAATTATTTAACTAAAAACTTACTATAGGATAGTGGCTCTCATTCTCTCAGGATGTAGGATCATCCAATCTTCAACACAGTTTTGAGGATAAAATAAACCATCATTCTTAGATGACTTGGCTGCAGGTGTGGCTCGGAGGCAGAGGAATACAGTTGTAATACACATTTACTTGCTCCTTGTAGGTCTGTGTTTTTGTAGAGATTAAGGACCCCAAATTTGATAGTATCGAATCCTTCCTGAAGGTAAAACCTCCATATTTCATGTAGGAGTTACCTTTGTTAAACATTGAGAAATAAAAGTAACCAGAGGCACATTCCCCAAAGATAAAGAGGGTGGATGGTCTGAGTACCAGACAGTTTCCTAATGAGTGTTTCTCGAGGACAATGTGCATGTGTCTCGGTTGGGGACTGGGATGGCCCTGATTGAGCGCCTTCTCTAATGTGTGAACAAAGAAGGACAAAGAGCCCCCCAGTTCCACTAGGGTTAAGTCATAACCCACTGCAGTTGCCCGAGGGGGGAGGTGCAGGGTGAAGAACAGGATGGGGCACACGGCTTTGACTAAGCAGACCCCTTAGCTGCTTAGAGGTGTATCTCAGGAACAGTTTTAATAAACCCAGATTCTTGCATCTTCCCATTCATAGAAAAGCACTAAAAGCGTTAACTTGAGAGATCTGTTCTTTGTGATCAGCAGTAATTTTCACTAAGAGGTACGCTTGAATGCATGTACTCCTTAGCCAAAAACCACGTATAAAATGACTTTTTCCCTGCCTCTTCAGAGCAGTTTCCTCAGAGGTAACCGAGGGGCTGTCTCCCAGGCTATAGTCCTCAGTAAGACCCTGAGTAAAACTGAAACTCACAACTATTATTTTGTGTGCCTTTTCTTTGTTACATGGAAAGAAACATTTTCCTTTATTAAGTGTTTAGTTGCTCTAAAATACGTTTCATACCAGAAGGACAGATTAGATGTTTGTCTTTCCCTTTATTTGCCAGTTTTCATGATATGGCTTAACATTTCCAAAGGTAACAACTGATTTTTTTTCTTCTTAGTATCATTATGAACTCATGAATTTTGATGTAGTAGATGTATTTCAGTATAGCTCAGTTATTATTCTTTTACTAAAATTGTCCCATATTTGGATACAACTTATCCCAGTGACAAACTTTTTAATATGGCCCTTGTGTTGTTTTGGCACGGCCCCAGTAGTCTTTGAAAGCTTACCTACTTTCTGGTAGGACAAAATGAAAAATTTGAGAATATAGACTGAGAATTTTGACTTCAAATGTCATTAACATCATTACTTATTTTCATTGTCTCTCAACATTTGCATTTATATATATCAATATCATTAACAATGGTGTGAATACTGAAAACAGGTTAAAATTAAAATTTTTTTCCTCCAGTTTTATTGATATATAATTGGCAGACAGTATTATATCAGTTTAACTTGCACAGCATAATGATCTGACTTACCTCCATCATGAAATGGTTATCACACTGTTTAGTGAACATTCACCATCTCATACAGATATAAGATAAAATAAAAATTTAAAAACTCTCTTCCTCGTGATGAGAACTCTTAGGATTTACTCTCAACAATCATATATAACATACAGCCGTATTAATGATATTTATCATGCTGCTGTGTCTTAAGTCAACAAATTTACATTAAAAAGTTCATAGAAGCCACTTTTTATAAAATCTCAGTGCCAAGACAGTCAACTAGAATTCAAACTTTTTAAAAATTTAAAATAAAATAATATTTCAATTTTCTTAATATGAAACTAACACTAACTACATAATACTAGCACGCTGAATTTTTTCCCTGTGGTTTTCTAACCTTCGTTCATTTAGCAGCTCAATACTCATTGTTCACTTTCAATGGCTGAGACCTCTTCCAGGTACTTGGAGACCAGTTAGATGCAAGCAGATAAGGTCCCTGCTCTCATAGAACTCATGTTCTAGACAAGGGGAGTTAAAGCAAGAAGGACTCAAATAAGTAAAACATTTCCAGTAAATATATAGACCATGAGGAGAAGTAAACTAGGGTAAAGTGATGAGAATGACAGCAACTACCTTGGCCCGGGTGGGCTTGGTGTTCAAGGGTGTTCAAGGGAGGCTGTTTTACTTAGATGACATTGAAGCTGAATTCTAAATGGTAAGGTGTCAGGCAGACAGTTACCAGGGAAAGCAAGTATGTTCAAAGGCAGGAATGAACTTGACCTATTAGAGTATCTGAATAAGCTGGCATGGGGAGGGTGATATGATAATTGAGTTTGAAAGGAAGGCAGAGGTCATGTAATGTGTGCTTTGGAAACCAGAGTAAAGAGTTTGATGGGAAACCGCTAAAGAGGTATGCACGTATGCTTACGTATGTGTGCGTGTGCTTTTATAAAAGCTTATAAGCTCTAAGTTAAAACTTTGCTTTCTTTTTGTTTTTCATATGTAAAAATAACAGTAAAATAAGAACCTATGTACCATTGCCCCTTAAGAGATAAAACATTAAAAAATCATCTAAATCCATTTTATTTCCCTCATGATCCCATTACTACAATTTTCTTCCTCTCATCTCTACTTCCATCCTTCTAATACATAATCCCTAACATGAATTTGGTGACTTTTACTGTCATGCTTGTCTTTATTTTTTTCTTTATATTTTTAAAGCATATGTATGAATCCTTGAATAATTACAATATTGTGTGGTGAATTTTTAACATTTTCATATATAACATCATATTGCATGCTTCCTGCAACTATTTCTTTCTCAATGTTATATTTATAAGGTTTATCTATGTTAATATACATATGTAATCCATTGTGTAGACATACTTTTTTTTTTTTTCCATTCTACTGCCAATGGATAGATTAGTTATTTCAAAATGTTCACTATCCCAAAATATTGTAGTGAACATTCTGGTACATGTCATTGTTGGAGAGGTGGTCTAAGGCAGTGCTTCCCAGTCTTTTTCAATATGCTCACAAATACTTATAACAGTTCAGGTGAGACAGCCCATCTGGCTAAGAAGATGAGCATCTCAGCCTACCTGTAACCCATTAAAGCAAGTGCCATTAATACTTCCCCTCTGCCCAATCTGTCAATTACTGAAAGGGCTATGAAAAAAAATCCCCATTTGTAAGCATAGAATTGTCAAATCAATTTTGTCAGTATTTGCTTTCCATGTTTTGTGCTGATGATATTAGATTCATTGACATTTAGAATTTTTATATCTTCCTGGTGAATTGCTCCGTTTATCACTAGACTGTGATCCACTTTGTCATTGGAGATTTTGGCAGCAGGGAGGGATATAATCTGAATCATGTCTTGAAATGATTATCCTGGCTGCTTTACGAAGGATGGAATGTAGGAACAAAAGAAGGGAAGATGGAAGCTACTAAAGCTGTCTAGGGAGGG
The DNA here is from genome assembly GCF_026419965.1 of Kogia breviceps. NCBI lineage: Eukaryota > Metazoa > Chordata > Mammalia > Artiodactyla > Physeteridae > Kogia > Kogia breviceps. The sequence continues at coordinate 66,779,880 of NC_081326.1, forward strand.
ACATAATGGCAGCTTGAACTAGGATGGTTGTCCTAAAGATGAAGACAGGTCTGTAATGTGTTTTGAGTTGACAGGATTTTCTGATTAATTGAACGTGATTGTGAAAGTAAGAGACAGAGACCCAGGATAATATTTTGATTTGGGGCTTGCACAACTAACTGAAAGAATGATGGTGCCCTTGTCTTCTGATATGCATGTATGGCACAAAGTATTTTCCAAAAATGGTTGTAACAGTATTTTCATGCTCTTCTAGACCCTTCTAGACCCACTCCCCCAGGTAGAGTCTTTGGTTCCTGACCTTGAATCTGGTCAAGTTTTTGTGACTTCCTTTGCTAATAGGGTGTGTAATGGCCTTGTAGAAACGATGCTTTCTTCCGGGTGCGCCACTCTCCCTGCATCTCCGTGTGTTCACCAACCCAGAAAGTCTTTGAACTCTGTTTTTTGAGGGTTTTATGGAGGCTTTAATTACATGACATGGCACGGTTGATTAATCGTTGGTCATCGGCGATTGATTCAACCTCCAGCCCCTCTCCCCTCCCCAGAGGTTAGGGGAATGGAACTGAAAATTCCAACCTGCTAAACAGAGGGTTGGTTCCTCTGGTGACCAACCCCCATCCTTAGGTGATCTAGGGGCATCCAAATGTCACCTCATTAGCTTAACAAAAGATACATTTATCACTCTCATCACTTAAGAAATCTCAAGGGTTTTAAGTGCTCTGTGCTAGAAAGAGACCAAATATACATTTCTTATTACAAATCACAATATCACACCCTTTAAACTCCATAACTTGGCAATGATTAAGTAAGATTAAACAGCAGTTCTTTGGTGTTTTGGGTGACAGTTATTTATTTACCAGTTATTACGCCTTCAGTTCTTCCTGCATATTCTCTATTTTGCAAATGTAAAATTTGGTGCTAAGAAAACACTGAAAGCAGGATTCACCAAATTAGGTACTTCTTGCTCCAGAGCCAGGACTCTCAATCACACAGCATCTCATCTCAACCACAAACCTAGGAATCTCAGCACCCTCGGTTCTTTAGGGGGGAAAAAAAAGAATATAAGCCACACAGAGGTAAAGTGATTGCTCCAAAGCCAGTAAATGATAGAAGTAGGATTCAACTTTAGTCTCATCTCGTTCCAAATCCAGGGCTTTTCTCACTCTCCCATACCATGCCTGCCATTTTATTTAACCCTGGGCAATGTAGGGGAGGGGCTGTATTTTTTTTTTTCCCCCGCAGCAATGTCACTGACCCATATTTCTGCTCTATTTCAAATATTGAGTCAAGAACTTTTGCCTTTCTCTTTACCTCTGGTGCACTGCCCTCCATAAGACAAATCAGAGACTTTGAAAAGAGTCATGTTGTGACTTCTTTTGGATCTCTTTTATGGGACCTACCTGCCTGCCTGCAGGCCGGACACTCTCCTCCCTGAGGTAAGCTGACCACTGTAGACTGCACCTCTGTGAGGAAGGCCCTGCAAGTTCCACCAGTGTATATGTGACTGGGTTGGTGAGTTTCTTTCAGCAGGAAAGAAGAAAGATTCATTTTGTATACAGTGCCAAGCCATACTGCATATTCTAACCTTGCTTGGTCAGGAACAAGGCTAATTTGTCAATTCTTGTTTTATTTGTACTTCTATGTTTCAGTAAATTCAACATCCAAAGAGAGAGAGACAATATGCCAGTAGTAAAGTAAGGACTTGGGTCATCATCAGACATTCACCATTTTTAGAAATTCATCTCTCTCAGTATTATGTAAAACTCATCGGAAACTATTTTCGAGAATCTCACCCTCTCCTTCCATGTGTGTTGTAGCTCCTAAACTCCTTCTAAATAGAAATTTTGGTGAGGCAGTTGGGAGACAGGCTTAACTATTCAGAGTGTCCTAGAAACCCCAATACTGATGACCAGCCAGTTTCTATAAACCCTTCAATACTTGTGGATTCGTTTAATAAACACAATAGTGCCAGTTAGGATCAAGGGTTTATTGACTAAGGAATGAATTTAATCTACAAGACCTGCTGGCTCTGGAATTGACATCATGGCCTGGACTTTTGCTTAAGTAGTTGTGCTAGCCAAGCTGGGTATGCTGGAAGAAAGTGTCAGGGAACCAAGGAGATACCGTATCAATGCCAGCACCACTCACTTTAATTTCCATGAAACAGTGGATTTCCTTCAAGCCCAGCATAATTCCTTGTAAGGCTCCTGAGCCTGAACGAATGTGCATGACCACTCCGCTGTGAACATCCATCTGTCAGAAGATGAGGAGCAAGTGAAATTAGACCATGGCTCTCTGGTTTCCCCTAAAAGCTGCCAATGAATGAGAGCATCAGCTGCACCAGTTTGGGCTAGCCCAGGATCTCAGCCCTCACTGAACACTCTACACCCAGGCAGTGAGGCACATCCTGTGAATAGGGATGACTCAGCCTCGACAGGTGTCTGATGGCTTTGCCAACCAGCCTCCTGTTCCAATGGGCTAGAGCAGCAGCACATTCTTGGTAGCATGCAAAGACTCTGATGAATAGCAGGCTTGTGTCTCCTCACAGGGGGCAGGGATGGGGTTGGGGGCGGCTGTGCAAGGCAGACCTTACTGCATAAATGCATATTCTCAATCCCAGTAGGATGTACCGCCAACTGGTACATCAACAGACTTTTAGTTTCCGAAACTGCCCTTGCTGGTTCTTTTCCATGGAACTTCTGAGTCAACATCAATCATCAATGGGACTAGTTATAATAATGCCTTACACATGTTCCACGTTTTAAGGTTTCAAGAAACTTACATATTTATGACCCTGTAAACAGCCCTTTCATGCAACATGCGTTGATGTTGTGATGGACATAGTACAGAGAAATAAACTAAAGTTCAGAAAAAAATGAATTCTCAAAGTCACATAGTTCATTCAAGAAGGAGCAGAGCAGAATCCAGGTCCCTTGATTCTCAGCCCTGTGTTTTTTCTAACCCTCTATGTTGCCGAAACATACATGAGTTACATTTAATTTTCTGAGACTCCTGGGAGAAAAGCTGAATTATATTGTTTTGAAATAGACTGAGCTGGAGTATAATAAGTTCATTCACTTTTTCTATTTTTTTCATTTATTTATTCAATGGACTTAAAGAACAAGGGATAAAGATAGTCTTGTGCTCGTGCAAATAGATTATTATCCTGTTCATTTATTATCTACAGGCATTTTCTGAGCCAGCACGGTGGAGATCACTTGACTCCATGATGCCAAGGTGATACCTCTTAGCACGATCATGTGACTTTTCCTCAACGCCAATTAGCAGTGACTTCAATAAAACATAACTATGTTTCTCATTCTCGGCTCTGAATCCTCATAAAAGATCCAGGACTGCTATGGTGACTCCATAATCATTAGAGTCCCAGAATCCTTCTATTGTTCTGTTTTGCCATCCTTCGCTCCCATTTTCCAACTTACAGATCAAGCTTTTCAACTTCGTCTTCAAGCTTATGGTTTAGTTTCAGCTGAAATATTCACATGAATATTCACAAAATATTCATACGATATTATGAAGGAGGAAAGGGGCAGAAAAGAACGCACCTTATTCCCTTACAGATACTTCCTGGGAGTTACCACACCATTTCTTACGTCAATTAGGTAGAATTTACATCACCACATCTATCTACAGGGGAGATTTAGAAATTCAGTCTAAAATTGGGAAACCGCATACCCAGTCGACATTATGGAAGTTTTATAAGTGGGAGAGTCTTGGGGTTTAGATTTCGCTGGACAACCAGGAATGACTGCCTCATCCGATGTAGCGCTGCTCAGCATGTATGAAATGAAATGGAAAAGGTGACACTGAAAGGAATTTCAAAAGGCAGAAATAATAAAGCTAGTTTTTACTGAATGCTTTCAAAGTATGTTGCTCTAAAATAAATGCTGTATGGGTTTTTACTCTATCATTTATAAAGGTCCTATGAGGTAGTTACTGTTCTTGTAACAATTTTATAGGTAAGGACACTAAGATATAAGCAACTTAAGTCAATTGCCCAAGATCTGACAGCAGTGACACTGCAGATCTCTGGGATCTCTATCAAGGTCCTCTGACTCCAAGGCCCTTGCTATTAACTATTGCTTTACATTGCCTCCCGCATGGACCCGGTGAGCCTCTGCATGGAAAGTCTCAGAAGGATTCCTGTTTTATGAATAAAATCACTAGAGGTGAAGAGGTATGTTTATGCTCACACAGACAACAAGTGGCCAAAAGAAAATTTTGACCCAGTTCTTTCCACTGTGTCATGGTGCATACAGTTTCACGTGTTAACAGCCTTAAAATCAATTTACAAAATAACAAGGTAATTGAGAGAGAGGGGAACCCGTCTGCACAGGGTCCTTCGTTTGTTCATTTCTCGAGGCATTCATGGCTTTCATCACCTTCACTGTCGTTGAGCAGAGCTCAATGGGTGGGTCAATACGTTGGTGACGGGCTTGGAGCAGATCAATTGTTTTTGACTTGACTGATTATTCAGTGACGGAACCGTGAAGGCTTCCTTTGACTGACCTTGTGAAACCAGGCAAAAGACTCCCTGGGACCACCTCAGTATTCTGGTGTTATTCCAAGTATGGCTCTCAGTGATGCATGAGGAGAGACACATTGAGCTTTACCTCACCACCAAGTTGGCTGTGGCATTTGATGATTTTTCGTATTTCAACTAACTCTACATGTGGCTTTGATTGTATTTTCTGCTTTAAAGGGAATGATGCATATTAACACATTTAAGGAACACTGAATGACAGCACTGACAAAATTTGGTTTTGCTCTTTGGTGACCGAAGCCCCGTAACACCATGGTGTCTCTTATTGAACGAAACCATGCGTGTGTTCGCAGTTCTTCCCCAGGACACGACTAAAAGAGAAATTGATCGTCAGTGAAACTACAGCATTTTGCAAAGTGACCATCTTTTGGAAAGGATGACAACTGCTACCTCTCACTGACTCTCAGTGGTGTATATTGCTCTTTCTATATTATTATCTCATTTGATCATCAGAGAATCCCATAGTGTTAAGTGTTATGCTCTCCTCATTTTACAGATAAGGAGCTTCAGAGGTGTTGTTCAGTAACACGTAACTTTTCACAAGTTAACGCTATTTCTCAAGGACTCTCCAGGATAAGAACAGTCTTGTTTTTTTTTTTTTTTTTTTTTTTTTTTTAATATTTTGGGGCAGATAATTCAGCAAGAAAATGGAACAACATTGTTGAACTAGAAAGAGTGTTTTGTTTGGGGGCAAATTATGCTCAGAGACTGAGATTGTCTTTGCCAATATTTTATTTAACACAGATTCAACTAAAGGAATGATGAGAATTTCACAAGCCAATTGCATACAGTATAGTGTCCCTAGATAAGCCAATAAGGAGAAATCGTACTCCAAACCAAAGACAGATTAATTACACTATTTTTCCAGGCAAGAGGAGATGAAAGGAATAAAGTCTGAAGGTAACTTGACTATGATCTCCTACCTTTCTATGAGTTGATTCTCAGGTGAGAATGACCTAGCCATCCTAGAGGTGATGTCCAGCTGCTGGTACAAAAACGAAAGTCCCTTGTTGTTAGAGACGTTGTTAGGGAACAGAGGCTCTGGTGTTGGCCGGCAAGGTGAACTCCTTGGAGGGACCACTGCACGGTTTTCACCACTGCCAGAGCAGAGTCTCTGTGAGCAGGCAGGAGCCAATGCCCCAAGGTCTTCAGAGAGCCATTTTGATCAGCAAAGAGTCGCCTTGCCCAGACCATACACTCTTGGTTAGTCCTTACAAACTCTGGGTATTTACAATCTAAATATCCCCTGGCGATAGTTGCTTCTTCATATGTTCTTACTGATAAGCCCCCAGCAGGGCCACTCAGCAGCTGAGCTACAGACACACGCAATTTTACTTTTATATCAAAACAACTTATAAATACAACATCAACTTGTCATAAACAAGTAGATTCAAAATCATCTCAAACCACTACACAACAGAGTAATACAAACTGTAGAATAAGGGGAAAAATTCAAAAGTAACACTCTATACCTTCAAGATGTTTATTAATGGGAGACATTTTAACTTTTACAACCTTTAAAACTTATGTGTGTGATTATTTGGTACATGGGTGTGGCAGTTGGTGAGAGCATGTCATAGAAGACTAATGTTTGGCTGACAAACTGTTTCCAGACAGGATGTTTGCAGTATAATTTACATATTTGTGCTGTACTGATTGCAGATTAGTCTCTCTGCTGTGTTAGAGCACTATCGAAATTCGTCTAGTCATACAAGTTAGCTTCCTCTCCCTTTCTTAGCACTACTGCTTTGTGTATCTCAGTTCAGCTCAGCAGGCACTGTTGTATGCTAGACCCTGCCCTATGCAGGTGAGATTTGATCTCTGACTTCAAGAGGCTTTCAGTTATATTATCCGTGGTTCTTGCCACGTAAAAGATTGACTTTGAAAATTAGTGTTGCAGTGCTAATTTTATTTATTTTTTAGTACTCAAGTAATCTGTGTTCAACACAGACAATAATACAACATAAAGATAAGTACAATAAACACACACACACACACACACACACACACACACACGCACTGAATCCCACCATAGAAAGATCAACACTCTTAGCATGTTTATAAATAGTGGCATTCATATACATTACTGAGTGCTTATTTTGTCTAAAATAGTTTTTCAATTTCAGCACGACTGCTACTTCGGGCCAGAAATTCTTTGTTGTGGGGACCGTGCTGTGCATCACAGGATGTTTAACAGCGTCCCGAGCTCCTCCCCCCCACCATTAGATGTCAGTAGCACCACCCCCTCTCCACCATCAGCTCTAACAACCAATCACATCCCTAGACATTGCCAGATGTCCTCTGGGGACCAAAATTGGTCCTGGTTGAAAACTACTTACTAATGCATTAGTAAGTACTAATGCATTAGTACTCACAAATGCATTAAATATACCATTCCATTGGAACAGCACCAAGAAGTAACTTCTATTTTTACTTCATTTTACAGCAAAGGAAACTGATAATCAGAAAGGCTAAATGACTTGGGTTGGTTTATTCAACTCTGAAATAGAAGAGCAGAGATTTAAATACAGCTGTGACTGCCTTCAAATCTCTCTTTTTCTCTCTCTCCCTTTCTCTTTTTCATTTAGAAGAATAAGAAAATGACACATGCTATTATGAAAGCTGCCTTTCTCAGTGTTTAACGATGTTTCATATGCATCTTTCCATGTAGGTAAATATAGATCTAAATCATTATTTTTCATGATGGCATAATATTCACATGTGGGATGCCTGTTATTAATTTAGGCAGTTCTTCATTGCTGAACATTTATGTTGCTTCTCACTTTCAAATATTGTAAATAATACTCTAAGGAACATCCTTCTACGTTGAGCTGTGCATACTGCACTTCTTTTAAATGTTCCCATTAATTGAAAGTCGGGCAAGGGGTTTATTATTAGAAATGTGAAATATCTGATTGGGAAAGGTGATACTACTAATATTTTATCAGTATAGATAACCGCTATAAACCAGGATTATCCCAGGAAAACTGGTATGTATTCTCATCCAAGTTTCAGTCACTTTTCCAAAATTAGCACACGTAACAATGTGGGTTTTTTTTTTTTTTTTTCTGTGATTTGGTTTCTTTTTCTCCAAAGAGATCACAAAATTTTCTATAAATTCATCATGACCTTCCTAGGAAATAAAGCAATTTCTGCCCAAATGAGGAATGTGGAAGTCTAAACTATAATTTTCAGGCTCCAGGCATACAGTTGATCTCATAATCAAATACTGCTTCTTTTCAGAAGTATTCATATTTTCTTTTAGGCCTGGGATCTAGTGATTTTTCATATCCTATTTACTTTTAAAAATGTCCCTGATTTGTTGGGACACAGGACATCTTTTTTTTAATGATTATTTATTCTATTCAATAATTATTGAAAACTGTGCCAGGCAGCATGCCAGATGCTGAGATAGAAATATGCCCAAATTTCATTAAGTCTCAGTAGTCTGAGACTATTTAAATACAGACTTTTAAAACATAAAACATTAAGTCTCCCTGTTCTTACCACAGCCTGTTCTGTAACAGCTCCCTGAGCTCACGCATCTCCACGGTCCTACCTCTCCACGCTGACTCCCACCGTCAACCACAGAAAGGACTATGTCTCTTCATTCAAAATCCAGGTCAAGCAACTCCTATGTTTTTAAAGCCTTGACTATCCCCCTAAGTGCTCCTGTTCTGTGCTCCAGTCTGGGCGATATCTCCATCAACACGCTTACAATCCCTTTAGCAATTATTTACTTACTATCTTCCAGACAGAACGTGCATTCCTTGAGCCACAGGCAAGGTACTATGCAGCTTTGTGTCCCAAGAGCCTGGCATGGTGTCTAGGACACGATAGGTGCTCAGTTAACTCTTCCTGAATAAATGATGGAAGAGGGGAAGGGCAACATGTGTTTGTACTTTGCCTTGTTTCTATAGTGTCTCCTGTATGTCCCCCAAAGGGCAGATAGGGCAATTCAACTAGGAAAGGCAAGGCCAGTACTAAGAGAACTCACCTGATGGTAAGGCTGCCCTACTACTTTTCTCCTAGGAGGGACTAAATCATGACGCCCCCAGAGAGCATGCAGATTGGTACAATCCATCCAATGGCACGGACTGGGAAATGAAAGGTGGGCGTGAGAGCCCAGGACGGTCTCCCTGCTGGTCATCAAACAGGGTTTATATAGTTTTGGATTTCCGGAAGGGTCTACTTGGGTAATACCTGGGAAGTCAAGAAGCCTTTCCATGGTTGAAGAAAGGAATAAGCAGAAACCAGATATACAAGTGCTAATCTGTATAAATAGAATGTAACTGTTAAATATCAAGGAATTTTGTGAGCCAGGTGTTAACATCTTGGTAGCTTGAAATTGGCCTTAGGAGGAGCATTTACATCCCAGAAATTAACAAACACTGGAAATCAGGGTCTCCCCAACCCCACCAAAGTTAGCCAGTTAACCCCCACACCACTGCCTAGTTTTAAGCCCCAGGCACCAGCTTTCATTTTTAAATAACCCTTTACTGATTGCAAATCTTTAGTAGTTGCAGCTAAAAAAAAAAAAAAAAAAAAAAAAAAAAAAAAAGACTGATACAGGTAAGACTAACAGTTCAGAGAAAGAGAAAGGGAAGAAAGTTATTTCTTTAAATTAATTTTTTACTGGAGTATAGTTGACTTACAATGTGTTTCTGCTGTACAGCAAAGTGAAACTGTTATACATATATCCCCTCATTTTTAGATTCTGTTCCCATATAGGGCATTACAGAGTACTGAGGAGAGTTCCCTGTGCTATACGGTAGGTTCTTATCAGTTATCTATATTATATATAGTAGCGTGTATATGTCAATCCCAATCTCCCAATTTATTCCTCCCCCACTTCCCCCTTGGTAACCATAAGTTTGTTTTTTACATTTGTGACTCTTTCTGTCGTGTAAATAGGTTCACTTGTACCATTTTTTTAGATTCCACATATAAGCAATACTGTATGATATTTGTCTTTCTCTGTCTGACTTACGTCACTTAGTATGACAATCTCCAGGTCCATACGTGTTGCTGCAAATGGCATTATTTCTTTTTTTTTAGAATTTTATTTATTTTTTATACAGCAGGTTCTTCTTAGCACTCCATTTTATACATATTAGTGTATACATGTCAATCCCAGTCTCCCAATTCATCACCCCACCCACCCACCCCACCACCACCACTTTCCTCCCTTGGTGTCCGTATGTTTGTTCTCTCACATCTGTGTCTCCATTTCTGCCCTGCAAACCAGTTCATCTGTACCATTTTTCTAGGTTCCACATATATGTGTTAATACACAGTATTTGTTTTTCTCTTTCTGACTCACTTCACTCTGTATGACAGTCTCTAGATTCATCCACGTCTCTACATATGACCCAGTTTTGTTCCTTTTTATGGCTGAGTAATATTCTGCTGTGTATATGTACCACATCCTCTTTATCCATTCCTCCATTGATGAACATTTAGGTTGCTTCTGTGTCCTGGCTATTGTCAGTGGCGCTGCTGTGAATGCTGGGATGCATGTATCTTTTCCAATTAGGGTAATAAGTCTCAGCAAGATCTTTTTGGATCCATCTCCTAAAGTAATGAAAATAAAAACAAAAACAAATGGGGTCTAATTAAACTTAAAAGCTTTTGCACAGTAAAGAAGTCCATAAACAAAATGAAAAGACAAGCCATAGAATGGGAGAAAATATTTGCAAATGAAGCAACCGACAAGGGATTAATCTCCAAAGTATACAAACAGCGCACGCAGCTCAGTATCAAAAAAAACAAACAACCCAATCAAAAAAGATGGGTGGAAGATCCAAATAGACATTTCTCCGAAGAAGACACACAGATGGCCAAGAGGCACATGAAAAGCTGCTCAACATCACTAATTATTAGAGAAATGCAAATCAAAACTACAATGAGGTATCACCTCACACTGGTAGGAATGACCATCATCAAAAAAATCTACAAACAGCAAATGCTGGAGAGGGTGTGGAGAAAAGGGAACCCTCCTGCACTGTTGGTAGGAATGTAAAGTGGTACAGCCACTGTGGAGATCAGTATGGAGGTTCCTTAAAAACCAAAAATAGAGCTACCATACGATCTAGCAATCTCACTCCTGGGCGTATATCCAAAGAAAGTTATTTCTTAAGTTGAGTTTCATTTAGTGCCTCTAAAAGGCATGTATCCAATAGGAGGTAAAGGTAAAAAACATGGCATTTGAACTAAGAATCTCTTTTTAGAGGTTGTTTATGAGCTCTGAGCCCCAGTTTCCACGTGTGCAAGTGGGGCTAAATAACAACTTCAAATGGCTAGCTGTGAGTATTAAACAAGGTAATCTACACAATAAGAAGACAACCAATTTTTGAACACATACCGTATGAGCACACATGAAAAGATGTTGTTTCAGGACCACAGCTCTTTATCTGAAGCCCATAGGACCAGATTTTTCTTTGAATTCAGAGATTGTGAATTTTTTAGGAAGGTAATATAATTCAAATTTGTGTGTGTGTGTGTGTGTGTGTGTGTGTGCTTGTTTTAACTACCCCAGAGGGATCTGGGGCAGCTCTCTGTAACCAAATATGTTAATTTTTCTTCAGCGAAATGCATAAGGATTCACTCTTAAGTGAGAGTAAGAAATAAGTAGGCTCAAGTCAGATTTAGTTATCAAATGAGTCTGCTTTAAATTACAGAAATACTTTGTTTTCACAACCTTTTGAATTTTGAATTGTGATTGGGGATTTTGACCTGTGTTATCAACGTTGTTGTCAGTTGGCCACGCCCAGTGGAATGATTTCATAGCCAATATTTTCTGGAGAATTCTGACTTCAAAGAGCCAAGTATATTTTTCCCCTGAACCATCAGTATAGTTTAGCTTTGTCTCCCAAACTGGCTTTTACATCCTAAATTGATATAAATACACTTTGTGGAATCACCTTGATCTTTTAAAGATCTGCTGGTCAAATGCACTGCCAGCCTTTGCTATAGAGTATTTGGAAAAGCCATCAGCCTAAATGCTCTCAGGAGAAATTCCTGTTCCATTTTATATACTTTGTCTAAAAGGATCATGTTTTCACATGTGGGCTTCCTCTGTCTCCCCACGGTATAAAAACATGAGTCTGCATTTATATTTCAATTGCTCCAAAAGTTGAGGTGACTTTTTTGTTACGTATTTCTGCAGGAGAAAGTTTCTTTGCAAGTCATGAACTTTAAAGGCACAGCCTTCTCTTTTGCTGATGAGACAGCAGCCCAAATTTTTACCTTCTGACTCTCTGAGGCATGACATTCTGTTTTATCATTTTTTTAACAGGAAAATGGCTTGGACATTTCTGGAGTGGATATGATTATATTTGTTGATTGGGTTTGTTAAAAATGCACTCACCTTTGGCCTCTCCTAACAGGAACATAAAATACATTCAGACATTAATGGTCCCAGATAGTCTGCCCATCAGGACATTAAGAAGCAGATGTGATTAAAGGGGCGTGTACTCTGTACCTTACAGGCAAAACCACTCATACTGCTTTGGATTAACTGAACGTTAAGGTCTGCAGACATGAGGCTCTTCTAGGCAAACAGCTTTCCCCCCCATTCTCTAGACTAATAACAAGCACGAGGGCCACAACAACAGAACCTCAGTATCTACCCACTGTTACCACAAAGAATTTTCCTGCTCCCTGTTGTGGTACCAGGCACTTTGCGAAGAGCTTTACACATTCCTCTTTTTACTTAGCTTGACAAATTTTAGAACTATTATTAGCTTTTTGCATAGGTGAGGACATCGTGGCTTAGGGATTTAACAGCAGGAGACCTCCACATGCGGAAGTATTTTTTGAAATGGAAGAGAAAGAGCAAAAGGGAACTGATATTAAATTAACACTTACTATGTTCCAGACATTGTACAGAAGGTGGTGTCACTTGGTACTCAGAGCAGCTCAGAAAATATATAATCTTACTCCCCAGGTGAGAAAACTGAAGTTTGGAGAGATTACGTAGATCAAAATTAGAAATCTAGTAAAGGGGAGAGATCATATGCAAATCCTTGCATTTGACTCCAGGGTCGAGTGTTCTACATTATGTAATGCTGTCTGCTCGTTGGGTACCGTGGCTGGATGCACTGGGGCAATTAATAATCTTCTGCCTTATAGCAGCTCACACATGATCTGTGTTGGGAAGCAATTTGTATACACATGACTAATACTGGAATGAAGACAGAATTACTTAATGTATGTTCCAGATGTGCATTTGAGACGTTTGGGGGAAGACGCTTCTCCCATTTCCTTCCATTTGTAGGGAGATCATTTGACGTAACACTCCTGATCTCTCCACTTTGTAGAACAGAGTAAAGCATGACCCCTCGTCAGAAACAAAACAACACTACTTTGGAGTGTGTGATATTTATTGTTCCTTATAATAAGAAATATATATGTGGTCTCCACCCCTGCTTCTGGAACCAGAGCTGCTAAAACCTTTGGAATTTCCTAGGTGGTGAGAGCAACAAAGGTGTGTTGTGTTACGTTAATGAGGTGACTCAAAAGTCACCCTAGTTCAACTAAGGATGGGGAGCTGGTCACCAGAGGAAACGACCAGATGTTCAGAGGGTTGAAAACTTTCAGTCTCATCCCCTTAATCTCTGGGGAGAAGGGGCTGAAGGTCTAGTAAATCACCCCATCGGTTGCCCATGGCCAAGGATTTAATCATGTGTAAAGCAAAGGATGTCACTCACTGTCCAGTTCTACAAGGATTGAATCATTAGTCCTTGCAGTTGCGGACTGACAGCACACCCTGAAAGGAGTTCAGAACAAAAACCTGAGGAGGCATGCTGTGCTTTGCAAAATCGGCCCCTTAGGTAGTTAGAGATATCTCGGGGAAAAAAATTTAATGATGTGCAGGGTGAGCTGGAAGGTGGAGACCTCGGAGAGCTGATGATGAAAGTTCCAGTCTGGGTTCAAAGATCTGGGAACCGGGAGAAGTGTGATGGGAGTCTCTGCCCAAAGACTGGCAGAGGCTCAAGAGCTAGAAGGACCCAGTGTTTCAGTTTTGAGTCCAAAGGCAGGAGAAAAGCCAATATCCCAGTTCAAAGACAGACTGGCAGGGAGAATCCCCTCTCAGTCAGGGGAGGGTCAGCTGTTTTGTTTTATTCAGACCTTCACTGATTGAATGAGGCCCACCCATATTAGGGAGGGCAGTCTGCTCTGCTCCGTCTACTGATTTCAAAGTTAATCTCATCCAGAAACACTCTCACAGAAACACCCAGAGTAATGTATGACCAAATAGCCAGACACTCCATGGCCCTGTCAAACTGACACATAAAATCTACCATCATACTCAGTAAAATGCCTCATATCCACAGGGCATTTCGGAAACAGTAGCCGTTACGTTTATTATACTAAGACGACTGTCAGGAGACACACAAGGCTTTCCTTTTCATAATTCTTTAGTCACAGGATGGAAACAAGTCCCTGGACACTGCTGAGCAGGCTGCCATTTTCAAAAAGAGCCTAAATCATCAGGCTAAGGGAAAATGTATGGAAAGAAAAACCCCTAAAGAAGCAAGATGTAAAAGATACCAAGGTTTATAGGCCGGGACCCACATCCTTTCTGATCTGAGCATTGTTAGAATCTGATTTCTTATGGCTCCTTCTGAAGGAGGATTTGTATCACTAGTTACTTGGGCTGATGGAGGTCTGGCCTGGTGAGAGACTGATACTGTCCCATGCCTTCTCAGCGTTTCCACCTGAACAGAAAGACAAATCTCTGGTTTATGTCACTCAGAACACTGCCCACTCACTCTAAGGTGTCTATTGTTGAAATGCCAAGAGAAATATAATCGTTATCATCATAGTAATAATAATAATAGTAACTTACACTTATTTGGTGCTTACTCTTTGCCAGGTACCATTTTAAGCACTACAATGTCATTTGATCTTCACAAAAACAACTTTGAGGTAGGTACTATTATTAGCTCCAATTATCATATGGGAAAACCAAGGCTTGGCCAAGTAATTACACCATTTGGATCATAAACAAAAGATTGCTAACATTTACTGAGTGCTTTCTGTAGATGAGATGATCTCATAGAATTTTCACAACAGACTTATTTGGTTTAAAGTCTTATTAATGAATCCAGTTATACAGAGTAGAAACTTGAGTCTTAAGAAACATCCTGTCCAAGATCACAGACTTCAAAAGAGAGATGCTTGGATTGTAGCTTGTGTCTGTCTGACTTTGGGACTTTTGCTCACGGTTAGAGTACCTCCTGGCCTTCTCCATCTTTCCTAAGAAATCAGGCGAAAGAAAGGACAAGGAGACTAGAGCCAGGAGGCCTGGCTTCTCAGGCCAGATCTGGTATTAGTGTCCTAGGACACCTTGAATTAGGCACTTCCTGTCTGGGTCTCAGTTTCATCACAGTAAACTAAGGAGGCCTGGGACTAGATATTCCAGTGGGTCTCTCACTGCCTCTAGTATGAGATAGTGTAGTATAATGGAAGGACTGTGGAGTTTGGGGTCAAACAGACCTAGGTGTGAATCCCAGCACCCTCTTTCCTAACCTCACTTAAACGCTTTATAGACTTGAGCAGTTTATTTACTTGGCCTATTCTTATTCATTTATTCAAAACTATAAATCGAGCACCTGTTTTGTGCTGGAGATAATATTTCTCTGGGACGAACACAGGGTTCACATCCATGCCTTCGTGGATTTATGACCTAGTGGAAGAGAGAAACGCTGTTTTTCTCTTTGAAAAAAAATGGAAACTAATCATACCTACCTCATAGAGAAGCTTATTAAGGTTCAAGGAAAATGCATGCCCAAAGCACACTGCCTGGCACCTGGCACTGGTGGTGCCTTTGGAACAATGGCTGAATGAAGTCTCAGTGTATGTTGTCCTGGGAAATGCTTGAAAGTATGTCCCCGTTGTGCGATTGCTTTCTATTGTGCGACCCGAAAGGTTTTTTGGTTTTGTCTCCCACTGCCTTAGTCCTCACAGGGTAGATCAACTTGGTCCCGAGAATACATAGATTCTCATTTTCCCCCGAGACTCACATGGACCCGGGGGTTGTAAGAACGATGTGTCTCCGACTTTGCGGGTCGGGGCTCTGCGTGCCACTCGGGAGCCTTGAGAAGAGGTGGATTGTTGTGGTCAAGAAAGGCTGGCGCTGGAAGGGCAGGGAACAGCTGAGTCGTGGTTTAATTGCACGGCGGGCTGGGAGGCAGACAAACAGGAATGAGCCGATGGAACAGGGACTTTTACAGCCCACTGGCTGGGCGATCTCAGGCACATCACTGTCTTGTGAGCTTTGTTCCCCTCATCTGCAACCACCCCACCCTCCCTGGAGCGCTTGGAGAGACCTGGGAGCTCATCTTTACTGTAGCACCTGTCATTTTCCATCGTATTCGTTCCTTCCGGCTGGGCGAGCTGTGTCTGTATCCGTGGTCTCTGCCATGGTCCGACCACTGCCACCTCTGGCTTGAACTATAATATATCAAAACCCTCCTACACCAAGAAAAATGTGTCCACCTTTGCCCCTCGGATCTGTATGCAGACAGGGTAATCTCACACGGCACCTATAATCTCATATCCGCTAGCTTACCGTCTTTGAATGTCCTCCCAATGTTCCTGAGGTAACTAACAAAACCTCAGCGTGACTTCTGAGTCTCCTCCAGCCTTATCTCACTCCACTTTCTTCTTATTCCTCAAACTCCAGCCACACCGACCTCTTCTCGTTTCCTCCTGACTCCAGAGCCTTTCCTCAGTCTGTTCCCTCTACCTGGAATACTTTTCCTAACACTCACCCTATTGGCTCGTTGACTTTCACTCATTCTTCATATCTTAGCCCAAGTATTACTTCCTGAAATAAGGCGTTTCCTGATCCTAAAGACTAGATGAGGGTCCCCGTTCCTTCATAGATTCACCACACTTTGTCATTTTAGAGGTGTATTTTTTGTATTACTATTTTAAAGTGTCTGTTTCTCCCGTTTGACTGTTAGTTCTGTGAGCACAGAGTCTGCATTTTATTATTTTATCCTGATCATCTACCGTAGTGCTTGTTACATATTAAGTGTCACGTGAATGTTTACGGAAGGAATAAATGAAGGAAGGAAGAAATGAAATGAATAAATGTATCTGTCCCCCCGTCTTGGAGACGGGGGACCAAGCCTTCGTTATTATGGGCCCAGCACATAGTAAAGTATCTGGAATTAACAGACAGTTTCCTACAAGTGTGTGTTGATAGAAGTCACTTCAGTAGGTGCTGTACTGGATGGTTTGACAGTCTCACCCAAACAGGTTTCTGTGACACTGAGTCTCTGCCCCTCCGCCTCTCCCAATGACAGTGAGTTGGCTTTTGGCGTCTCATGCCTTTGTACCACCTACTCACAATCGAACGAAAACCCAAGACTCTGGACAAAGCCTTTCTGTTTTCAAGAGTTTAAGATGCTTGACGTATCTAAACTGTGTCCACGACCCTCGTCACCCTTTGTCTTTCTTGTTAATCAAGGACATACGTCTGCTGATTTCGGCAGAGCCTCAAGTGCTCCGTGAGCTACTGAGATGAGACTGAGCCAGTGCTTTCACAGTCTAAGAAACACGGCGACAGAGGGGCTGTGAAATGTTAATTGAAATAAAGCGTGCAAAGGGTGATGAAGGGTCATACACATGTGAGAGGAGCAGTAAACAGAGAGGTGTGGGCCTGGGGTATTTTATATGCTGTGTGCCTCCAGGCCTTGCTCCTAAGGAGGCCCAGAGAGGCCCCTTCCAGCAAATGTCTCCCTCCAGAAAGAGCACCCATGTAGAGAAGCCCGCCTGCTTGTTGTCTGACTTAATTCGTGTTCTCTTTTAAAGCACCATGCTGGGGGAGAGCATTCTGTAGATATAAAGCTGTCCTGTGGAAGACAGGGAGAGAATTCAGGAGTCCTGAGGATAAAGGTTTAAAGAAAATACCTCTCCACCCAGCTGATCTGAAAAGCAAGGCAGCCTTTTGTTTCACTTGGTAACTGTTGAAGTCAGACCACGCCCAGAGTCTCTGCATAATTAATATCTCGTGTTTGCATAGTCGTTTGAAGATTTTAAAGAAACTCTCAGGTATATTTTCCTCGGCAAATCCATGCAACACCATGATGCTGGTATGACTGTTTCCCTTTTACACATCAAGAAAGTAGGATAAGGGACTCGGGCAAAGTCAGGCTGCTACTCAGTGGAAGAGCTGGGAACTAGGACTAGTACTCAGATGTGCCGCGCTAAGACCCACCGTTTCGTTTATTGTTTTTTCTGGGACTTGTTCAGACTCCGTGCTTCCACTGCAGAGGGGCACAGGTTGGATCCATGGTCGGGGAACTAAGATCCCACATGCTGTGCAACATGGCCCCCAAAAAAGGGATTTTATTTTTTCCTACAAAAAAGGGATTTTAATTTTTCCTACAAAAAAGGGATTTTATTTTTTCCTACAAAAAAGGGATTTTAATTTTTCCTACAAAAAAGGGATTTTAATTTTTCCTACAATGCCCTATAGCACCTCATTCCTGTGATCCTCTGAATGAATCAGGTGTGCTCAGAAGTATGACAGTTCTTTCAGAGATCTCAGATTGTGCTCTTAGGTTGGAGAAAAAGAGAGAAATGTTCATATATGAGTGGAGATCTGAGGAATTAGTGGTGGTTGAGATTCCCTTCTGCAGCTCAGCTGCCTCATCTCCAGAGTTCCTGCCGCCATCCGCGTCCAGACCTACAGCGTGTGGGGTCAGGACCGCTTCAGGCATCTTCTAACCAGTCTCCCTGCCTCAGGTTTTGCTCTCCATATCTCTGACAAGCCAGCGATGCCCTGCTGGGGCCAGAGTGACACTACTAAAAATATAAATTTGAACCACACTGTTTTCCTCCTTAAAATTCTGTGGTGGTTTTCCACTACTTCCAGGGTAAAGCGCAGTATCCTCAGCAGGGCAAATATACCGTTCATAACTTGCCCGCTCTCTGTGGTATCGCTTCACCCACTAAACTAACATTTACTGAACGCCTATGGGCTGCTGTGCAGCACCGGGGAGAAACACACGAGTAGGTCTGATGCACAAGGACTGTCCGGTTTGGAAAGGGGTTTCAGATATCCTGAATTTTACATTCTGGCCACTGCGGGAGGTTCTTCCTTTCCCAAACTCTGTGTGTGTTTATATTATTCCCACTCTCTAGGATGTCTACTGCACCCTACGCACGCGCGCGCACACGCACACACGCACACACCCACCGCCAACCACCCACCATCAACTGCACTCTGCGCGCGTGCGCGCGCGCGCACACACACACACACACACACACACACACACACACACACACACACTCTTTCTGCCTGGTGAATCCATCCTATAAGGCAAATTTAAGTTGTTACTGTCTTCACTCCGACATACCTCTTAATAATGCTCGAGGTTAGTTCCACTTTCTTTGCTTTAATTAGAGCATTGCCTTGGCCTTGGATTATAATTATTTGTGTGAACATCTATGTTTCCAAAGCCTTGTGACCGCCTTGACAGGAGGGACCCCAGTTTCTCTCCTGTCAGTGCTAGTACGGAGCAAGGCTCCAGGCCGGGGACTGAGCTCCTTAACAGCACAGTGTGCCTGGCTTCATGCTGCATGAATTAGACATCATTCTGGCTGCACTGGCTGTACACCCCCGCCACCCCCTTCCTCTTGGTTTAGCTTCCAGAACAATCCTTGGCCACCTGTCCTCCCCTATTCTTTAGAGGCAGTCTTTCCATGGAAAGGTTGCTTTGCTCTGTGTAGTGTCCACTGGCACATAGCCCACTGCATAGCCCATAGCAAGATCTCAAGGAACAGCTGTTGCTTTGGGAAGATGACAAGGGCTTGTCGTTAAAATTGTTGGGAGTACATAGCTAGCACCCTTTTGTTTTATATATATATACACACTCACATATATGTGTGTGTGCATATATATATATATATATGTGGGCATACCTTGGAGATACTACAGGTTCAGGTCCAGACCACCTCAATAAAGCAAATATCCTATAAAGTAAATCACACGAAGTGTTTGCTTTCCCAGTGCATATGAAGGTTATGTATACACTATACTGTAGTCTCTTAAATATGCGATAGCATTATGTCTAAAAAACAATGTACGTAGCTTAATTTAAAAATACTCTTTTGCTAAAACATGTTAAGCATCATCTGAGCCTGTAGTGAGCCGTAGTAGTAACATCAAAGATCACAGATCAGTATAACATATGACAATAAAGAAAAGGTTTGAAATATTGCAAGAATTACCAACATGTGACGGAAAGACAAGAAGTGATCAAGTGCTGTTGGAAAAATGGTGCCAGGAAAAAAGAAAAGAAAAATGGTGCCAGTAGACTCGCTCAATGCAGGGTTGCCACAAACCTTCAATTTGTAAAAATCACAATATCTGCAAAGTATAATAAAGTACAATAAAGCAAGGTATACCTGTATATGTATAGACATATGTATACCTGTATATGTATAATATATGTAATATACATATGTACTATATAATATATATAAATACATCATAGGAATGGGTGAATAATGATGTGTACCATTTATTGAATTTATAACATATAGTCAGTCACTAGTGCTTTGTGTCTGTATGTTCTCATTTAATCCATAAAATAACTCTGTGAAGTAGTTATTACATTTGCTTTACAGATGAGGAAGCCAAGACTCAGGAAACCTAAGTAAATTAGCCAGATTAGTCACCTGTCTTGTAAGGGACACAGTGCAGTTTCCAAATAGATCCAGGTGGCTGAAAATTTCTATGCTTATGCTGTACTTAACAGGCAAGTAACTTCACTCATGAAAATATAATTATATGGAAGGATGCAGGTCAGTTCTTTTTCCTCTGTGAAGGGAAACAAAATAATAGCTCTGTGCCACTTCCCTGGATAGGGTCCAGACTCAGTTTCCCTATTCTGCAATCTGTTACCAACTGACCCGGTTTGTGCAGGATGGGGGCAGGTCTCAGGATGCGGGACTTTCGGTCCTAAAACCAGGACCCAGGTCACCCTAAATTCAGGGCTGATATGATAGCATTAAAATACTCAAGATAAAATTTATTCGATCACTTGCTTTATACCGAAGAATGTATCGTGTGTGTGTGTGTGTCTGCAAACACCACGTAGTACTATTAGAAGAAATGGAACATATTTTCTTATATCATTTATTCAAACTCCAAAAGAGAAGCTGGACTAGACCAGAACAGGAGCAGCTTTGGCTGAAGTCTAAGATACTCATCCTTACCTGCTGTAGGATGGGGAAAACCACAGACACAGGCATAGGCACACCCTATCACTCACTGCACAGACCCACACATACTCTCATGTTCCCCAAACTAGACATGTTTTCCACAATCTCACCTTCTATTCAGGCCCTGCCAGAGATATAAGCAAATATTCATGTAGTCACATAGCCACAATTTACATATATTCATTCATCAGACATAAACCATACATAGGCACACCCAGGTTTATGTTGGATTCTTAGGTATTCACACATTATCGCATACTTGCACACAAATAGACTCCAGAAGTACACGTATACCCATCCAAATACTTTCAACAGATATTACACGTATCTGCACATGATGCGATGCTTTCACGTTCACACAAAGCAACACATGCAAAGCAACATTTGTCATCACAGAGATATTCATTGATATGTATATGCATTCACGCTTGCAAACTATGCCACTGCACATACTCATGGGCACAGAGCTAATCTTTTACCCGCTATGTTATCCTCACTTCCAGAAGCATTTTCACAGATGCTAACTTATTTTCCCTAATGCCTATATTCAGTCATGCTCAGAGGTGTAAAGGATACACAGATTCACATACATGCACATGCACATTTGTATACTACACACTTCTTTCTTTTACACACACGTACACCCATACATATACATACATGTGCACACATGCACACACACACTCATACACACACATGAACAATATACCCTAGGCAGTTGCTTGAATTCCCCTCTGTGACAAGACAGCATTTAAAGGCAAACTTTAAACAAGAAATATAGATAGATACATGCATACATACAGCGGGCACACACACAGAAGTATGCAAATATTTTAACTCTATGTTGCATCTACCTGTAACTACTGATGTATATGTGTTTTCTATCTACGTATCCTGTGTATGTAGGATACATGTCTACAAGATCCACAAACACAAAGAATCCCAGGTCCGATGATTCTTCCCACTTCCCACATTGCCCCCAATACCGAGTAGAGCCAGTGGATCTGCTGATTCTTTGTGTCATCTTCAAGGAAAACGGGGGTTATGCCTAGGCCACTTGTACATGATCTTTGCAAGGCACCACTGCCAGCGAGGTCCCCAGAATCAGCATGGCTCAGGAGGAAACTGACCATGGAGGAATGTTTTTCTACTTAGCTAAAAAGATCCGGCTCCTTTGAACACAGGCTTTCTGCTCAGAACTCCTAATGCATTCCACATTTGGCCATTAAATCCTAATTGGAGGCCTGCTGGGGGAGGTATGAGGGCCCAGCCTGCCAGCATTTCCTGGGTCACATCCCTGCAAGACCCAGCCTGACCCCGTGCCCTTGTTTGACCTGCCCTTCTGAACTCTTAATCCTACTACTGGTCACAAAGAATTAGGAGCTCAGTTTACTCCTGAAACCACAGGAGTGTCCCCTTTGGTCTTGCTCTCCTCATCTGTCATCTCTCCTCCCCACCCCCACCTATCCCACACACATATACATACTTTGTTATTCTTTCCTTTCCTCCTCCTCAGTAAGGAGTCAGGATGTCTTGTGGGGGCTTAACTGAAAGGCTCCAAAAGCCTGAGATTTTTATGATGAAACTGTTGTCCTTGGTAAATGTCAGGCCTTGTATTTGATGATATTTATGACCTTTTTTCCATTAGTCTGCCATTTTCCTGAGAAACTATGACCCTGGCCCTGTCAGCCTAACCAGGCCCGTGTTATATATAGTAAGTGCTGTGTGGATGAGAAGAATCTTGCTCTCCCCAGCCCAAATGACTCTCTATCCCATCAGATTCAGGGCATATCTCACCAGGTATCGATAAGCAACCAGAGAGATAAGATAAGGATGAAACAGCCTTAACATGATCACTTTGGAAGGTCTGGAGGATTTTGGAGTGAGAGCGAGCCTTAACTCTGCTGCTGCTCACTGGCTGTACCGACTCGTACAAGGCATTGACCATCTTGGGTCTTCAGTATTCTCATCCAAAAAGTGGTGATAATAACCCCTGCCCTGTAAATACTGTGAGGATCAAATACATGAATACAGGGAAAAGTGCTTTGAACAATTGAAATATTAATCCAATATCACTGACATTGAAATAATAAAGGGACTGTCTCTTCATCAATGGGAGCTTCAAGATAGACCAAGAGAGATTATGATTGCCCTGAAATCTGATGAAAACCACTTTTCATGGCCACTGGCTGCAAAATACAGGGAGACAAATTCTGGTTCTACCTAAGAAAAAATTTCCCAAGGGTCACACTGTAAGAGGATGAAATGGGATGCTTTGGGGTCTGTGGTTTCCCCACTGTTGGGGGTGTTTACCTATTGCCTCCTGACCGTGTCAGTTTTTGCCTTGCTTCTCTTGCTTCAATTCTACTTTTTCAAAGATGAATCCTCCTGTAGACCTAACTCGTCTCCAGTTGCTGAGCCAACCAGAAAAGGTCAGCCATAAATCAATCGGTGGGCCCCGGTTTCCCTGTCTAGAAAGACTTGGGATTCAAGAACAAGTCAAACCTGCACCCCAGAGTCTCCATCATGACTGCTGAGCACCCATCTGTCAGTACAGTAAAGAGCACGGGTGCTGGTGCCAGACTCATGATTCCAAATCCTTGCTGCATCCCTTACTAGTTTTGAGGCATTGAACAACTGAATGAACTTCTCCGAACCTCAGTTTTCCTATTTTTAATATGGGGATAGTGACACTACTTACTTTATAAGATCATTGTGGGATTAACTGAAATAATCCATTTAATGTATGTGTCCCAGTTTCTGGCATGGAGAAAGCTTCCGGTAATATTAGCTTTGGTCATTATAATGATGACAGTGCTGATGGTGAGTTACTGTTGATGATCCAAAGCTGAATTTCCTTTAATATGGAATTATGTACATTAGACCCAGGAGCCTGTGTTCCATGGGAAGAATTCAATCAAGCCCGTTACCTGTAGTCAGGGCACAATGAAAAAAAAAAAAAATAGACAATGCTGTAAAAAATAACTAATTGGAGGAAGGGGATCTCATTTTCGATTGAGTCAGGCAGGACAGCAATAAAGCAGTGGCATTTAGTTTAGCTCTAAAGGACGAATAGGGTTTATCCAGGTGTAGAGTGGAGGAAAAAGCATTACAGACAGAAAGAAGAACATGGGCAGTGATCCAGAAACATGAAAACGTTTGGTGAGTTGAAGTAACTGGAAAAAAGACTAATGTATCTGGAGCGTGCTAAGTGGTGCTGTGCAAGTTTGGTCACAGGACAGATCCTGCAGAGCCTTATCCATCAACCTTGTTCAACGTTTTTGCTAAGGGAAGGATCTTAACACGTGAGTAGCAGGGTTAGTTTTATGCTGGTCACATGCAATTAAGTCACAGTGCAGGATTTAAAACTAGCAACATCTTCCCCTAGCCTAGTAGTACTACTGTTAGCCTTTTGCTAAATTAATGAAGAGGGAGAGGAAGGCTGACTACCTCATGGTTGCATTATGCTGCAGCGTTTCACAGAATCATTAGAAAACTGTCTGAGAAGTCATAGAAGTCACATACGAGCACTGGCGCTCAGCAGAGGCTACTACACCTTCACTAGAATCTACAAGGTCAGATTCTTGTCTTGTGCAGTGTCACATTCCCAGAGCCTAGAAATAATATATGTCACATAGTAGGCACCCAGTAAAATTTTTTGAATTAAATAAAGCAGCTCTAAGGACAATCTGAGACACTGTCACCAGTTGGTGACTTCTTTAGCTCTTGAATTCAGCAGGATACTCTTCTAATACACTTGTCCTCAGATCAATTTAGTCCAGGACAAAATGTTCTCAAATTCCAGCACCCCTCTCAGACATACTCCTGGCTCCCCATTTTTGGGGAATCTAGGCCACATGCTAACGCTCTCCCAAATACTTTTTTGCAATCTCACCAGACATTGGACCTGCTTTCTTTGTGGACTATTATACGGGAGAAGTGTAGGTAGTAAGATGTTATATTTTTGGCTTCTCTCAGTTTTTCCATAATATTCCAAATTGAGTGAAACAATACTAGGAAATTAAATTCAATCTGCATCATCATACCTATGTGAATATTTTTTACAATAATATGATAAAAGGAAGCATTCCAAGCTGAAGAATTTGCAATAATAAAACAATTGTAAGCAAGGCAATATATGAAATGTATTTTCATGCTGCTTCTTAAAATTTTTTTCTGCATTCTGAAAAATTTTGTGTTGTTCATCCTATTTGTTTTTGATGTGAAATGGAAGCTCTAGTAGATGGTGTTCGTTTAACATATTTAGATATCAAAATAAAATCCGTTTCCAAAATTGCTTAGTTAACATGTTCTTAATCTCCAGAATCCTAAAATTTGGGATCCATATAAACCAGAGAAAGTGTCAGAAAGATAAATAAAGCTTCCAGGGATCCGTGTGAAGCAGGCTTTGAATATAAGATCTCACACTTGCACAAGTGGAGTTTGTACATATGTCATTATTTTCAAGATAAATATTTAAAATTTCACTCCCATTATGAGGTAGAATATAATTTTAGTTATTCCATACTTAACAAGTGAGAGAGAGGATTCAATTAGTTCTTTCTGGAGCCAAATTACCTCTTAGTAGCCAGTACATGCTACTAATAGCTCAAAAAATAATTATTGAATTAATAAATTAGTGAATGAATGAGTGAATGAATGATTTTAGTGGGAGGAAAAAGGACCTTAATATGATACAAATATGAATTTGAATTTTGGCTTTGTCAGTTACCATTGTTGACAGGTTGTATTGTATTTTCTTTAAGTGTTTTAGCCAGTTCAGGCTGCTATAACAGCATATCATAGATTGAGCAGCTTGTAAACAACAGAGAATGATTTTTCATATTTTGGGACCTAGAGCCTGAGATTACAGTGCCAGCAGAGTCAGGTTCTGGTGAGGACCCTCTTCCAGGTTGTAAACTGCCATTTTCTCCTTGTATCCTCACTTGGGAGATGAAGAGGGTGAGGAGAGCTCTCTGGAGTCTCTTTTATAAGGGCACTAATCCCATTCATAAGGGCACCACCCTCATTACCTAATTACCTTCTGAAGTCCTCACCTCCCCATACCCTCACACTGGAGATTATATTTCAACATAAGAATTTCAGAGGAACACAAACTTTCAGCACATAACACTAGATGTTCAGTCTACATTCCCTCTAAGAGGCTCAGACATTCTCATTCATTGCCAATGGGAGGAGAGCAGGTGTGATGACTTAGCAGAGATTTAAGAGCCCATCTGTGGTTGACTTGTGACCTCTCCTAAGCTCTGTGCAGAGTCTGCTCTTTCAGCCATATCTGACCATGCAGACATATGAAACAAGCCAAGGCTGATCCACAGAAAGTAAATGTGTGTTGTTATAAGCCTCTGAAATAGTTTTGGTTGTTCATTTCTGCTTCAGAAACTCGGAAACTCTGACTAATGCAATATTTGTTTGATCTTGACCACTAAACCACTTCAGGACTCTTTCCTCATCTGTAAAATGGGATAATATATACCTACTTTACAAAGTACATATGGAGATTTAATGAGAAAACAAAATAGCTACACTGTGCAGACATAATACATGGTATAAAAAGAAAGTCTCTAGTGTCTTCTTCATTTATGTGAAATCTTTTAAAGCTCATTCTCTCTCAAAGTGCTGCTTTATTTATTTCTTTTTCCTGAACTATGCATTCCAATTCAAGCATCATCATTTATCAAACTCCATTTATCAAACACCTATTATGAACAACATTCTTTGGCAGGCATTGTGCCTATAAGGTAACGTTTTCTTATTCATGCTTTCCAGCTGAAGAGCAAAAAAAGCAGGGAAAAACAATATGTGTAGCACATGTACATAGGTTTCTAGCTGAAAGCAAATCTCTGCCTTAAAGGGAACTCCGATTCCCACTAGTGGTTTAATTAAGAGATTTAAATATCAATATTTTATCAGAGTTCACATAATCAAACCTAATTAATAGGCCAGAGAAACAAATCCAGATATTCAGACTACAAGACAGGATTGTTTTAAACCAGTATCAGTGCTGAAATGTGGAGAAAAGTTACCCCAAAACATGCAAGTGGAAAATTAGCAGTCAAAGGAAAGCTCATGAAAAATAGTGTTAAAAATGTATCATGACAGCAAAGTGAATAGTAGTATTTCTCAAGGTGTGGTCCTCTAAACACCTGCATCAGAATCACCTGGGGAGGCTAATTAACAGGCGGATTCCTCATCTCTGCTCAGGCTTATCTGATTAGAATCTCTGCACACGTTAAAGAAGCCACATTTGTAAGTCTCTCACAGTTTGCTTCAGGACCTTACATTTTTGTGGTTGTTGATTTGTTCATTAAAAAAAATTTTTTAACATCTTTATTGGAGTATAATTGCTTTATATTGTTGTGTTAGTTTCTGCTGTATAACAAAGTGAATCAGCTATACATATACATATATCCCCATATCCCCTCCCTCTTGCGTCTCCCTCCCACCCTCCCTATCCCACCCCTCTAGGTGGACACAGAGCACCGAGCTGATCTCCCTGTGCTATGCAGCTGCTTCCCACTAGCTAGTTATTTTATGTTTGGTAGTGTATATATGTCCATGCCACTCTCTCACTTCATCACAGCTTACTCTTCCCCTCTCCGCGTGTCCTCAAGTCCATTCTCTACGCCGCCATCTTTTTTCCTGCAGGACCTTACATTTTTTAACAAAACTATCTTATTACTTAATTTCTGATATGTTTTTAACTACAGTATGTGTAATTTACACAAAGTGAAATGTACGAATCCTAAATGTTAAGTCTGATGTACGATTTATTCATTTGACTCAGTTGAACTGAACACACCTGACCCTCACCACCAAAAACAAAATATGGAACATTTTCGTCACCTGAGAAAGTGCCCACGTGTCTTTTCCTAGTGCCCCACCTCTGTCCAGAGATAACCTCTTTCTGATTTCTGTCACCATAAGTTATAATTCCTGCTCTTGGGATCCACATAAATGGAATTATACAAATGTATATGTGTGTCTGTGTGTGTGTGATTTGCTTTGCACATATTTTTGAGATTCAGTCATGTTTCTATAGTATCTGTAGTTTGTTCCTTTGAATAGTATTACAGAGTATATCACAATTTTTATCCATTGTCCTATTCATGGACATAAGCATTGTCTCAAGTTTGGGGCTGTTATGAATAAGGATGTTATAAACATTCTTATATTATTTTTGTGGGCATATGTTTTTATTTCTCTCGCATAAATATCTAGGAGTAGAAATGGTGGATCGTATAGTAAGTATATATTTAAAATTATATGATACTGCCAAAGAGTTCTCATTTTCCTACCAGCAGTGTATGAGAGTTCCAGTTGTTCTACATCCTTGGCAATATTTGGTATTTACAGTCTTTTTGATTTTTGCCATACTAGTGAGTATGGAGTGGCATGACATGGTGGTTTTTATTTTCACTTCGATGGAGATTAATAAAGTTAATTAACCTGATGGCTAATAATGTACTTCTGGTTATTTGCAGATCTTCTTTTTCGAAATGTCAGTTCAAGTCATTTGACCCATTTTTTCCATGCTCACTGCATTTGGAAAAGCACAGCTCTGGAGATAAGTGCCCTGACCTCACAGTCAAAAGCCTTGGTTCTTGACTGACTTCCGTGAATCAGCTATGTGAATTTTTGGTCAGGTTGACTTATTTGCTTACACATCTACAGAATGTGGGACCTGCCTCTGTCATTCATTTACTTATTTCCGTGTGTGTGTGTGTGTGTGTGTGTGTGTGTGTGTGGTGTGTGTGTGTAAGGAGAACCAAAGTGGGAAATAAGAGAATAAACACCTATTTCCTAAAGAAGAGAGAATGCTCAGGGAGATCTGAGAAAATACAGACATGAGACCTGCAGCTTTTTGCATCAGTTCCTACATTAATACATAAAGGTTCAGTAATTAAAGGCTATTTTTGAGTAATTGCAGAAGCAAATGTAGTGAGAATATTGTTGAATTAAAGGTCTTCCTTACCTTTACCCTTACTCTCACCCCACCCTCCAGAGTTGATACTACTAGGCTTCCAAGGAGGGAAAGGGGAGCTGGAGGGAACTAAAGAGATTGCAGAGGTCAATGCGTCCCTGAGGTTCTGTATGCTTTTGGCCATCTCTGTGAAAGCAGATGAAAAGCCAAGATGGGTTTATGGAGTCACAGCTGTGAGAATGATCAGATGAGGCCCCAGGGGGGCCAGACACCAGGAGAAAGCAAAGAGCTGACTGTGTGCGTGTAGAGCCCCTGAAAGCCTCCCAGAAATCTTCCACACCTCGGCATGGCACCGAATCAGTTCATTCACTGTGTACACCCAAGACCTAAAGAGGATTTGTAGACAGCACAGCAACAGTGGAAGACTCATTAAATATCAGATAAGATCAGCCCCCATAAGACACTACGTGGTCTCTGTTATTCTAAAATCCACCTCAGAGGAAATGCGAGGCAATTATCTTAATTGATTTAGTTTTGTGTTCCCATCTACAACTATATATGGAGTTGAAACAATATAGAAATTGAGTTAATATATAAAAAAGTAAAGGTATATTTATTTCTCATACAATTTTGTGGACTGAAATCAGTGTTCACTGTATGAAGAATTTTTATGTTCTAAAGCAACATATCTAACTGTGGCAAGTAGCCATGGAACCAGCGCAACCCACAGAAGTATGTCTGAGTCAGACCAGCCAAAAACCTATTCCCTTAGCAACACTTACTCCTGTTATCACCATTTTTTTTTTTTTTTTTTTTTTTACTAAGAACAATTGGAGACTAATGTGAGAATCTATTGCAGACAGTTTTTTTTTTTTTTTTTTTTTTTTCCTATAAAACTATATACTGAAGACTTACTTAGTCATAGCACTCATTCTCAACAAATCCTTTTGCTGTCTTTGGAAACTCCTAAATTAAAGAATATTCCCAGGTATACATATTACTGTAAATCATGGTAGCAGACATATGATACAGTGTGCTGGTGGCAGGCGTCATGGCAGTCTTTCCCAGTGAACCTGGAGATGGTGAGAATCCTTCAGGATTCAGATCTAAAGACCGCCATGGCTAATCAGTCTGAATCATCCTAAACATGGAAACCTCCCTGTGGTTCCTTTCATCAATCCTTGACCTACGTATCTGGAATGTGACTCCTCCAATGAAGAATGTCATCCCTAGAATGGATAAAACCTTGTCAGATCCACAGTGATGTTTATCTGTTGCTTGTGCTGCCACTACTTACATCGGGCATCGGGTTCTTCATGATGTTTCCCGTGTCCAGCTTTACCTCTCTAGCTTCTGCAAGTAGTAGTGTCCCTCTCTTCCCACCATATGTTTTTAAAGTATATCAAATCCTCTTATATTCTTTATCACTTCTTTGACTTGACAGACACCTTGTCCTCTCCTTGCGTCATGTTATGGCACCTCTTTTCACCGTCACTACCACCACTACTGACGGGGATCTTCTGATGAGAAGATGAACTTGACCATCAAGCTAGTTAAATACTATGAGCCTTTGGCAAATAGTTTCTCTTGTCCTTCAGCCTCATATTTGCTGTTCCTATCTCTCCTTTCTGCTCTTGGGGCTAGCAGTTCATAAACCACATCTGTCAGACACCCTTGCCAACTGGCTTCTTGTTAGTTTATGCCATTGGGAGGCACACGTGGGAGTCTGGAAGGAGTGAAGAAAAAAAAGTATGTTTTTCCCATCTTTTGAAGGAGTGGAGGAAAAAAAGTATATTTTTCCCCTCTCCAGCAGTGGCAGCAACTGTGCTGGCTGGCGCATGTGCAGCCCTGGACCCCCACTCAGGCAGCTAGGTTCCAACAACATCAATGTTGGTAGCAGGCAATGGTGAGCTCCGAGTAAAACCGTTTATGTTCTTTTTATTAGTTTCCTGCAGTTACTAACCTGTGACTATCTCATTTTTATCCTTCTAGTCCTTCTAACACCTTTGTCAGCAGTTATCTGTTTCTAGTTCCTTATTTTGTAATATCCAGAGAGGATTCTGTTTTCCTAATGCAGAATATGAAGAGCAAACAGGAAGATTATTACTTATAAGTTGTCTTCGAGGGCCTCTAAGAAGCTGAAGTAATTGTTATGAATCATATCCTAGGAGCAAACCCTATCAGGCTCTATCTCTTGGGCTTTACCCTCATTTAAACTCTAAGCACTTGATCATTCTCTAGAACAGGAGTCGGCAAATGTTTGTATGTAAGGAGTTAGATAGTAAACATTGTACGGTTGATGGCTCGTACAGTCTGTTGTAAGTACTCAACTCTGCTATTGCACCAGGAAAGCAGCCATAGACAATACATATTGATAAATAGGTGGGCATGGCTGTGTTCCAATAAAACATTATTTACAAAAATAGGCAGCAAACCAGATTTGGCCTGTGAATGGTAGTTTGTTGATTTCTGCTCCATAGCATCCAGAATGAGAGCGTAGAACAGATAATCACTAAGAGGAGATAACCATTCATTCCAATCATCCATTGTTATTCATGTATTCAGTTTTCAAATCATTTATCAGTTATTTGTTGATGCTGCTCTAGGTAACTGGGACACAATGGAGATTAATATATATACATTTCAAAGAAGGAGTATTTAATTTTATAGATTAAAGCACAAGAAAATCTAATTTTCAGTAAGTCTGGAAATGTCGCTTAAACTCGAAATGTCAAGCCTTTCCCTGTTAACTTTTCCCCAATCATATATACTCTGCCACCTGTCCTTGTATAATCCTGTCATGACTCTAACTTTGACTTAAGAAGAAGTCTTTCTTTCATTCAATGAAAGGACATTTATTACACAGATGAGCACTAGCTTTCCAATCCAAGTGCAAGGCTTTAATCAGCCCTGAGAAACACTTAAAACACACAGAGCCTCTAAAATGCATTATCCTCTGGGGGAAAAAAAAATTCCGCTCCCCCATGCACAAGACAATTCCCTTGTTCTTATCATGGAAGAAACAAAATATACCAACAGAATGTTTCATGTATCCCCTAAATAATGCCTATAATTAAATGCACCATGTACATGATCGAATATAATTTCATTTGCTTTCCAGCTTCCTCTAAATAACACTGCGATTTAGAAGATCAAAGCAACAGATCATTTTAAGTTTCTTCGATATTTTTTCAAGCACTAGCATTCATCTATTAAGAAAAAAAATATACCTTCCTCTATTCTGGAAAAGAACAGTGGTAACTGAAGTTTCTCAAATTGATCTCAAATCTAATTATCAGTTCAAAATCCTATTTGGAGCTTGTTTTCCTCCTGTCACAAAATGGATTTATTTCCAAAATTCAAGTTATCTTTTTCTATTTTTTTAAATTTTAATTGAAAACAATTTCAAATCTAAAGAAAAATTTTTGTAAGATTAGTGCAAAGGATTGCTGTGTCTCCGTTTACTCAGAGACCCCATTGAAATTTTACCAGTTGTCCCAATAATATTCTTTATGGCAAAAGGATCCAATCTAGTATTACATGTTGTTCCCAGTTGTCATGTATCTCTGATCTCCTTCAACCTGCGTAAGTTGCTCAGTCTTTTCTTGGTTTTCTTGACCGTGACAGTTTTGAAGATTAGTAATCAATTATTTTATAGAATGTCTTTCCTTTTGGGTTTGTCCAGTGTTTGCGCGCGATTAGACCCAGGTCATGAATTTTTGGCTAGAATATCACAGGAGCGGTGCTGTGTTCTCACTGCCTTCCATCAAGTGGCACAAGATGCCAACTTTTCCATTACTGGTGGCATTAATTATTGGTCACTTGGCATTGGTGAGTTTTCTCTGCTTTATAACTACTTTTGTAATTAATAGATACCTTGCGAGGTGATTCTTTGAGTTTATGCAAAATCCTGTTTTATATCTCATGTCCATCCGTTAGTTTAGCATCCATCGATGTTTCTCACCCAAATTATTTCTATGATGATCACTGAATAATTTTAAACTCTATCATCCCATCCATATTTATTATATTACTGCAACACAGAGCTTTCGTCTCTCCCCATTTATTTATTCATATATGTCATTGGAGATACATGGATTCCTATTTTACTGAATGAGCTATAATCCTTTACTATCATCATTTATACATACTTGCAAAGTGCCCAAGATTTGGCCACCCTTTCAAAGAGGTTAAGTGACCTATTTAAAGTCACACAATTGTTTAAGTGCTGGGGCCAGGAATATAACATAGGGTTCTGACCACATTGATTTTTTAAAATATACTTAAGCCTTTTAGAGTAATGAAACAAACATTTCATGTTCCTGTGAATATTCGGAATTACACATTCTGCATTATCCTCTCTTTAAGTTATAGGATACCTAGGATTTTCTTAGGTGAGCAAAAGTTACTGTTTCAAATCACATACTGTGTTTTGTGGACTGAATATTTGTGTCCCCGGCTTCAAACTTTACATATGGAGACCCTAACCTTTAATGTGATTGTATTTAGAGGTGGGGCCTTTGGGAGGTAACTAGGTTTAAATGAAGTTATAAGGGCAGGGCCCTCTTGTTGGGATTAGTTTCCTTTTAATAAGAGGAAAAGGGACCAGAGTGCTCTCTCTCTCCCCCATGTGATGATACAATGAGAGGGAGGCCATCTGTAAGCCAGGAAGATGTTCTCACCAGGAATCAAATCTTCTGGCACCTTGATCTTGGAGTTCCAGCCTCCAGAGCTGTGAAAAATATTTGTCTGTTGTTTGAGCCGCTCTGTCTGTGGTACTGTGTTATAGCAGCCCGAGCTGCCCAAGACACTCTTTTAACAAAACTAATAGTGACATAATAAAAATAGATTTAAAATAATCTTGCCATTTGCAGCAACATGGATGGACTTACAGGGTATTATGCTAAGTGAAACAAGTCAGGCAGAGCAAGGCAAGTACTGTATGACATCACTTTTATGTGGAATCTAAAAACTACAACAAAGTAGTGAATATAACAAAAAAGAAGTGGACTTACAGGTGTAGAGAACAAACTAGTGATTACCAGTAGGGAGAGGGAAGGGGGGAGGGGCAAGATAGAGGTAGGGGATTAAGAACTACAAACTCTTGTGTATAAAATCAGCTACAAGGATATACTGTACAACAGGGAGAATATAGCTCATATTTTGTAAGAACTATAAATGGAGCATAACCTATAAAAATTGTGTATCACTATATTGTACATCTGTAACTTATATAATAAAAAATACAATTAATTAATTAAATAAAGGTAATGGGAAAACCACTATTGGTTCTATAAAAGTCATCAAGAAATACCATGTGCATATTTCTGAAGTAATGACAGTATCTCTTGCTGTAGCTCTTAGAAGTTTACAGAATGTTTTCTGGCACATAGTCTTATTACTTTTGAAGGATAGAAATTGGTGTGTTTTCCGTACAGCTTGGGTATTCCTGCTTTTCATTAAGAAAGTTCCCCTCTCCATTCTTATGTCTGCTGGAATAAGGAAGGAGGAATCAGAGAATAATGACTAGAAACAGGATAAAGACGATCTCTTGGTAGCTTCCTCAATGTCATTTTTTTCCTGCTATTGTTTACAAGTGAAACCCAACCTGCACTTACTAAAAGTTGAATTGCTATTTTGGGCATTTGGGTCAGAGCAAGCCATCCGACAGGAAGCTGGGAGACACTGGACGTCATGTCGGGAGATTACAAGGGACTCTGTGTGTGTTTGCTCTTGGCTCTGGTTTCTAGCTCTCTAGGCTGCAGGGTCTTCACGTCCCACATATCTGTGTGCTCAGCTCCTGGTCCTGGTCAGAAGTCTCAGATGTCTTCTTCAGTGACAGCAAGGGCCGTTGAGGACTTAAGTCAATGGTTACTGATCTGGAGTCTTTCTAAAAGGCAGAAGTGGAAAGAGCAAATCGCAACTCTGCCACTTCCTATCCTGAGGTCAGGGGCAAGTGATTTCATTAATCTGAGCCTTACTTTTCTCACTACCATTTGAAAATGTGGACAATGTAGGAAGTAGTTATGGATGTGTTACATGCTGAATGTGAAATGATTCATACAGAAGTGACACTACACAACTGAGATAGAGTTTCTTGCAGGCTTCAAAGTGTTGTGAAATCTTTCGAGAAGGCAAGCTATGCCTTATGGTTCACCAGAATATCTAGGATTAAGATTATTGTAAGTAATAAAATGATTTAATAATCCAGAGGAGAAAAGACTGTGTTGATAGGAGGTTTCCCAAGGGTGAGAGCAACTTAGCCTTTGTCGCTGGTCAGGACTTAAGTGACTGGGGTGAAGGAAGCAGTGGGACATTCTGGGAGTTTTTAGTTTAGTTTAAATAACCAACAGTCATTTGAATGTCCACTAAGAGGCAAGATTTATGTTGCCACTTTAAATATGATATTAAATAAGGTGAGCTCTTTTAGTTTCCTAAGCTGCCATAACAAACTACCAGAAACCAGGTGGCTTAAACAGAAATGTATTCTCTCGAGACTTCCCTGGCAGTCCAGTGGTTAAGACTCCGCACTTCCAAAGCAAGGGTTGCGGGTTTGATCCCTGGTCTGGGAACTAAGATCCCATATGCCATGTGGTGCTGGCAAAAAAAATAAAAATAAAAGTAAATTTTTTTTAAAAAAACAACAAATATATTCTCTCACAGTTCTGGAGGTTGGAAGTCTGAAATCAAGATGCTGGCCGGGCCTCACTCTCCGAAGGCTCTAGAGGAGAACACTTCCTTGTATCCTCCTACTTCTGGTGGTTGCCTGCGACCTTTGGCATCCCTTGGCTTGCAGCTGTGTCACTCCAATCTCCATTGGTCACTTGACCATCTTCCCCCTGTGTTTCTCTGTTTCTGTGTCTCTTCTTCTCTTATAAGGACACCTGTCACGTTGGAGTAAGGGCCTACCCTGCTTTAGCATTAGATCATCTTAACAGGCATCTTAATTCTACTTGCAAAAACCCTATTTCCAAAGGAGGTAGGGCTCCAACATGTCTTTGTGGGGTTCAAAAGATATTCAAAGATAGTCAAACCACAGTAAGCTCTCTCTCCATTAGGAGTTCATAGTGAGAGATAGAGACATGAAATCAGAAGGTAACTGTAATATCATTTGAAATATGCTATGTTAGATACTTGTTCAGGGTGGCATATGGTGATAAAAGAAGAATGTTTAATTAGACAGCAGGGCAAGGGGATGGTCAGGGAGACTTTCTATGTTAATGAATCAGCTGAACTCTGAAGATGATCTGGAGTCAGATGAAGAAGTGGAGAAAGGTCAACCCAAGTGAAAGGAACAACATAAACGAAGTCAGGGAGGCATGAAATACGTTGTTTGTGGAGGAAACTGTAAGCAAAATTTCCATATTGATCGAAGAGTGAGAGGCAGGGGGAGCAGAAGAGATAAACCTGGGGGCCTAGGTTGAGCCAGTAGAGAGAGGACCGTGTCTTCTCATGTTGGGAAGCTTAGACTTGCATTCATTTTTCCATCACTTACTAGAATAGTGCATATCACAGTGTGGTCAGGTCATTAGGTGAGGTAAATGGTATATAATTGTCCTAATTACAATCGTTATGGTGAGCAAGCACATAAATTCACAGTACTATGCATGAAAAATATAACTGAAAATTAAAATAGTACCAAACTGCAAATGTATTGGAGTAATGGTTTTTGAACTGCCAACTCATGCAAGCATATCAAGATTGTTTGGAAATTCAAGGTGGAGTTTCTGGGATTCTTGGATACTCAGTGCCATAGAAGAAGACCAGGTACAAAAAAGGATTCGTAGCAACATAAATCTTCTTGTTAATCGTAACTGCAAACATTTAAGTTATAAGCTGTAATAGGCTAGCACTTTTTGTTAGTAACAAGTATACTGTTTAAAATAAGACAGATATGATGGTCTTGGCTCCTAAGGATTTTAACAAATGGATTCCAAAAAATCTTTAAGGAACTGTACATAAAAATGCATCGCCTTTAACACGGAGCACAATTTCTTCCTCCAGCCCAGTAGTAGTACTCCTCTTTCATAGGGACAAAGAAGCATTCCAGAGATGGACCAACAAATAGCATTTCACACAGTTCCCTCCTCTAAACAAATCTCATTATTCCTTTGCTATCCACAGCTGGCCTCTTGAGACGTGTCAGTTGCAAACAGAGGAGGACCCTAAGGACTAGGATTCCCATAAGCGATTACTGAGTGAACAAGGCTATTGAGGTGCATTCCTTTTTGTTGAGGTTGGCATCGGGAAAGGGCAACTCTGCTTTTCTAGAGCAGGACCCTCATGCCCCTGTGATGGGCCTGGGGCAAGGCAAGGACGAGTGGGCCCTTGAAGTGCTGAAGTCTGTGTCCCCAGACACCACTTAGAAAGGGCCTTCTTTTTGGCCTCGTGCCCTTCTGCAGTTTCATTTCCACTGAAGAGTGGCTTGAACTCTGCACCCTTCTCCATCAACACTCGTGGCTAAAATTAAATTGCAGAGTCCAGGTGAAGAATGAACTCAAGCCCTTTCTAAAAGCCATCCTGATGAGCATTGCTCACCAGGAAGGGAAGGAGAGATAAACTCCCTTACACAGGATGTGCATCTGGAAGGCAAACAGAAGTTTCCATGAACTCCAGTAGATGGTGAGGGATCCAAAGATGAATAAGCTCTCTTCTCAAGGAGCTTAAACTCTAGTGGGGAGCCTGAGACTTACATAGTGAATTCCATTACAAAGCATTTTATTACAAAGTGATTTAATTGAGTGATTAAAGACAGTGATAATAATAATAGCTATTGTCTATATAACTCAGTTTTCATGTACCAACTCCTTTCATATACATAATCTTTGTTGATTATCACAGCATCTGTCTGCTTTATAAGATGGTTCAGCCCATTATCTTCCCATCTGAAAGTTGGAGAAACTGAGGGCCAGGTAGGCAATGTGTACTGACCAGAATAGAAGCGTCTGAAAGCGATGTAAGTCTCCTCTTCATTTCGAAACACTATGCTATGATCCCAGACAAAACGCTACTCCAGGATGGGGAAGGAAGAGTCGGATTCTGACCGGTACTAGGCAGTGGTAATTTGGTGGTGGTTACAAGTAGATACTGTGGCCTGAATTACAAAATCTATAACATATTGTGATTTGTCTTTATTCACCTGTTTACAGTGTAAGCAGAATATTAAGTAACACAAGATATGTTTTCCAAATGGTTAGGAAGTTAACTGTTCTTTCCTCCATTGACTCATATGTTTATTTATAATTCTTTCTAGTCATATGCTTTTCCATTCCCTCTTTTCATTGCTTTTACAATTCAAGATAATTTTGATATGATAAGTCACTGGGAATCCCCTTTTATCCAATTAGGAGGCAGGTCCAAAGGAAAACAAACCCCTTGCTTGGGCAGATTCCAGAATGTTGAGGTAAACATGAAATTACGAGATGGAAGTAGTCTTCTTTTTAAGACATTCCTACCCATAATCAAGTGCCATGACTAACTTCCCAGAAACACTTAGAAACTCTCTTATAGAGAAAGCCAGAGAAATTTTGTGTCATTGTTTATTAGCACTGAAAATGCACTTTTGCTCCGCCCCAGGTAAAGAATAAGTCCATAACGTACAATATAGGCTGAGAAATCCCATCAGTTCCTCAACACGAGGATGTTTCTTCATCAGTTAAATCTACCTCTGTGCAATGAGTATGTGTTATATAACAAGGGATCATTATTTTTTGAAAAAAAAATGAACATCAAGGAATAAGTATTTGATGCTATTTAAACTACTCATAATATGAGCTATAAGACATAAAATAAATGGAAATGCCATTTTTGATACTTCTAATATCTGACTTGCTTTAGGAAAATCAGTGTGACATATGGCAGAGGGTTGAACTGATATTTAAAGGCACAAGCTCAAGCCTGGCTCAACCACCGACCTTGATAAAATAATTTGTCTGAGCCTCAGATTTCCCCTATAAACTTTCTCCCCAATAATACAAAAAGTTTGGGTAAGAAATTTCTGATTCCTTCTAGCTCCAAACACCTATTAATGCATTTCAGGGTTTCTAATAGAAGACTGACAATTTGGTCTATTCTGATAACAATTCCCAAGTGTTTGCTCTTTGAAAAATTACTATTCAACCCCAATTAAAATAATTTTGGAGTTTGGGCCCATAGTGTTTCCTAATAACTCAGTCACATCTATAGACAATGAGTACTTCCAGTTATTCTAAGAAAGTATACTGGTGTTGACCTCCTGCTTGAAACATGGCTCAGTTATTATGTTCTTCTTCATGTCCTAACATAGTGTCACCATTAAATTTCTACATCTTACTCAAAGAGAGAGAGTGCTGGTAATGAGTTGTCCTGGGAGAAGTAAGAGCAGCCCAAGAATTAAATGACCATGAGCAAGGTGATCTCCAGTACTTTTGTTCTACAAGGTGGCTTAGTTTAAAACAAACAGAGTGAGCTCTTGTCTCTGTGATGTATGGGTTGGCTTCTTTCTATACTTGAGAACAGTCACCTGATCCTTAGGAGGTGGGGAGGCAGATAAAGCCATAAACTGACCAGATCAAAGGCTACTGTCAAATGAGCAGGATTGTCATTAAATGTTAAGGAATACATGCTTTGTTTGGTGCTATTTAAACTGCCTAGAAATGTGAGCTATGAGGCATAGAGGAAGTGGAAACGCCATGTGTGTTGCTTCTAATCACTGATTGCATTAGAAAAATCAGTGTGATATAGATGGCAGAGAGCTGAACTGGTATTAGAAGGCCTGAGTTCAAGTCCGGCTCTACCACTGAGGTTGACAGAACATCTTAATTTGTCTGGGTCTCAGTTTCAGTACCAATGTGGAAGTGGAATGAGAAGGAAACTATTTTCTGGAATACTCCTACTATGTGACAGGCATTTTATCATATTGGGTTGGCCAAAAAGTTTGTTCGGGTTTTTCCATAATATGAAAAACCCGAACAAACTTTTTGGCCAGCCCAATAATTTAATCCCCTCTGCAAACAATCATGAAGGCATTATTGACCCCATATTTACTTATAAGGAAATTAGGACTGTGAGGGATTTAATAACTTCTCCAAGTTATTACTCGTGAAGGTAAGGATGACTTTCTGACTGATGGCTCTTTCTGTAGCAGTATGCTACCTCTTAGGTTTAAGAAGAAAAATTTCTTTTAAAAAATGAAAATTTCCAATCTGGGAATAAAGGGAGAACCAGAAATTAAAAGGATAAATTTATACCTATGACCTTGAGGTCTTTTTGCCAATAGGGAAGTTTTCAGGGGAAGATGGAGAAGGAGTTAAATGAATACCAAAACTTTTAAAAATTAAACCAGAAAATGTATTTCCAGGATGATCTGTTTTCCTCCTTATAAAGTAGCAGATGTTTATTAAGAAAAACTTATGAGGAAATGAGCAAAAACAAAAGGCACTCCCATATTATCAATATTTTGATTTTTATCGTTCTGCTCCTTAAGTAAATTTTTCTAGCCCTCAGTATGTCTCTTACACTGTGAGATCTCATTTATTTGGACTGCATTAATTCAAATTGCTAATTAATTAGAGATAGGCTAGATTTTATTTGGCATGTAACAGTAATTGAATAAATATTTGTTGAATGAGTAAATGATTGAAGGAGTGCATTAATCATATAATTTGTGAAAAACAGAGGATTTGTAAGATTTTAGGTGAGAGTCAACATGTAAGTTGAGCATCCATTGGTTCAAGGCCTATCCCAAACCACAGAATACATAAAAATAGAATTAAAGATAAGGTTCCTAACTTCAAGGAACTTGAAGTTAAAAAACTACTAGGAAACAGAATATAAAACATGCTACAAAGAGGATTCAAAGAAACCATAATGGGGTAAAAAAAAAAAAAAAAGAAAAAAATTAATAAAACCTTATTTAAAATGCTTATACTGCTCAATACCAATGAAAAACGTAGGCATTTAGATATTAATTCAATGAAACATATTGTAATTAATCCTTTGATTTTACCACACAGATGACATCATGTTTATCTGTTTAAAGATAGTCTTCTGAGAATGAACAACTAGGGCAGACTTTCTACAGCCTCTTTGGGTCTCTCTGTATTAACACTCTCAGGCAAATTTGGTCACCCTGTTTTGACACTTACTTTCCTCAGCTGTTAAATCAAGTATCTGAAGGACATAGGATGTTTCAAGAACATTAGCTTTAGAGCTGGAAGCCTCCTCTCTCTCCAGTTCCAGCTTTGCTGCTCACTGCATTATGAGGATGCAGACACATAACTAAAATAGTCTACACTGGATCACTGGTTCCCAAGCTTCAGACATTTACGCATGAGATTCACAATTTTGCAAAATGTATATGTCACCCAAGCACCCACTCTGCACTCTCTATGAACCTGATTATCTCACAGCACTAGCTAATATCTGTGCGATCACTGGTTTGATGCTTTAGTCATATTTTCTAATAGAAGTTAAGATATACTGTATACACAATCATTAAATTGGATGTGTATATGTGATTACTAAAATCACTTTGCTTATTACCATATATTTACACGATCACACTTTAAATACAGAGGAATAGCTAAAACAGCGCCGCTTCAGTATCAAAAGTCTATGCCTAGATGATCATTAGAGATGAATACTTGAAAATTTCTGAGATTTCAGTATTTCTTTATACTTTAATAGTTCGTTGTTATTGATTTTAGTATCAAAAAAGAAAAAAATATCAGAAACCAGATAGTATCTACATATAATCTATTTACCATCTATCGGCTCTCTATATATCAATCTACTTCTGAATCCAATGTCTCTTCTGCCTCTGGCTATTTTCTTAGAACTCAAGGCATATCTTGCCTCTCTCCTGCTTAAAAATGTTAATAATGTCTCAGAATATGCAGAACTCTACATGAACATGTTAGCAGTCTTCAAGGCCTTTCAAAGTTTGGTCTTTTGAACATAAACCAATTTTTCACCCTCATATTTGTTAAATCCCTTAAGGGAAAGGTTAACTCAGGGTTCCTCAAATATCCCGTCCTGCTGGCCTTTGCCTTTGCTCATGACATTCTCGGCCTGCTTCACCATGTGAAATCCCATTTATCCTTCAAGGAGTGACATTGTGGGCTGGTGGGTGAATCTGTGTTAAGCTCTCTATTGTTTATGTGCTTTTGCTCATTGTTTCTTTTTTATTTTCATACAGTTTTTTTTTTTTTTTTTCCGGACGCTCAGGCTCAGCGGCCATGGCTCACGGGCCCAGCCGCTCCGCGGCATGTGGGATCTTCCCAGACCGGGGCACGAACCCTTGTCCCCTGCATCGGCAGGCGGACTCTCAACCACTATGCCACCAGGGAAGCCCCTTCATGCAGTTTTTATTCAGGCAAATAACTTGTGATTCAAAGGTTATTATTTAATATACAGGGAATGGTTGAGATGTTGAAAAATTAGTTTGTCTCTTGGTTCTATCACTTTATAGCATTGTAGCCTTCAACATGTCATGTATCCTCTCAGAAATATACCTTCCTAATTTATAATATGAGGAAAGTATTAAATTAGGTTTTACTTCTTCTATCAGGTCTTCCCTCACCCCCCAGGATAGAAGTACTTGACTATGATGTGGTCTCACAGCAACTGAAGTGAACTCTGTACACTCTAGTGATACCTGCTTTCTTGCTTGTTTCACTTACTAGATTGTAAGTTCCTTGAAGGCAAAGAAATATATC
The DNA here is from genome assembly GCF_026419965.1 of Kogia breviceps. NCBI lineage: Eukaryota > Metazoa > Chordata > Mammalia > Artiodactyla > Physeteridae > Kogia > Kogia breviceps. The sequence continues at coordinate 66,822,328 of NC_081326.1, forward strand.
ATGTTTGTCATTGTTCCACTGGTGACTAGCTGTGTATATAGTCCTTAAAAATATGTGTAGCTTGAATGAGTGGATGAATGAATGAATCAGATTGTCTATTAAAAAGAGCTAAGATGATAAAATGAGACAATGTATGTATAGACTGCTGTTAAAGGCATCTACTAGGTACTAGTTAAGAAAGCATTTTTGAAATACAAAATTGTGGTAACTGTGAGATGGGGTAGTGGAAAGAAATAGAAACCAAGAATGAAAGCCTTCCCCAAAAGTTAACATTGAATTATTAGTTTTTTATTAAATTATAATAACCTCAAGTCCCAATGACTCATGGGGAGAATCATATAGTATAAAAAGTTGCATTTGAAAAAAGAAAGCAGTCTTTAAGTAGTCTTCAGCATGAAGGAAAATGGTATATCTAATTAGTAGATCTGGAACCACTCACTTAGTGCCAAACCATGAGTAGAAAGGATAACAGAGCATAGTCTGACTGAAGTAGCATCTTCTTTCTGGGGGAAAAAAAATGGCTTATTGGTCTCTACTTTGCTCTCTATTCTCTATACATATGCATCAGTAGACAGATACACATTCACTTATCCATTATCATTTACTGAGCCTGACTGACAGTAAAATTAAGAAAACAGCAGTATCTGTGTATGTGTGTGCCTCTGTGTGTGCGTGTGTGTGTGTGTGTGTGCGTTTTGCTCAGCACAAGTTTATCTTTTCTGTATTCAGAAAATATTCTAATTTTCTTCTGGGGGTCACTGCAGTCCCTCTCCTATCTCAGTGGTTCTGGAGGGAATCCATATTTTGCTGAAAATTGGACCATGTAAATTAAGTTTAAGCCAATCGGTATATACTTCTTTCTTCTAGCTTCATAGATTGAAAGCACAACCCAATTAAAGTCAGTGTTAAGAAGTTGTGTTTTGTTTTTTTTTTTTCCTGAGAATCCTGGATGTGAGCCTGGAAGTTACTGCAATTCATTTTATATCTATCAGGAGAGAGATCTGAAAAATGTATATTATAGAGGGGAAGGGAAGACGAGAATTGGAGAGAAGAAAGTTTGGAATCTGATTTTGATTACACTGTAAGAAAATTTATAACCAGCTATACCTGAAGCCATTTTACCTGTGTAGAATTTTCAGTTAAATATATGTGTTTTTAAAGGCAATTTGAGACACATTTTAATTTCTTACAACCAAAAGATACAAAGAAGACTATGAGGATAGTCTTTATCTTAAAGAGCTTACAGATTAGAAGGGAATCCGATTTGTAAACATAATTGCAACTCATGAGGGTGTCATGTTAGAGAAATGTCTAAAATACATTTTTGGAAAAGAAGACACCTACATACATGTGACTTAGGGAGAGTCAAGGAAGATGACAAGAGAGAAGAAATGTTCAGCCTGTCTTTGGAAGAACGGGTGGGCTGTTGAGTCAAGTAAGAGGGAAGAAATCATTTCAAACAGAGGGACAAGTGCGCATGAAGATGTAAAGGGGCCATGTGTACTTCAGAATGGCTGGATGGTGAACCGGCTTTGAAGTGGAGGTTGAAGAACTAGTTGGTGCCGGATCTTGAAAGCCTTGAGTGGCATGGTCAGTTGCCTATAGACATTCTGAATGTGAGGAGGAACTCTTGAAGAATTTTGAAGACTGGAGTGACCAGATTGCCTCTGCTCTTCATAAAGTTCACTTTGAGAAAGATGGATTTGGAGACAGCGAGGAGAATTAGAACACCTTTGCATTAACCTAAAGAGAGACAGGACTTCCCTGGTGGCGCAGTGGTTAAGAATCCACCTACCAATTCAGGGGATATGGGTTCGAGCCCTGGTCTGGGAAGATTCCACATGCTGCAGAGCAGCTAAGCCCGTGCACCACAACTACTGAGCCTGCGCTCTGGAGCCTGCATGCCACAACTACTGAAGCCGACGCGCCACAACTACTGAAGCCCGCTTGCTCTAGAGCCCGTGCTTGGCAACGAGAGAAGCCACCGCAATGAGAAGCCTGCGCACCGCCACGAAGAGTAGCCCCCGCTCGCCGCAACTAGAGAAAGCCCGTGTGCAGCAACGAAGACCCAATGCAGCCAAAAACTAAATAAATAAATTTAAGAAAAGATTTTTTTAAAAAAGAAGAGACAATGTAAGTTTACAGTAAGATTATAGTAGTGAAAGTAGGAGGAAACTCTAAGGATCATGGGCATTTCATGAATTTTAACTTCCTATTCTAATGTCATTCATCTATTTTGTATTTGCAAAATACTCTTAGGATGTAGTAATGTGTATGGCTAAGATTTGGAGCCAGAATGTAGGTTGGTATGAAGTCTGTCACATAGTAGCTGAGTGGTCTTTGGCAGTTACTTCAACTTTCTGTACCACTGTTCCTCATCTGAAAACTGGGCATGATCTTGATGTCCACATCATGGTGTTGCCATGCTAAATAAATACATACAAGTGAAGGGTTTAGAACAATGCCTAGCACATGGAAAGCATTCAACAAATGTAAGACAAGATTATTTTACTCTGCCTTCACTATTACTGTATCCATTTATTAATACATCAGGTAGGTATCATTCATCATTACCACTCTTTGATTTTTACAGATGGAGAAACTGAGGCTCAGAGAAGTCATGTGATCAGCCACATACACAAATGTACTTAGTAGCAGAGCTAGGATGTGAATCAGCCATTTGTTTGCCTCTAAAGCTGGTATTTCAACCTTTGATATATTATCTTCCCTCTGTCTTCAGTAATAATTTCCCTGTGACTCCAGAAGAATTTCCTGTACTTCACTTAGAATGACTGCATCCTTCATAAAGCCACTCTCTGGCAGCCCAGATTTTTCTCATCATTTTGCCATGCTTCTGTTGGAGACCTAGAATGGGGTGCTTAATAGCTAAAATTCTGAGTCAGATTTTCCATTTTTCTATAAGCAGGTGGTTACAAAGACTTTTCACTAAGAACCAGAGGTATTAAAAGTTGCCCAAGTGCTGGGGATTTATGATTAAAGGTTGTATCTTGGTAGAGCTGGTGGTTTGATTGTTGCTTTTTTTGTTGATGGTGATGAGGCTTTGGTTATTAATCGATTTTTAATTGCTCCTTTCTCTACTTGACCAAATTATAAAGTAAAAACTGGTGCTGGGAGCTGGGGTTAGGGAGGTAGTTAAGGCAAAATCAGAAGGACCAAACCAAATTGGTGAGTTTGTACTTTGTCCTACTTATTCTGGAATGTTACCTGAAGTTCAAGGCACTATTGAGGACAGCAATTCCGAGAAGGGAATGGTGGTGAAGGCTCTGGGCTACTGGAGGGCACATATATTCCCATCAGAGTTTCAGTTCATTCATATCAAATCATAAAAGGTTAAGGCTTATATCTTCCCACATGCCCTCATATAGAACTTTGGCCAATTTAGGTCCCTAATAAATACTTGTTGAATAAAGTAATAAAGAATAAGCAAAGAAAGTGGTTACAAAGTTTCTGTTTGAGGTGATAAAAGAGTTTTAGAAAGAGATACTGATGATGGTTACACACAAGTGTGAAGGAAATTGATGACACCGAACTGTACACTTGAAAATGTTAAAATGGCAACATATACACACACACACACACACACACATATACAGTTATTTTTGCAACAGTAAAAGAATAAGCGCAGAGCAAGCAAATGGATGACTGAATACATGCAAGGATAAGTGGGTTGGGGGAACAGATGAACACAATCACAGATGAACAAGCGGACAAATGACTGAATTTCCCATGTGTTTTCAAGGATTAAGTAGTTTCCATAGAATGCCAAGTGCAAGTACTGGTCTCACACAGCATGGGACTCTGGCATGCTAAAAGGAAAAGAATAAACTACATTGTTTTATTTAGAGGAACAGCTGTTGATCATGAGCTGTAAATTTTTTCCTAATGTAATGGCCATTGAGAGGAAGCCCTAATACGTCACAGAACTGAGTGAGGCCAAAAATGGCTGTAACCCTCTTAGGGCCTCATGTGGCCTGTGTGCCAAAACAAAGCTGCTGAAGCATTCAGGGGAACAGCCAGGCCACTCGCTTACTGGAAACTGCGGTAGGCTAGACCATAGGGACTAAAAAAAGAGAAACCTCCTTAAATAACCTTTTATCTTAAGAAAAAGGTTTTGTCCAATAAAGACACAAAAGGCAAGGCCATAAACTGAAAAGATTATAAAAAATTACAACTTGCTCTCATAATGAAAAAGAGTCAATTTAGATTCATGCTGTGTTCTCAATTCACTGTCTTGAGATTACACAAAACAATAAGCTCTTGGGGAGAAGGTTTGTTATTTTACATTTGCCATAAATACTCAGGTCTCCACCAACAGCTGAAGGGTGCTCAGGCTTCCATGGAAGACTTTTGGGAGGAAACGGTTAGTGATTCTCTGTGGCACTGTATGACCCTTGCACCCTGGATGGGGATCTAATCTGCAACATTTTCATTAGAGACTTTGCCTTAATTATTGAGAGAGGCAGTAGATTTAGTGGAATGAACGTGGAATTGGCAGTTATATGAATTCAGCTGAAGGCTAGGGCAGTTTTGTGTTGTCAGATGTCTAAGGTTTTGAAGCCTCAGTTTGTTTCTAATATCATTTTTTAAAAATAAATTTATTTTATTTATTTAGGACTTTGTTGGGTCTTCGTTTCTGTGCGAGGGCTTTCTCCAGTTGCGGCGAGTGGGGGCCACTCTTCATCGCGGTGCGCGGGCCTCTCACTGTCGCGGCCTCTCTCGTTGCGGAGCACAGGCTCCAGACGCGCAGGCTCTGTAGTTGTGGCACACGGGCCTAGTTGCTCCACGGCATGTGGGATCTTCCCAAACCAGGGCTCGAACCTGTGTCCCCTGCATTGGCAGGCGGATTCTCAACCACTGCGCCACCAGGGAAGCGCTTTTAACATCTTTATTGGAGTATAATTGCTTTACAATGGTGTGTTGGTTTCTGCTTTATAACAAAGTGAATCAGCTAAGCCTCAGTTTTGATTGAAAACACAATCCCTACCTTTTAGAGAGAGTGTGCAGTAACCACTGAATATAATTCGTAGTGCATAGTAGACATAATAAATATCCTTTTGTGTTAATTTAAGAATAACATTGGTCTAGAATTTAAAAAACTAAGTTTTAGTGATGATTTTTTCATTGATTTCCATGAGACACTGAGAAGTTCACATCTCTCTAGGCCTTCCTCTTCATTTACATGAATGGATGGGACCTGATGAGTTTTAGCATCCTCTTTAGCTCTGACATTTTGAAAAATCTAGAGAACGAACTTGTGGATACCGGGGGCAAGGGTGGGGGGAGGGATAGATTGGGAATTTGGGATTGACATGTACACGCTGCTATATTTAAAATAGATAACCCACAGGGACCTGCTGTATAGTGCAAGGAATGCTGCTCAATATTCTGAAATAACCTAAATGGGAAAAGAATTTGAAAAAGAATAGATACATGTATAACTGAATCACTTTGCTGTACACCTGAAACTAACACAACATTGTTAATCAACTATGCTCTAATATAAAATTAAAAGTTTAAAAATTTTAAAAATAAAAAAATCCATCTTTAGTCAAAGTCAAGGATTCAGAGTGGCCTTTCAGTTTCCTGGATTTGGTGGCTGACTGGGGTCTTACTGCATCAAGAAGGAAGAGGACCTTAATACTTGTACATGGAGGCCAAAATCTCCTCAATATACACCAAAATCCTATTCCGGGGGAAGTAAATTTCTTCTGTATATTCTGTCCTTTAATCCAATCTACAAGGAATTTAAGGTTGACTGGAATGATGTCCTTCCTGGATGCCACTCATAGGACTCTTCCATTGGAATGGTGACTCTTACCATCAGGCCGGGGGTGGGAATCATCAGTAATCAAAGAGAGAAGCCATGACATCCCACAGACCCTGAGTGTGTGGAGAAAATAGTGAGGCAACCACCTCTTCATCCCCATAGCCTGACAAATATGAGTCGTCTTGACTCCGTCTCTTTTATTCCAATTTACTTAATTCGGTCATTCCACAAATCCTGTTGGATTTAACTTCTTGAAGTCATTGGAATCTATCCCATTCTCTCATATCCCTATTACCTAAATCCAAATCTTGGACTACTTCAGCAGGTTCTAACTGGACTTGCAGCCTCTAATTTTAATCCTCTGTGAGCCATTTTACAACCTGTTGCCCTCCAGTACAACCTTCAGTGGTCCCCATTACCCTTAAGGCATAGTTCAAACTCCTTTACTGAAGGTGGTCATGAGGTTCCATACTTGCAGGCCTTGCCTTCCTCTTGTGCCACGTCCCCAGCGTTCATCCCTTCCCATACTTAGCTCCACCCATCCCAAACGACTGTCTGGTCCTCCAGCCTGCCATAATCTGACTTAATTCCTGGTCTTCACATATCTGCTCTCCCCTGTTTGGAATACGGTTCCTCCTCCTCTGTTTCTCCTCCTCAGCTTCCAATTTTGGCCACAATAATTCCCTCTGATTTTTCTGATCTCAGTTGAGGTGTTGCAACTGCCAAGAACTCATTTCTTTCCCCACGTCCTCCCCATCTCCTCCTCCAGGCTCGATTACAAGATCCTAATGTCCTTATATCACCTCCATAGTCAGTGCCCTTTTCATTGTACTTCATCGTCATTGTTTAATCACCTGTCTCTATTTCCTAAATTGTAAACCCAGTGAAAGTAGGGATTCTGATGGTCTTATTCAGTGTGGAGTTCCCTAGGCATAGAACACAATAAATAAAGCATAAAAGGATCCAAATAAAGTATATTTGCATGCATAAATGAATAATCAATAGGACTGAGCCTTGTATATAGTGCTTACTATTTCTTTGACCTTGGGAAAATCACTGAAACCTGTGGACCCTTACTATTCTCAACAGAAAAATGAATACGAATTCTCTGGCTCCTTTGATCCTTGATTAAGAGGATTTTGTGAGAACAGGTATGAGAAATATGAAAAGCAACATGTGATACAGACAAGCAGGGATTGATTGTTATTTATTATTTGCTTTCTTCTAGGAGACATATCAGCTTTTGTATCAGGAGAAATAGGGGGGTAGATCCTCTAAATTCTTTGCCGCCTAGTTCGAGGGAAATGGCTAGCTTGCTGACTGCTAATAAAGCAATTTCCCTGAATTTGACTTTGACTTCTGTCAGTCCTGTTAGATTGTACCTTCTGAGAAGAGCCATTTATTTTTGAAAACGAGTCGTGCTCTGTGTTCTGTTACTACTTAACTCAGCAGTACCACCTGCTCTGCCTTTATGCCCAGTTTGAGTCAGGAGGAAAAGGATTCTTTCTGTTTGTTCATCCTGAAGAAGACAGGATCCAAGACAAGTCAAGAAGTTGGAGGATACCTGTGGACAGTTGATTGAGTGATATTTGTCCCAGGTCCCATTTTGACAAGTCAGTATAAGGTTAAGAGTTGGCCTGGAGCCAAGAATGAGTCAAGCTTTCAGACTCTGAACTCTGTGCTGCCCTGATTGGCGTGACATATGCCATCCTAGTGAAACAGGCTGAGGAAATGACGACTTTGGCTGTTCGGTGGATCCTCCAGATTCCAGAGAAAAAGCAACATGCCTCATGTCACAACTGTTACAACTGTTGGGACTGGGTAGATATGTCAGGTTTGGCACATCTGTCCCTGGGTATTGATGTGTTGATCACAAATATACGTCTGTAATCTTTAGGGTGTTTGTGTGTGTGTTTGAGAGAGAGAGAGAGGGAGACTTTGAGTTTGTCCAGGCTGTGTGTACCAAGTTCATGTGTGTGTACAGTGGATGATGCAGAAGGAAAGGAGTAGAGAGTGAGAGAGAATACACGCATGAACATATAAACCAACAAGGCAGGGTGCTCTCCAAATAGTCCTAAACCAGACTCTGGTTAAAGCACTATTCTTTAGTTGCCAAAAATGGATTTATTTCTTGGAAACTAGCAGTGCAATAAAAGCCGACCCTCAATTTCCTATAATAACAACAAGCTTCAAGTTTGGCATCCATATCACCAGGGACAAATTGTGCCAGGCAACCAAAGGAGTCAGAACCAGCACCCACAAGCGGCTGTTCTCAATTCAGCAAAAGATGTTCTTCTAAAGTGACTGAGGTCTCAGCTCCCGGCTTCCATCCTGCCCACCCACTGAGCTGCCTTTCATTCTCCTACTAGCTCCTTCCACGCTCCCTCTCTCTTTCCCCTGGGGCCAGGGAGCAGGTGACTGGTCCCTACAGAATCCCAGGGACATCAACTCCTCTACCGGGTCAATTTTCGTGCTTACTGAGGATATGCCTTAAGCTGAAAATGAGCCACACCTTTCTGGTATGGACTGAGGCTACCTGATCATGCCAACATTACTAATGATTAAGATAGTGGGAGAATGGAGTGGGAGACATCTGAATGGTACAGATCTCCTCCTGTCTTCGGGATAACTTAAGCTTCCTCCAGGAGAGAAGTGTTTTATGATCAATTTAGAAACTGTTTCTTTTCCCCCTAAAGAAACTAAAGTTTGGGACTTCTCTGGTGGCACAGTTGTTAAGAATCCGCCTGCCAGTGCAAGGGACATGGGTTCGAGCCCTGGTCCAGGAAGACCCACATGCTGCGGAGCAGCTAAGCCCATGTACCACAACTACTGAGGCTGCGCTCTAGAGCCCGCGAGCCACAACTACTGAAGCCTGCGCACCTAGAGCCTGTGCTCCACAACAGGAGAGGCACTGCAATGAGAAGCCTGTACACCTCAACGAAGAGTAGTCCCTGCTCGCTGCAACTAGAGAAAGCCCGCACACAGCAACAAAGACCCAACAGAGCCAAAAGTACATAAATGAATTAATTAATTTTTTTAAAAAGAAGCATCACTCGCGGCCAGTACCAAGTGAGGGAAGCGTGGGGGTGAGACTCTAGGTCCATCCACCTCACTACAAATAACTCAATTTCATTTTTTTATGGCTGAGTAATATTCTATTGTATATATGTGCCACATCTTCTTTATCCCTTCATATGTTGATGGACACTTTGGTTGCTTCCATGTCCTGGCTATTGTAAATAGTGCTGCAGTGAACATTGTGGTACATGACTCTTTTTGAATTATGGTTTTCTCCGGGTATATGCCCAGTAGTGGGATTGCTGGGTCGTATGGTAGTTCTATTTTTAGTTTTTAAGGGAACCTCCATACTGTTCTCCATAGTGGCTGTATCAATTTACATTCCCACCAGCAGTGCAGGAGGGTTCCCTTTTCACCACACCCTCTCCAGCATTTATTGTTTCTAGAGTTTTTGATGATGGCCATACTGACCGGTGTGAAGTGATACCTCACTGTACTTTTGATTTGCGTTTCCCTAATGATTAGTGATGTTGAGCATCCTTTCATGTGTTTGTTGGCAATCTGTGTATCTTCTTCGGAGAAATGTCTATTTAGGTCTTCTGCCCATTTTTGGATTGGGTTGTTTGCTTTTTGATATTGAGCTGCATAAGCTGCTTGTAAATTTTGGAGATTAATCCTTTGTCAGTTGCTTCATTTGCAAATATTTTCTCCCATTCTGAGTCTTGTCTTTTGGTCTTGTTTATGGTTTCCTTTGCTGTGCAAAAGCTTTTAAGTTTCATTAAGTCCCATTTGTTTACTTTTGTTTTTAATTCCATTTCTCTAGGAGGTGGGTCAAAAAGGATCTTGCTGTGAATTATTTCAGAGTGTTCGACCTGTGTTTTCCTCTGAGAGTTTTCTAGTGTCTGGCCTTACATTTAGGTCTTTAATCCATTTTGAGTTTATTTTTGTGTATGGTGTTAAGGAATGTTGTAATTTCATTCCTTTACATGTAGCTGTCCAGTTTTCCCAGGACCGCTTATTGAAGAGGCTGTCTTTTCTCCACTTTATATTTTTGCCTCCTTTATCAAAAATAAGGTGACCATAGGTGCGTGGGTTTATCTCTGGGCTTCCTATCCTGTTCCATTGATCTCTATTTCTGTTTTTGTGCCAGTACTGTACTGTCTTGATGACTGTATCTTTGTAGTATAGTCTGAAGTCCGGGAGACTAATTCCTGCAGCTCCATTTTTCTTTCTCAAGATTGCTTTGGCGATTCGGGGTCTTTTGTGTTTCCATACAAATTGTGAAATTTTTTATTCTAGTTCTGTGAAAATGCCTTTGGTAGTTTCATAGGGATTGCACTGAATCTGTAGATTGCTTTGAGTAGTATAGTCACTTTCACAATGTTGATTCTTCCAGTCCAAGAACATGGTATGTCTCTCCATCTGTTTGTATCATTTTTAATTTCTTTCATTAGTGTCTTATAGTTTTCTGCATACAGGTCTTTTGTCTCCTTAGGTAGGTTTATTCCTAGGTATTTTATTCTTTTTGTTGCAGTGGTAAATGGGAGTGTTTCCTTAATTTCCTTTTCAGATTTTTCATCACTAGTGTATAGGAATGCAAGAGATTTCTGTGCATTAATTTTGTATCCTGCTACTTTACCAAATTCATTGATTAGCTCTAGTAGTTTTCTTGTAGCATCTTTAGGATTCTGTATGTATAGTATCATGTCATCTGAAACAGTTACAGTTTTACATCTTCTTTTCTGATTTGGATTCCTTTTATTTCTTTTTCTTCTCTGACTGCTGTGGCTAAAACTTCCAAAACTATGTTGAATAACAGTGGTGAGAGTGGGCAACCCTGTCTTGTTCCTGATCTTAGTGGAAATAGTTTCAGTTTTTCACCATGGAGAAAGATGTTGACTGTGCGTTTGTCATATATGACCATAATTATGTTGAGGTAAGTTCCCTCTATGCCTACTTTCTGGAGGGTTTTTATCATAGATGGGTGTTGAATTTTGTCAAAAGCTTTTTTTGTACATCTGTTGAGATGATCATATGATGTTTCTCCTTCAGTTTGTTAATATCATTTATCACACTGATTGATTTGCATATATTAAATAATCTGCATTCTTGGGATAAACCACACTAGAGCATGGTGTATGATCCTCTTAATGTAGTATTAGATTCTGTTTGCTAGTATTTTGTTGAGGACTTCTGCATCTATGTTCATCAGTGGTATTGGCCTGTAGCTTTCTTTTTTGGTGACATCTTTGCCTGGTTTTGGTATCAGGGTGATGGTAGCCTCATAGAATGAGTTTGGGAGTGTTCCTCCCTCTGCTGTATTTTGGAAGAGTTTGAGAGAATAGGTGTTAGCTCTTCTCTAAATGTTTGTTAGAGTTTGCCTGTGAAGCCATCTGGTCCTGGGCTTTTGTTGCTTGCAAGATTTTTAATCACAGTTTCAATTTTGGTGCTTGTGATTGGTCTGTTTATATTTTCTGTTTCTTCCTGGTTCAGTCTTAGAGGGTTGTGCTTTTCTAAGAATTTGTCCATTTCTTCCATGTTGTCCATTTTATTGGCATATAGTTGCTTATAGTCATCTCTCATGATCCTTTGTATTTCTGCAGTGTCAGTTGTTACTTCTCCATTTTCATTTCTAATTCTTTTCATTTGAGTCTTCTCTCTTTTTTTCTTGAGGAGTCTGGCTACTGGTTTATCAATTTTGTTTATCATCTCATAGAACCTGCTGTTAGTCTTATTGATCTTTGCTATCGTTTCCTTCATTTTTTTTCATTTATTTCTGATCTGATCTTTTTTATTTCTTCCCTTCTGCTAACTTTGGGTTTTTTTGGTTCTTCTTTTTCTAGTTTATTTAGGTGTAAGGTTAGGTTGTTTATTTGAGATTTTTCTTGTTTCTTGAGGTAGGATTGTATTGCTATAAACTTCCCTCTTAGAACTGCTTTTGCTGCATCCCAGAAGTTTTGGGTCGTCGTGTTTTAATTGTCATTTGTTTCTCGGTATTTTTTAATTTCCTCTTTGATTTCTTCAGTGATCTCTTGCTTATTTAGTAGTGTATTGTTTAGCCTCCATGTGTTTGTAGTTTTCACAGATTTTTTCCTGTAATTGATATCTGGTCTCATAGTGATGTGGTTAGAAACGATGCTTGATATGATTTCAATTTTCTTAAATTTACCAAAGCTTGATTTGTGACCCAATATATGATCTATCCTGGAGAATGTTCCATGAGCACTTGATAAGAAAGTGTACTCTGTTGTTTTTGGATGGAATGTCCTATAAATATGAATTAAGTCCATCTTGTTTAATGTATCATTTAAAGCTTGTGTTTCCTTATTTATTTTCATTTTGGATCATCTGTCCATTGGTGAAAGTGGGGTGTTAAAGTCCTCTACTATTATTGTGTTACTGTCAATTTCCCCTTTTATGGCTGTTAGCATTTGCCTTATGTATTGAGGTTCTCCTCTGTTGGGTGCATAAATATTTACAATTGTTATATCTTCTTCTTGGATTGATCCCTTGATCATTATGTAGTGTCCTTCCTTGTCTCTTGTAATAGTCTTTTTTTTAAAGTCTATTTTGTCTGATATGAGAATTGCTACTCCAGCTATCTTTTGATTTCCATTTGCATGGAATATCATTTTCCATCCCCTCACTTCCAGTCTGTATGTGTCCCTAGTTCTGAAGTGGGACTCTTGTAGACAGCCTATATATGGGTCTTGTTATGTATCCATTCAGCCAGTGTATGTCTTTTGGTTGGAGCATTTCATCCATTTAATTTAAGGTAGTTATTGATATGTATGTTCCTATTACCATTTTATTGATTGTTGTGGGTTTATTATTGTAGGTCTTTTCCTTCTCTTGTGTTTCCTGCCTAGAGAAGTTCCCATAGCATTTGTTGTAAAGCTGGTTTGGTGGTGCTGAATTCTCTTAGCTTTTGCTTATCTGTAAAGGTTTTAATTTCTCCCTCTAATCTGAATGAGATCCTTGCTGGATAGAGTAATCTTGGTTGTAGGCTTTTCCCTTTCACCAATTTAAATTTGTCCAGCCACACCCTTCTGGCTCACACAATTTCTGCGAAAAATCAGCTGTTAATATTATGGGGATTCCCTTATGTGTTAATTGTTGCTTTTCCCTTGCTGTGTTTAATATTTTCTATTTGTATTTAATTTTTGATAGTTTGATTAATATGTGTCTTGGTGTGTTTCTCTTTGAATTTATCCTGTATAGCACTCTCTGCACTTCCTGGATTCAATTGCATATTTCCTTTCCCATATTAGGGAAGTTTTCAACTATAATCTCTTCAAATATTTTCTCAGTCCCTTTCTTTTTCTCTTCTTCTTCTGTGACACATATAATTCGAATCTTGGTGCATTTAATGTTGTCCTAGAGGTCTCTGAGACTGTCCTCAATTCTTTTCACTCTTTTTTCTTTATTCTGCTCTACAGTAGTTATTTCCACTATTTTATCTTCCAGGTTACTTATCTGTTCTTCTGCCTCAGTTATTCTGCTATTGCTTCCTTCTAGAGAATCTTTAATTTCATTTTTTTTTTGCTGTTCATCATTGTTCGTTTGCTCTTTAGTTCTTCTATGTCCTTGTTAAGTGTTTCTTTTATTTTCTCCATTCCATTTTCAAGATTTTGGATCATCTGTACTATCATTACTCTGAATTCTTTTTTTGAGCAGACTGCCTATTTCCTCTTCATTTGTTTGGCCTAGTGGGTTTTTACCTTGCTCCTTCGTCTGCTGCATATTTCTGTGCCATCTCATTTTGCTTAACTTACTGTGTTTCGGGTCTCCTTTTCACAGGCTGCACGTCTGTAGTTCCCGTTTTTGGTGTCTGCCCCCAGTGGCTAAGGTTGGTTTAGTGGGTTGTGTAGGCTTCCTGCTGGAGGGGACTAGTGCCTGTGTTTTGGTGAATGATGCTGGATCTTGTCTTTCTGGTGGGCAGGACCGTGTCCAGTGGTGTGTCTTGGGGTGTCTGTGACCTTATTATGATTTTGCACAGCCTCTCTGGTAATGGGTGGGGTTGTGTTCCTGTCTTGCTAGTTGTGTGGCATAGGGTGTCCAGCACAGTAGCTTGCTGGTCGTTGAGTGTAGCTGGGTTCTAGCATTGAGATGGAGATCTCTGGGAGAGCTTTAGCCGTTTGATATCATGTGGAGCCAGAGGTCTCTGGTGGACCAATGTCCTGAACTCATCTCTCCCACCTCAGAGGCTCCGGCCTGACAGCCGGCCGGAGCACCAAGACCCTGTCAGCCACAGGCTCAAAGAAAGGGGAGTAAAGGAGAAAGAAAGAAAAAATAAAATAAAATAATATTTATTAAAATAAAAAAATTATTAAAAATAAGAAAATTTAAAAGTAATAAAAAAAAGAAAGAAGAGAGCAACCAAACCAAAAAACAAATCAACCAGTGATGCGAAGTGCTAAAATGTATACTTAAAAAAAAAATACAAGAGAAAAAAAAAAATGGACTGACAGAACCCTAGGACAAATGGTAAAAAGAAAGCTGTGCAGACAAAATCACGCAAAGAAGCATACACATACACTCAAAAAAAGAGAAGAAGGAAAAAAAAAATATATATATATATATAAAGAGGAGAGCAACCACATCAATAAACAAATCTACCAATGATAATAAACTCTAAATACTAAACTAAGATAAACATAAAACCAGAAACAAATTAGATACAGAAAGCAAAACCCAATTCTACAGTTTCTCCCAAAGTCCACCACCTCAATTTTGGGATGATTCATTATCTATTCAGGTATTCCAGAGATTCAAGGTACATCAGGTTGATTGTGGAGATTTAATCCGCTGTTCCTGAGGCTTTTGGGAAGTCTGAGGTCTTCTGCCAGCATTCAGTAGGTGTTCTGTAGGAGTTGTTCCACATGGAGATGTGTTTCTGATGTATTTGTGGGGAGTAAGGTGATCTGCATGTCTTACTCCTCTGCCATCTTGAATGTCTTGTTTAATTTTTCATACATAAGTCATGGCTCTTATAATAGCCATTATGCCCCTTGAGGCAAGGATGATGTGCTACACTTCCATAATTCCTCTATGCACTTAAGGTACAGTAGGAATTGCACTGAACTTGGACCTAGGAGTTCTGGTCCTCATCCCACCACTTATTGTCCTTTAGACCCCAACGTGCTCTGAGTTGTATTTGTTCTCTGGTCAGGTAGATTGGCAAAGGAATGGGGAAAAGCATGTGCTTCAGGGAAGCAGAGGAGCCTCAGTCTTCCTCCAAACTCCAGAACTCCACACTCAGAGGCCCTCCTTTTCACGTGTTCCCTCTCGCCTTCCTCCCTTCCTTCCGTTTGAAGTCCCAAACCACTACCCGCAACATCCTTTGTCTTTAGCTGAAGATGGTATTTAAGGTGAGGGTTTTGGCCATTTTAATGAGTTACTCAGTTTTCCTATGTCTCTCCCATGTATACATGTTCTTAAACTTAAGTGGGATTTTCTACTGTTAATCTTTCTCATGTCAATTTAGTTCTTAGAGCAGCCAGAAAAACTTCAAAGTGTAGAGGAAATTTCTTTCTTCTCAACAAGGACATGAACCAAAATTTTCCTAATGGTTGAAGAACTAAGTATCAGTGGGGGAAATGGGAAAACAATGGAATCATCATCATTGATCTAATAGCCCCAAATCAACTCCTTTTTCCTGCTGTTCTTACAGTTCACTTGCTCCTCATCTCTGCTCCAGCCTCACACTCAATCATGCCTAAGAAAGAGGATCAAACTGGGCTGTTGGTCACCATCCAGGGAAGAGTATCCTTGTTCGGTAGAGCTTTCCTTCTAGGTTTCCACAGGGGACATTTGCCAGTCTAGACTCTTGACTTAAACCCTATTCTCCAGTTTAGTCTGTGGTGGTCAGGATTCCTATTTAGTTCCTACTGAACAAATCACTTGTTTCCTAGAGAACAAATCATGGTGACTTATAGTTAAAGAACCTCCTCCTATAGTTGATCTGTTTGTTTATTTGTTAATTTGTTTTCTGCAGAGGTTCTTGAAGGTTTATCACACAGCCTTCCAAAGTTCATCTGCAAATGAGGAAATGTAGGCTCATGAATTTAAACGACTTATACGAGATCACAAAGCTTGTCAGTTGCATTAGTCAAATTTGAATAGGTTTCATGTTTTCCTAGTTCTGTGTTTACCATCATGCTTTATCCTTTCTTTGATTTTGCAGTGGTTGTTTATGGAAACATTTATATCCCTTTGTTTCTGATTCTTGATTCAATAAGGACTGCAAACAGTCCTTACCAATCATGAGTTTACAGGACACAGAAATGCTGACAAAGAGAAAATGGGAAAAGTACAAAATAATCATGGATTGGAGGGTGTCTTAAGGAAATAAATTTATGGACTATTTGGAAAAAGTATCTGTTGGAGCCTAGAAGTGACCTATCTGCCTGGCAGTAAAAGGAAAGAGAGACATCCAGAAGCACATCTAAAAGACAGTAGGAAAGGATAGTTATTGCAAAGGTGAAAGTTAGTAATGATATAGGCTCATGGCTCAGGGGACAAAAACTATAATACAAGTCTTCTTGTCCTATAATATCAGTATCATAGTTGTCTGGATAATCAAAAAGTTAGTAAAAATAAGGAAATCATAAAACATGTGTATCTTAAACTTTTCATTTTAAAGGAAGCTTACTAACATATATTTATTGGTTAATAATTTTATTATTAACCAAGTATTTCTCATTCAGCTCAAATCTATTAAGAGTGTTATGTTGCTTTTCTTCTAGAAATAGTATGCATAATCTTTTATTTTGTTTTATTTAAAATGAAGGTCAAGCTTGATTCTTGAAACAAGTTGGATACAAGCCTTTTCTAGATCTTACATTGTGGTTTCTTGGTCTTTTACAATTATTTTACACATACTTGATTAGATTACATAATTCAATTGCTTTTTAAAAGGAATTTGTACTTATTCAGTTTTTCCAAAGCATTCTACCTAGTTTTCTTAGCAACATAACATAAATGATTCTCTTTCCATATTCATATTTTATCCATTTATATAATATTTAATTGAAATGCATAATTATCATAAGTAAAACTGGCATAAACAGGTTTGGGAGCAGATACAACTGACTTTTGATATGTATATAGCAAGTAGGGGGAGCAACAGTGCAAATGTGCAACAGAGAGAGAGGCTGAAATCTCAGCCTCTGTATACTGGCGCTGAAAAGAATCTTGGACATAGAGTTTTGGGTGAAGTAGAAAAGAATAGCTTTATTGCTTTGCCAGGCAGAGGGGGACACTGCTGGCTCCTGCCCTTGAAAACTACATGTCCCAACCCGGGATGATTTATGAAGAGTTTTATAGCAGTAGTTTAAGGGTGGGGTTACTGCTAAGATTAGGGTGTGTCCAGGGCCTTCACTCCTTTAATCTGGTCTCAGGTAATCTTCTTGATGAGCTTCCCTGGTTCCTTTAGTTTGGCCTCAGTTGGTCTTCTCTGATATGGAGAGTACTGACGGCCTCCATTTGTTGAGTTTTAATTGTATAAAAGGGCTTAAAGATATTTTTGTGTGCCCCTTGGGGTGGAACCAGGACCCTGCCCCAAGGCTGTGCTATTGTTTCTTGGCTGTTCCTCCCTTGACTCTGCATCCCTTCCCTTCCCTGATTAGCAACTGTTTGAATCTACCCTTTGGAACTCAGGGAAGTTCATGGAGGCTGAACAGAAAGGTTCCCTGTGCCCAGGATCCCCTACAGGGTCCTGCTCCATTTCAAGAGTAGCTTATAGCTATGAATGTTGAGATGCCAATGGCATCAGTCAATAATTTATAGAGAGGATAGAAAGCATCAGTTAGTTTGCCAAAGCACTTGGTGATGGATGGATAAAGGACTTTCTAATATAGTTAACTTTATATGTTTTCCACAGAATGAGAATCAGGAAGGCATGTTGCATTGATCCTCAATTCAGATCCTCAAGAAATGTTTGCTGCATAAAAACCCTCTATTTAAAGTATATTCTGAATATTAGAGTATGGCACTTATGAGCCTTAAAACTGGAAGGGACCTAAAAAATCCCAATGATTTGCATCATTTGTTACCACCAATGAACAGTTTTATTTACCTCACGATACAGAACTCTTCCATTAAAAAAAAAACAACAAAAACTGTGATGACCAACCTCCATTTCTTAAAGACTAATGTATTATTTTTCCTTTTACATTATTCAAAACATTCATGATGACATCAATATATTTTAAAGTAGTAAACAATGATCTCATTATTTTTCCCATGTCCTATGAAATACTGAAACATAGCTCATGGATCCTCCTCCACCTTACCAACTACATAGAACACTTTAAGTCAAAAAGTACTATGTTGAGAACCATTAACCTAGCCCAGTGCCCTCGTTTCATAGTTGTGAAAATTGTAAGAAATTTGACTTTTTCCTTAATGCAAAAATGAAAGCTAGACCCCAAAATTCACCTCTCCTTTAATCAAAAATCCAAAGATCCATTTCCTCCAATATTGACAATGAAGGAAGAATCCCCACACGTGGAGAATCACTCAGGTATCAGAAACCCAGTTGTTCAGCATTGTCTTAGTTCTGCCTGCGTAAGTTCAGTTCTTGTTGTCAAGAAATTAATGTGGTGGCCACTTGAGAATAATTCTCAACTCTCATGATTTGGCGTCCTAATTTCTGAATAAAAACCAATCTTGAGTTTCTAGGATTTAATTATAATTTCTAGGTTTTAATAATAGAGACTGAAGGTTTGTTGGACTTCAAATGTCCTTAAAACTTTTTTGATGAGTTAAGTGTAAACGAATAAAAAACATATGCATTAACTTTCCCTTGGAATACATGTGGCTTTAAAAATTAAGGGGAAAAGGACTTGGCAAACTGGCTTCGAGACCTGCCAAACCCAAGATATTTTAAAAAAATAGCTCAAGATATTTGGAGAATCCCGAAGTCTGGTAAAGTTTGTCCCTCCTTTAAAGAACAAATGAGACTGAAAATAACTTTTGTAATGTTTAAGCATGGACATTCTTGCTAAAATAACATTTATAAATATCTTGCTATTTTTTATTGCATACACACACACAAATACATACAGATGTACACATACAAATATATTTTGGCTTGCCTGAGTTCAAACATCAGTGAATATCAGCCTTACCATGTTCCTCTTAATATTAACAGTATAAACAAACGAACAAACAAAACAAATACTCAAACACATATCACAGCATGATATTTGATATGGTGGGGCTATTCAATACTGACAAATCTTATTAAGTTACTATTTCTAATGATTTCCCATTACCGACCCCAAACACACGAACCCTTGGTTTCCATGCTTTCCTTTCCCCAGACAAATCTACTTTTCAGAGCTTTATTTCCCAGTTCCTCCCTATGTATACTCATTCTCCAGCAATGTGACATTAATTTCCATCACATTACTTGCAAACACCTATCATTTCCACCTTCCCTTATTGGTCCTCTCTGTCTAAAATGTCACTCCATCTCCACCTACAAAAGTCTGAACCATTCAAAGTATACACTCAAATAATACTTCCTCATGACCTAGTTCATTATTTGTGTAGTCTTGGCAAATCTCGCCAGACTAGGCCCCTTTAAAAAATTGTTCTAAGTCTGTATCTTGCTCACAATCTCAGTTCAAATCTCTTGGCATTACAGAGGTAAGGGGATAAAGGATAAATATTCCCAACCATTTTTCCACTCTTACTGGTTCCAACTGATTTGAGGAATGGACCTGAGGATCCAGGTACAGATCAAATACAGCATTAATTTCACCACTGCTGAATCTGGACTGATGAAAATCACCTGGCTTGCTCTGCTTCTAAACCTGATTTTTTAAGAATCCAATGATATGTGGCAAAACATATTATTAGAAGAAACTTGGAAATAAGTCGTCAAGATAATCCTAATTCTAGGCACTATATGGGCAAATGCACAGGGTCAAATCAGATCTTTTCTGTTCAATTCTGATGCAATAACCCCTCCCCTGGTAATGGATTACAATGGATGAGAGTGGAAATAGTGCCTGGCTGGGTTTTCTCCCGCACTTGTAGGGAGTGGAAAACACCCTTCCTTGCCACAGAAAGATCAACAATTAAGTAGTCTTTCCCCAACCAATACAGGGCTACCATACTGAGGCTCCTGTCTGCCTTCTAGCTCTGTCTTTTTTTTGTTTCTCTTACAGATGCCCTGACCCAGCCTTAAGCTTGTGGGTCCTTGAATAAATCACATTTTCACTTATAATATATTTATTTTTTAACAAATATGTCCTTTGAAAATGTTGTTCTCTCTGTTTTGGAAAGTTCCTCTTGTCTACCTGATACAACTATTCATACCTGGAAAACTCAGCTCAGAAATTCTCTTTTGTAAACATTCACTGAGCCTCCTGGCAGAGTTGATTCATTTTTCAGTCTATTCCCTCCGTAGCTTGACCATATCTTTGATAATACATAATGCACTGGCTTACAATTTCTACCACAATTTTCCTCCAGATGAGTGTGCACTTCCTATCATCTGGTTTTGCTATATATAATCAATGCTTAATATAGTCAGTCATAAATAATTTTTATTTAAATATGGGTGGGTCTACTTGATAGACTGGCTTCTCTCATCAGGTCTGCACTGAGGATTAAATGGGTCTGACCCAGCAGGGGAAACACTTTATGCAAATTGGTTTGTGGGGGTGAGGGGAGACTGACAAGGTAGGGGATGTTGCAGATACAACGAAGAGTTCCTTGCTTCAAGAAACTTATGTCTATGGAATTCCCTGGTGGTCCAGTGGTTTGGACTCGGTGCTTTCACTGCTGGGGCCCGGGTTCAATCCCTGGTCGGGGAACTAAGATCCCTCAAGCTGTGAGGTGTGGCCAAAAAAAAAAAAAAGAAGAAACTTATAGTCTAGTATGCCCATTAATTTTATCATGCAGAACTCATGGTAGATAATCAAAAAACCATACTGCTTACCCTGCACCTGAGTAAAATTTATTTTGGTAATAAAAGGCTTTCAATCATTAATTGTTTTATCCACTGAATACTAAAAAATGTAAATATCAATCAAAGTTACAGCTACCCCCTTTCCCGTTCCATCGCAGGCCTGCTGCAGTCTAGCTTTCTGCTATGGGAGGCCATGTGGTTAATTTGTTCTATTTTTGTGTGCTGCTTTTTGTGAATCCAGGATTCTGATCCTTTGGGATTGCAAAGAGGTTAGGAGACATAGAAAGCGCACCAGGGCTCTTACATGATTAATATTGGCATGAACTGGTGTCACAGCTTCTGAATTTTGTTGGTATTTACAGCTGGCTCTTTTATTGGGGGATTTGTACATTATTTGGAGATACCCCCTCTTATCACTTTGATCTCCTACTTGCAGCTTTCTTGATGATAATCATACACTCAGCCTATCTTGTCACATATTTTCCCTTTGGACTCGGTTTTTGTTAGACCACCTCTCCCTTTCTCCCTTTCACAGGTGATGGAAATGAAGTCATAGTCATAATGCTTTAATAGTTCTAGGACTTAATTCAACTTGAGTTCAAATATACGTTCATCACTTTTGTGACCCTGGACATATTACTAGATCTTTCTAGGACAAAGTTTCTTCATCTGTAAAAATGGAGATAATTATAGTATTAGCAAAAGATTGGTTGTAAAGATTCACATATGCATGTCAAGCACATTGTAAGTATTCAGAAGTGATCTATTATTATATATCATTTTTGTTTTTAAAAATTACTGTTTCTGGGGCTTCCCTGGTGGTGCAGTGGTTGAGAATCCGCCTGCCGATGCAGGGGACACGGGTTCGTGCCCCGGTCCGGGAAGATCCCACATGCCGCGGAGCGGCTGGGCCCGTGAGCCATGGCTGCTGAGCCTGCGCGTCCGGAGCCTGTGCTCGGCAACGGGAGAGGCCACAACAGTGAGAGGCCCGCGTACCACACAAAAAAAAAAAAAAAAAAATGAAAAAGAAAAAAAAGAAATTACTGTTTCTAAATGGAGTACTTGTTTTCTATCTAAAAATAGAAAGCATTTAGATAAGGAACAGACTTTCTGCAAAAGTACAGACGACGAGCCTTGTGGTCTTAGACCATTTGATTCACATTTTAAAGCCTTGACCGTGAAACAGGCTGTAGTTCATGTCGCCTCCTCATTCTTTTTGAGCCAGCAGCTCCCAGGATGTTCGTTCTGTCGTGAAGGCAGAAGTGCAAGAGGCCTTGTCTAATCACAGGAATGCATCTGCCCATGTTATAACTGCTAACGTTGCACTGGCCAAAGCCCCTTGGCCAAGCTCAATATCAGTGGAGGGGGCAAATATATTCTACCAGCTCTGGTGGGAAGTGCTGCAAAGTCATATGGCAGGAAGCTCGAACGTATTCTTTCATCAAAGGGAGGGGTAAGAATTGGGATCAATAATACAGTCTACCACATTGACGCCACACTGACTATAGAGTGCTCAGTAAATAATCACTCTTCTCTTTTGTGTTATAGTAAGATATCCTGCTCTCTTCAAAGACTCATCTTAGGTCGAATACATCTTCTGCGCTGTTAGTGGCTAGCTAACCCTAAGTTAGGGCTGACCAGGTCAGGGATGCCCACGAAACTATAGAATGTCCTGGTGTGAGTTGTCTTGTATGAATATATATCGGTTGTGAGGTGATGGCTTCTGCCATCAATCATGCTGAGAAGGTATGATTGAGTTAAATGTAAGTTAGTAAGTACAAAATTAAATCATGGATCAAAGAGGCATAAACAGGAAGTAGTAATCAAGATGGGGGAACCAAAAGATCCAAAAATAGAAGAGCTAGGAGTGAGGAGTGATTTGGGTCCAATAAGAAGTAGCCAGGAATGAGTATCTTGGGTATTTCAAATACCAAGAAGCCACCAATCTAGAGAAAATTGAGCATATTTATATACATAAAAAGACTTACTATTTACTGAGCACCTACTCCACCCCTAGCTCTGCACTAGGCACTTTATATACATTTTGTCTTTCCCCATGAAATTGGATTCTTCTATAAATCTCAACCTTGTAAAAATGAAACAGATTTAACTATTATTTTTTCTCAGTATTCAGGAGCAAATTATTTCAAAACATAACTCTGAATGATTAAACAAATTATTTGAATATTCACTTCCTGCTTTTTCCTACCTAATTCATATATAATAAGTTCATTCACATGTGACCTGTTATTATTTTAACAAATCCTGAGCACAATTACATCATGTAAAGGGGAAGGAAGAAGCAAAATACAGCACTCACTGTGACCCATGCATAATTTCTCCTAGTTCTCTCCGTATTACAGCAAAGTATTGATAGAGGATCTCTGTTCCTCATCCCCCTTCACTGACAGGGAAGCTCAGGCTAAGAGAAGTTAAGTAATGTCCCAAAGATCGGACTTTAAAGATTGTAAAATTTTCATTACACCAAAATATCAACTTCTCTGAGAAGGTAATATTCTACCAACTAAATGCATCAAGAGTTGTTGTCTATGTCAACTGGATATTCATATATAAAGAGAAACCAAATATGGTTGGGTAATCTAAACATTCCCTCTCCAGCTTATAAGCAAAACCCCGATGGCTCTCCATATCAGCTTCAGTTTCACAGAGAGGTAGAGGATACTGCAATTATAAGCCAAAGACGTTTTTCCTACTCTTGCCCTCCAGTATGCATCTTGGATTCTCTGCATCACTGACCAATAATTGTTGATAGTTAGCATTTATATAATCTCCCCTGTAATCTCAGATTTTTCCTTAGCAGTAGACATTTCTTGAATGAGAAGTCATTACCCCCATTTATGCCTATTTTTGATGCTTTCTGGCCAGTTTCAAGACTTTACTAGAATTCAAGAAATGAAGTGTTATTTTTAATTCCAATAATGAGTTTTAGAATTGTATATCTGTTTATCTTCAATGGATTGTCTGAAGATTGAATTCATCCTAGGGGAGGGCGGGTATTTATTTATTTATTGGCAATCTAGTAGTTTAGTAAAGTGAAACACCTAGGATTTCTTCTGCTACTAAATGGCTCTCTGGAGAACAGTGACAGCTACCCAGGATCTCATTTCCAAAGTGCTTAGATTTTAGAGGAATTGGGTTTATAATTAGTTCTTATCATTACTAAGAGATTTCTAGAAGATTCTTTTCCTCAACAGTGAGTTCATTTTTTTTTCTCCTTAGAGGTACATTTTAATTTGAAGCTTCCAGCAGCAGTTCACTACAAAGGAAAGGTTTTGTATGGCTTTGGGGCCAGACAGATCTGTGTAGAAATTCCAGTTCTGTTATCTGGTATATTGGGATGGTAGGCTTAAACTGTCTGAGCATTAATTTTCTAATCTGTAAAATGGGGATGAGAATACTGAACTCATAAGTTTGTTGTGGAGATTAAATTAGACAAGGCATGAATAACACTTTGCAATGTAACGAGAGGGGAGATGTTCAAGGTAGGAGAGTTGAGAGGTGATGACGGTCAAGAGATGTTGGAAATCTCCTGATGTAATTATGTATTTCCTACCTTGATGGAATCCCTATATCAGAGGCTACTTTCAGTGTGAAATAAAGTGATCCATTGATTTACATTTAGCTGATGTTCCTGTGTGTTACAGGGGCTGATTAGTTCTCTTCCGTCCCTCACTAGACTCTCTCCTTGAAGGTGCAAGAGGGATGGTTATGGGATTTTTGCTATAAATGCCAAAGGAATAACCTTAGTGTCTTATGATATATTGTTACTTCAGTCCTAGAACAGATTCAATAAATAATTTCAGCAAGGGTTGAAACGTTATTAGGATTAGACACTTCTACCCTTAAATTGATTAACAGAGCTAGGGAATATGACGGCTGTAGTGGATACTGTAGTACACCAACCAGATTCCCTTTCAGGGCTGAGGCATTTATCCCCCCATCTGCCAGATGTGTTCCTCACTGTTGGCTCACAGGTGAGTCTCTCTGGGAATTGCCCTGGAAAGCTGCTTTACTCAAAGTTAAGTTCACATTCAGTGGTGGGTGTGGCTACAAATGTCTGGCTCCCTTTCCTCAATAGAAAAATACAACTGCATAAAGTGAATCCATTAACACTTGGTATTTATATCACTTTTGTTCACTTTCTTGTAAGGACCATTGCCCCCCCCCCGCCCCCACGCTGTGCTTTATGCATGAGAATACATTAATGACCCATAAAATCTTTGGGAAAAAATGTCAGTGAGCACAGGCCAGTCAGAGTTCAAGAGCCTGGGCTGAAAAGCTCACAAGTTCCCCACATAGGAGGATTGATGGCACTTGGGAAGGCACCAAGGCAGCTATGTCAAGTACTTCACTTCAATTACTTAATTCAGATATTTACATTCTCTCTGTCAAGTGTAATTCTTTTCCATGCCATCTTTTAGGATTGTCCTTTCACACTTCTTCACCTGGATAACTGCTACTTATATTAGAAACTCCACTCATGAGTCACTTCTTCCAGGAAGTCTTCTCTGACTTTCAAAGACTATATTAATTTCTGCTCGTTTATGGTACTTATGAGATGTAGGCCTAATGCTTTTGGTACATTTACTTTGTTTTATTATCATTTCAGTCCTACTAGAAGTGTGTTCTTATACTTAGAAACTTTTGTCCTGTAAATGGAGCAGTTATATTTACAAATCATATTTGCTCAGTCAGTATTTGCTAAATTGAACTGAAACATAAAAAGACCAATTTTTACTATCATTTCCATCTTTAACTGGCTGAGATGAAAAAATATCATTTATGGCTCTACCAAACAGCAAAGAGGTGAATATTCTTTTAAAATCTCTGGAATCCTGGGTTTCCATTCCAACAGTATGCATTTAGGTATATGAGACCCAGACGGAAGGCTTTAGAGAGAGAGAGAGAGAAAAAGAATTTTTCCACTAGGAAATACAGAAGGAGATTATTCTGCTCAGTTGAGTGGCTATCACCTTCACGATTCTATAGCAAAGCACAGCTATATGAGATCCTTCTGAAAATTGTTTTATGAAATTGTGAGCCAACATAAGTTTCAAAGCTCTCTTTTTCCTTCCATATTATAAAAGAAGATCCTTATTTTTTCTATTAAAATGTTTATTTACTCAGTTCTTGCAGACATTTACACTTTTTTCTGTCCTAAACATTCTCAGGTCACTTTGCACGTTATTCACGTCAGTTATGCTGAATTTTAAAAAATCTGGCCTTGGTTATACATCTCAGGCCTCTCATCACAAGTCCCTCTCTGTGAGAGTGGGTACTTTAAATAATCTTATTATGGAAAAGAATAGATTGAGTGGTTTGAATTATAATTTCCCAACAGATTTCTAGTTCAAATAAAACTGTCTTTGGTTTAAATGTGGTTCTTTTTGTGCTATGGCAGGAAATAAGAAGGGACACATTTTTAGAGCTAAATATGGTGGATAAAAACCCACAACATTTTGGAGAGACATACTAGTGCAACTGATTTATCCTTTAGATCAAGAGACTAAAGTGAAAGCAGTGAAGTAATTAGCCCAAGGTCATATACCTACTTAACCGCAGACACATAACCAGATCTTAGATGTTATTACTTTGCTTTAAAGAAGCAGCTATAGTTAATTAATTCTCTAAGTTTTTCCCAAGGTCAGAAAATCTTGATTCAAATTCTAGCTCTGCTGGGATAGAGTATCATGGGAGCTCAGACTAATTCAGTTTCTTGTCTACCAACTGTGATTTTCATACCCATTTTGAAGAACATAATAAATGCTCAATAAAGATATGCTGAATCTGAAAGCTTATAAGCGTGGCTTTGATAAAATCACATTTTGAGATTTCAGATCTCAGGTATTCAGTGGCATCAGGAGAGATGTATAACATGTAAGTCACCAGGTAACGTTCTAGCCTTCTCCCCTCCTAGTCAACTGATGCAAGCCAGTGAACCTCAAAGTCCTTGGCTCTTGGTTGCAATAGGATCCAAATTTTCCTCATGAGGAAACAAATCCTGAGGTTCTCCCAGGTGCAAAGTCAATATATAACTACATATATCCTGTCAAGCTGTGAAATCATTGGCTCGTCAGCGAGAATAAATCTGAACAATGGGAATTGTTATTTGCAAGATGTTCCTTGACCCAGAATCAAACTATTCCTTGTATCTGTCTAGGAGGTTTATAGAAATGCTACTTTCTTAAAGTAAATCCAGAAATCTGTGGATGATTTTTATTGACTGAGTGCAGGACCTTGTGGCTTGGGGCAGATCGTGAAACACTGACTCCATCCTTGGATGCTTTGCACAGTCTCATTGCTCTTGGTCCAGAAACAATTGCCTGATTGGTTGCTGGCTGCAGCAGTGAGGGAAATCTAGTCATTTAACTGTTTCGGGCAGAAGGAACCTACTTCTGTTTTTTGATATTGTGTTTGAGAATTCAAGGTCAATTGTGCTCTTCTGCTGGAGAAGCTGTCCACTATTTGAGTCTTGTAGGAGGGTTAAATTTCAGTTAAATTTTACAAGTCTCCAGTTTACTAAGACCTACATTAACTTATTTTATTTTGAGATGTAAGGTATATACACTAATGTGCACAGTTTTTAAGAGTGCACATTGATGGTTTTATGTCTGTCTACACCTATGTAACTACTTAGCTGAAGCAAAAGATTTCCAGGACCCAAGGAGTCCCTTTCTCTCATGCCCCCTCCTTAATCTCCCTGACACACACATCCAGGTAACACCTTTTTGGCTTCTGTTAACATGGATTAATTTTGCCTGTTCCTAAAATGTATATAAGTGGAATGCATGTAGAATGCACTCTGTGTCTGGCTTATTTTGCTCATTAATATGTTTGGGAAAGTAACTCATTTTATTATTGTGCATAGCAGTAGTTTTTTCAATTATATTCTTGTGTAGTACCATGTTGTACAAATACGATAGATTTATTAATTCTTTCACCTATCTGTTTGGATTGTTTCCATTTAGGGGATGTTATAAGAAAGCTGCTGTAAATGCTTTTGTTCATGTCCTTCGGTTGACCTACACATTTGTATCTCTTGGGAACTGCTGAGTCATAGGGTAAAGCATATACTTTAAGAGATGCTGATAAAGAAGTGTTTCAAAGTAGTTGTACCAATTTACACTCCTACCAGAAATATATGAGGGTTTTAGTTTTTCTACATCTTCAACCACACTTTGCATTATCGGTCTTTTAAATTATTCTGTCAACTCTAATTTCGGTTCTATTTATGTTGTCAGGGGAAATTTAACAATGTGTTCAACGGTACAGATTCTACACCCGGTTGCTAGAATTTAAATCCTAGGTTTTTACTTGCCACCTATGTGACTTTGAATTATTCAACGTCCTTGTGCTTCAGTTTCATCAACTACAAAATGAGGCTAATAGGTATGCTCACCCTATAGGGTGGTTGCAAACACTAAATGAGTGACTATTGTATAGCTCTTAGAACAGTGCATAGCACACACCATCAGTGTTAGGTTGTTTTGTATTTTTTAAAAAGTAATACAGTCACATGTTTCAGCATTCAAACCATACTCAGTATTCATTAACTTTAAAAAATCAAAATAGTTATTGCTGGGCTATTATTTAGGTATAGTGGTCCCTCGATATCCACAGGGGATTGGTTCCAGGACCCCTGTGGAAACCAAAATTTGAAGATGCTTGAGCCCCTTATATAGTGTTGTAGTATTTGCATATAAACTATGCACATACTCCTACATACTTTAAATGACCTCTAGATTGTTTATAATACCTAACACAATGTAAATGCTATGTAAATAGTTCCCAGTGCGTGGCAAAATCAAGTTTTGCTTCTTGGAACTTTCTAGAATATTTTTTCTGAACATTTTCCATCCATGGTTGGTTGAAACCAAGGATACAGAACCCCTCGGGGTAAGAAGGGCCCACTGTACTATGCTAAGTGTTGTACTGCAGGGTAGGAAGGTAGAGGCAGGATGGAGACGTGGTGAGATAAAGCTGCAGAGGGTAGCGGGAACCAGTCTCAAGGAGCCTTGTGAGGTTAAGGAGTCCAGACATCACTGAGAAGGTAAGGACACATGAATTTAGGCCAAGGAGTGTCATTATCATACTTGCATGATGGGATAGAGCTGGGATGAGAGAAGGAGCAGGATATTAGCTACCTGCTTTAGATAGAGCCTGGCCATAGATACCAGACACTATGCTAAATAGTATGTTTGTTTCTCTATTATCCCGAAGACAAAATCAATACTGTCTCACTCTTTCCTCTCACAGGACTTTATCTTCATTCCTTTATTATTCTATTTATTGCACTTTGCTGTTTGAGCCTTGCCCTTTTTTTCTCCATGAGAAAAAGCCCTCTGTGTCAATAGCAACAAGTGTTCAAGAAGAATGATGTACAGAAGGTGGGATGAATGGCGCTGGGGAGTTAAACCATCTCTGATCTATAGACATTATGGAGAACTCCTGGGAGGCTTAAGGGTAAGGCGGCCCCCATCTTTAAGGAACTTGTAAGTTCCTTAGAAAAGCTATTCTCCATTTGTCCTTCTGGGATGCCCTACTGGCCCTATGGCTACTCAGTCCTGGCACATAATACCATTTCACCACACTTACACGGTTTCTTGGCTGACTCTCCCTGGGAAGCATGTTTTCCATGGGCAGGGTCTGCAACTTCTTCATCTCTGTATTCACACCACATATGGTATCTGATTCTCCTGAATTTTTGTGTGGTTCATAATTTCTGGAATCTAAGATGTTGACATCAGTGTGACATAGTACTTAAGAGCATGAGCTTTGGAGTTAGAGTCTTGGGTTCAAATCCCAGCCACTGGGCACAGTGTGATCTTGAACTAAGTACTTAACCTACTGTGCCTCAGTTTCCACTTCAGCAAAATTGGAATAATAATAATAATAATACTTATCAGGGTTACCACTTTAGATATGAGAAAACTGAGTCTCAGAGGGGTGAAAGACCTTGCCCAAATATAATCAACTTTATACAGAAGAATTGGAAATGCACCCCACGTTTTCTGAGTGAACTTCAGAGCCCATGCTCCCTCTGGCACATCATGCCCTAAGCAAGACTCTTGTGATTCCAGCTGTCTAGGTGTTTCTATGTATAAACTGAAGGTGTCAATGATCTAGAAATAGGCCATCCATCAATGGGTGCCATCTGTAGGGCTGTGTCCCGAGCAATGCTCAGTTCCACTTGAGAAATTACATTTCTACAAACTCATTAACTCCTCCCTTCCAGTCCTCTCTCCATTTCTAGAAGTGCTTCCATAGAGCTCCATCTAGTGCTACTGGGCAGGGCGAGTCAGCAGGGATGGAGGATTAAAGACAATGGTCCGTCAGGCTTCTCTTGGTAGATTCTTCCTCAGCACACCTTCCAGGTGGTCCTCAAAGCCAGCTAGCAGTGTTGGATGCCTGGGGCAGCCAGGGAGGAGGAGGATTGTGACTCTACTTCTCCTGATGAATCTATATAGTTCTACCCAAACCTAAAAGAAACAGTCTTTTAAATTCACAAAATGTACATCTTATTACCCAAATGAGCTTTCTTTCTCACCATTTATGTAATAGAAAAACAATTGGATGGAATAGAAAAGAGACCCTAGAAATAGACCCACACAAATATATTCACCAAACCTTTTACAAAGGGAAAAGGAAATACAATGGAGAAAGAAAATTCTTTTCAACAAATGGTACTGAAAAAACTAAGTATCCACATCCACACACAGAAAATGAACCTAGATACAGATGTTATACTCTTCACAAAAATGAACTCAAAATGGATCATATACCTAAATGTAAAACACAAAATTATAAAACTTCTAGAAGACAACCTAGGAGAAAATCTAGATGACTTTTGCTTTGACAATGACCTTTTACATGCAACACCAAAAGCATAACCAATGAAAGAAAAAACAGTAAATTGGATTACATTAAAATTAAAAACATCTGCTCTGTAAAAAACACTATTAGGAGAATGAAAATACAGACCACAGGCCGGGAGAAAATATTTGCAAAATACAAATCTCATAAACTTCTTCTATAAAAAATATACAAAGAAATCCTAAAGCCCAACATCAGGAAAACAAAAAACCTAATTGAAAAATGGACCCAAAACCTTAACAGACATCTTACCAAAGAAAATGTACAGATGGCAAGTAAATATATGCAGAGATGCTCTACATCATATGTTATAGATGTTTATAGCAGTTGTATTCATGATTGCCTGGAAACAACCAAGATGTCTTTCAGTAGGGGAATGGATAAACTGTGGTACATCTAGACAATGGAATATTATTCAATAAAAAGAGCTATCTTATCATGAAAAGACACAGAGGAAACTTAAATGCATATTGCTAAGTAAAAGAAGCCTGTTCAGAAAAGAAAAAACAAACACCTACATAGTATATGATTACAAGTATATGACTTTCTGGAAAAAGAATGGGAAGAGATTGTGGTTTCTCTGTTGCAGGCTGACACCAGACTTGTGCTCATCCACTCTTGATTTTTGTGCTTACATAAGTAAAACAGGGACTCCATGAGGGCTCACGTCAAGGAGTACTTCCCAGAACTTCTGCTGCCAGTGTCCTTGTCCCGGCAGTGAGCCACAGCCAACCCCTGCCTCTGCAGGAGACCCGCCAACGCTAGCAGGAACTCAGTCATGCAGATTGAAGAATGATCTTAAGGGTGGTACTTACACTCAACCTTCAGTGATTTCAGAGACTTGGAGCAAGGTGAATAGAACCAATATTTGAACCATGATGTCATGAGATTATGTACAGCACAGGCACATACGTGGCTGGGAAGTGTCTATGGGTTGATTCCTTTGTGAATTATATGGAGCTGACATGGCTGAAACCCACAATGACCCAGACAAGGACAGAAGCTTGTGCTGAAAGAGTGGCTGCTGCCCCTATGTGGAATTGTGAGTGTAGAATTGTGGAACTGAAGAACAGTGTGGATCTTGGATATCACCTTTTCCGAGCCTCATATATCCCATCCAAACTCTGAAGGAGAGAAGAGGCAGATCACCATATAATCTATTCAGTTTCAGTTTCAAAGGATGATGCTGCTGATCAAAGGATACCTGAAGGACATTGCATGATACTTTCCAATTTGTGTGATAAGACCCAACTTCCAATTCTCCCTTGTCTGTGACTTCTGATATCATTACTTGAGTACAAAATATATTTAAGGGACAAAGTTAAAATAGACATTGTAATAAGAAGTATATCTTTCAGGGGACCTCTGAGATGCCGCAAGTGGCTGGAGCAGAGTTGAGTTGCTGCTGGAGCTCCGTGATCCATTTCCTGGGTGCCAAGGGGCTGCTGGGCAGGGGCCATGGTGGGTAGTAGCCCTCAGAGATGGCAGCACAGAGGTGCTTCTGCCATCCGTGTGACTGACAGGGTCTTGGTGCTCAGCAGGGTGTCAGGCTGGAGCCTCTGAGGTGGGAGGGCCAAGTTCAGGACATTGCTCCACCAGAGACCTCCCGGCTGCACAGAATCTCAAACAGTGAAAGCCTAGAGATTGCCATCTCAATGCCAAGACCCAGCTCCACTCAACAACCA
This sequence comes from Kogia breviceps, assembly GCF_026419965.1. Lineage (NCBI taxonomy): Eukaryota > Metazoa > Chordata > Mammalia > Artiodactyla > Physeteridae > Kogia > Kogia breviceps. The sequence goes on from NC_081326.1 coordinate 66,854,639, forward strand.
GCAAGCTCCAGTGCTGGACACCCTATGCCAAATAATGAGCAAGACAGGAACACAACCCCACCCATTAGCAGAGAGGCTGCCTACAATCATAATAAGGCCACAGACACCCCCAAACACACCACCAGACGCAGTCCTGCCCACCAGAAAGACAAGATCCAGATGTATCCACCAGAACTCAGGAACCAGTCCCCTCCACCAGGAAGCCTACACAACTCACTGAACCAAACTTAGCCACTGGGGGCAGACACCAAAAACAATGGGAACTACGGACATGCAGCCTGTGAAAAGGAGACCCCAAACACAGAAAGTTAAGCAAAATGAGAAGACAGGGAAATACTCAGCAGATGAAAGAGCAAGGTAAAAACCCACCAGACCAAACAAATGAAGAGGAAATAAGCAGTCTGCCCAAAAAAGAATTCAGAGTAATGATAGTAAAGATGATCCAAAATCTTGGAAATAGAATGGAGAAAATACAAGAAACATTTAATAAGGTCCTAGAAGAACTAAAGAGCAAACAAACAATGATGAACAACACAATAAAACAAATTTAAAATTCTCTAGAAGGAATCAACAGCAGAATAACTGAGGTAGAACAACACATAAGTGACCTGGAAGATAAAATTGTGGAAATAACTACTGCAGAGTAGAATAAAGAAAAAAGAGTGAAAAGAATTGAGGACAGTCTCAGAGACCTCTGGGACAACATTAAATGCACCAACATTCGAATTATATGGGTCACAGAAGAAAAAGAGGAAAAAAAGGGACTGAGAAAACATTTGAAGAGATTATAGTTGAAAACTTCCCTAATATGGGAAAGGAAGTAGGCAATCAAGTCCAGGAAGCACAGAGAGTGCCATACAGGATAAATCCAAGGAGAAACACACCAAGACACATATTAATCAAAAAATTAAATACAAAGAAAAAATATTAAAAACAAGGGAAAAATAACAATTAATGTAAAAGGGAATCCCCATAAGGTTAACAACTGATCCTTCAGCAGAAACTCTGCAAGCCAGAAGGATGTGGCAGGACATATTTAAAGTGATGAAAGGGAAAAGCCTACAACCAAGATTACTCTATCCAGCAAGGATCTCATTCAGATTTGAGGGAAAAATAACCTTTACAGTTAAGCAGAAGCTGAGAGAATTCAGCACCACCAAACCAGATTTACAACAAATACTATAGGAACTTCTCTAGGCAGGAAATACAAGAGAAGGAAAAGACCTACAATAACAAACCCAAAACAATTAAGAAAATGGTAATAGGAACATACATATTGATAATTACCTTAAATGTAAATGGATTAAATGCTCCAACCAAAAGACATAGACCGGCTGAATGGATACAAAAGCAAGAACCATATATAGGCTGTCTACAAGAGTCCCACTTCAGACATAGGGACACGTACAGACTGAGAGTGACAGGATGGAAAAAAGATATTCCATGCAATTGGAAATCAAAAGAAAGCTGGAGTAGGAATTCTCATATCAGACAAAATACACTTTAAAATAAAGACTATTACAAGAGACAAAGAAGGACACTACATAATGATCAAGGGATCAATCCAAGAAGAAGATATAACAATTGTAAATATTTATGCACCCAACAGAGGAGCACCTCAATACATAAGGCAAATACTAACAGCCATAAAAGGGGAAATCAACAGTAACACAATCATAGTAGGGGACTTTAACACCCCACTTTCACCAATGGACAGATGAACCAAAATGAAAATAAATAAGAAAACACAAGCTTTAAATAACACATTAAACAAGATGGACTTAATTGATATTTATAGGACATTCCATCCCAAAACAACAGATTACAATTTCTTCTCAAGTGCTCATGGAACACTCTCCAGGATAGATCATATCTTGAGTCACAAATCAAGCTTTGGTAAATTTAAGAAAGTTGAAATCCTATCAAGTATCTTTTCTGTCCACAATGCTATGAGACTAGATATCAATTACAAGAAAAAATCTGTAAAAAATACAAACACATGGAGGCTAAAAGAACCAAGAGATCACTGAAGAAATCAGAGGAAATCAAAAAATGCCTAGAAACAAATGACAATGAAAACACGACGACCCAAAACCTCTGGGATGCAGCAAAAGCAGTTCTAAGAGGGAAGTTTATAGCAATGCCATCCTACCTCAAGAAACAAAATACACCTCAAAAAAACAACCTAACCTTACACCTAAAGCAATTAGAGAAAGAACAAAAAACTCCAAAGTTAGCAGAAGGAAAAAAATCATAAAGATCAGATCAGAAATAAATGAAAAATAAATGAAGGAAATGATAGCAATGATCAATAGAACTAAAAGCTGGTTCTTTGAGAAGATAAACAAAATTGATAAAACATTAGCCAGACTCCTCAAGAAAAAAAGGGAGAAGACTCAAATGAAAAGAATTAGAAATGAAAATGGAGAAGTAACAGCTGACACTGCAGAAATACAAAGGATCATGAGAGATTACTACAAGCAGCTATATGCCAATGAAATGGATAACCTGGAAAAAAAGGACAAATTCTTAGAATAGCAGAAGCTTCCGAGACTGAACCAGGAAGAAACAGAAAATATAAACAGACCAATCACAAGCACCGAAATTGAAACTGTGATTAAAAATCTTGCAACCAACAAAAGCCCAGGACCAGATGGCTTCACAGGCGAATTCTATCAAACATTTAGAGAAGAACTAACACCTATCCTCTCAAACTCTTCCAAAATATACCAGAGGGAGGAACACTCCCAAACTCATTCTACGAGGCCATCATCAACCTGATACCAAAACTAGGCAAAGATGTCACCAGAAAAGAAAGCTACAGGCCAATATCACTGATTAACATAGATGCAACAGTCCTCAACAAAATACTAGCAAACAGAATCCAACAGCAACTTAAGAGGATCATACACCATGATCAAGTGGGGTTTATCCCAGGAATGCAAGGATTCTTAATATACGCAAATCAATGTGATAAACCATATTAACAAATTGAAGGAGAGAAACCATATGATCATCTCAATAGATGCAGAAAAAGCTTTTGACAAAATTCAACACCCATTTATGATAAAAACCCTCCAGAAAGTAGGCATAGAGGGAACTTATGTCAACATAATAAAGGCTATATATGACAAACCCACAGTCAACATCTTTCTCCATGGTGAAAAATTGAAACTATTTCTACTAATATCAGGAACAAGACTAGGTTGCCCACTCTCACCACTGTTATTCAACATAGTTTTGGAAGTTTTAGCCACAGCAGTCAGAGAAGAAAAAGAAATAAAAGGAATCCAAATCAGAAAAGAAGATGTAAAACTGTAACTGTTTCAGATGACATGATACTATACAAAGAGAATCCTAAAGATGCTACAAGAAAACTACTAGAGCTAATCAATGAATTTGGTAAAGTAGCAGGATACAAAATTAATGCACAGAAATCTCTTGCATTCCTATACACCAGTGATGAAAAATATGAAAGAGAAATTAAGGAAACACTCCCATTTACCACTGCAACAAAAAGAATAAAATACCTAGGAATAAACCTACCTAAGGAGAAAAAAGACCTGTATGCAGAAAACCATAAGACACTGATGAAAGAAATTAAAGGTGATACAGACAGATGGAGACACATACCATGTTCTTGGACTGGAAGAATCAACATTGTGAAAATGACTATACTACTCAAAGCGATCTACGGATTTACTTCAATCCTTATCAAACTACCAATGGCATTTTTCACAGAACCAGAACAAAAAATTTCACAATTTGTATGGAAACACAAAAGACCCCGAATAGCCAAAGCAATGTTGAAAAAGAAAAACAGAACTGGAGGAATCAGGCTCCTGGGCTTCAGACTATACACTGGTACAGAAACAGAAACAGAGATCAATGGAACAGGATAGAAAGCCCAGAGATAAACCCACCCACGTATGATCACCTATTATTTACTTTTTGTTTTGCAGTACGCGGGCCTCTCACCATTGTGGCCTCTCCCTTGCGGAGTACAGGCTCCGGACCCACAGGCTCAGCGACCATGGCTCACGGGCCCAGCTGTTCCACGGCATGTGGGATCCTCCCGGACCGGGGCACAAACCCATGTCCCCTGCATTGGCAGGCGGACTCTCAACCACTGTGCCACCAGGGAAGCCCTGATCAGCTTATTTTTGATAAAGGAGGCAAGAGTATACAGTGGAGAAAAGACAGCCTCTTCAATAAGTGGTCCTGGGAAAACTGCACAGCTACACGTAAAAGAATGAAATTAGAACACTCCCTAACACCATACACAAAAATAAATTCAAAATGGATTAAAGACCTAAATGTAAGACCAGACACTAGAAAACTCTTAGAGGAAAACATAGGCAGAACACTCTATGGCATAAATCACAGCAAGATCCTCTTTGACCCACCTCCTAGAGAAATGGAAATAAAAATAAAATAAGCAAATGGGACCTAATGAAACTTAAAAGCTTTTGCACAACAAAGGAAAACATAAACAAGATGAAAAGACAACCCTCAGAATGGGAGAAAATATTTGCACATGAAGCAACTGACAAAGGATTAATCTCCAAAATATACAAGCAACTCAAGCAACTCAGTATCAAAAACCCAAACAACCCAATCCAAAAATGGGCAGAAGACCTAAATAGACATTTCTCCAAAGAAGATATACAGATTGCCAACAAACACATGAAAGGATGCTCAACATCACTAATCATTAGAGAAATGCAAATTAAAACTACAATGAGGTATCACCTCACACCAGTCAGAATGGCCATCATCAAAAAATCTAGAAACAATAAATGCTGGAGAGGCTGTGGAGAAAAGGGAACCCTCTTGCACTGTTGATGGGAATGTAAGGTGATACAGCCACTATGGAGAACAGTATGGAGGTTCCTTAAAAAACTAAAAATAGCACTACCATACGACTCAGCAATCCCACTACTGGGCATATACCCTGAGAAAATCATAATTCAAAATGAGTCATGTACCACAATGTTCATTGCAGCTCTGTTTACAGTAGCCGGGACTTGGAAACAACCAAAGTGTCCATCAACAGATGAATGGATAAAGAAGATGTGGCACATATATACAATGGAATATTACTCAGACATAAAAAGAAATTAAATTGAGTTATCTGTAGTGAGGTGGATGGCCCTAGAGTCTGTCACACAGAGTGAAGTAAGTCAGAAAGAGAAAAACAAATACCATATGCTAACACATATATATGGAATCTTAAAAAAAAAGAAAAAAATGGACACAAAGAACCTAGGGGCAAGATGGGAGTAAAGATGCAGACCTACTAGAGAACGGACTTGAGGACACAGGGAGGGGGAAGGGTAAGCTGGGACAAAGTGTGAGAGTGTTAATGTATATATGGACATATATACACTACCAAATGTAAAATAGATAGCTAGTGGGAAGCAGACACATAGCACAGGGAGATCAGCTCGGTTCTTTGTGACTAGCTAGAAAGTTGGGATAGGGAGGGTGGGAGGGAGGGAGAAGCAAGAGGGAAGAGATATGGGGATGTATGTATTTGTATAACTGATTCACTTTGTTATAAAGCAGAAACTAACACACCATTGTTAAGCAATTAAACTCCAATAAAAACATTTAAAAAATAAAAAATAAAACAGAGACAATGCAGGGAATATAAGAACGCTTCCAAGTAATTATAATTAGCATCCTCAAAGAGATGAGAAGATATTGCATTATTGAAACAATTACTTTGAAACAAGATGCTGTGGGAACAGAGAACAATGAGGAATTAAGAAAGAGCTCTTGGAAATTAAAAATATTTCAGATGAAATTATTACAGTATTCCATAGAAGTGTTGAGGGTGAAGACAGAAAATTTCTTAAAGGTAGCATCAAAAAACCAAAAAGATGTAGAGACAGACAGTAGAAGATGTGAAAATGTCAAGATCAGTCTGGGAAGTCCAACATCTGACCAACCTGACTTCCAGAAAGAGATTATAGACAAACAAAGGGGAGGGTATTATCAAAGAAATAATAAAAGTTCCCAGATCTGAGGGAAATGAGCCTCTAGATTAAATGGCTTCACTCCAAGACAAATAATTATGACATTTCATGATCCCAGGAATAAAGAGACAATTCTAAAAATGTCTGGAGAGAAAAGGTTGACCATGTACAATGAATAAGGAATCGGAATAGTATCACACTTCTCAGCAAATGACAATGGATAACATCTTCAAAAGTGTAACTAAAAACTGTCTCCAATCTAGAATTCTAAAATCTGTCAAACGATCAGTCAGTTATGTGAAGAGGGTAGGTATTTATGGCTTGCAAGATCTGAAAGCCTTTACTTCCCATGTATTCCTTTTCAGGATGCTACTGGGGGGGGGGGTGTTTTCTTATAATTAAGGAGATAAGTAATCACAGAAAGAGGGAATCCAACAGGAGAAAGAGGTCAAAGGAATTCCTAAGGTGAGGAAGGACAGTTATAAATGAGAGCTGGCAGAAGACCCCAAAAGCAAGTCCAAGTACAGGATGGACTTGTTTTTGGATGTAGGATGATGGAGAGATCCAAGAAAGAATTTCCTGGGACAAAATGGAGCAGAAACTGTATAACTGGTTTGACTTGTGGACAATTGAAAATTGGAAGGATGTTACGGAGAGCAAAAAGAACTAGTAATAGGTGCGTAAGTAACTTAGAAAATGAAAGATCCTCAATGTATGTGACTGTGAATTTTTATCTTTGCTTCTCCAGTGTCTATGATAGTGCCTGGCATGGAAGAGGATCCCAGTGAGTGCTTACTATATCGATAGATGGATGGATGATGAATGAATGGATGAATTAGTAATGTAATAATAATAGTAATAATAATAATAAAATAATAGTGACTTAAAAAAAAAGACTCATGTACCACAATGTTCACTGCAGCTCTGTTTACAATAGCCAGGACATGAAATCAACCTAAGTGTCCATCAACAGATGAATGGATAAAGAAAATGTGGCACATATATACAATGGAATATTACTCAGCCATAAAAAGAAATGAAATTGAGTTATTTGTAGTGAGGTGGATGGACCTAGAGACTGTCATAGAGTGAAGTAAGTCAGAAAGAGAAAAAAAAATACTGTATGCTAACACATATATATGGAATCTAAAAAAAAAAAAAAAAAAAAAAGGTTCTGAAGAACCTGGGGCAGGACAGGAATAAAGACACAGACGTAGAGAATAGACTTGAGGACACGGGGAGGGAGAAGGTAAGCTGGGATGAAGTGAGAGAGTGGCATGGACTTATATATACTACCAAATGTAAAATAGATAGCTAGTGGGAAGCAGCTGCATAGCACAGGGAGATCAGCTAGGTGCTTTGTGACCACCTAGAGGGGTGGGATAGGGAGGGTGGGAGGGAGAGGCAAGAGTGAAGAGATATGGAGATATATGTATATGTATAGCTGATTCACTTTGTTGTAAAGCAGAAACTAACACACCATTGTAAAGCAATTATACTCTAATAAAGATGTTTTAAAAAAAAAGAAAGATATATGGGGAGATAATAAATTTAAGAACAATGGAATAGGACAGGTATGCTATTGTAAATGGAGTTGATGTTTTGGTCTATTTTCCAGTTATTTTCTGCTAGTATATAAAAATCCAATTTAGGTTTTGTTTTCAGCAAATCTTGTATTATAGGAACTTGCTAAATTTACTGACTGTTTCTCATAGTTGTTTGGTAGAGACCATGCAGCTTTCAACATAAGCATTATTCATCTGCAAATGGAAGTAGTTTAACTTTCACCTTTTCCATATTTATACATTATCTTTTTCATGCTTTTCTTTTTAATGGCTAGAACTCCAGTAGAATGTTGAATTGTAGTGGTAAGAGTAGGCATCCTTGCTTGTTCCCAATCTTAGGAAGAAAATATTTGATATTTCATTCTTAAGTATGATGGTAAATGTAGATTTTTTTTTTTAGAGTGTTCTTTATTAGAAGAAGTTCCGTTTCATTCCTAGATTGCTGAGAGCTTATTTCATGAGTGGATTGTTGACTTTTATCAAATGTTATTTATACATCTGGCTAAAAAGATCATATTTTTCTCCTTTGTTATGATTGTGAATTATATTGATTGATTTAGAAATATTATATCAAGTTTACATTCCTAGGATCATGATACAGTATGCTTATAGATTTCTGAAATTAATTTGCTAAGTTTGTTAAGCATTTTTACATTAATGATCATGAGAAATACTGGTCTACGATTTTCTTTTTTAATATTTTTGTCAGATTTTAATATTGAGTTTATGCAGGCTTTACAATACAAGTTAGTTATTTTCTGTAAGGTGGTGTAAGATTCATATTCTTTCTTACTGAAGTGTTTGAGATAATTGACCAGTGAAGCCATTTAGAACTGAATTTGTGTGTACGCATGTGTGTCTTTAATAGATATAAGTTTAGTCAGGTTTTCTGTTTCATTTTTAGTCAATTTTGGTAAATTGCATTTTCCAAAGTATTTGTCCATTTCATCTTAGATGTCAAGTTTATTGGCATAAAGTTGTTAATAATAATCTCAATCTTTTAACTTGTGTAGGATTGTAGTAATACTCCCTCTTTTATTTCTATAATTTTCATTCTCTGTCTTCATCATTTTAGTTAAGTTTTTGTCAATTTTGATGAGTTTTTTCAAAGCATCAAATCTTGGCTTTCCTCTGTTACTTGGTTGTGTTCCATTTATTGATTTACGCTCCTATCAATATTATTTATTTCCTTTTACTTACACTGAAATTACTATGCTCATTTTTTTCTAATTTCTTAGGGTAGAATATTAGCTCATTGTTTAGACTGTTTATATTTCTAATATTAGCATTTAAATCTATACATTTATCACCATTCATTGCATTATTTGCATCACACATAGTTTATTATATTTTCTTTATAATTATCTTCAAAATATTTTCTAATTTCCCTTGTGCTTTCTTTCTGATGGATTGTTTAGAAATATTTTGTTTAATTTACAAACATTTGGGGTTTCCCAGATGTGTTATTTTTATTAATTTCAAATTACATTGTTCTCAAAGTACATGACTACATTCCTTTTACGTATATTGCCACTTGTTTTATGGTCAGGCATATGTTCTATCTTGGTGAACATACCTTGTGCACCTATGTAAGGCATCATGTTCTTTAGGTTTTAATTAGTTCTTGGAGGTTGGTAGTACTGTTCCGGTCATCAAAACAGTATGGTACTGGTACAAAAACAGACATATAGATCAGTGGAAGAGGATAGAGAGCCCAGAAGTAAACCCACACACTTATGGTTAATTAACCTATGACAAAGGAGGCAAGAAAATACAGTGGCAAAAAATCTCTTCAATAAGTGGTGCTGGGAAAACTGGACAGCTACATATAAAAGAATGAAATTAGAAGACTCCCCAACACCATATACAAAAATAAACTCAAAATGGATTAAAGACCTAAATGTAAGACCAGCTACTCTAAAACTCCTAGAGGAAAACATAGGCAGAATATTCTTTGACATAAATCACAGCAATATTTTTTGGATCCGTATCCTAAAGTATTCATTCAATAATTTTTTTCTAGTTGTTCTATCAACTGCTGAGAGTGGAGTATTAAAATCTTATATTGTAATAGAATTATTTATTTCTCCCTATAATTCCATCAGTGTTTGCTTTAGGTATTTCCAGCCTCTGTTATTTTGGGATATAGATATTTGTGATTGTTATAGTCTTCTGATAGATTAATCTTTTTAATTATGAAGTGATTTTCTTTATCTCTGTTTTAATTTTATCTTGGTTTTGTCTCTGTTATAACTCTTTTCCTACTTTATGGGTTGTTAATATAGCCTCTCTAGCCTTCTCAAGCTTACTTTGTTAAATTATAAATTGTGAAATAAATTACTCCAATATCTAGTAGCTTAAAACAATAAACATTTATCATCTCAAGCGGCTTAGATGAGTGATTCTGCTTCAAGAATCTGCTTCATGAAGTTGCAGCAAAGCTGTTGTCCAAGGCTGCAGTCATCTCAAGACTCCGCTTGGGCTGAAAAAATCCACTTCTAAACCCACTCAAGTGGTTGTCTGTTGGTCTTAGTTCTTCATGACCTATTGAACTGAGGGCCTCAGTCTCTCATCATGTGGGCTTTCTATAGTTTGTCTCAGTGTCCTCAAGGTATGGCAGGTAGCTGTCTTCCACAGAGCACATTGATGAGAGAAAGAGAGAGAGAGATTGACTGAGAGATTGAGAAAGAACCCACAATGGAAGCCACAGATTTTTATAAGCTCATCATAGAAGCTCTCATGCCATATTATATTTATCAGAAACAAGTCAGCAATTCTAGCCCATTTTCAAGGGGAGGAGATTACACCGGGCATGAATACGAGGAGGCAGGGATCTTTGGCAACCATCTTAGAGACAACCAACCACATTGTTCTTATAGTTATCTTTTTAATGTCTATTTACCTGTAACCTACCTGGGTCTTTTAATTGAAAGTGATTCTCCTATAGACAGTGTAAAGTGGAGTCTTGTATTTTTATCCAGTCTAAAAGTCTTTTACTGGAATATTTATATATTAACATTCAATGTAATTATTGATATGGTTATTGACAATTATTGATAATTAAGTCTACTAGTTTACTGTTTTCTGTTTGCTTCATCTTTTGTTATTGTTCCCTTTTCCTTCCTGCTTTTGAATTATTTGAATATTTTTAGACTCTAATGTATCTATGGGATTTTTAGCTCTACTTCTTTACATTATTTTTTAGTGATTGTCCTAGGGATTGGCATATATATCTTTAATATTTCACATTCTACCTAATGTTAATATAGTAACAATTTGACATAAAATGTAGAAACCTGCAGTCACTTAGGTCTATTCACTACTCCCTTTCTATTCTATATACTATACTTGTCATTATATATGCACAAAATTCCAACAAAACAACAATGTTATAATTTTGCTTTACATAGTCATAAGTAAATTAAATAATTTAAAAGGGAAATAATCTTCCATTTTTACCCAATTATTTACTTCCTCAAATGCTCTTCATTTCTTTTTGAAGATCCAGATTTCCATCTGGTATTATTTCCTTTCAGCCCAAAGAATTTCTTTTAGTATTTCTAGCAGTACAGGTTTGCTGGGGACAAATTCCTACCATTTTCCCTTATATGAAATTGTTTTTATTTCACTGTCTTCTGGTCTCCATGGTTTCTGATGAGTAGTCTGTGTTACTTCAAATCAGTTTCCCTGTATGTAATGTTTCATTTCTCTCTGGCTCTTTTGAAGGTTTTCTCTTGACGTGTGGTTTTCAACATTTTGACTATGGTATGTGGTGGTGATGTACCTAGGTGTGCGTAACCCCAAAGAATCAAGTGAAAAGTCACAGAAATTGAAAGCAGATCTCAGCTACTGGGGAGCAACATTAGGTTGGCTTCCACAGCGACCCAGCTTAATGGGCTTGTTGAGAAAATCTACCACCCAATACACTGGGCAAGTGGGATCTGAATCTGCAGGGTAGGAAATGCGATATCCAGTGTATTTGTACTTTATCATTTCTAAGTGAAGTTACTCTCAGTATGAAATATATAAAAGAGAAGCATAATCTAAAGAGGCTTGGACCTTGGATCTCACTCCAGCTCTAGTATCCATTAATGTAGACAGGCCACACTCCCTCACTGGGCTGCCAATTTCTATGCATAAATCTGGGGGCTTCCAGTAGGTAACTACTAAGTGCTTTTTTTCTTTCTGTGTTTCTAGAACTGTTTAAGGCTGCAAAAGCTCAAAAGGAGAAAACGACTGGGTACATTTTGCCAACATCTCTTCTAAACCCACATTGCTGCATTGTGCTCCTTTAGCTGATGAAGGAAAGTAGAGATGTTCGTCTTCAAACCAAATATAAAATTAAGTCATCTGTTCACTGAACTCCTTAACCATGTTACTCTTGAAATTAAAGGGTCTGTCATATCCAGCCTTCCCAAATGAATTTGTGGGGTTGTTTTTTTTTTTTCTTCGTGGAGTACAATCTGTCCCTATGTCTTATTTTTTTAAATGGTTAAAGATGTGCTCCTTGTGTAAACAAACTCTTGTAGCCATAGTAACAGGAAACAAAGTGGCCCAGGCAGTGATGAGCATGGGCCAAGAGATCTTTTTAATCTGAAAGAATCTATGCTTTTGCTATTTTGGTTAAGTTTAATTTCTGTAGAAATTTTTGGTTCTTTTAGATAAAAATATAGACTGGTAGATCTATGATTGTTCTTACAAGTTTAAACTTATTTAACATCAGATGAATTAAAAAGTTTCAGGTTGCCTCAGAGACCAATTCCCCCTAGTTTGCTAAGGTAACTATAGCCCATACTAAAATGAGTGCACCAAGGAAAGGAGATAGAAAAGTATTTAATGATGGCTTGCTAAGTGCCAGCCCTTTATATGTGCTACCTAACACGTCTAATCAGACAACTGTGTAGGATAGTTACATTTATTTGCACTTTAGAGATAAAATTAAGGCTCAGAGATATTAAGTTGCTTGCTCAAGGTCACAAAGGACAGCTTATAAACTGTTGTGTGTAGTTTATACGCTGTAGAGCTAGGATTCAAACCCAGATCTCTGTGACTCCCAAGTATCCGTTTTTCCCACTGAACCATGTTGCTTCCTGCTACATCATAATATAATTTTTATAGAAATAGGCTAGAACATGAGCTTTATGATTCCAAGACAAATGTTTTTCCATAGATTGTATTGCTCTTCCTTCTGACTCTCCTGTCATAATCTTAGAGTGAATTTCTCCAAAGTCTAAAGATAATGGGAAAAGAGACATTGACCATGGTGAATACTTACTGAGAGACTGTTGTGTACCTGGGATAATACCAGATGATAGATTATTGTATTTATTTCTCAAATGGACCTTTAAGTTTAGTATCATGAATGTTCTTTCATGCAGGTGCAAAACTGAGGCTTAGAAAAGTGAAATAATTTGCCAAATGACACACAGTTATTGACTGTCAGAGTCAGAACTTCAACCCAAGGGTCTGTCAAATTTAAGGGGTTATTTCAGTGCCTGTGCACCTGTTTGTGTTATAATTTACTTAAAGAAAATGCACCAAACTTAAGTTTACAGTTAGATGAGTTTTGGCAAATACATATTCACCCAGGGAACTATCGTGCCAATGAAGATGTAGAATACTTCTCTTATTCCAGAATGTTCCATCATTCCCATTTGCAGTCAAACCCCAATCTCAGCCTCAAAAAACAACTGACATAATAGGTTTCTACAGTCATGCCTGTTCTCGAATTTCATATAAATGGAATTAGGCAATACACTTTTAAGACTGACTACTCAAGATGATGTTCAACAGAGTGTCAGAGAGATTTATCCATGTTGTTGTGGGTCTCAGTAGTTCATACCTTTTTATTGCTGATTACTATTCCATTATATGAATATACGGAAATTTGTTTTTACATCCTCCTGTTGATAGAAACATTTAGCTATTAAAAGTACAGCTGCTGTAAACATTTAAAAGATGTTTTGGACATATGCGTTTGTTACTTTTGGAAATATATCTAGGAGTGGAATTGGTCAGTTGTGTGTTAGCGTATATTTAATTTCATAAGAGGCTGCAAGTTTCTGAAGTGGTTTTATCACTTAACCCTTCCATCAGCAATGTAAGAGAGTTTAACTTGTTCTACCAACTTACCAGCATTTTCATTTTAATCATTTTATCAGTTCTGAAGTAGTGTCTTGAGGGACACACAAATTTTTCATTTCCCTCAAGACTAATGATGTTAAGCAGCTTTTCTTGTACCTTTTGGCTACTTATATGTATTCTTTTGTTAAGTGTCTGTTTAATTATTTTGTCCATTTTTATTAGATTATTTGTATGTCAATTTTTTTATATGAAGGAGTTGTTTATATATTTTGGATACAAGTTCTTGGTCAGATATATATATTGTGAATATTTTCTTCAACTTTGCCTTTTTTCTTAGAGGAGTCTTTTAAAAATTTTATTTATTTATTTATTTTTGGCTGCGTTGGGTCTTTGTTGCTGCGCGCGGGCTTTCTCTAGCTGCGGCGAGTGGATGCTACTCTTCGTTGCGGTGCGCGGCTTCTCATCGCGGTGGCTTCTCCCGTTGTGGAGCTTAGTTGTTCCGCAGCATGTGGGATCTTCCCGGACCAGGGCTCAAACCCATGTCCCCTGCATTGGCAGACAGATTCTTAACCACTGCACCACCAGAGAAATCCCTTAAAGGAGTCCTTTGATGAACAAAAGTCTTTCATTTTGACAAAATCCAATTTATCTTTCACATTTATGATTAGTGGTTTTTTGTCCTATCTTTGAGATCCTTGCCCATGCCACTTTTTTTTTTTTTTTTTTTTTTTTTTTTTTTTTTTGTGCTGGGCGGGCCTCTCACTGTTGTGGTCTCTCCCGTTGCGGAGCACAGGCTCTGCGGCCATGGCTCACGGGCCCAGCCACTCCGCGGCATGTGGGATCTTCCCGGACCGGGGCACGAACCCGTTGTCCCCTGCATCGGCAGGCGGATTCTCAACCACTGTGCCACCAGGGAAGCCCCGCCCATGCCACTTTTGCTACAATATTCTATTGTTTCTTTCCAGAAGTTTTATGATTGTAGCTTTACACTTAGAAAAATAATCCATCTTGAATCATTTTATGTTCTGGGTAGAGTTGTTCTAGCATTATATTTTGAGATGACATTCCTCATTAAATTGTATTTATATTTTTTCATAAATTAAATAACGTCATCAGTTTTTTTTCTACTTTCTACTTCATGACTTTCTATTCTATTCCATTGATCTAGTCTTTAACCTAACCTTCTAGGACCTTTGAATTTCCATATAAATTTAAAATTAATGCCTGATTTTTACCAAAATGTCTGCTCCAAATTTAATTAGAATTGTTCAATATATAGATCTAATGGGAACAAATGACATCTTAACAGTATTGAGTTTTCCAGTCCACAAGCATGTTATGCCTCTTAATTTATTTACTATTTGCTCAATTTACTTCCTAATTCAACTTCTCTCAAAAATAATTTAAAATTTTCATTGTAGAAATATTGTACACATTTGGTTAAAAAATTGTATAAGTATTTTATGTTTTTGACATCAAGTAAATATTTAAAATTTTCAATAGTTTATTGCTAGGATATAGAAATACAATTGACTTTTGTGTATTGCCCTTTTATCCCGAAACCTTGCTGAAGTCACTTATTAACTATTGTAGTTTTTGTTTCAGTACATTTCTTATGGCTTTTTATGTACACAAGCACGTTGTATAACTCCCCAAAGCAGAATGGAAGGACAGTTTTCTACTTCTGTTCCAAATTGTGTATGTTTTATATCATTTTCTTACCTTATTGTAGTGCCATTACTTCTTCAGTTATATTTTCTCCCTCTTCCTCTTTCTGCTTTCCTGTAACTCCATCTACTTTGTTCATGTTAGATTATATCATATTGTCCTAAAGGTCATGGAGCCTCTGTTCAAGTACTTCATGTTTTGAAAGATTTTGTTTTCCAACTGCATTGAAAAATCCAGTTTCAGTTGCATCCATTCTACCAGACTGTATGGCTATAGCAGAGGAATGAGCAAATTCCACTGACTGCAGAAGTGTGGCAAAGCTTATCCTTGGTGGAGTCCCAAATGGGACTCCTTGCACTAGAAAAACACAATGCCTGAAGCCATCTAAGGTGAGACTTCCCTCAGCTTTAGGTCTTCCACCCTTCAGTTCTGATCTAGACATTTTGCCCAGACTCAAGTATGGCCCTTTCATCTCTCAACTCTGTAACCCCCGTCTTGTTTCCGGAGGGTCTTGCAGTGTCTCCAGGTAAACCCATATGCTAGACATTGGGACTAGAAGGTTTACATATTTTACATAACTTCATTCTCACAATCATTCTGTGAGATAAGGGAAGTGAGACCCAGAGAGTGTAACTTGCCTGAGGTTATATAGCTAATAAATGGCAGAATTTATGCTGCTTCCCATCTTACTATCTTCAAATTGCAGTTGATCTCCACCATCCTAGAGTCCCATTCAACCCCAAACTGCTTAATCATGGCCAGTTTACACAAGACCAGCCCAAGACTGGACCCTGATACCTCCAATCTGAGCAGCAGGACACAAGGCACCTTTTACCACAGAGAAAGAATCAGTCTTTTCTCAGCTAGATCTGACTTAGCATAGTTTTGCCTTCCTCATAATTGTTATCGACTCCCTAGAAGTGCTGAGCCAGAAGGCCATCACTCAGAGCAGGTCAAGACAATTCCTACACTGTACAGGAAGTTGTTTCAGATGACCTCTTTGGTCCTTTTAAACACATAGGTGCTTTGGTTTTTCTGTGAATAAGATGATGTTCAAATGCATGCTAAAAACAAGTGGTTTTGGTGGTCAGGAAAGGGAGAGCTTGGCATGTGCTGACTTGTCAGGTAGATGGACAGGTGTGAATACTTTTAGTTTCAAGTATATGTTGTAACGTAGTGGGATGGAAATCTGGGTGTGGTTAAAACATAATACCTTCCTCTTGGCATTTTGCTATCCTGTGGAGTCTTACCTAAGAGAGTCCATTTCTCTAAGCCTCAGTTCCCCCATTAGCACAGAGAAGGGGTTAAACTGATGAGTTCCCATATTTCTTATAGTTCTACATTCTAGAATTGTATTATTCTATTGTCTCTCTCCTCCCTCCCTCTCCATCTCCCTGCCTCTGTCAACTTTCCTGCCCTCTCCTATGAAACAAGTTGTCAAGATGGTATCATTGATTATAATTATCCCAAATAAGGACATTAACAGCCATATATGACTATTTAAATTTACATAAGTAAATTTAACAAAGAAAAATTTTGCTCTGGACCCCCAGAAACCCTCCTCGTATTTTAGTGATTATTTTATCACTCTCTCCAGAACAATTTATGGATAAGAACATGCCCCCGAATTTTAAACATTTATGCAACTGCACAAAAGATGGTCTGCCTTTATTGATATTAATAAGGGGTCACAAATTTAAACTGTGAACTTCCCCCAAGTGATCCAAATGGTACTAATTGACACATTTATCTGTATCTATGGATGGGAGATAACATACTGGACCTGGAAACAAACAAAAGACCAGTCTTAATTTTGCTTCTTAATGGTTGTGTTACCTTGGGTATATAACTTAATCTTCAGTGACTTGCAGTTATTTTTATTTGCAAACGAGATGCAACATTCCATTCGTCCTCTGTCTACAATGAACATGAAGAGAGATGCTTGAGGGAGGACACACTGGACCTCTGATCCAGTGCTGGTTCAGAGTAGGCATCAGATGTTTATGAATGTGACTCCAGGCAAAGTTGTGAGATTTCTGTCTCTTTCATGGTTCACTCTATCTGTGTGACAGACACAGACAACACCTCACACTCACAAACATACACCATGGCACAAATAATGTGCAGAAGAAGCTCAGACCTCAATGTTGGATTGGAGATGCCGGTGTCTGCCTTCTCACTTAAACTCCATTCATTCTCACAACACAATTGCCTAGACTTTAGCTGGTGTAGCCCCTCCTTTGCCATTAAGTTACTCTCCCTTCGCAGCTTTTGAGTAGCTAACTTATCCTTTTCCTTGGCCACTTCATCAAATTTACCTGTTCTGTGGACTCCCAAGTCCTAGCCACACGTATTCACCAGCTCAGAAAGTAGTTTAGCAAATGAATAGTTGCTAACAAGATTCTCACAGTTGTAGTTGATTATAACCTATTTTATTATGCCTAGAAGCAGCTGTTTTTCCACTGAGGCTATCTGTTCCTCATACAAACACACTACACCCTCCTCTTACAGTAGCATTAAAAGTAGTACCAGGAATTAAAATCCATATAGCTCTCACAGACATACTGCTGTTCGTATTTTATGTGAGCGTTGACTCACTTCATTGCCCCCCCACCTTGATTTAACTGGCTTCTACTTTTTTTGTCCCAGTTAAACCCCTCACTGTTCCAACCCTAGGTCCACTTAATGTTGAGGGTAGGAATTCTGTCTGTTTATTTGTGTATCTCCAGCATCTAGTATAGATCCTAATGCACAGGATAATGTTGAAATAAAGAGAGATATATAGAGGGTTTGGGGGAAGAAACATGAGAGAAGAGACAAAGACAGAAAAAAATTAATAAATGCTTGAGTTACAAAATGACTGGCTCAAAACCATAGAGCTAGTATGTGAAAGAGCCAAAATAGATTCAAGATCATTTGGTTCTAAACTTCTTAATAGGAGCCTGAGATCTGATATATTTTCCTCTAGGTTTAGGGAATTTTTATAAGAAGGTTTAGACCCTAAAAGAATCTTCTACTGGATAGAGTCTGTTCAGCTCAATAGACAAACACCGAACATGCCCTTGTTCCAGACACTGTGCTTCGCTCTGGGAATACAGAGAGAGCACACATGTTGCCCAAGCCCTCTGGGAAGTTGCTAGTATTGAAGGTCATGCAAACCTACACACATTATCAATATAATGCAAAAAAGATATTGTAGGTATGTCTGATATGAAGTTAGTACCACACAGGATGTTTAATCTATCATAAGGAGACCATGTCTGGAAGGGATGTTTAAGTGGTGTTGTCTCATCGTTATTTTGCAGATGAAGACACTGAAGATCAGAGGCTCTGAAGAACTTGGCTAACATTATATATCTAGTCGGAGGTAGGAATTAGAATTTGAACTAAGGAAGGCTGATCGAAAGTTTATATATTAACCAGTATGCTAACCAGCAAGAAACAGAGTTGGTGAATTTCATCTGCTAACTTCAAATGGTCCTAGGCTAGGCGGGTAGTTAGTAGCATGCTTGAACTAACAACCCAGTGTCTTTGTTCTAGCCCAGGGAAACCATTCGGAATGTCAGTGGAAATGTATTTCTTTGAAACTCTCTGGTGTCTGCAGATCCAGTGGGCTGCTATTCTTTGTGTCAGACACACCTGAAGATATGTCATAACACCCTTCCCTCATATCTTCAGGGTTACTTAAAATAGACCAGTGTGCAATATTTCTCTAAGGTCCAAAGAGCCAGGCAGATAGAGCTGGGAGAGCAGCACGACCTGCAGCCCTCTTCCCATTCCTGAGGGCTATGGTCTGCTCCTGTCTTCTTGCCTCATACCATGCTTTAAGAAACTGTTTATCCTTGGTCAGTTTCCCTGGCAACCACTTCTCCCACAGGACTATCTTTTTATCATAGGAATTGCTAAAAGAATAAAAATATATGGAAAATAATTAGGAGTTTTTATTGCATGCTTTCTCCAGAATGTGGCAGGTAGGGGAAGAGGCAGAAGGTGAAGGCTGTAAGACGCTAGCAAAAAGATTCACAGCACTGTGAGCGATTTTATTAATGCAGAAGATGTAATCTCATAGCCAAAGTGGAGTGTAATTTCCTGTCTCTGCTGTGGAAATACGTGCATTCTCATTCTTCCTTGTGGATGGTTATGAGAAGTACGTGAAAGAGGTTTTACATCTGGTATCTTAGTCCTGGATATGGTTCTGTCTGGTTTAATCCAATTAAAATGTTCAAAGAATTTAGTTGCTGATAGCTCTTGAATCAATAGAAACCACTGCATCCTTGTTCAGCATTGATCAATAAGGCACTGCTTCATCTGGTGGGTCTAAACTTTTAGGCAACAAAAGCTCTTCGGGGAGCCTTTAGGTATAAGTTGAGGTAAGAATCATCACTAGATTGGGAGTCAGGACACCTATTTTCTCTCCCTCAAGTAATAATTTTATTAGCTGTGTGATCTAGAACAAGGCATCTAAACTCTCTGCTACTCCATTTCCCCATCTCTAAAACAAGAGATTTGGATCTGATGGTTCCAACAAGTTCTGAGAGTCTTGGAGCCAACAGATTTGTGAGTTCTGGGGGGCTATGTCAGGATGGCAAGGAAAGAAAAAGTAACCAGAAAAGGGCTAATAATGACAATAGTGTCGGATGCTTTCTAACAAAATGAGATTTTTGTGGCGGACAGTGCGCTATAGGCTTTATGGGGATTATCTCACCAAATCTCATGATAATGTTATGAGGGAGCGATTCTTATCCCCATTTTGCAGAGGAAGAAGTTGAGGATCAGAGAGATGGAGCACAGAGTTGGTAAGTCACAGAGCTAGCCTTCAAACTCAGGTCTGCCTTACCCAAATGCAGACACAAAATTGCATCCTAGCCTGGCAGTGAGAGACAAAATTAAAACTCCTTGCATCACCTTGAACACACACATGGAATATCCTATGTTTTGTTAATCACCAAACCCAAAACAGTGAAGAAAAACAGAAGTGCCTTCATTGCAGGAAACCAAACGCCAGGCAAAGGCATCTCTCTACATCATTTTTATGTGCAATTAGGAAGTGCCTGTGTAGATGCACCTGTGAGAGCATAACCTGGGGATCGGAAGAACCAAGTTCAGGTTGGGATCCGTAGTCTCTTACCTCTATACTCCCCACCCCCTTCCATCTCCTGGAAACAGAGAGTATATTCAATGTCCTCTGAGAGATTTCTTGAGGCTAGGGTTTCTCTGACCTTAGCATCTAGAACAAAGGTTGTCATCAATAATATCTGAAGAAAGATTAATGTTCTCTAACCATCACTTTTGGTTCTAAGCTACTGATCTTAATCAGTTGGCTCTGGGTCTCTAGTTTATTGTACCCAGATTCCTCTGTGGTATAAAAGCCACGCTGACTACCTTCACAATACTACTATGTATGTCAAGGGTTTATGTATATTCCATTTGCCCAGAAGAGCCCCAATCTATTATATTGGTATAATTGTAATAGTGACTCTTCCACTTTCAAAAGTACATGTTTCAAAAGTTTGAACAATAAATTATATGGGTCACCCTTTGTGTGCCACCATTTTAGCTGATCTTCATATTCTCATTGGAAACACAAAGAGACAGGAAAGATGTAAGAATCTACTCCCTAAGAGCTTGAAAATGATTTAGTAGCATGGATGGGACAGCTTCTTTTCTAAAGAAAGAAACAGAACTAAGAACTAAGAAAGAGGACTAAGCTGTATATCATCAATATTTTTAAAAATTGGATTTCTTAGAAACCCTGATAGGTAGGGATGCAGTGGGAGACACTCCGCAAGGTAACTTTCTGATCACTAATTCTAAATGATAGGGAAGAAAGCACAAAGAAGGCAAACGTAGGCCAAAGCTTGTAGCAGGTGGCAAGTTAACAGAGGGGAGGGAAAACCAGAGCTGCTTAGCTTTTATGCACCTGTTGTTTAACTCAAAGTGGATAATTTTCAAACTGCAAGGCATAGAACAGATGCAGTTAGTAGGAAATTGAAGGCTACAATAGATTATAAGATAATTACGGAGCAAGCCCTGTCTTCTTTATATTCATTCCAGTTTCCAGATGCAGACAGATTACATTCCAAGGTACCAAAACATCTTGCTAATATGAGTGCAGTGGAACATAAGTCATCTTGTAGAATCATGTAGAGGGAAAAAGTATTAGAAAAATGAAAATGAACAAGTGTTGCCCTGAATTCTGAAAAGGGGAAAAAACAGATTACAGAACCAAAAAAGAGATATGGTCCTTTATTAATACCAAGAAAAATTCATGGACAGATTATGTAAAAAATATATATGGTTATAACATATCAAACCAAATGGGGATTCCATAAAGCCCACATAAGTTCACTTGGAACAACTGAAGGTTTTAGTTCCCAGTCTGATGAAGTCATTAGAATATTTGAAGAGAAGAAAGACATAACTTTTATATGCTTTGATGTTAGCAATATATGTGACAAGGTCTCTCCTAATAGTCTTACGATCTTGTTATAAAAGTGAATGTTACATAAAGTGGACCATACCTATTACACTATCCCTAGGAAGATCCTAGTTTCTTCATATTAACAAAAAAATGTTATAGCCCAAGGTAACACAGGAAGAATTTGAGGAGCCAGGTTTCAAATCTAGCCAACAAGCTCTTAGAATGCAAGCACTAGGTCACTATGTCAACGCCTCTCCATTTTATAAGATGTAGACAGCTCTTTATCAAACATACAGGTGGCATAAAACCAGAAGAAAGGGCAAATGACAGAATCTGTGATTAAAGACATCTGGACAGGTTTGGAATATGGTTCAAAGCTTTAAAAAAAATGCAACAAATATTTCCTGAATTCTATGTACTGGTTTTATACTAGATACCATGAGGAGAAAAAGCTCATTAGCAAATGATTCGTGCCTTAATGAACTTTCTGTAAGTTCATTATAGAACCAAAACCGGACTGAAGTTTACATCAACTACAAACCATGTCTATTCACTCACACTGCTTAGCCTTGGAAGCAGGAACATTATCTCTGTTGGTCCAAATTCATTAACCAAGACCGATGAGTGATGTACCAAGATAGGTTTCAATTCAGGATGAGGAAACCTGCCCTAACAATTAGAGCAGTAATAAATAAAAGCTATGGCATCTTCATCATTGGATGTACTGACCTGGAAATTAGATGATTGTCTTTCATTGAAATGTTTCAGAAAGGCTTCTTCCACCGAATGGAGTGTAGTCCAAGAAGGTTCCCAACTTCCCATCTAAATCTAAGATTCTGGTATCCAGAGAGCAGTAACTAGGGGATTGATTGCAGTTCAGGTGATCAAAGAAGAACCCTGAAAATGAGGATACTGGACTTGCATTTTGGCTATATCGATCAGATTGTGAACAACAGAAATAAAAAACAAGGTTTATGGAGCCCTTAACCATATGCAGGAGCACTTACCGTTTGTTAAGTTCATTATACACTTGAGTTAATCAATTCATTTAACAGTATATGGAGGGCTTACTATGTGCTCTTCTGTGATGGACCCAGAAACTTAACTAGGAATAATAGAATAGCCATCATCAAGACCAATACCATCTTAAAGCAGAAACTCACAAGGAAAGGCTAAATTATATCTTCCCAGTAAGATAAGAGCTTGACCAGAGCCTATTCACTTCCCTCATCTCCTTCCCTCTTTTAATATCCTGGATATCCTCCAGTAAAATGGAAAACCCTTGACCTCCTCCCCCTATTTTTCAGGTCAGGACCTCCTTCCCCTTTCTGTCTTCATGATCTTTTTCTCCTTTTGGTCCAATCTCATCAGTACCAACTGATCCTTTTCCCTCTTATCCTCCCCTTCCCCACTGTGCGAGAGAGCTCCATAGTATAGCTTGGTAAAACCATAGAATGAACTGCCCTGGGGTCATAGCACCTGGGTTCAAGTCTTGGCTCTGAGGTTTATATGTGTGTGACCTCAAGAAAGATCTTTAAAGTCTCTGAGCCTCTTCTGTAAAATGAGAATGAACAATGGTTCACACACTGGTGTGACAGTTCATGTGATTTTATATTGAGGATTTATTCAGAAGTCAGGTACGTGGAGTTATATTTGCCTGTTTAATGTGGATTAAAATGGGTCGGAGACTATGGCTTGAGCTATTATCAGAATCAAAGTTCCTAATGTAATTCCTGAGGAATAGATATCTCTGCAGAACCACTGGCCTCCTCACAACAGGCTAGACTAGAGCATGGAGGAACCAAGAATGTGTGAGTCTCAAAAACAAGCTACTCTACAAAATTAAGGAGAAAAGAAGCCTAGATAATGCATATTAATACCTTACTAATTTCACAAACCCATTAAATAAACTTCTTCTCATGGGGAGAAGTGATAGCAGGAATGGAGAGAAGGGCCAGTGCTACTTCTAAGAGAACAATGCAGTCTATTTTATGGACCCAGGCAGAAACTCTAAAAGAAAACAGTACCTCCTACACAAAAAGGCAATAAATGGGAAGCCAGGTATAGGATGTTATGGTATTCTAGGCTGGACACAAAGAGAGCTTTGCTGATGGATGTAGTCTATGGGGAGAAAGAAAAGAGGTTGTCTGGTTCAGTATTTTACTAGACCAAGTGAAGTCATAAAATGTATTTAGTCTAATCCCTGTTTTTGCACAGGTACAGGGCAGCAAAGGTTTAAGACAAGTCACTTCAATTCATGGATGATGATGTTATTGATGGAGATAGAATGTCTGGGTAATGAAAACAGTTTGTAATAAATGTAAACATTTTCAGCTTTTTCTGATTGTTTTACCAGTGTCACTTATTGATATTGACTATCCCTCTCTTGTATTGTTTATGCTTTGCCAGCATGTGAGTGCAACACATCTTAAGATTTTTTATTTACCTAATAGTTTTGCTATAGAACACTCAGTCAAAAGGCATTGTTCAGAGAGCACAGCATTCGAGGGAGATTCTTTATGCCAGAAGCTTCAAGTATTATAACTTCAGATACTGCCTAACATATTATTTTAATATCATTATCATGCTGCTGCCTTAAATGAGATTTTGCCGCAGCTGGCTTTTTTCATTTGTTGTTTTTGGGTTATAATAGAATATAGTAGCTTCCAAGGACAGAAAATCAATATACACTGCTAAAAATACCTTGGTGTTATCCCAGCTTGCAGTTCTGCCAGCCTTAAAAGGGAAGGAAAGAACAGTCGAGAGAGGTTTTCAGGCCTTGGTATTTAGGATTCTTTTTGATGATTTCCAAATCAATGCACCAGAAATATCTCCTACATCTCTCTTTGAAGGATGGCTCTCCTGCCTTGTTTTTCAGTAGCACAAAACCCATACTAGATACGGCACTGATGACGTTCCAGTGTGCATTTCTCCATATGTCACCCCACTTAGCGATTCTTGCTCCCAAGTCTGGGTGTGGTAAAGTTCCATGGAAGGGGCGTGGGAGTATATGTGTTGGAGATTGGGGAGGCACGTGTGTGCTTAGTGTTCCCAGAAGCTCAATTTCAGAAATTAGGGGAGTCTGGGAGTAATGCCCAGAAGCACAAGGAAAAAACTCCTTTTCTCAGCCTCCATCCAGGCAACGAGGAACTTTGCTCCTTGGGATTAGTCCAAAATGCTCTCTGGCTTACGACATTTTCTCAAACTAGAGAAAGTATTTTGTGGTAAATGTGCCTTCACTACTGCTGATGGGAGAAACTGGAAGTTGACAGGGCTGGACACAAAATTTAATAAAATTAAGTTAAAAACATTTACTAAGACCCTTTCTGATGTCCAGCACTTTATCAGACCTTGTAAGGAACATAAACAATTACAATGAGGTATCACCTCACACCAGTCAGAATGACCATCATCAAAAATTCTACAAACAATAAATAAATGCTAGACAGGGTGTGGAGAAAAGGGAACCCTCTTGCACTGTTGGTGGGAATGTAAATTGATACAGCCACTATGGAGAACAGTATGGAGGTTCCTTAAAAAACTACAAATAGAACTACCATACGACCCAGCAATCCCACTACTGGGCATATACCCTGAGAAAACCATAATTCAAAATGAGTCATGTACCACAATGTTCATTGCAGCTCTATTTACAATAGCCAGGACATGGAATCAACCTAAGTGTCCATCGACAGATGAATGGAGAAAGAAGATGTGGCACATATATACAATGGAATATTACTCTGCCATAAAAAGAAATGAAATTGAGTTATTTGTAGTGAGGTGGATGGACCTATAGCCTGTCATACAGAGTGAAGTAAGTCAGAAAGAGAAAAACACTGTGTGCGTGCTAATACATATATATGGAATCTAAAAAAAAAAAAAAATGGTTCTGAAGAACCTAGGGGCAGGACAGGAATAAAGACTCAGACATGGAGAATGGACTTGAGGACACGGGGAGGGGATAGGGTAAGCTGGGACGAAGTGAGAGAGTGCCATGGACATACAGACACTACCAAATGTAAAATAGATAGCTAGTGGGAAGCAGCCGCATAGCACAGGGAGATCAGCTTTGTGTCCACCTAGAGGGGTGGGATAGGGAGGGTGGGAGGGAGACGCAAGAGGGAGGAGATATGGGGGTATATGTATGTGTATAGCTGATTCACTCTGTTATAAAGAAGAAACTAACACACAAAGCAATTATACTCCAATAAAGATGTTTTAAAAAGTTCAGTAGGACTCTCACTCCACTAAAATCAACTTATGCTAATAGTTAGCATCAAAGTATGAGTCTTGGGTGAGTTTGTGGCAGAATTCAAAGGAGAATCTATCATAAAGACCATCTGGATTAGCTTTTTGGAGAAGGTGGTAAGCTGATGAGACTTTAAGGATGAGTAGAATTTGAATAAAGTGAGGACCAACATACAAGGCATGCTGACAATAGCAGGTTATGGGTTCTTCTGGGTAATTTGAGCCATCCAGGAGCTGGACTTATTGTTTGGGGTTATTTAGGAGCATTTGCTTCAATGCCATTTGAGCCAGAATTGAATATTGATTTGACAAATGAGTTCTGAAATCCGGTAGGCCCAGATTTTAAGGCTGGGTTCACTCCTACAGTCTTGGGTAATTTACTTAACCATTCTCAACAGTTTCCTGAAACAGGTGAACGCTGCATACCTCATGAAGTGGTATTGAAGATAAAATTATGGCATTTATTTATGCAACCAATATTCTTTACGCTGTCTTTGCACCAGGTACATAAAATTCAAAAATTCTAGGCACTAAAGCATAAATGTAAACAGACAAAAATGGTTATGTAAATTGTCCACCTCATGGCAAAAAAATCAATTAATGATGGTTTTCAATTTGTTGCTTTAAGCTTTATGGGAGAGGAGCTGAAGTGATAGGAATTGTGATTAAGGAATATAGATCTGTCCTGGGTGAGGAGAAGGAGGGGTTGGGCAGAGAGCTCGGAGGCAGAGAGACCAGCTGAGAAGTTTTTGCACCAGACCACAAAATAAGAGTGTCAGCTAGGGTGGGGGCAGTGAAGATGAAATGCGCCGAGGGGAAGAGTTCACGATGGCACATTCTCCCCTAGAATTTTACGCCAACATATCCAAGAATAGCTCTGAGTTCACAGTCTTACCCTTCACGGAAGAATCATCACTAGACTTTCCACTGAGTATATATTAAGGCATCCTGACCTTTATTTACTTCTGAAAACAGCAGTTTTCCCAGGATCCCAGTTGGGAAAGAGGCTTATAAATAAACCATTTTGCTTGTTCACTGAACTAGACTGTCATTCGCAGTGATTTGCTGACTCAGGTGATGCTGAGTGTCCGAATGTTAACGTGAAGGTCTTTGAGGGGAAAAGAAACAACACTGCTCTTCCCCTTAAGTTAGGGGAAGCAAAATTGAGGAGGCTGTGGTTTTAGCTCATTAAATGATCTCAAGTGTATTTGTCAAGTGACTCGTCAAGAGTTTTATTATCGACAAAGGTATTCTCTTTTCTCTAACTGTATATACCTTACAGCCTAAGAAATTGTCCATTCTAAAAGTAAATAAACCACTGATCCCCTCCCTGCAAAGGTAGGACTTCTTGATTTTTAAGTCATAAGCTTAGTTGGAGGAAGAAAGCAATGACAGTAGCAAGAGTAAACAATATTTATGGAGCTCTTACCAAATGCTGGAGCATTTATCATTTGCTATGTGCATTATATATCTGAATTAATTCAATTAACAATTAATGGAAAACTTACTATGTGGCCCTCTGTGAGGGACCCAGAAACTTAATTAGGAATAAGAGAATAGTTATTGTCAAGAAAAGACCAACACCATCTTAAAGTAGAAGCTCATAAGGTTAAACTATACTTTCCCAGTAGAATATTGATAAGAACTTGACCAGAGCTTACTGTCTGCCCACACTGCCTTCCCTGTCTTGATATCCTGGAAATCCTCCAGGAAAATTGCAAACTCTCCTCCTATTTTCCAAGTCACGACCTCCTTTCTTTCTTTGACTTTGTCACCTTTTGTTCCTTCTTGTCAGTCATTTCTGATTCACTCTCATCATTACCAACCAATCCCTTCGCCTCTTATTTTCCACTTATCCACCCTGCCAGGAATCTCAGTAGTACATCTTGGTGAAACCACAGAATGAGCACTGCCCTGGAGTCATAGTGTCTGGGTTCAGATTTTGGCTCTCAGCTTTATTATCTGTATGACCTTAACAAAAATCTTGAACCCCTCTGAGCCTCATCTATAAAAAGAATCAACAGTGCTCAACAAGTTAATGTGATAATTCAATGTGATTTTAGATAGATAGATAGGTGATAGATAAGAGATATATATATACATCAATATAGATATATAAGTATATACATGTATATGTCAATATCTACATATATACACATATGAAAATGTCAATGTATACATATATAGTTGATGACATGCAAATTGCAATCTGTAGTTTTTTTTTTTTTACATCTTTATTGGAGTATAATTGCTTTACAATGGTGTGTTAGTTTCTGCTGTATAACAGAGTGAATCAGCTGTACATATACATATATCCCCATATCTCCTCCCTCTTGCGTCTCCCTCCCTATCCTACCCCTCTAGGTGGTCACAAAGCACTAAGCAGATCTCCCTGTGCTATGCAGCTGCTTCCCACTAGCTATCTATTTTACATTTGGTAGTATATATAAGTCCATGCCACTCTCTCACTTCGTCCCAGCTTACCCTATCCCCTCCCCGTGTCCTCAAGTCCCTTCTCTACATCTGTGTCTTTATTCCTGTCCTGCCCCTAGGTTCTTCAGAACCTTTTTTTTTTTTTTTTTTAGATTCCATATATATGTATTAGCACGCACACAGTGTTTTTCTCTTTCTGACTTACTTCACTCTGTATGACAGACTCTGGGTCCATCCACCTCACTACAAATAACTCAATTTCGTTTCTTTTTATGGCTGAGTAATATTCCATTGTATATATGTGCCACATCTTCTTTCTCCATTCATCTGTCAAAGGACACTTAGGTTGATTCCATGTCCTGGCTATTGTAAATAGAGAGCTGCAGTGAACATTGTGGTGTATGACTCTCTTTGAGTTATGGTTTTCTCAGGGTATATGCCCAGTAGTGGGATTGCTGGGTCCTTTGGTAGTTCTATTTGTAGTTTTTTAAGGAACCTCTATACTGTTCTCCATAGTGGCTGTATCAATTCACATTCCCACCAACAGTGCAAGAGGGTTCCCTTTTCTCCACACCCTCTCCAGCATTTATTGTTTCTAGATTTTTTGATGATGGTCATTCTGACTGGTGTGAAGTGATACCTCATTGTAGTTTTGATTTGCATTTCTCTAACAATTAGTGATGTTCAGCATCCTTTCATGTGTTTGTTGGCAATCTGTATATCTTCTTTGGAGAAATATCTGTTTAGGTGTTCTGCCCATTTTTGGATTGGGTTGTTTGTTTTTTTGATATTGAGCTGCTTGCGCTGCTTGTATATTTTGGAGATTAATCCTTTGTCAGTTGCTTCATTTGCAAATATTTTCTCCCATTCTGAGAGCTGTCTTTTTGTCTTGTTTATGGTTTCCTTTGCTGTGCAAAAGCTTTTAAGTTTCATTAGGTCCCATTTGTTTATTTTTCTTTTTATTTCCATTTCTCTAGGAGGTGGGTCAAAAAGGATCTTGCTGTGGTTTACGTCATAGAATGTTCTGCCTGTAGTTTTCTTAATTAGCTATTTATTTGCCTATTTACCACATTCTTAGCGCAAAATTGCAAGCTCCATTAGGAAAGAAAATTGGTCTGTCTTGCTATTGTACCATCTTTAATGCCTAGAACAGTTTCTGGAACATAGTAGGTATTCATTAAATCGTTGATGCTTAATAAGTATTTGTCTCTTTCTGAGCTTCATACCTGGAGCTTTTCACTTCTGTTCCCCAGCTATGACGTGAAGGAAAGTTGCATAATGACTTCATAACAAATTTATGATTTCCAGTCTTAGCTAGGCTCTGTTTCTTGATAACTCTTTAACTTGTGTCTACTCAATATCCTTTCTTTTTTCTCCAAGGCAGCTGTTTCTAACCATCATCTTTTACCTTGAGTTTTCCAGTTCTCCAGTCTACTCTCCCTTCTGCCCACCTACAGGGAAAAATAAGAGCCCCTATGGTTTCACTCACCCTTTTCTGTCCCTTCAGCCTTGTGATGGTTAATTTTATGTGTGAAGTTGACTGGGCTACGTGATGCCTAGATGCCAGAAATAAAACATTATTTCTCGACGTGTCTGTGAAGGTGTTTCTGGAAGAGATTAGCATTTGAATCAGCAGACTGAGCAAAGGCACACCCGTGTGGGTGGGCCTCATCCAAGCCAACGCTGAGGGTTGAACAGAACAAAACGGGAGAGAACAGGTGAATTTGCTCTCTGCTTGAGCTGGGGCAGCCGTCTTCTCCTGCCCTCAGAGGTTGGTTCTCAGGCCTTTGGACTGGGGCCGAATTACAGCACCAGCTTTCCCAGGTCTCTAGTTTATAGATGGCAGATTGTGGTACTTCTTGGCCTCCATAACCACGAGTCAGTTCCTATAGTAAGTAAAGTATATCTATATATCTAGATAGATAGGTAGATAGATACTATTGCTCTGTTTGTCTTGAGGACCCTGATTAATACATGTCTCCTTTCTGACTGTGCTCCAACTCTCTCCCACCTTCAGTCTCTTTTTTTCCCCCTCAGTCTACATGAAAATGCCCTCCACTAATCTCTAATGGAATTCCTCAAAGACATTATTTCTTGTTTGCTTCACATGTGTGAAGGGAAACACAAACAAAGGCAGACTATGAAAAACACAGAATGCATGGTTGTTTTTATAAGGATTAACATGAAACATGTAAGTGAGCAAAAACCAATTATTCTTACCTAGCAAGGCTCTCCTCCTTGGTAGCACCTAAGCCCTGGGATCTGGAAGAAACAAAAACACAGATATCAGATGGAAGTTGTACTATTTTAGGTTTACATAGCCCATTAAAATGATGTTTGCCACAGCGTCAAACCACATGACAATCCTGGAAACAGAGGCTCAGAGAACTGAAATGATTTGTTCAAGGTCACAACCTTCATAACTTTCATGGTTGCATGGGGACACTGGATTGTCTCATGAACTCCCAGGCTTTCTCCACCAGACCCCTTGGACCTCTATTGACCTGAGCCCATGTCGCAGAACCACAGACACCTATTTTATGTTCCAGTTTTTGCCCTTGTCCTTTCTTTTATGACCGGACCCCCAAAAGGCTACAATTCCAGATGCATCTAGTGTAATAGCTAAGCATACTGTCTCGGGAGCCAGGGTTCTGCTTTCATAGCCTGTCTGTAACAATCACTAGCTGTGCAGTGTTCAGCAATTTCCTTGATCTAGTCGCCCCTTCTCCGTAAAATGGAGATAATAATATCCTAATACCACACAGTCATCTGAAGATAAAATGAAGTAATACATATAAAGCACTTAGAATTGTGCTTGGAATACAGAAAGCACTACATACATGTGGACTCATCTTATGTAACCAAGGAATGTGTGGTGAGTTTTTCCTTCCTCGGTGTAACACATGGTTCACTTTGAACAGCAGGTGCTCAGATACACATTTATCAAGAGCCTGCTAAGCACCATCTTATTTTTTCTTGGCTCTGTCCTGATATGCTTTGCCTGAGTTTTGAAGTACCGATGCCATTTCTCAGTCTGCTTTGGCAGATTCTTTAACATGGTTGGTCGCTACCTGATTTGCTCCCCTTGGCCTCCCTATAAATCTCTCTCCTATCCGTGCCCTCGGTTTTAATCAAGGGCTGTATGGCAGGAATTATTTCTAGGAATGGCCCCCGAGATCCCATGCCCTAATCTCCAGAGCCTGTGAATTCCTCCTATAATTGTGTTATTTTATGTGGCGCAATTAAAGAGAGGTTACCCAGGTGGTTCTAATCTATTCACATGAACCTTTCAAATAAGAGAACTTTCTTCAGCTGGTCGAGGAAGAGGAAGTTAGAACGCTTCGGAGCCTGAGAGTACAGGGACATGGACGTGCTTTGTTTGAAGATGGAAGGGGCCACATGAGAAGGAATGTGGGCAGCTTCTAAGAGCCAACAACAGTCCCTGGCTGACAGCCAGCAGAGGAATGAGGACCTCCATCCCACACCTGCAGGGAACTGAATTCTGCTGACACCTGAATGAACTTGAAAGCGGGTTCTCTTCTAACACTTCCAGATAAGAGTCCAGCTGGCCCATAACTTTGTGTCAGCCTTGTGATGCCCTGAGAAGAGCACGGCTTAGCCTGCCCAGGAACCCCTGACCTACACAGTACGAGGTAATGTATGAGCGTTGGGTTAAAATGCTAAGTCTTGTGACTGTTTGTTTTGGCAGTGATAGAAAACTGATACGGCCAGTTTCCTCTTCAGGAAAATATCTGTACTGTTGAAAGGGAGCTAAATCCAAGGTCCTTTCCCACTACTTAAAAATGCAAAATCTCTCCTTGGAAGCTGAGGCCTCCACGGAGCGTCTGGCGGTTAGGGCTGGGGAGACAGGACAAAAAGAAATGTGCAAGGCAGATATACCCTGCTTAACCAGAGCCTCCAGGTAGCGTTTTGGCACCTTGGCGACTCAACTGCTGCTATTTGTGTATGACGTTTGTAGAAAGATTTGTCATGTACACTTGCGCTGGATGAGTTTGTAGAAGGAAGTGTCAGGAGTATCAGCTGTGGTGTCAGATGTCTCCTACTGCCACCGGCCTGCTGCGTAACCTTGGCTAACACACCTTGCCTCGCCAAGCCTCACTCTCCATGTCTGTGAAACGGGGAATCTAAGGGCACCAATTATAATCGTCTGTTGTGAGAATGAAGTAAGAGAATGTTTATGAAGCATTCCTTCAACGCCTGGCACCTAGGAAGCGCTAAGTAAATGGTTATAACGTTATTCATGTATTTATTCAAAAATGATGTATTATTCATCTGCCCGATTCCAGGCATTGCTAGACAGAGGAGAACATTGATATCAACAAGGAATAGCCTCCACCCTCAACTCTCTCAGGGTAGTGTGTCCATATGTATCCTTTTTATTCCTTCGGGTATGTAAATTTTCACGTGTGTCTGTGTGTCTTCGGAGTGTGGGTGTTGTGGACACTGCATTCCCCGAAACCACCAAAGTCCTGCGTTCAGACCTCAGGGGGGAGGGGGTAACAGACGCAGCCATCCGGCTTGCTTTTGCTCAGAGGTAGGCCGCTGTTCATCCTGGGAACACTGACCGTCGAACTATTAAGTCATCTCAGAGCAGTAGAGCTGGGAGGTCCCAGCAAGGCCGCCCCGCACACCCGCCCCATTCTGGCCCAGAGAGGGATGTTATGCGTCATACATGCCGACAGCCATGCCACAGGAAAAGGGCTTCCCGTGCCAAAGAATGTTGCCCAGTTCTGCCCCCAGAACCGGGGAAGCAGAAAGTGATCCGTCAGCTCGATTGTCTGGGAGTCCCAGGGCTGCTCAGAGCAGACCCATTAGCTGAAAGGATAAATATTTACTCTGGGCTCATCTGAAAAACCCAGAAAAGGGATTCTGCTTTTTATCAGCAATAAAAAACACTCCCACCTAAGCTTGGATTTAGGGTTTCTTGGTCTTTAAATCTTCCCTGCCTTGAACCCCTCAAACTTCCTGTGAGAGACTAGATTAGGATTTCCTCCTGGCCCAGAGCGGGGCTGCGGGCTGGAGGAGTGAACTTGGGCGCAAAAGGAAATGTTCTCACAGGAGAGCGATGTTTGCTTTTACTGAGCAAAGTATGTGTGGCCTCAGCCTGGCTCCTATAGGACACAGGTAACTGAAATATTTGCCCTTGGGAGAGAAGATGCAGAACGTTCTCTTAAAAGGCTCCAGCTGGTGAAATAAGAGATTTTAGATAAACAGCTTTTGAGGGACCCCATTTCCTGAGCTATGCTTTGATCACATGACAACCGCGCCAGTGAAAACACTTTTGTTATCCTTTCAAGGGAGATGTTCCAGAAAGAACACTTGCCTGGGTCATGGAGGTGAGGATATGGTCAGGATGGAGGAGGAGTGAGGAAGGGTCTGGGCTGGGAGAATCAAAGGAGATGGGGTGGGAGCTGTCCCCAGACAAACCAGCTGTGTTTGTCGTTCACATCACCCAGCCCCACTTTCCCTTTTTACATCCCTCCCCCATCTCCTTTCTGGTAACTACACTGACCTGGCAGAAAGAGCTCAGACTGTGAAAGCGAAACAGTTGTCTTCAAGTATAGGCCCAGTTGAGGGCCAGGAATAAAGCAGACACTCAGAATATGCTAAGTGAATGAAAGGTTCCATCATTTTTCCATCACAGGGATGTTCTTTTACCTCTCTGAGCTTCAGTTTCTCTATCTGTACTATGGGGATAATAACTCTACCTCGAGCGTGGTGTAAAGGCAAATGAGCAGATATGACATGTGCCTAGCACAGAGACTGGTGCGCTCTGGGGGCCCAGTAAGTGTTAGCATAAATCTTATCATTAAAGGGGCTTTGGAACTTGGCAACTATGCTGGAACCAGATTATCTGAAAGCTGTTCCTCCAAAGGTTTACACGGGTACTCAGGCTAAGGTTTGCAAGAGATGCTGAGCACACCTGGACCAGGTGAACGAAATGATCCTCCTTTGAAAAGGTTTGTATGCACTGTCACCGGCCCTCCAGCATCTCTGTCATATAGACCAGCTAGCTTCATTAGACCTGGGCAGTGGCTTCCCGTGCACTCCAGGGCAGTTTTATATCCTGCAGACATGAGCTGGGGATAGTCAATGCAGTGATCAATGGGAAAGCCCTTCTCTGTGCTTAGTCTATCAATGAAATGTTTCCTCTCTCCCACCACAGGAGAGACTGCTGCACTAGTTCCGCAACATAGATTTGGCGCCTGTAGTACTATAGTAATCGTATTCGATTCAAATTTTAGTGAAAGAATGAACGAATGTAAAGAAGTGATAGTAAATCTCTATAGCCTTCCTTTGGATTCATAATGTGCTTTCTTTCGGTCTCATTGGTCACTTGACTTCCATGTTGATGTAGCATTACTCCTAGCTACTTTGCCATCATGTGAGAACTTTGAGATGTCATGGATGTTAGCAAGACAGTTTGGCCTAGTCACGACTGGAGAGGTGTTTAGGGAAGAGAAGGAAGGTGTGACTCTCTGTCTAAGTCGTTGTTGCCTAAGGATGCTAATCTTGCCCAGATCTCTGTGCCTGTTTGGGCTGTACCCATGTTCCTCCTAAAATCCAAGGAATCAGGATGCCTTTCCCACTTGTGATTCCACTTCAGGACAGCTTTCCCTTCTCTTCCCACCTCATAATGAAACATTTTCCCAGAGAGTGAAGTAAATCTGGCTCAGCTTCCAGGAGAGACCATATCCTGCCTCAGCCTTGAGTTGTTTGTTTTGGGGGCCTTTGAGTTTTGATGCTACCACCTGTCAGAATGGAGAATGAGTATATTATTTTAATATATTTACATCATGAACCTATTGATACATAGATTTATTTCCTCATATTAATATATTTATAGTTAATATTATTCAATATTTTCATTCCTCTAAAGATTGATTGAATGTGTAGTTTGTTCAGGCATTTTTATACACATAATTGGTGGGGTTCCTGACATTATGGAACTTATAACTCTCGAAGAGGATACATCTAAACAAATAAGCGAATGTGCAACTAAGTTCAAATATGTTGGATGGTGAAAGAAAATAAACTGTGAATACTACAGAGCTTCTCTTAGAACTGTTTTTATTGTGTCACTCATTCATCAAACATTTAAGTGCTCAGCACACACAAACATCGTTTTTCCGTGCTAAAGATAGGGCAGCGTATAAGATAAAATCTTTGTCCCCAGGAGCATGTATTTAGCTAGGGAGTAGGAAGTTAAATATCAAATTATACAATTAAGTGTTTTAAAGGAAAAGTATAGGGTGCTAAGAAGGTATAAAATGAGGCATTATAACTTAGTCTCAGGCTGTCAAGAAATTCTTCTTGGTAGATAGAGTAATGGCCACCAATGAATTATTTTTTGCTCTAGACACACCCTTATGAGGCCCCCTTCTCATTGATTCTGGCCTTGGCCATGTGATTAGCTTTGGTCAGTGGGACACAAGCAAATCTGAAGTGCACAGAGGTGTGAAAAGCACTTGTGCACTGGAGCTTACCCTCTCGATGCTGGGAATTCTTCTGCCACCACATAAGAAGCCCAGGCTGGTCTACATGAAGTGTTGTGGCCCAGCCAGCACCCAACTCCCACAGACAGACGTATGCATGAGGACAGCTTAAACTACCAGTTGCAGAGGAGATGCCAATGGCTGCAACTGCATAAGTGACCCAGGCGACACAGCAGAAGACCTACCCAGCTAAACCCAGCCCAGATTGCTGACCAGAAGAATCATGAGCAGATTGAATGATTGCTCTTTTAGATTTAGGTTGCTTTGGGGTGGTTTGTTAGTCAGCAAAGGCTAACTGATATAGAAATAGATACCTATAAGTGGGCTGTTTTTATAGAAAAATCTAACATACGAGTTAAGAGCTTTTGGACTGGGCAATGGATAGAGCATGGAAAGTGGTGAGGAAACTGTTATCAGAGTCTTTTAAAATGGTGAAAAATAATTCATAGAGTCTGGAGAAGTGCTAAGGAAACGGCTTTTGGAAGTTAGAAAACAGTTGATTTGTTTTTTGTAGCAGTGCCAAATTGTCATCTGAGTTAACTGGAAAAGAATAATATTCCTAATAAATTTGCTGATCTGGCTAAGGAAATAACCAGAAAGAATGTTGAAAGTGTCAATTGGCTTCTTTTTGCTTTGCTGCATATGGTTAGGTACAGGAAGAGAGAGATGAGCTAAAGAGAGAACTATTCATTTTGTAAACAGTGTAGAGGGCCTATAATGTAACCAAGACTTTCTGAGTTGGAAAATAAAACTCTTTCACAGCTCTTTTTCAAGTAGGACATGGCCTCAGGTTAAAGATTAAATCAGGGATATAGCTTCACAATTCTTTGCTAATATCTCGAAAATATTTAAAGTTATGCTTAATAGACCCTCTCAGCTAGACAAAACTGCTTCTAAGAATTTTAATGGCTTCTTCCTGTTGAAGCATAATCCCCAAACAGCCCTAATAAGTCTAGTACAAGAAGACTATCTCAAAAAGGGATTGTGGATGCGGCTTTTGACTACTAGAGTGGATGCAGTGTGATACATAGCAAACCCAAAAAGGTTTTAAGGGAGCTATACAATGTAAGTTGAAAGGAAATGGGACCTTCCTCCAAACCCCCATTTTTCTTTGAATAAGAGTATTTATTCAGTATTCTACTACAGGAGAATAGTAGTCTAAAGAACCTATCCTAGTGAGCGCAGCCAGAGTAGGGAGGGGCCTGACAACACACACCTTGTTGTACTTTATAATTTTGATAAACCAGTGACTATTCTTTTTGCCTTCCATTCCTTCCCTTTTTGAATGAAAGTATGTATTACAGTTTTTCTGTTTCTATTTCGCCATTGTAGTTAGTTATTTGGCAGTAGATAACTTGTCTTTTTATTTCTCATGTCTCTGCATCAGTAAGGATCATAGCCAAGGAACTGCTCTCAAGGAGCTTCATCTGCATCTAGACTTAATGCAGATTACAAGATCAGAGACTTTGAGACTAATACAATGATTGAATGATATCTGGGGACTCTTGTTAGGGAGTTAATGTGTTTTCTGAGTTAGAGGGGCATGAATCATTGGGGCCAAAGGGAAAACTGTGATAAACTCCTTATTTATCATGACTCTATGCGTGCCCTGGGGTAGTCCCTTCCCACGTGACTCTGGGCTTGGCCCTGTGACTTGTTGTCACTGATGGGACATCAGAAGGTGTGATGCAGGCAGTCCCTTTGTGCGCCGAAACTTGCTTTTTCTTGCTGCTGGGGACTCTGCATCCATGTGAAGAAGTTCAGGCTAGTCACTGGAGATATATGGCCCAGCCGAAAGCTACATATGCCAGATAAGTGAATCTTAAACTATCCTCAGTTGATGAGCTAAATAACTGAAACTGCATCAGTGATCCTAGGGGCCAAGCAGAAGAAATGCCCAGGCCACATTGTGTACCCACAGTTTCATGAGAATAAAATAGCTTTTCAAGCCACTAGGTTTTGAGGCAGTTGGTTACTTAGCAAAGGTGTATACAGCTTTTCTGAGGCAATGATATTTAAATTGGAATATGAAGGCTCAGTGGAGATTAGTTAGGCAAGGCAAGGAGAAGCAATTTTCCAAGTAGAGGGAATAGCATAGATGAAGAACTACTCAGGTGGTGAGTTTGAGTTGCAAGGAAGTAGATCAGACTGCATAGAACAAGAAGAGTGAAAATAATATGAAATAAGTTTGGAGAGGCAAGAGGTAGACAGATTATGCATGGCTTCTGTATTCATTAGCTATTGCCACAATACTGCTGTATACTAAAACACCCCAAAATTCAGTGGCTTTATATAACCAATACTCATCATGCTTCTGCTGTCAAATTTAGGATCAGCTGCTGTAAGCTGGGCTCAGCGGGACAGCTCTGCTTCAGGATGCTGGTGATTCTGGGCTTGACTCCTCACTGGTTGAATGCAGGTCTTTTCCACATGGGTTTATGCTTAGGCCCAGGCTGAGAGGCAGTAACTACCTAGAAACCTCTTTTCATGGTGACAGCAGAGGTGCAAGAGAGAAACCTAACCGCGCAAGCACGTTTTTGTTTATATCTCATCTGTGAATATCGCATTGGCCAAGGCAAGTCACATGGATGAACCCAAAGTCAAGAGCAGGAAGTACGTTTCAGTCGCCAAAATTTACAGTGGCATACTTTTGGTCAAAGCAAGTCACACTGTTCATAACAGCACTATTTATAGTAGAAAAAAAGTGGAAACAATCCAAATGCACGTTAACTGGTGAATGGATTTTAAAAATGCATATCCATATAATGGCATATTCTTTGACAATAAAAAGAAAAAAAGTATTGATACATGCTACAGTATGTATGACTGTCAAAGACATTATGCTAAATGAAAGAATCCAGACACAAAGGACTGCATATTGTATGGGTACATTTATATGAAATTTCTCTAAAAGGCAGGTCAATAGATCAAAACCTGTATCAGTGGTTACTCGGGGCTGAAGGTTAGAGTGAGAAGTACTGCAAAGGGACAAAAGGTTGATAGAAATATTCTAATACTGGATTTGGGTGATGACTACACAACTGTATTAATTTAATAAAAATCATCAAACTGCTCATAGTAAGTGAATTTTGTTATATGTAAATCATATTTCCATACTAGTATTAAAATGTATAGTTAATGGAACGAAAGATACCTTGACATTGTACTTATAACAAGGAAACCTTTTCGAAAGCACTATTAAATAATTACTTTATACAATGTAGAAATATTTTCAAAACTCTGGCTGACTGCTGTCTCTTTAAGCAATTGTTGAGGTAAAATTTTTTCTTCAGAAGTATTATGCCGAATTTTACAGTCATTTTCCTTAGTTAATCAACTTTGGCTGTAAATAATAAACATTTTTTTTATTTTGTTCTTCGAGCTACTGCATTTTAAGTTAGTGCATGTGGTCTTAAAATTTGGCACACATAAAAGCAGCTGCAATTAATGAAGTATGCTTTACTTACTGACTTTTCATATAATATGTACAACAGAAACATGTTCTTATAAACAGGTCGAGAACTGTAAAATGTTCACTAATTGCTGGAATTTGTTCTTCTGTTTGGAATAAAAGTGGATTTAACAGTCAGAATAGCTATTCAAGGGGTAATAGAAGCAGGAAGAGGGGACCTCTGTTATTAGCTAATCTAGCAATTATCCCCAAATCGGAGCTTATGTTCTACATGAATATCAACTGAGTTTGTTGAGGAGGTGCAGCTGGAGACGTGAAAGCAGCTGTCTACTCTAATGCAAAATTCCTTTGGTTAGGAGAATGCACTAACATTAATCTAAGAGATGTAGAATGAATTTAATTCTCTAAGTGGAAAATGCTGAATTCTATCACAGGCCAACAGCAATTCTTTATACTTCCTTTCAAAGCACGTGGAGCATGTGCCCACTGTGACATTATCTCATTTATAAACTCTTCCAAATTATTGTTTACAAGTTAAGCATTTATACTGAAACTAGGTGAACATGCCTGAGATCCTGGTCAAGGGTGAGCTTAGGAAATTGCTTCTTCTACATTCTCTTTCTATTAAGAGGTTTGGGAGGAAGTTACAACTAAGAATGAACACAAGAGTAATCGAATGTCTCAACT
Source organism: Kogia breviceps (assembly GCF_026419965.1). Classification (NCBI taxonomy): domain Eukaryota; kingdom Metazoa; phylum Chordata; class Mammalia; order Artiodactyla; family Physeteridae; genus Kogia; species Kogia breviceps. The sequence continues at coordinate 66,894,658 of NC_081326.1, forward strand.
TACAAAACGTCGTCACAGACATCACCTCTAAGCTAATATTTATTCAACAAATATTCACCAAGAACTTTCATGACCCCCATTCATTCTTCTAGGTGTTCTGCTCATATTATTTCATTCAAACTGCCTTTGAAAAAATTCTTGTTCAAGTCCTTAAGTAATTCCTATACTTATTTGGTTCTCAGTTTTTATGAAATCTGTATCATTACAGTGTACATTCAAGGGTTCAGGAACTTGAAGTGCTTATTTCTTTTAGTTGAAGTATAGTCAATTTATAATGTTATATTAGTTTCAGGTGCACAACATAGTGGTTTGATACTTTAGATTATCCTCAGGGTTTTTATAAAATATTGGCTATATTCCCTGTGCTTTACATTACACACTTGTATATTATTTTATACCCACTATTTTGTACCTCTTAATCAACTCCCTTCCTCAATTTTGCCCATCCCCAACCTCTCTCCACTGGTAACCATTAGTTTGTTTTCGATAACTATGAGTGTTTCTGTTTTCTTATATTCATTCATTTTGTTTCTTAGAGTCCACATATAAGTGAAAACATACAGCATTTGTCTTTATCTGACTTACTAAGTATAGTACTCTACAGGTCCATTCATCTTGTTGCAAATGGCAAAATTTCATTATTTTTTTTACTATATTTTGTTGTGTGTATGTGTGTAATCAAATCTTCTTTATCCACTCACCTGTTGATGGACACTTAAGTTGCTTCCATATGTTGGCTCTTGTAGATAATGCTGTTATGAACACTGGGGTGCATACATCTTTTCTAACTGGTGTTTTCATTTTCTTCAAATATATATACCCAGGATTAGAACTGCTAGATATTATGGTAGTTCCATTTTTAATTTTTTGAGGACTCTCCGTATGTTTTCTAGAGTGGCTGCAAAAATTTACATTCTCACCAGCAGTATATTAGGGTTCCCTTCTCTCCACAACTTTGCCAACATTTATTATTTGTTGTCGTTTTGATTATAGCCATTCTAAAAGGTGTGAAGTGATATCTCATAGTGGTTTTGATTTGCACTTCCCAGATGATTAGTGATGTAGAGCATCTTTTCATGTGCCTGTTGGCCATCTGTTTGTCTTCATGAAAAAATATGTATTCGGCTCTTCCCATTTTTGAATCAATCTTGTTTATTTTGATACTGAGCTGTATGAGCCATTTATATATTTTTTTGATATTAACCCTTTATCAGATGTATAATTTGCAAATATTTTCTCCCATCCATTAGGTTATTTATTTTCGTTGATGGTTTCCTTTGCTGTGCAAAAGCTTTTAAGTTTGAATAGGTCTCATTTACTTATTTTTGCTTGTTTCCCTTGCCTGAAAAGATAGATGCAAAACAACATTGCTACAACTTCTGTCAAAGAGTGTACTGTCTATGTTTTTTTCTGGGAGATTTGTGGTTTCCAGTCTTACATTTATCTTAATCCATTTGAGTTCATTTTTGTATATGGTACGAGAAAATGTTCTAAATCTCAATCTTTTATATGTAGCTGTCCAGTTTTCCTAACGCCACTCATTGAAGAGAATGTCTTTTCCACCTTATGTATATTCTCATCTCCTTTGTCACAGATTAATTGACCATGAGTGTGTGGGTTTATTTCTGGGCTCTCCATTTTGTTCCATTGATCTGTGTCTGTTTTTGCTCCAGTACCATGCTATTTTGATTACTTTAGCTTTTTAGCATAGTCTGAAATCAGGGAGCATGATACCTCCAGATTTGTTCTTTTTCTTCAAGATTGCTTTGTCGATTTGGGGCCTTTTGTTGTTTCATACAATTTTTAGGATTATTTGTTCTAGTTCTGTGGAAAATGTCATGGGTATTTTGAGAGGGATTGCATAGAATCTGCTTTGGGTAGTATGGAAATTTTAATTAAGTTCTTCAAACCTGTGAACATGGTATATCTTTCCATTTCTTTATATCATCTTCAATTTCCTTCTTCAGTGTCTTATAATTTTCAGAACATAGGGCTTTCATCTCCTTAGTTAAGTTTATACCTGGGTATTTTATTCTTTTTGATGTGATTGTAAGTGGGATTGTTTTCTTGCTTTCTCTTTCTGATAGTTCATTATTATTGTGTAGAAAAGCAACAGGTTTTTGTATATTAATCTTGTATCCTGTGACTTTACTGAATTCATTCATTCTAATGGTTTTTTTGGTGGAGACTTTAGGGTTTTCTATATATAGTATTATGCCATCTGCAAATAGTGATAGGTTTACTTCTTCCCATCTAAGTTGGATGCCTTTTGTTTCTTTATCTCATCTGATTACTGTGGCTAGAACTTCCAATACTATGTTAAATAGTAGTGGTGAGAGTGGGCATCCTTGTCTAATTCCTGATTTTAGAGGAAAAGCTTTCAGCTTTTCACTATTGAGTATGATGTTAGCTGTGTCATAAATGGCCTTTATTATCTTGAGAAATGTTCCCTCTATACAATCTTTGTTGAGAGGTTTTAATCATATTTGGGTTTCGAATTTTGCCAAATGCTTTTTCTGCATCTATTGAGATGATCATGTGATTTTTATCCTTTCTTTTGTTAAAATGGTGTATTATATTCGTTTTTTGGATATTGAACCATTCCTTGCATCACTGGGATAGATCCCACTTGCTCATGGTGTATGATCCTTTTTATGTATTGTGGAATCTGGTTTGCTAATATTTTCTTGAGGATTTTTGCATCTGTATTCATCAGGGATATTGGCCTGTAATTCTTTTTTGTTCGTAGTGTCTTTGGTATGTGGGTAACTAAATGTGGCCTCTTAGAATGAAATTGGGAGCATTCCTTTCTCTTCAGTTTTTTAGAATAGTTTGTGGATAGGTATTAATTCTTCTTTACATGTTTGGTAGAATTTCCCTGTGAAGCCATCTGGTCCTGGGCTTTGTTTTGGGGGAGTTTTTTGATTACTAATTCAATTTCAATACTATTAATTGTTCTGTTCAGATTATCCGTTTATTCCTGATTCTGTCTTAGAAGACTGCATGTTTCTAGGAATTTGTCCATTTCTTCTAGGTTGTCCAATTTGTTGGCATATAACTGTTCAGAGTATTCTCTTATGAGTTTTTTTGTATTTCTGTGGTATTGGTGGTAATTTCTCCTCTTTCATTTCATATTTTGTTTATCTGGCTCCTCTCCCCCTTTTTTAATGCACCTAAAGTCTCATCCATTGTGTTTATCTTTTCTTAAAAACAGCTCTTGGCTTCATATTTTTAATTTTTTTTTCTATTTCATTTATTTTCTCTCTGATCTTTATTATTTCCTTCCTTCTTTTGACTTGAGCCTTTATTTTTCTTTTTCTTATTCCTTTAGATGGTAGGCTCTGTTCTTTATTTGAGATTTTTTTATGTTTTGAGGTATGATATAAACTTCCTTCTTAGAATTGCTTTTGCTATGTCTCATAGATTTTGGAAAGTTATGTTTTTATTTGTATTTGTCTCAAGGTTTTTTGTGATTTCCTCTTTGATTTCTTCATTGACCCATTGCTTTTTGTTTTTGTAGTTGCATGTTGTTTAGTCACCACGTATTTGTGGTCTTCCCATTTTGCTTCCTGTAATTGATGTCTAGTTTCATACAGTTGTGGTTGAAAAAGATGTTTGATGTATTTTCTGTCCTCTTAAGTTTGTTGAGACCCATGGCCTAGCATGTAATCTTTCCTGGAGAATGTTCCATATGCACTTGAAATTAATATTTGTTTTGCTGTTTGGGGATGGAATGTCCTGTAGATCTCAAGTCCAACGCATCTATTTTGTCATTTAAAGCCACTGTTTCCTTATTTTCGGCCTGTATGATCTGTCCATTGATCTAAGTAGGGTGCTTAAGTTTCCTACTATTACTGTATTGTCAATTTCTCCCTTTATTTACTTTAATATTTGCTTTATATATTTAGGTTCTCCTGTACTGTGTGCATATATATTTATGAATGTTATATCCTCTTCTTTTACCCCGTTATCATTATATAACAGCCTTATTTGTCTTTTATCATACCCTTTGTTTTAAAGTCTACTTTGTCTGATATGGATATTGGTAGCTCTGCTTTCTTTTCATTTCCATTTTTATGGAATATCTTTTTCATTCCCCTCACTTGCAGTCTGTGTGTGTCTTTATCTCTGAGATGAATCTCTTACCATATAGATGGTCTTGTTTTTTTACTCAAATCATCCACTCAATATCTTTTGACTGGAGCTTCAGTCCATTAATATTTAAAGTGATTATTGACAAGCCTGTGCTCATTGCCATTTTGTTATTTGTTTTATGGTTGTTTTTAATAATTTTTCTCTGTTCTTTTCTTCTTTTAGTCTCTTGTGATTTGATCATTTTCTTTAGTGTTACTTTTGTTTCTTTCTCTCTAGTTTTTGTATGTCTATTGTAGTTTTTTGATTTATGGTTACCATGTTGTTCATATATGCTGACCTACAACTATATCTACTTGTTTTAAACTTAGTCATTTAAATTCCAACACATTTTAAAAGCTTTACATTTTTTACTCCCTCTCCACCGTCTTTTGTGTTTTTATGTTATATTTTACATCTCATGCCTATCCCCTAACTGTATTGTAGTTATAGTTGATTTTACAATTTTTGTCTTTTAACTTTTAACTTTCATACTAGCTTATTTAAGTGCTCAATCCACAGGCTTTACTATATGTTTGCCTTTACCAGTGGGATTTTTCCCTTCCTATAATTTCTTATTTTCTGCTGCATAACTTTTCTTGTTCAATTAAAGGTAGATCCTTTAACATATTCTTCTGCTTTCTCATTGTTTAACTTGCTCTCTCTCTATGAAATTAGGTTAAACAGTTACCTTATCCCAGTCTTGAAGGTGTATCCTTGTATGGAAGTGTCCTTATGCAGTCTGCATCTGCCCAGTGATTTGGTGGGAGAACTGTATATGAAGTGAGCATGTACTGCATTGTCCCCTGGGGTGTGCTGGCAGCCACTTTCTTGGTGGGAGATAAGGCTGGAGTTGGAGAGGCTAGAGGTAAAGCCAGGTGCAAGCCAGGGCTTCTCCTATGCTCAATGACAGTCATTGCCCTAATGGGGGCTGGGGTTGGTGGGCTGAACCTAAGGGGCAGGATCAGGTACCCTGAGGGAATTGGGTTTCTCCCAAGTGTGATGGCAGTTTTTGCCTTGGTTGGGGGTGTAGCCAGTGAACAGAAGCTTGGGGCTACACTTCTGTGCTTCCCCCCTTTCCCATCTCTGGTGTGCATACCTTGGTTAGAGAGGCAGGGTTGGTGCCACACCACTGAGCTGGCCCTGCTCCCTCCTAAGTACATACAGGGATGAGTGCTGTGATGTCGGTCTCCACCCTGGAGCTAGTTTCGCTCCCTCTGGAGTGTGTGTAGATACACAGGAGCTGTCAATAGCTATCTCCAGTCAGAGGCAGGGCCAATGTGTGAGCCAGCTTCATTCTCTCCAAGTGTGCACACTCTTGTTGGCTGGCAGCCTCCACCCTAGTGGGGAGCAGTGCTGGAGCAGGAACCTGTTGTGAGCTGGGGGTCATCCTGGGGTGGTTTTGGCAAGCTGGCCAGAGCCCCAGGCAATGCTCAGTCTGCTGCCTTTGTGCTGTGAGTACGCAAGACTGTGTGCATGCCCTTCAGGAGTGGAGTCTCAGTTTCTTACAGCCCTCTGTTAAGCTCCATTGGTTTTCAAACCAGCCAAGGGGCTCATCTTCCCAGCGTCGGACCCCAGGGCTGACGTGCCTAATATGTGGCTCAAACCTCTCATTTCTCAGGGAGGATCTTTGAGCCTGTGATACCCTGCTCCTCTTCTGTGTCCCCTTCTGGGGGTGTGGGCCCCAACCAGATCACTTCTCATCCCCTCCTACCAGACTCTGTGTGGATCTTTCTTTACAGCCTTGGTGGTAGGAGAGATGTTCCTCTAAGTCCCCAGGTCAGTTTCAGAGAGAGTCACTCTATGTGTCATTGTAGCTTGTTTTTTTTTTTTTTTTTTTTTCTTTATTCCCTTAAACCTTTTTTTTGTTTTTTGGAATTTTATTTCATTTATTTATTTTTATATAGCAGGTCCTTATTAGTTATCTATTTTATACGTATTAGTGTATATTGTAGTTTTGATTTGTTCACGAGGGGAGGGGAGCCCAGCATCTTCCTGCTCTGCCATCTTGATCTCTCTCAGGTGCTTACCATTAAATGACTTTCCCAAGATTGCAAATGGTCTGGGGAGCCAGGCAGGCCTAATCAAATACTGATTATATTGCCTCATAGCTCTGATTTGGGGCATGTTTCTTTACATTTCAAAGTTTCAAAGTCCTCATCTAAGAGGAGATTTAATGATACATATTTCTTGAGTGTAAATGAGAACATCCTCTCTTGACTCCAGTTCAACCTCCAGCTACTGCTCTTCTTCCTTTAACAGAAAATTTTATTTAAAGAGTTTCCACATTTTTTTTTAAAGATGATATCGGGGGTAGGAGCTTATTAATTAATTAATTTATTTTTGCTGTGTTGGGTCTTCGTTTCTGTGTGAGGGCTTTCTCTAGTTGCAGCGAGCGGGGCCACTCTTCATCACGATACGCGGGCCTCTTGCTATCGTGGCCTCTCTTGTTGCGGAGCATAGGCTCCAGACGCGCAGGCTCAGTAGTTGTGGCTCACGGGCCCAGTTGCTCCGTGGCATGTGGGATCCTCCCAGACCAGGGCTCGAACCCGTGTCCCCTGCATTAGCAGGCAGATTCTCAACCACTGCGCCACCAGGGAAGCCTGAATTTCCACATTTTGTCTCAAATTTTTCTCCTCCACTTTTTTTTTTTTTTTTTTTTTTTTGTGGTACGCGGGCCTCTCACTGTTGTGGCCTCTCACATTGCGGAGCACAGGCTCCGGACGCGCAGGCTCAGCGTCCACGGCTCACGGGCCCAGCTGCTCCGCGGCATGTGGGATCTTCCCGGATCCGGGCACGAACCCGTGTCCCCTGCATCGGCAGGCGGATTCTCAACCACTGAGCCACCAGGGAAGCCCCTCTCCTCCACTTTTTTCTACTTAATTTATGCTCACTTGTCAGTCACTCTATCAAGAGTTCTTTCCATGATCAACAATCACCTGTCTACTGCATGATTTCAATGCCCTTCTTGTTCATTTCTATCCTTCCACTCCTGTCCTGTCAAATTCTAAACCAGATCATATCAGCCCTTTGCTCTGTGTGAAAAACTCCAATGGCTCCCATTTCATGCAGAATAAGATGCAAACAATCTACTCACTTCTCTCTGGCTTTGTTTCCCACCACTCTTTCCAGGCTCATCCATTTAGACCTTGTTGGCATCTTACTCCTCCTAAAATATGTCAGGAATCCTCCTCCTTCTCTCTTTACGGGGCATTTCATTTTTCTGTTTTCCTGAAATTTCTTCTCTCTGTAATTCACTGGATGATGACTCCACACCTTCTGATTCAAATGTCAAAATCTCAGTGAGGATTTCCCTAACTATCCTGTTTAAATCTGCAGCCCTTCTACCCACCAGCACATCCTCTCTCCCTCCCTCCCCCCCCCCACCCTCTTTCCCCCTCTCCCTGTCCCTCTGTCTCCTTCCCCACCCCCCCCTCATGAACACACACACTCACACACACACTCACACACACACACACACACACACACACACGCGCGCATTATTTAGGAAACGAAATCTCTAAGAGATTAAAGAACATTCCCACCATTATAGTGGTTCATGTAGTTAGTGGCAAAAGTGAGTTTCAGGCCTCCAAACTTCTATTCACTGTTGAAGAAACATTGGGTTAAGAGCTAGGAGGGCCATGTTTAAGGGCCCTGCTTATTTGCAGGACCTATGTGATCTTAGGAGAGCCAAGTCACCCTGCTAGGTCTACATTTCCTCATTTGTAACTGAGAGCAAAGCATGGCTATTTGTCTCCTAAGCCTCTTCCTATTCTAAGCAATTTTTTTTAAGATCTCACATGTCACTGGGAGCTAAAGATTGTCCTATAACTGCCTCATCCACTCACGTGAGAAGTTGCATTATTTTTTTTTCCAACATAGTGTTTCTGGTAAGTCAATGTAGCTGACGATCACAGGGAATAAACTACTTATCCTCCGTAGCTATGTTTGACTAATTTCCTTTTTCTGAGGCAAATTGGAGAAGGAGGGCTCTGGAATTGTCTTTAGCTCTGTGGTGAACTGCTAATTCAAAACCACAGGGTGCTCTTTGAGAAAGTGCAGACTTGCATCTGATAACCATTTGATGGGAATGTGCCTCAGCCCTTTAGTTGTGGTTCCCCGCAAGATGGCAACATGGGTGCCATGCTTCCAGCAGATGAAAGCTCCATGGGGGTCTGTGCCAGAGACCTCTGACTACATCACTTGGCATTTGCTGATTTCTGCTTCTTTTCTCTATAAGTGAACATCTCTGGGCTACACTCTCGTTTGAGTCTTTGGTATTTCAGTGAAATTCACATGTGGTCAAGTGGAAATGCTATCTCCAGAATGATATAAAGTGAACCAAGAGAATTAGATTCTAATGTTTAAGAAAAGACATAGAGAAGTTTTCCAATCAGGGCGTTTATTTAGTTATATTTTTTAGGAAGAGTATTATCTTTGTGAGATGTCAGCACCTCCATAAGCACTGACTTTTGAATTTCTGCCCAGTAAAGGCTGAGAGGGAATTGTCAGAATAAAAAGGGAACAAAAATGAAATAATAGTTGTCAAATCCCAGGAATATGGTATGCACTTTTAAAATACAGTATTTTCTTTGGGAGGCATTAAAAATAGTGAAGAGCCCTACTCTGGAGCTAGACTGCCTGGTTCAGATCGTAGCTCGATCACTTAAAGCCCCAGGACTTTGAGCAAATCAATTCACTTCCGTGCTTTGGTTTTTGCATCTATAAAATGGAAATACTAATAGTAGTCTATAAGGTTCTTGTTAAGAGTACAAAGGCATCTGAGATTATGAAACATTTGTGATTTCCCCTGTAGCACATTGCCTTCCATGGCCCTAGCTCCTAAAGGACCTGACTTTCTCACGCAACAGGCAAGAGATAAGTTTATTCTCTGTTTATTGATGGCTTACTCTGTGCTGATACACTACATGCCGGAAAATGGGGATTAAATAATACATCCCTTTGTCCTTTAGAGATTTATAGTGGGGTACAGGAAACACACATAAAAGCAAATAACTATTACTTTTAAAAGTCTAGTGTTTTTATGGAGGAAGCATGCTAATAGAAAAAAATAATGTCTTGGTTTGCCGAGAAAACAATATTTGGACTCTATCTGAAATACACATTAGGGATTGGGCATTGCAGACAGAAAAAACACTAACAAGACAGAGGCAGGAAAATACACAGCGTCTGGGAGCATATTTGCCAGGACTGCCTCATCTTTTGTTGGTCGTGTACACGTTGATCTCACCCATTATATTTTAAATGGCCTAATGGCTGGCAGAGACCCTTTCATCTCTGTATTTCCCTAGCAGAATGTCTTATATGTGATATAAATGCAGACAATGTATGGTGGATTGGTTTTCATTGAAAATGTGATTTAGATAATTAAGTGCTATAGGATTTCAGAAGAAGGAGTAATTCATTCCATCCTGGAGGTTTCATGGACCAGTAAAGGATCAAGAGGATCTTTTGTGAGTCAGATTTTGGTAGAGAGGAATCCAATTAGAGCAAAGAACATGAGCAAATGCACTTTTAATCCCACTCTAGTTATCCTTTGGGTTCTAGGAGTCACATCATCAGAGAGGTGTATATGCTAGTTCCATGTTATTCACCTCCCCTTTGGCCAACAATCTTTCCCCTCACCTTGAAGAGTGTCCTCTTCCCAATCTACAGGGATGGAAACACAGTATTCAAGTTGACATCTACCTGTCCTCACTAATTTGTCCTGAGAATGGCAGTTAACCAATCAGACAGAATCACCCCAAGGATGATATAATCATTATCTGAGACCCTCCAAAATTTCACAGCTTTCCAGTTACATTGTAAAATAATCTCCCTGTCTCCCTCTCTCTCTCGCCACCCCCCTCTCTCTAGTTGGCTTATATTTTCTTTATGTGCTTTCAAATAAAAGATTCCACCCTAATACAAGATGAGAAACCATCATTTCGGGAATTACCTCCTTAGAATCAGAGGTTTAAGTATCACATGGAAGGAAATTCTTGTAGCTGTGACCTAAAAAACAACTAAGCAAAAAAGCCAGGATTGGACTCAACATACATAACTGATTAGTCAATGAGGCAGAATCTAATGTTGACGCTGTTTTATTACACATATCGGATAGCCTCACACCAGCACTTGAAAGTCATACACACAAGCAACAACCTATGAAGACTAAATGTGTAGTCCTAGTCTTTAGTGACAAGCTACGATTCTCATTAATTTTTCATTCATTCATAACCCAGTCATGAATTGATTATTACGGCACTCATTCAACAAATGACCATATGACCAGCTTGAAGAGTGTGAGAGAGGGTTTTTAGGTGAAGGAATTGCATTAAGAAAAACCAGAAGTTAGATGTCCCATGCACTACCCGTTATGCCACAGAGCCGGTCAATCCCACTTCTGGGTATATACCCAAAAGAAAGGAAATCAGTATCTCAAAGAGATAGGTGGATTCCCACGTTAATTGTAGCTTTATACACAATAGACAAGATATGGAAACAACCTAAGTGTCTACTGATGAAAGAATGGATAAATGTGTATGTGCGAGAGAGACACAGAGAGACAGGGACAGAGAAAGACAGACAGGGACAGAGAAAGACAGACAGAGACAGAGAGAACGTGCATGCTTGTATTTATTTCTCTTTAGAAGCAGCGGCCTTTCTTCAGATTTCAGTCTGTATGGTTCCCTGTAGCCTCAGGCCTTACTGGCTTGAAGAAAATGTATGATTTTGCACTTGACACTCTTTCCAGTGTTCTATATCTTAGGTAGAAATGAAACTCTATTGTTTATTCTTTCAACAAATATTTCTGGAGAACCCATGATGTTTCAATAACCACTTTATGTGCTGGAGTAACAGTATGAAAGTTTAGTCTCTGACTTCCAGAAGCTCACAGCCTTTTGAAATAAACATGTCTCACATTTTAATTCAACTTAGTAAATACTCTTAAGGGAATCTATGCAAAGAGCTATGAGACTGAGTATGGAGCACAAAATGAGTCATTCTACACAGCAAGCTTAAACTGGGTGATAGAAACAGTTACACCTGAGTTGGATTTTTAAAGAAAAATTCTTAGCTCTGCTGTGGAGTATTTCGAAGGAAATTTCATGCAGAGGAAGCAGCATTTGAGAAAGCACAGTGCTATGAAAAGTCTGTTGTGTCCAAGGAGTATTTAGCAATGTAAAGTGTCAGAAGCACAGGAAGCATGTGGCGTGTGTTAGGTAGACATCGCACATGTAATAGATTTTAAAGGGAAGCCAAGTGGCTTATTGTGTTGTTATTGGTTTGGATGTAGTGCATATGGGACACACAGGTACTCAGGTACTGCTGGGTAGATTCAAGTATTTATACTTAAACCGAGGGTCTCATTTTTCCTTCAATGATCAGTCTTCTCTGTTTTATAGAATAGGTAATTCATGCCCACTTTATCTTTCTTTCATTCACTGGAACTTTTCAATTCCTATCTCTTCTTTAATTTAAAAAATTTAAAATTCAGTTTATACCACATGAAAATCTATGTTTAGAGCTTCCTGCGAATGACTGAAGGAGTTAACAGTTCTGGCTGAGACTCTTATATGGGAGTGATGGGCTAGGACTGAGGAGCTCTTTCTTCCGTTATAAAGGTCATGTGTTCTTCTTAGGCCCCACCTGACGTGCTCTCCAGAGTCCTCAGATGGCCCGCTTCACAGCATTACTTTATGCACCTGGTCCCTGTAGGATTTTGAGCATGCTTGCTCTGTTATCTTCAGGCACAGCCTTCATGTATGTCTTCTCCCATCTCCCAAGCCTTACTATACCCCAGGCGCAGTACCTGCCAGGACTGTCTTCTTTAAATCCTTAACATCAGTGACACCCCCGACTTAAGTTTACCAGACACATTCACATTCATGATTTTATTTGACACTAATCTACTTAGGTGTGCATGGCATACGTGGAAAGTGTTCCATATGTATATATATAATGTTTTAAATATATGAGGATACTGAGGCCCACGCCTGAGCCAGTAAATACTAAAATTCATCTTAAAACCTCACATCTTTTGTCACTTAGTGTCAAACTTTTTCTCTAAGACACTGGGCTTTGCATTTCCAGCTGTTCTTTGTATAATTCCAACCACCACTGAGCAGTCTACTCATTTCAGTAGCCTCTCACCTCACTGCCTTTCTCCAGGTTTCCACACATTTTTGGTTTCCTTATTATGTCTTTTTCACTAACTTGAATTAGTCTGGAATGAAGTAAATGCAAGTTGTTTTAGTGGTTTAAACAGTTATGCTCCCATCTCCCTCCAAAATCAACAAAAACTACTGAGTCTATAAATTTAAAAGTAGAATTTAGACCAGTAATTATAGTTATGGAGTTAAAGAATTTTCAGTGTTTTTTTTTTTTCTTTTCTTAGGCTTATCATCTCAGAGTAGAAATCTGAATTCCTGATCCTCTTTTTCCAGTAATTTCATGTGAGAAGTACAAATCTGTTTACCCAGCATGCCTAATGACTATTACTAGAATAAAGGGAGTCAATAGACATACTCTTTGAGTCTGTCTTTCGAAACACAGTAACATCACATGACACATATTCCCAGAGGAATCAGTTGCCTCTTTAAGCAAAAGATGGGTTTTTAAGACAAATGTTTTTTTATTCCCTCCACACCACCCAGAGAAAAATGTAAGAATTCAGACAAGATCAACTCAAAAATGCATAATGTAGAGATTTACCATTTGTGTGGCATGGAAAAAACTCACCTTTTAAAACATCATTATTTATGAATTTGACTTTAGCTCCTCTGTGTACATCTTTTCTTTTCTTTTCTGGCCAACTATTTGTGACATGAAAAATGGAATGGTATTCATCACTAGTTTGATACTTTTAGAAGTATATTAAGTAGAAAGAAGCTGACTTCATTAAGTGAAAGGACATCACACCTAAGAATTCAAAGAGCAGGTCACAATTACCCTCCTTGTTTTACCTGCTCTTCTACTCCACTCTGAAGCTTTTCTGTTGGAGATTATGGCAGTTGCAAACTAAAATATGAGTTAATCCTCCTCTTTCATCATTAAGAAAAATAAGCAAGTATGGTATCCAAAACAATGATTTACATCAAATCAAATCATTCGGGGCTTTGTATACGTGTGTGAGATATGTGCGTGTGCGTGTGTGTATATATATTTATATATATGGAGAGAGAGAGAGAAATTGACTATAAGGAATTGGGTCCTGTGATTATGACGGTGGGCAAATTCTAAAATCTGCAGGATGAGTCAGCAGCCTGGAGACCAGAAAGACCATTAGTTTAGTTTCAGTCTGAGTTCAAAGGCCAGAGAATCAGGAGACCTGATGGCATAGTTTCTACCTAAAGACTGGCAAACTCAAGACCCAGGAAATGCCAACATTTCAGTTCGAGTCCGAAGGCAGGAAAAAAAAAAGCAGATGTCCCAGTCTGAAGGCAATCAGGCATGACAGAATGCTCTCTTACTGGGGGATGGGTCAACATTTTGGTTCTAGCCAGGCCTTCAACTGGTTAGATGAGACTCACCCACATTAGGGAAGACAATCTGCTTTACTCAGTCTGCTAATTTAAATATTCCTTTTATCCAAAACACCCCACAGAAACACCTGGAATAATATTTCACTAAATGTCAGGGCACCCCACGGTCCAGTCAAGCTGACACAGAATATTAACCGTCACACAGGGGAATCCATTACGGAAGGATATACTCCTCATAGCTCACTCCGAAGATTTTTAAGCCTTCAGTTCCCAGCAGCTGTTACACTGAGGGCCTCTATGTTTTACGAGCTGTTAGCTCGTGGTTACCCTCAGTTCTTGCTGCATGGACCTCTTTAACATAACAGCTGGTTTCAGCAAAGGCAACAAGAGAAAGATAATCTGCTAGCAACATGGAAGTAACTACCTTTTGTAACTAGATCATAGAATTAATAGCCTAACGTCTTTGCCATGTTCTGTTGGTTAGAAGCATGTCACTGGGTTCAACCCATACTGAAGTTGAGGAAATTACATAGAGTTGTGAACACCACCAGGTGGACATCATTGGGGGCCACTGTAGAAGCCTACCTTTCACACAATTGAAATGCATGTTGAACGTTTGAGTGAGGAAGAAATGCAGGGAACAGGGGACTTGTCTCAAAGTTACAAAATCTGGATTTGAGGGACATTTTTAAAAAATCTTACTAGCTCCATGAGCTTGTGCAAATTAATTACTATCATTTAGCCTATTTCTTCATATTAAAATGGGTATGTGTTTTTATGTTGTATTCCCTTTTTCTTCTGGTAAGAGAACTTGGTTTTCTTTTTCCCTCCCATCTCAGGTCAAGTGATTAAGGTAGAGCTGATATAATTTCCCCATTCCTATAGGGATGGGTATAGGAATCAGGTCTGACCACGCAAAGCCATAATGACTAGTTCAGAATGGAACACAAGATCCATTCTGTGTTCGTGAGAAGCAGGTACAGGACGTTTTCTGAAAGTGTTGGGCAAGTGAAAGCCTTTTCTTCTTTCTAAAAATTTTATTTATTCACTTATTTATTTTAAATTCTTTATTTTATTTATTTATTTGGTTGCATCAGGTCTCAGTTGTGGCTCATGGGCACCTTAGTTGCGGCAGGCGGGCTCCTTAGTTGTGGCATGTGGGCCTTTAGTTGTGGCATGTGAACTCTTAGTTGCAGCATGCGTGTGTGATCTAGTTCCCTGATGAGGGATTGAACCCGGGATCCCTACATTGGGAGTGCAGAGTCTTATCCACTGTGCCACCAGGGAAGTCTTTTCTCAGTGAGGTTAAAGCTGAGAGAATGTGAGCCTGAAGTTGCCTGTGGCCGTGTGGTTATTGAGTAGGAAAAGTCTGAAAGAGAATAAAGCAAACCCCAAAATTCAATTCTGAGATGTAGAGAAAGAGGTGGATTCCTAAAAATACTGCCGTGGATCCAGCCTTGCCTGAAACTAGACAACCCTAACTCTTACACGAGTTCATACATTTCTGCTTAATTCTATTTGAGTTGTGTTTCTGGCCATTGCCTGGTCTATCCAGTGTGTAGAACACAGCAGGCTCTCAACAAATGTACACTGACTAATGTATAAAAGAGCAATTTGGGGAAGTTTAGCATTGAAATCCAAGGGGCAGGAAGTGGAAATATATTCCCCCCACTGAGTCTTCCTGAGCCCTAAAATTCTGTGACTGGCTGCTTCCCGGAACACGTCTTTGGGACTTGGCTTTGGAACTCATGTGCAGAATATTTAGGAATGGCTTAGGCTGCTCTTTTCTATTGGTTCATCCCTATCCCCATGCTCACTGCTGAGTAGGTGGGGGCCAAACGCATCAAACTCTGTCTCTCAGCAGCCTCGGGCACAGGAAACTGGCCCACAGAATTTCCAAAAGGAAAAAAAAAGAAAGAAAATCACCCAGCATATAAGACCCAGCACAGGAAGCAAAACTAATGAAAGAATGTCCTGGGCTTTCACAGGAAATTATTCTCACTCCACCGCTATAAAAAGTAACAGATTTGACCCCTGATTTCTCCCCACCTCCTTCTCTCCCTAACTTTCCAATAGAGGTGACTGGGAGAGCAGGAGCCAGACTGAGGCAATGAAAGACAGACCACTTTTCACGAAAACGATCATCAGAAACCATTTTGTCATAGCCAGAGTAGTTAAGGCTCGTGAGTTGCTGAATTGGACAATTTTGAGTGAAGAAATTCATAGCAGATATTGGTGGTCACAGAAGCACAGTATCTCTTTCAGATAAGAAACTAGAGAACTGAACAGAAAAAATATATATATATGTTCAGGCTGCTTTTCTCGCTGTGTTTTTTTTACTATTCATCAAGGGAAGTTCAAGATATTTTACATCTAATACCTTGATTCAATTTTGATACTATATGAGGGTT
The DNA here is from genome assembly GCF_026419965.1 of Kogia breviceps. NCBI lineage: Eukaryota > Metazoa > Chordata > Mammalia > Artiodactyla > Physeteridae > Kogia > Kogia breviceps. Next base: position 66,910,691 of record NC_081326.1, read on the forward strand.
GAAAGGGAAAGGCCGAAATGCAATCAATGATCCTAGACCAACAAGGCCCCAGGCTGAATCCTCTGAAGAATTGGTTCAGTCTGCATTTTTCTCTGCAGCCTAGGAAGCTAGAATTTGGCCAACCAGTCCAGAACACAGGCTGCTATCCACCCCGGGTGGGACGGGAGCACTGTGAAAGAACAGCCTGTATCCATCACTGCTGTGCAAACAAAGAACAGGTTCACATTGCAAGATCCAGCCAACCAAGGATCATAGCATCAGACCCAATAGCAGGCCCAAGTGATAAGGGTAGGACCTGGGGTTGGTGCACAGCACAGGCACTGAAGTGTGTAACCACTCAGCCCAAACCTCAGGGAATTTCTCAAGTCTCATCCATTGTGACTCTGTGACCCTTGAGGCCTGGGGCCACTTTTCTCTTATTTTCACTCTCTGTCCAGCGTTTACTATGCGGCTTGCCAGGCATATTTGTTGGTTGAATGAATGAATGAATGAATGTTTCTGACATAAAAAATATTTAAGACTCCATGATCAAAATGGAGCTAGAAAATATTTTTAGAGCACTTCAATGTAGAAATGATTCCTTGCCTCAGCACACTATTGTGTAGTTTGGGGTTTACAAAGTGATTTAGCATTTAATACATGATTTGCTCATCGTAATCCAAGATGTCAGACAGTCCAGATATATTATTTCATTTATTCACTCAATCGACATATGTTAAATTATTGTTACTGTGGTCAGTCTGTTAGTAATTTGGCATATAGGAGTACATAAGATATGATCTACTCTTGTGCCCTCAAGTTCACGGTATAGTGGAGGGTGTATATATATACACACACACACTGATACAGAGAATGACACCAAGATATGCATTTAGACAAATAATTACAATAATATATAACAAGTGTTAATGGATGAACCAAGAATGCACGTGAGATGTTGAGTAATTTGCCTGTGGCAGCCAGAAAAGCTTCACGAAAGTGATGACATGTTAAATGAAGAAAAATAATTTGGCAAATATCCAAAGATATGGGAAGACTTTCCAGAGAAAAAAGGAGAGCAAACACAGAACATCATTTGATACAACAGAACAGAAAATACTTGCTGGTCAGTGGCAGAATATGAGACCAGAAAGAAAGTTGAGGGTTTCCCTGGTTACGCAGCGGTTACGAGTCCACCTGCCAATGCAGGGGACACGGGTTTGAGCCCTGGTCCGGGAAGATCCCACATGCTGTGGAGCAACTAAGCCCGTGCGCCACAACTACTGAGCTTGTGCTCTAGAGCCCACGAGCCACAACTACTGAGCCCACGTGCCGCAACTACTGAGCCTGCGCTCTAGAGCCCGTGCTCCACAACAAAAGAAGTCACCACAATGAGAAGCCCACACACCTCAAGGAACAGTAGCCCCTGCTCGCCACAACTAGAGAAAAGCCCGCGCGCAGCCACAAAGACCCAATGCGGCCAAAAATAAATAAATAAATAAATTTATTAAAAAAAGGAAAAAAGAAAGTTGAGGCCCAGTCATCAAGGGTTGGGAAGCATCAAGCTTGAATCTTGCCTTTCAGGCCATGGGAGCCATTTAGAAATGTTAATGGGGGTGTGTGTATAAAACGTTCAGATGTGCATTTTATTACCCAGATTTCCAGAAGAGGAATCTGAGCAACAAAGGTTAGATGACTTTTCCTGGGTTATAGGGAGAATAATAGGAAAGCCAAGTCTTTGCTGGATTGGAAATGAAATACCAAATGTCTAGTTCCTGCTCAATGCTAAATCATGAGAGACAGTATTTGTCATGTGGAAAAAGAGTTGATTATAATCAGACTGGAAAGTCATGTACCTGAAAATATTTAGAAGGGAAAATATAGGGGAAGGAACAAGATAGAAGAGTAGGTACGAAACAGTTGTTATCAGCCTGAATCTGTTTTACGTTTCGTTCCAGACCCTGCAAATTAGCACCAACACAATGAATCTTTGTAAATTAATGAAGGTAACAGCGGGAAAGAATCAATCAGCCACTCTTGTTCCAAAACCCTCCTAGGTAATAACCTGAAATGAACCTGGGAGTCATGACCCCGCACTTATAGCCTGCTTCATACTCTTTGAACAAAAACAATTAAATAATCACATTCCTCGTGGCCCAACTTCCTGAATGTATTAATTAGATTAAAACACAACTTGTCAGGATCCCTTGAGAGGAAGGGGTTTGCTGAGTGCATTTTCTCCTGCCCTCCAGCTTCCAATGGCACGTCCTGCTTTCATACGGAGGGGGAGGGAGCCTGTACCTGCCCAAGCAAGCCTCTTTGCCACACACCTGATCATATTCCTTCTGGACCTGGCTCCCTTACACCTTCTCTCACCTGGACTCCTCCTCTGATGGCATTCTTCCTCCTCTACAGGACAAACATCTGCACTGCAGTTCTAATTGGGTTACAAATCCTCTCTTAAAATATAGAGGCCAGTTGATAACTCTTCTTGGCTCGATTTCAACATTCATTCCGTCCATCCATCCGTCCATCCATCCCTCCGGTCTCTATGAGAGATGGGCTCAAATCCTGGTACTGTTACTTCCTATCTCTGTGATCCTAAACAAGGTATTTAACCCCTCTCTGTGGCTCAGTTCCTTCATCTGTAAAATGGAAATGATAATAGGTCATACCTTGGGTGGCTTATATGAGTATGAAATGAGTTAGTTGCTGTGAAGCAATTCGAATAGGGCCTGGCCCATTTAATGAGCAACTTCTCCTTAGTAGGATTTGGGGGATTCGAGTATGAAAATGGCGCTGGTCCTGCCGCAAAGTACTAAAACACACAACAGGTCCAAGCAAACGTCAGATTCAGTGCAATGACAGCGAGGTACACGCGGCATCCTGGGGACACAGTGGCCATTCCAGCCACAGCTGGGCCAGGGTCCTCCCTGCCAGGGCTTCTGCGTGTGCCGCCCCTGGTCTTGTGATGCTCTTGGGAGAAACCTTAAAAACTTTATCCTCTCACTTCAGTCAGGTCTCTGCCAAGTAAAAAGGCTTTACGGACACTCTGACCTAAAACATCAGCACCCACTACGCTGCGGCATTCTCTGTCCCTTTCCTTGTAGTATTTTTCTTCATGGCATTTACTACTAGCTGGCATTATATTATGCATTGACCTGTTTATTTGTTTATATCAGTTCTCAAAGTGTGGTCCATGGAGCCAGGAAACTTACTAGAAATACAAATTCTCGGGCCCCATCCCAGTCCTAGGAAATCAGAATCTCTGGACGTGGCACTTCGCAAGCTGTGTTTTAACAATCACCTGTAGGTGATTTGGATTCTTCCTAAAGTTTGAGAACCGCTGGTTTACAGTTTGCCTCCACGGGAGAATGACAGCTCCTTGAAGTGCAGACTTTTCTGTTTACTGCTGTATCCCTGGCACTTAGATCTGCATCTAACACATAATAGGTGTTTAATCAGTATTTGTTGAATGAACAAATGGATGACTACATCTCACTTGGTGGCCGAGCCAAAATCCTTTCTCTATTGCCCAGCTGTGTTCTTTCACAGCCCAGCTGCAAGATATAATTTCAATTAAAAAAATACCAGTGTGCTAAAAAAAAAATTACCAGTATGCTAATATAATAAGTTAAATCATTTATATTCAAGGTAAAAGACAGTGGATTTTTTGGACCTGTATGTTGATATACATGTATCTTTTTGCTGGAGAAGATACTTAGAAAATGCTTAGTATTTATATAGGTAGAGAAAGATATACATAAAAACAAGTGTCAGAAGCTCATTTAAGCACCATCTTTTGAGCTTAAGTTTATGCTGAGGCTGGTTTCCTAATACTCAGGAGACATAGGGAGAAGGAGTTTGATAGAAATCCAGTTTGCAGCAGATTTTTGCAAAAGAAAGAATCCTCGGACTTCCCTGGTGGCTCAGTGGTTGAGAATCCACCTGCCAATGCAGGGGACACGGGTTCAAGCCCTGGTCCAGGAAGATCCCACCTGCCGAGGAACGGCTAAGCCCGTGCACCACAACTACTGAGCCAGCGTGCCACAGCTACTGAAGCCCACGCGCCTAGAGCCCGTGCTCCGCAACAAGAGAAGCCACCGCAATAAGAAGCACGTGCACCTCAACGAAGAGTAGCCTCTGCTCGCCGCAACTAGAGAAACCCCGCGTGCAGCGACGAAGACCCAGCGCAGCCAAAAATAAATAAATAAAATTTTTTAAAAAAAGAATCTTCAGCCTGACAAGAATATGTCTGTATCCACTACAAACAGCACAAGTATATCAACGGGAAAGGAGGCGGGAGGAAGGCAGGCATTGAAGATGCAGGCAGACGGAATAGAGACGGATGCTGGTGCTAAAGATCTATGGCCTTATTTTTCTCAAGAATGCAGGTATATGCTCTCTCACCTGCTAACACCATAGCAACAAGCCCACATCATTTACCGCCCTTGCAGTCCTGAGATGCATCCTTGGCAAGTTAAGAAGCCAAAGATAAGAGAAAAAGAAAGCTTCCCCCGGAGAGAAGGTTGAAGATGGATGGTTAAAGCGCTCCATGCGGTGACCTGATGCTCAGACAGCAAGTCATTCGAGTCCATTCCTGAAGAAGGAAGTGGGCAAACCCAGTCTGTGGTTAAATGTTAACGTGTGTGGGGTGGAAAGTCGGGGTGGGGTGAGGCTGCAAGTCACTTTAAAGACCAGCACCTTAGCAAATACCCAAAGCATCACAAAATGCAAAGCAGTTTGTTCTAAACATGAGATGTTGTTTCCCTTCCTGCCAACATTTGATGTGTTTGATCTGAGCTTAGCTGCACAAACAGCAAGAGCAAGAAAAGGGTTGCTCTCTCAGGCCTTACCGTTAGCACCTTTAAATTGGGTTTAAACTTCCTTTTTTAAGTTACTGATTCTCTCATAATTTTATAGATGCCATAGGCTCCTAGCTTATATTACTTTAAATCATGGTATATGAAAAATTCTTGGTGTTGGGCACTCTTTTTAGCAAGTATAGGCTAGGTTCTGCTGAATTAAGGGATCTACCTGATTAGATGACTTATCTAAAGTTTACTTATTGTTCAAGCTACATGTTCAGTGAAGTCCAGGGAAGGGAATGCCTCAAGCATCCTTTCTAGGTTGGGTTGGCATATCCTTCTAACTGGACCCACTATTATAACCTATACAGTCAACATCCCTTAAAATACCTGCCTAGCAACCTCTCAGTACCTTTAAAAGATGACTTTGATCTGGAGCTACAGATTTGGCAGTTCTCATTTGTAAGAGAGAAGGCATTCTACATGAGAAGAACAGTATAATGAAAGCAAAGAGGCTGGCTTTGAGTAGATTTTATATTTAAGATAGGCAAATATTTCTCCTTAAAACAGCGATCTCAAGGCATTTCTTTAGACACATGGGTCGATGGCCAGTAAGACACTGTGGTTCCTGATACTTTCCATCCCTTTTCTCTAAAGCACGACGTTCCCATAGCAACCACGCCAGGACAACAGCTCTCTCCTTTTGCCTTTTGAGGGTTAGAGGTGCTTGGGAAGGTGGAGAGGAGGGACGTGAAATGGAAGCAGCGTGCATGTAGCTACTGAGTGCCAGGCCCTTGGCCATCTGCCTTTCAGGCCATTTGCATGTCATTCGTTCCTGAAATGTAAGAAGTTTTATTTCCACTTTACAGAATACACAAAGTTCAGTTCATTTTAGTAAAATAAACAAAACCAAACAGCAGATGGATTCTAAGACTCAGGTTTGTTCAATTTGCAAGATATTGCCAATTCCATCACACTCCTGTTACTCTAAGTGTGGTCCTCAGGACCCCTGGCCTGGGTACCCTCTGGGAGCCAGTTAGAAATACACAATGTCAAGGCCTGCCCCAGGCCTACGGAGTCAAATCCACATTTTAACAAACTCCACAGGTGATTCATAAAGATTTTATTTTATTTTTTTTTTAATTAATTTTTTTTTTTTTGCTGTATGCGGGCCTCTCACTGTTTTGGCCTCTCCCATTGCGGAGCACAGGCTCCGGATGCGCAGGCCCAGCGGCCATGGCTCACGGGCCCAGCCGCTCCGCGGCACGTGGGATCCTCCCGGACCGGGGCACGAACCCGCGTCCCCTGCATCGGCAGGCGGGCCCTCAACCACTGCGCCACCAGGGAAGCCCCATAAAGATTTTAAAGTTTGAGAAACCTACAATGTTTTATCTCCTCAAGGACTAGAGGACTAGTCATTGAACAGACCACGAGGACTATTTGTTTCTGTTAATATCACTCTGAGGAATGTCAGTTTTCCAAGGTGAGCTAAAAAAAAGTACTTAAGTCAAATGCTTCTTTGCCTTTCATTCACATTCCAGAGCTGTTTAAAGTGGGGTCTGCTGAAAACATGTTTCTTAAACATTTAACTCCCAAATTACCAAAATACTAGTAAATGCCATAGAGGTCTTTAAAGTCCATTCCCTTTTAATAGGAAGTGACAACTTGTTGGATGGGAGATGGTAAAAGGTTGCAAAGTAAAATAATTGAAGCCTGCAAATTAAACCCTTCAAATTATAATGACTTTCAATCTCAGGGTAATGAGATGGAGAAAATGTTTATTCTTTTAGCATCTGGTAGGAGATTTCTCTTAGGGAAAGACCAGCCAGTATACTGAAAAATATGGGTACCCCCTGCTGTCTGAAAGCAGAGCATTCCTGTGAAAATTTTCTGAAGCTGAAATGGCTCAAGTGAAGAAGCAGTGGCCTAAGGACACCTCTTACTAACAGATGCACAGATGCTCACAGACACAGGTCAGAACTATGCTGGCTTGAGGCTGAGATGCTGAATGTAGTTACTGCAGAAGGGGCTTGGTGGGGCTACTCTAGAGTATGCACGGCCTCTGTAACGCTCCGTGCAAAACAAGCACTGAATGTTATGTTCATTTTTCTCCTTTTTTTTTCGTAAAAGTGAAATTCCTCTTTGACGTTCGGTTAGCAAAAACAGGTCGTCATATAGGTCTTTCATAAACACAAAGTGGCGTAAAGCAAACTTTTGAAAAGCGGGGTATACCTGTATATAGAAGAACATGCCCCCTTGACATAGTTGAGTTCCTAAGGGATGTAGGTAGTACTGATGGTGTGTCTTCCGATGTAGGGAACACTTCTGCTTTATAGGAGGCAAGGGGAAAAAAAGAGAGAGAAGGAGAAAGATAGGAATTCTGTGAGGCTTTGGGCTGAGTTACGTGACTCCCTACAATGAAACAATGAATTCCAGTCCAGTGCTGGGTGTGACTGAGTTGCTTTTAGAAAATGATAAAGGGGCTTGGGGCTTAGCTCTGCTTTTAGGTTTATGTGGGACCAGTTCAGAAGCAGGAGATGAAAATAGAATTGTTAGTTCTTGAGGATTTTGCTAAAATCTTGGAGAAGACTTTGGACGGTCCAAGTGACGGAATTTAGCAGACTTGAGGAAATTCATCCTAGAAAACAAATTGTTCTGACTGGCTGCAGGCTTGTACGTCAGGCAAACATGTCGCTTTTCTCCCTCGCATTTTACCACAGTAACGTTTGGGAAGTCTGTTGTTGTGGTTAGTGGATCACATCTCCACCAAATGTTCAGAGTCATCAGCCAAATAATGATGCAGATTTTTAAATAATCAGGAGTTCCCTAGGCAGCGTGCATTATGGGCATTTAGGTAAAACAGGAACATCTTCAAGGGGGCTGGAAAGAGAGAGAGAGTCCTTCCAAAAACCCCCTTCTTCAGGGACTGCTTTGCATTATATGTCATTTGTTAAGCCCTCCTGAGCTTGCCAGTTTCCCTTATTTGCTTTGTTCAACGAGCCTTGTTAGTGTCTGTCTGGTCTCCCTCCCGGGTCTGAGGTGGACCTACCAGGACATTAGCATCCCACGAGCCACTAATCACATTTGAGAATGAAAGAATTCAAAGCATTCAAAATCTCTCTCTCTCTCTCTCTCTCTCTCTCTCTCTCTCTCTCTCTCTCTCTCTCTCTCTCTCTCTCTCTCTCATACACACACACACACACACACACACACACACACACACACACACACACACACAAAAGCACATGTAATTGAGAGCCAAGTTCCAAATATTTTAAGAGGGTTGAACGTCAAGCTAGGTAAAGTGCCCAAAGTTCTGGCCAGGGCTGGAAAAAGACAATGAAACAGGTCAAAAACCAAACACAAATGGAACATAGTCTGAGGCTGTGTAATGGATTAGATTGTGTGCCCTGCCAGAAGATATTTCAAGTCTCAACCCTTAGAACCTCGGAATGGAAACGTATTTGAAAATGGGGTCCTTGGAGATGTAATTACATTAAGATGAGGTCATACTGGATTAGGATGGGCCCTAGATCCAACGACCGGTGTCCTTAGGAGGAGCGGAGAACTCATACACAACGGGACAAACACAGACAAGAAGGCCTTGAGAAAACGTTGGCAGAGACTGGAGTGGTGATGCAGCCACAAGCCAAGAAAAGCCTGGATCCACTGGCAGCTGGAGGAGAAAAAGATAAGATTCTTCCCTGGAAACTTCAGAGGAAACAGTGCAGCCAAAACCTTGATTTCAGACGTCTAGTCTCCAAAAATGTGTTGATAAATTCTTTTAAGACACCCAGCTGGGGGTCCAGTGGTACAGCAGCCCCAGGAAACTAATACAGGCTGGAGTATAATTGGGGGACCATATAGGCAAATACATCTAGAGGTGGGCAGGCTATATTTACTCATTGGTATTTCACTGACTGCCTAGTTCAGATGTCCTATAATACTCAGTACGCTGCATGGTAAACATTCATTCACATGAGCCCTGGACACTCTACTCCCAGATAACGGAGATCATGTCTGTCTTGCTCAAGGTGCATCCCCAGCAGCAAGCCCAGTGCCTGCTACACAGTAGTTATTCAGGAAATCTGTTCAGTTGAGTGAGTAGGTTGGCCTGGGCCACAGGCAGACGGGGGCACAGAAGACAGTGTGCCCGGATTTGCTTGCTGAGTTTCCCCGCCGTCAAAGCAGAAAGTTGCTTCTGAGAATACCTGGCCCCTTGCATTGGCTCCGTCTCCCTCGCTTGTGTTCTGCCTGCATTTGGATGTGGTGTTACGCCTGTGGAAGCAGAGAAACATGGGTACCCTGTCTATGTGCGCACAACACCACTATCAGTATCTCCAAGGATCTCTGCGCTTCTGTATGCCAAGGCTTACCACATATGCACTGGCTTCCTCCAGGATCTGTAACCTGGACGCTGCCAGCTGTTGGGATTCATCATCTTGACTCTTCACAGGCCTCTCCCTTTCAAAAGCCAGCGGGTCTGATGGATGAGATGGCCTCTCCCAGGGGCTCTGCCTGCCTGCGATGCGATTTTGCAAGTCTAGCAAGAAATGGCTTTCATTTCAAGCACGTCTCAAGGATGGAGACTTTTAGAGGGGAAAACAAATTTGCCAAGGACGAAAGACTCCAAAACTCCAGGTAATAAATCGGGTCTGAGATAAGTTTTATCTTCCTCCTTCTCAACGCTCTGCCCCAGTCTAACACCATTAAGTCTGTGCCCAGTTGGTGGCATTGAGCAACAATAAACACAGTTCACAGTATATAAAGTATAGGTGTTTCTTTTGGTTTTTTAGTATCTTCTTCATGGTTGCTACAGACACTTGAGGTGTAATCCATCAATAGTTTCATCAGGTAAGGAAAGGCTGTATCCAAAATAAATAAGGAATACAGGTGCTCACCACACAGGAATTGTGTGCTGATAATGGCTGAGCTGTGCCCTTGTACAGACATGATAAAGCATAGCTGCTTCCTCAACCTAGCGATGGATCTTGACACTTCCATCCAGAACTAGCATTATCCCAGCAGGAAAGACTCCTCAAAACTCCTCAAGGTTACCTTGATATGCCCACTTAATCAGAAAAATAAAATATGGTCATAGTGACTTAGTCTTTAGTAACCAATCACAAATGATTTTTCACACTGCAAAACAAAATCAAGTCATAATTTTATTTAGATACCACCGGAAGATTATCAGATACCTCCCATATATTTCTTTCTAGATTTATAAATACAAAAAGCCAAAACACAGTAATAAATACATATATGTGTATCACACACAAATATGTGTGGGTGAATGATGCTTTTCTCACAGCTAATCGGCATCTCTATTTCAAAGCAAGATTCCTTCTAATAAAGTAAATTCACATATGATGCTCAGAATTAACATTTCTTCATTCAGGATTATATTGAATCTTAAACGGGTTAATGCGTATGTGAACACTTAGAAGAGTGTCTGGTTCGATAAAGGCCAATCAATATCATGCTTGCTTGTATCGTTATTTATCCAACTAACTATAAGTGTTTATTGATCACCTACTATATTTCAACACAAGGAATAAGAAAGTGGCCATCTCTGCTCTTTTGGAGTTTAAAATCTAGAGGAAAGACAAACACTAAATATCATCACGCTCTCTAATCCAGAAGAGGTGTGGTCCCACTATGAAGAGAGATTGATATTCAATATAATTATGCCTCAGGCCTCCTTCTGAACTATAGGTGCCTTAACAAGGGCAGACTTATATTGACTTGAATGTAGCTGTCAAGGCCCTCTTTCCATAGAGGAGCCACAGGCCAGTTAATCGGTACTGGCTTCCTGCCCTTCTTGGACACCCCTCTACCCTTCTCCCTTGCCAGCATCTACTTTGTTGACAGCTCTCTCTAATTCAACTGACCTTTTGTCAAGCAGTGCACAGTCTTTCTCTCCCTTCTCATATCTAATATCATTACGAGAAACGTCATCACCTGTGTTGATGATTCATCCATTCTCTTATTTTAACTTTCCTTCACCTCCCTGACTTCCCCAGACATCACGCTCCACTCCTTTTCAGGAACATTTTCTAATATAGTCAGTTGGAACCACTCCATTCCTGAAACGAGTTTTCCCATATATAAAATTTTAAATGTCAGCCTTTCAGGCTTTGACCATGACTCCCTCTCCTCTGAGATTTCTCTCTGCCCTATTTCCACCAGGCCTGCTCTTTGGCTTTTTTTGTCCTCTAAATCTCTGAAACTTTCCTTTGCTCCAGAAAAATTCTTGTCCTTCTCTTAGTTTTCCTTCGGCCCCTATTGAGCCTAGGTCCCTTGACACATCTCCAGTGACTCCTTAGTGTCCTTGGGCTACATTTCCATTTGTGTGCCCAGGCACCCCACCAGAAGAAGGTGCCACAGCCCCATGAAACGGCACCGTTACACTTTATACTCTTTAATGATATCAGCTCATCACACAGTGCCACATGGGGGTTCCTTTGTGTATTTCTGGACGTGTTCTCACCACTCTTCCTGAACTACATGCTTGTGTCCCCCCCCCGCCAAATCCATATGTTGAAACCCCAACCTTCAATGTGATGGTATTTGGAGGTTGGGATTTGGGGAAGTAATGAGGCTTCGATGAAGCCATTGGAGCTGGGTAGTGATGGGATTAGTGTCTTTATGAGAAGAGGAAGGGACCAAAGCTCTCTCTCTCTGCCATGTGAGGAGACAGCAAGAAGATGGCTGTTTGCAAGCCAGGCACATGTCTACCAGCAGCTTAATCTCAGACTTTCCAGCCTCCAGAGCTGTGAGAAATGGTTTTTTGTAAGCCACCCAGTTTATGCAATTTTGTTACAGCAGCTCAGAATAACTAAGACATCCCTTAACCAGTCTTTTCAAATTTTCTCCATCAGAATATTTTTGCTTTGCTCTTTTAAGGACAGAATTTGGTCCAGGTCATCTGATTCATCTCATTCTTTATTTTGTTAGATGAGGATTCAGAATATTCTTTATATGCTGATTACAGCAGAATCTGTTTTCTAGACCATATTTTTCTTCCTTTTGTATATTTCCACCAGTATATCCTGAACTGGACATCCAACATTCAATCTGTTATTACCTTGTAACCTTATTTCTTCTTTCTACTATACTGTGTGACCAACCTCTGGATGCCATTAGATTCTAGATGCTGAAGAACCAGAATGACTAGTGGAAACTTTTGTCTGATATATTCGGAGAGCCTTATACAGAGATATTATTATTTAAGAGGCAAATGAAAATCTTTTGACTCAAAACTTCTCGTTCTCTCTATTAAGCAACTAGGGGATGATAAACACATCAGATACCAGCATTTGGGTTGTAATGAAATGACCATTATCCATCAGCCAATACTTGTTTTAAGATCAGGATGCTACATTCTAGCTATAAAGTGGACTTCTGCCATTAATGACTGTATGACTTTGTACAACTTATTTCTACTTTCCAAACTTTCAGTCGTGTGGAAATTAAGGGAACTGGACTAGGTGATCCCTGAAGTTTTATTTCAACATAAAAGTCATTTAGAATTAGTATTTCTATCATTTTAGATATTTAGTAGAGTGTTTAATGTGGCTTCCGTACTGTAATAAGTCCTGTGGAAAAGTGGAGAAAATATAAAATATTGAGAGTCTTAGACCCTGCTTTTGGGGTAGAAATACAGTTTATTGGAGCACAAGTGAGGAAAATCTGCATTTTAGTTCTAACTCTAGCACTAACTTTTTGAATATCTGAGGGAAAGGGATTTCCTTTTCTCGGTACTGCCTCAGCGTTCCCTTATATAAAATATGGATAATGAACAGCTGGTCTTTCAGTTCTATGATGCTATTGTCTAGCTACAAGAAAAAGATCAAGACATCAATTACTTCAAGAAGAAAACACAGTGGTACCAAATTATCTCCCACAATCACTGAGCTGCTTCTAGTGAGGATACAGATGTTGAGTAATTTATTCAGCCACCTCTTTTGGAATGCTTGCTTGAGCTCTGTGGGAACTGAGCCAACACTGCAGTGTTCTTCACTCAATGGCTTGTCAGTTCCCCCTTTAATGGTAGCGTTGCACCCTCGATGAAGTGCTAAGGCACTTTTTTCCTTGCAAGATGTAAAGAGGCGGCCACAGACCTGACACAACTTTGGGCTGCAGACATCCTTCCAGTATCTCTCTTCTCTGAGGAGCCAAAGGACTCATTCAGGAAATGGATGACTGCCGAGCACAGAAGAGATCAGGAAGATTATCTCCCCTCACCTCCCACAACTTCCCCCAGGCTCTTGACGTTTGCATTTTGGTAGTTCTCAAAAGGTTTCTTATCCAGTTTCTCAAATTTTCTTTCAGGAGTAGGGAGCATAAAATTGAAATCTAATTAATGCAGTGAATAAAAGCACATCCTCACGTCTGAAAACTTAATAATATTGAGGAATATATGAAAAAATATACTGTTCAAAGATATAGATGTCTATAGAAGAGGGGCTCCACCCTCTGCCTTTATTTATTTATTTATTTATTTATTTTTGGCTGCATTGCTCTTCGTTGCCGTGCACAGGCTTTCTCTAGTTGCGGCGAGCGGGGGCTACTCTTCGTTCTGGCACGCGGGCTTCTCACAGCGGTGGCTCCTCTTGTTGCGGAGCACGGGCTCTAGGCACGCGGGCTCAGTAGTTGTGGCTCACGGGCTCCAGAGCGCAGACTCTCAGTAGTTGTGGCGTACGGGCTTAGTTGCTCCATGGCATTTGGCATCTTCCAGGACCAGGGCTCGAGCCCGTGTCCCCTGCATTGGCAGGTGGATTCTTAACCACTGCGCCACCAGGGAAGTCCCACCCTCTGCCTTTAAAACCTCATCACTTTCCTGACATCTGTTCAGTAGCTTCCTGTTGTACTGGGTTTGGGGGCCAAAAGGCTCAGCTTCAAAAGCTTAGATGACCTCACTTCCCTGTCTTTCCTCTTCACCTCTCTGCCACCAAGCGCATACATTCTGCCCACAGATCTCTGTTGAGTGTCTAAGAAGCTGCGTGGTGTGATGGCAGTGGCATTGGATCAGGAAGCGGTGACTTGAGTTCACGTTCCAGACCCAGTTGTTCTTTCTCGGTGCTTCAGTGTCCCCATGTGTAACATTTTATACCTCGGCCCATAATTAGGCAAACCCAGTACAAACTGTGACAACTCTAACTGACCAGAAACTTTTTGAAGACAGAAATGATGGCTCTTTTATCTCTGCAGTCCTCACCTCTAGCAAATGCCTTACTCCCAGAAGGTATTCACTGTAAATTTGCAAAATGAACAATTTAGTGACTAATCCTGGGGCTTCCCACCCAGCTACAACTAAGGCTGCCGAGAGCGTATGAGAGACAGGCATTGGGCATCAGACAGAAGGAATGCCTCTAACTGCAGCACAGCACACACATGCACATGCACACCCCCCCATCATGTAGCTACTCAACTGACTGCCCCATCAACAAAACAAAACTGGCCTTTGCCTGTCTCACCGATTTTCCATTAGATATATATTTCTTCTTTAGAGTGATCCATCCTTATGAAAAATTATTTTCTGTGATTTTACATAAGAACATAAGGAGGTTGAAGACAGGCCTAATGTTGTATTTATGTGGGACTCATGTCCTCTAGGGATGAGTCTATGGGTAGCAAAATGCTAATGACTGTGGAAATTATGAAAAGAAATCTAGTAAAAAGGAGGCTACAAAAGCCAGCTGGGTCATTTCCCCTAGCAATTCAACCTCCTTAACACAGGATCTACATATTTGAGTCCAAGAAACTAGGGTTCCATCCCAGTTATCAGGTGACCATAACAAAATATAGCCAAGCTCCTTCAACGTTACCAAAAAAAAAAAAAAAATCTTCCTGGCACATCCTAAGGGATGTTGACTCACCATGTAGCTTAAGCATTGGCTTTGAAATTAGATGGGTCTGGGTCCAAACTTAGCCCTGCCACTTTCTCAAATAGTGTTTTCTTGAAAGCCACTTAACTTTTCTGAGCTTGAGTTTCCTCATCTATAAGCAGAAGCTAATGTAATAATAATATATTTAATTGATTAAATAGTATGGAAAATCAAGGTGGAACTTTTGTTAAACTCTATCATCTTTTATGTGTTAATGATCATCATGACATTGGAGACAGTGGTCTTGTTTTGGGGGCCCTGCACTCCCACTGGGGAGACTGGGTATAGTCTCGTGAAAAGGCATGTTGACGTGCAAGGAAACATTGCAGGGGATGACATGAGATGGCCGATTGAGTGCTATATGAATGGACGAAATCTATCAGGCTGTGTTTTCACAACTCACTGCTGTGCCTGGCTCTCAGAGAGCCGTAGTTGCTTTAAGTAGCTGTCTAGGGGTCCATAAAATATTTAAGAGCTTTGTCTCGTCCCACACAGAGAGCTTTAAAAGTTTAAGTGGACTTTAACCCAACCTCAGGTTTCAGCTGAACATCTATGCAAGGATTCAGTTTCGTATCTTGGAGAGATTAAGGAGTCTCCAGGGGGCTTCCTACTAGTCCCTGAATCTTGGTAGAGAAAAACACACTGGCTCCATTTCAAAATTAAAGAGACACATGCTCCAAAGTGATCTTCCACTGACATCCAGAGCAGGTTGGATGTCCAGGCCCGGTGCCAACATTTCTCTTATTTGGTAAATGAGTGCTTGGACATCTTCCTTACTTCCTGCAAAGGGACTGCACAGCTTGATCCCTTGCAGACAAGAGACCAGAAGCACATAATTGACACTGTTGAGTGAGACTGACAAAGACATATCTATAACAGTGATATAGTCATAAAAATTATTTATTGAGAGGTACCATAGGCCACAGACTGTGTTAATCCCCCTTGACACAATATTACTGACACGAATGAGCAAGAGCTTTGTGAGCTAGGTATTTGATTTCTTAGTTTTTAGAGGAGGTAACAGACTTGGGGAGGTTATGCGACTTGCCCACAATTGTTCAGGGCTAGTAAGTGTCAGAGCCCAGACTCTGGCCCAAGTATTTATAATAATAGGTATTATTATAATAATAAAAATGTAAGATATCAATGACAAAAGCCATAAATGACAAGCCACTGTGCTTGAAATATTATATGATTGAATCTTTACAACAATTCCATTCTTTAGGTACCGCCGTCCTCATTTTATAATTGAGGAAAGTGGGCTTTGAGAATTTTTAGGTACATTGCCCAAGGTTATGTAGCTGGTGAGTGGTTGTTTCATTCCCAAGCGTTTGCCCTTTACACCATTCTGCACTGCCATTCAAAGAGAAAACGTAATTTATAGTCTCCCTAGGCAAGAACTTTGCCATTTCAATCAAGGGCAGGCTGCCTTGTAAGACGTTTGTAGGATTTGTCTGATGGCGGATGGGAGAAGTGGACTATTTGAGCATGTCTGGGGAAAGGGCATGCAGTGAGGGATTTCCTATATCCAGAAGCCCTGCCATTTGGTTTGCTGTTGAGGGTATTTGCCCAGATGGTTCTGAGGATAAAGAACAGCTTTTACTTCTGTGGTTTCAGAGCTCACAGCTCGAGTGAGGTCGATGACCATCAAATGTGAAGAAAACAGCATGGGCTTGGGAATCCAGTTCAGACCAGGGCTCACAAACCAGGGGCTTGCAGCCAGGCCCTGCTAACAGACAGATGGTTTTTATTTATGAAGACAGTGTGTGAACAAAATTGGAACTGGTTAACAACTTTTAAAAATCAAGAGCTTGCATAAGAAAATCCAGATTCCAAGCTTCTTTTGAGGAAAAAAAAAAAAAAAAAACCAAAAACCTCAAAAGCTCTGGTGGCTCTGAGCCTACACACCTGCACGGCAGTGGTCAGGCCCCTTGAGAAGGATGGACACTCCTGTTTGCCACAAGGTCCGCCCTGCCCACATCACTCATTTAGGTTATTTGGGTCCTGTAGATATATGAGTTTGCCTCTTCTGTTCCAGAGCCAGCTCTGCTACTAGCTAGCTAGGGGAACACAGAGAAATCTCTACATCTTTCTAAAAATAGGAGAGAATTTGATGAGGTCAGCAGTTTTGCAAGTATTTTTGAGCCATGGATCACTTTCTGTTAATACAACTTGCCCTTCGTGTAATAATGCATATGTGTGGAATCTAGAAAAATGGTACAGGTGATCTTATTTGCAAAGCAGAAATAGAGACACAAGACATAGAGAACAAATGTACGGATACCAAGGGGGAAAGGGGTGGGGTGGGATGAGTTGGGAGACTGGAATCGACACATATACACTGTTGATACTATGTGTAAAATAGAAAACTGATGGGAATGTGATGTATAGCACAGGGAACTCTACCTAATGCCCAGTGGTAACTGAAATGGGAGGGAGGTCCAAAAGGGAGAGGATATCTGTATGTGTCTGGCTGATTCATTTTACTGTGCAGTGGAGGCCAACACAACATTGTAAAGCGACCATATTCCAATAAAAATTAATAATAAAAAAACAAACAAAAATAAAACTTGCCCTTGAAACTCAAGGGTAGTACAGGTAAAACGGTATTTACAATGTGTGGAGAGGCCTGGATGCCAGCGCCATGCTCACCCCTACTCCTGGAAATAATCTTTAAAGGTGAAATGTAGTGCCCCCAGGTTCTAATCATTACAGACTTCAAATCTCTAGAGTGACTTGTAAGGCTGCCTCAAAGCTGGGAGTGCAAGGATTGGGAGGTTATTCTTCACCAGCATCTACATACTGCTCTTTCTTGTATATCCATGATTATTCATTGTCCACTCATCTCAATTTTTTTTCTGTTCCGTTTTCATTGTTTTCTTTCTTTATTTCGTTTTTTTCTTGAAAGGGCTTAATTTGTTGTGCATATCACACAATAATATTTTTCAATTATTTAAAATCAAGCTATAATTTACATGTAAAAACTTTACCAGTGTTTAAGAGTCTGTGAGTTTTAACAAATTTATACATACTACCACCATCAAGATATAGAAGAGTTTCATCACCCCCCAAATTTCCCCATGCCTGCTTGTAATCAATTCCCAGTCCCTGGCAATCACCAATCTGTTTTCCGTCCCTACAGTTTTTCCTGTGCAAAAATGTGATATAAACAGAATTATGCTGTATGTAGCCTTTTGAATATAGCTTATTTCATTTAGAATAATGCCTTCTGAGATTTATCTATGTCGTCATGAGTGTCAGCAGATCTTTATTTTTTACTGTTGAGTAGTATTCCATTATATTGTTATAACACAATTCTTGCATCCGTTCGTCAACTGATGGCCTTTTGGGTTGTTTCTAACTTCTGGCAAAGAGGAATAATGCCATGACAAGTATCTGCATACGGGTTTTTGTGCAAACATCAGTTTTTATTTCACTTAGGTGTTTACCTAGGAGTAGGATTGCCAAGTCACGTACAGTATACATTTAACTTTATAAAAATCTGTTAAATTGGTTTCAAAATCTGATGTACCATTTTGCTTACATATCAACAATCTATGAGCGTTTCATTGCCCCACGTCCTCATGTCCTTGGAATTGTCAGGTTGTGGAGTTTTTTTGTTCACTGGCTTGTCATTTCAGTAGGCGTCTAATAGTATCTCATTGTGATTTTAATGTGCATTCCCTAATGACTAATAATTTTTAAAACTTATATGTAATTATTTGCATACATATCATCTGAGCTGAAGTGTCTGTTCAAATTTTTTGCTGATATTTTGTTGGGTTGTTTGTTTTCTTACTATGGTTTTAAAGAGTTCTTTATATTTTCAGGTCCTTTATTAGATATGCGATTGGCAAAAATTGTCTCCCAGTCTATGGCTTCCCTTTTCATCTTCTTACAGTATCTTTAGAGGAGCATACGTTTTTAATTTTGCTGAAGTCCAATTTAACATTATTTTTCTTTTATAGATTGTGCTTTTGGTGTCATATTGAAGAAATATTTGCCTAATCTTAGTTTACAAAGATTTTCTTCTAAGTTTTCTTCTGGAAATGTTATATTTAGGTATATGATTCATTGCAAACTAATTTTTGTATGGTGTGTGAGTAATGGATAGAGGTTTCTTTTTGCACGTGGATATATAAATGTTCTAGTTCAAAACACCATTCTTTTTTCAACGAATTGCCTTTGCACCTTTGTAAAAAATAATTTGACCGTATATGTGTGAGTCTATTCCTGGACTCAATAATATTTTGAAATGAAGTATCTCCTTAAACATAGACATCATATAAATATATAGACCAGATTTCACTATGTGGCACAGAGAATAAACAAAAAATGGAGGGGAATATAAAACCTTCCATGGTCTCTATGAATAATGAGGAACCTGTAGATTATATAAGCAAAATTAGAAACATCCTTACCTAGGCATGAGAAGATCTGGATTAGAGTACCAGTTCTGCTACTAACTAACTCAAAGAACTTTTGCAAGTGACTTATTATGGTTATATGCCACAGTATTGAGGAAGGTCATGTACACAGTTTAGTCTAGTATGAGAGACACAGTATACAAAAAATAATAAACAGTGCAATGATTATTAAAATATGATCTCTAGGATCCATTCTAGCTCTAAATTAGGAATCCAACAAGGTCCAGTAGAATCAAGAGACCTAATTCTACTCCAGTGATGCCCACTAGCTGTGTGGTTAAGTAGTAATGTACAACTTTTTGAACCTCAGTCTCTTTATGTGTAAGATGGGGTAATTATGCCCCATCTGCCAACCACTAAAAGTACTCATGAAGAGTAAATAAAATTTCTTTGTGAATGTATTTTAAAAATGCATGTTGTACTGAGGGAATATGAAAGGTCTTTATAATTACCTGGCTTCATGAAAAACAGAATGATGAAAGGGTGTTTAAAATAACATCTGGGTAACAATTTGTCTTACACTTTGAAAAGTTTTAACTAAGTTATTTCTAACCAACTTAACAAAGAAAGGTCCTGAACAGCAAATAGACTGTTCAGTTTGGAAAAGGGTAGACTGTAAATATCTGTGCCAGAATAACGGACTGAGATTGTGGTCTGCAGAGAGCAGCAAGGACTGAGACACAACGGTGGGAAAACAGGTATTGTTCAAAGATAAACTGAGGCATGTTCAAAAATTTTAAGAGCTTATTGGAACAAACGTGGATTCAGATTGGGCAGCACCAAACTGGAAGAGGTTAGGAGTGCTCTACTAATAGGAAGTGGGGGAAAGACTCTGATAGAGAAGAGAAAGAAGTAAAGAAAAGAGAGTACTTGATTGGCTATAGCATAAGCAGTTGCCTTACATGGGAAAGTCCAGTTGGCTTTTCGTGATTGGTTGCCTTGAGATTTCAACTTCTTATCCTTGAAGTATTTATAGTCTTAGGTTTTGGTTTGTTCACTAAACTACTAAGGCATTAGAACAACCTCAGTCTAATGGCCTCTTTATTTAATTAATTCAGCAGCATGAAGACATTATCCATAGGTCGAAAGTCCAGATGAACTCATTTAAAAAAAAAACTTTAAGGCAAACAATATGTTGAGAACAGGTGTCAGAACACAGGTAGCATACATCATGGTGAGCAGAGGAAAAGCAATATTAATATTTAATGTTTTGAGTGTTTGCTATGTTTCAGGTACTGTTCAAAGCAGTTGACATGTGTTAACTATTTCAATGCTCAGAACAGTTCTATGTCAAAAGGCACTATTATTGCTCAATCCACTTCCATTGTAGATGAACAACCAGAGCAACAGGAGGTGAGGTGATGCACTGGACTTCCTCTGTTTGACTCTCCAGTGGTACATGCTCTCTCTCCTGCTCTGTGCACCATCTCCTCCACCTGTGGAGCCATATGCTTCCACATGCTTCCTTGCCCTTTGACATCCAGTTGGGTTCAAAGCCACAGAAAGCCTCAGCTGGAGACCTGAGGGAGGAAGAAATTGTCATGCATCCCTCCCTGTAGAGTCATGTAACTGACTACATCCCTCAACCTTTGATGCTGAAAGCTCAGCCTCTGCACTGGTGCCAAATCAAATCTCAGAGACAGAGTTTTGGGTGAAATAGAAAAGAAGAGCTTATTGATTTGCCAGGCAAAGGGGGACATAGCAGGCTCCCGCCCCAAAAAACTATGTATCCAAACCCAGGAAGCTTTGATGAGGAGTTTTATAGCAATCGGTTCAAGGGCAGGGTTGCTGATAAGATTAGACTGTGTGTGCAGGGCCTGTACTCTTTTAATCTAGCTTAAGGTGTTCTAATAAGCTTCTCTGGTTCTCAAGGCTATCAAATCATGACCTTCTCTCTGGAATGAGGATTGCTTCATCTTTCATTTGTTGGAGGTTTTAGTTCTATGAAGAGCTCAAAGATATTGTTATGTGTATCCCTTGAGGTGGAACCAGGACCCTGCCCCAAGGCTGCACTATTGTTTCTTGGCAGCTCCTCCCTTGTCTCTGCATCCCCTCCCTTCCCTAATTAGCAACTGTTTGAATCTGCCCTTTGGAACTCAGGGAAGGTCATGGAGGCTGGAATCTGTTCCCTACAAACAAGAAATGGGGGACACAGAAAGGCTTATGTGCCCAGGAGCCCCCCAGGGCCCTGCTTGGTTTCACCTAGAGACGCAGGGTCCCTTCTCTTTGGACAGTTCTCTTTGCCTCTTCTCCTTGTCCCTTCAGGTTTTAGGGTGGTAAAGAAAACCACCTAGTAGTAACCCTGGGGTTCTGCACAATCCTTTGTGACTTTCTTACTCTCAACCCATATTTTGTAAATAGCTTTTACATTAAATTCTTCTCTAGTTATCCAATTTGAGTCTGTCCTCTCTTCTCTCACCAGACCCCATAGATAAAAGTAACTTGATAGAGGCAATCCTGCTAGTAGAGCAGGGATTTAAACCTAGGAATCTGATACCAGAGGCTGTACGCCTCTAAGAGAGAAAGTCAGCACTCAAACAGGTGCTCACTTGGTGTCTGAGGGCCAGATGAAACATTTTTCATACTTTAAACAGGCAAGAATTAATTCCCACTATGATGAAGGCACTGCTTAAGTGCTGAGTAGAGAAAAATCAGTAAAATTCTGCTCTCAAAGGGCTCATGGACTAGCTGTGTAGATAGACAATTTTAATACAAGATCACAGAAGAGGAATGTAGGATCTCTGGAAGAAAGCAAAAGAACGTAGTGGCTGGAGCAAGCTTAGAGGGCATGTGACATCGTATAAACTGATTTAGTGATCCTCTAAGCTTTTTGGATGAGTGCTTCCAAATGCAAAGCATTGCTTAGAGAAAGGCGATTATTTTCTTTTAATGTAATAAGATTTAACTTAGGTCATGACAGATATATGTTCTCTTTTAAAGTTATGAAATAATAGAAGCAAAAATAATATCAAAATCTACCCCAATCATACAAAACAATATAACTATATATATGAATATCTTTCCTATATAACTGATTATACAGGACATAATGTACCCTGCCTTTTTCATTTTAGAATATATGATGATTCCTTTCACACTGAGTTATTTTTATATTTTTGCAGAAGCGACCATAGTTTGCCTGCAAAATTGCGTTTTCTTCTAGTTCAGTATTTAACCTATGATTTAATTTGACAGGCGCCCAACTTTTCTGGAACATATCCTCAGCATTAGAGGAGTTTTGCCAGTATTTCAGGAAAATTTCCACGAAGCTGTGTCTACTTAAGACAAATGTTTCCAGCCACAATAAATTATAGGGCCACAAAAATATCAAGCATCTTCCAAAGACTGCCTTTTGGCCTAATAAGGCAGATTCAAGTCCTTTATCTATACACTATTAGTTCGTGGATAACCCATTCTTGGGAGGCCCAGTCATGGGCTTAATAATAAAGAAGATAATAATACATATAGGAAACAGGGAATGTTCACTGGTTCAAGCATCAGCTTTTCACCTATTCATTCCTTCACTTACTTCTTCATTTATTCAACAAATATTGAAGAAGTGTTTCTACAATTCAGGTCCTGGAATGGCTTTTGGTTTGGGCTGTGCTGAGCCCAAGCTTGAGATTGTATGTTATGTGCTTTCCAACACTTGGTCTGTAGACTTGGTTCTGGAAACATCTGTGTCATCTGGCATTGAACACTTGAAGCATTTCAGACTAAATACTTTTTCACCAAGGCTACACCTCCCTGTCTCCATTTTCTTTATTGCTCCTAATGCTAATCTGTCACAGACTTGTCAAGCCAATAAGCAACAACGGCAACAAGTTATAATTCCTTCTATCTTTCTTTGGTAGAAAGGCTAATTGTTAAATAACTTTTGGATTAAAGAATTTTTAAATTTCTGCTTAAAATAAGAAGAAAGTTGCAGTGTTTCATAGGCTAGAATTAACTCCAATGTTAAGAAATACATAATACCTTAAAATAGTTCCCTTATTTCTAGCTGTGTTAAGAATAATGACACCCCTCCCCCCGCAAAGATGTCCATGTCCTAATCCCCAGAACCTGTGAATATGTTACGTTACATGGCAAGGGTAGGAATTAAAGTTGCTAATCCTCTACCGTGAGTTGAGGAGATTACTCTGGATCATTTGCATGCCCCCTGTGTAATCACAGGAATCATTATAAGTGAAGGAGGGAGTCAGGAGTCAAGAGTGATGCAATGTGAGAAAGACTTGGCTAATTTTGGCTTTGAAGGTGGAAGGGAGCCACAAGCCAAGGAATGTGGGTAGAATCTAGAAGCAAGAAAATGGACTCTTCCCGAAAGCCTCCTGAAAGAAAGCAGCCCTACATCTTTCTTTTAGCTCAGTGACACCATTTTGGACTTGTGACGTCTAGAAGCGTAAGATTAAAAACTGTATGTTGTTTTAAGCCACAAAACTTGTGGTAATATTTTACAGTAGCAATAGGAAACCAATATAGTAGTTTACTGAGAATTTGTTGTTTTTTTAAACCATGAATTGTTTATGAAGTTTATAACATTTTGTATCTATTAAGATGTTCATTTATTTTTACTCCTTGACTCTGGTCATGTAATGGATTACTTTGATTGTGAGATGTTAATTTAACCTTGCATTATTTGAATTTTAATTATTGTAATCAGCCTTTTTATAGAAGATTGGATCCAACTTGATAATATTCTGTTTGAGAATTTTGCATCTATGTCCATGATCTTTGCCTCCTTTTGCACACTAACTTAAACTTCCTTGTACGTAATGCATTACTTGCAGACGTTGTGAGTGTCAATATAGTATAAAAGTGAGGATTTGGGATCTTGCTTATGTCTGAATCCTATCGTTGCTATATATCTGTTGTTTGATTTGGGTTAGGTCTCTAGCCGAGCTTTATACCACAATATCCCCAACCTAAATAAGGGTAATAATAAGACCTAACTCTTATGATTAAATGGATTAAATAAAATAGTCCAAGCATTGTTTCTGGAATGTATAAAAATCCAATATCTATTATTTTGAATATTATCAGTACGAGGAAAAAATTCAAGGTGATTTTCAACTATTACACAAAATTAGTCCCAGCAATTTATCACTCATACTCTGCTTACCTAATCTCTGTTTGAAACCTCCTCTTCGAATCTAGTATAGAAGCCTGGCAGTCGGTGCTTTGTGTACCAGATTCAGTCAGATACCTGATGTGAAAAGGAAACTGTGAGGAAACATAGTCTTTCTTTAAAAACATGTAGAAATGCTTTTCTCAGTGAAATCCTCTATTTTGGGGGGAGGGAGCGGCTTCTCTCAGGTTTTCTGAATTCTGTATCACCAGCCATGTGACGAGCGGCCCTCGTGGAATATACTTTCACTATTTGGTAAAATACAAATGAAGTTACAAAATTGACTCCTATCTCTTCAGACCTAGTCTTACTTTCATGCTTTGATCTTCATTTTGAAATCTGGATTGGAGAAAAAAAACCATACATAGCCATATGAACTCTGATTTAGCATGACAACCTCATTGGTGATACAGGAGGAGAACAGATTCTCTATAAAGCAAAAAAAAAAAAAAAAAAAAAAAATCATATGACTTTTTTCCCCTCTATAGAACAGTCCAAAATTGTGCATTCCAGGTTTCATAAATCAACTTTATGATATCAGTGTCAGGCTTCTTCTATCTCCCATCCTTAGGATGTGGTTTAACCACATGATTCAAGATGGCCATGTGACGTTCAGCAAACAGTAGCCACCTTTCAAGCAGCAAAATGGAGAACAAGGAAGAAGAAAACTTGTGTCTCCTTTTAACAAGAGTTCTCCAAAGTGGCACAAAACATGTAACTTGATTTTAATGGAAATATGTTAGATACATGGCCATAATCTACATAAAGGGAAGCAGTAAAGTGTAGTCTTTTATCTAGGTGGCAATATGACCAGCTGTAAATGAAGATTATGTAACTAAAGAAGAATATACAATGGTTATTAGAAGGGAACTAATAGTTACCTTCCACACATATTAATGTCTAGGTCTTCCAGACTCACTTACCTACTCTAGCACATGGCCCTGGGCTCAAAATTAGGAAGGATGGAATTGCCTGTTCACATGATCTTTTTTATTAATTAAGAATATTACATGCAGGGCTTCCCTGGTGGTGCAGCGGTTGAGAATCCGCCTGCCGGCGCAGGGGACACGGGTTCGTGCCCCGGTCCGGGAAAATCCCACGTGCCGCGGAGCGGCTGGGCCCGTGAGCCATGGCCGCTGAGCCTGCGCGTCCGGAGCCTGTGCTCCGCAACGGGAGAGGCCACAGCAGTGAGAGGCCCGCGTACCGCAAAAAAAAAAAAAAATATTACATGCAAAGTGTTTCCAAACTAGAGGAAAAAAATAATCCCAGGAGTCTAAGGTGGTACACAGTGCAATTACTTTTCCCTTTTTCCCTGTTCAGATTGACAGACCTCCAATTCTATAAACATCTTTTTCAAATACTTTTTGTATTCATCCAGAAAATTTTTTAACCCATGGAAATGTACCCCACAAATGCTCCTGACCTTTGTATTTTTGACCGGATAACACTGTATTTTGTTTAGGCGCGTGTTCTTTAGAGGTCAGATAGCGCTCAGCTATGAAACTGCCTTGCTCTGCTTCATCTTTATTCCTGAGTAAACCTTTAATCCTCTTTCTAATTTCATTACCATTGATCTGTTCAAATTTTCTGCTTCTTATTGAAGACATTTTGGTAATTTCCCCTAGATTTATAAATGTTATGGAGTCTCATGGAACATATGCTTAAAATTACTTTCATCTCTTTGTTCTTAATATTACATAACTTCAATCTCTGTCATTCATCAGGTTAGCAAGTTAAATAGAACAATTTATCTATTTTTGTAATTATCTTTAATGAACTTTAAAAAAAATCCTACTCAGAATTTTTTACTTTGTTTTTGTTAAAACGTATCTTGGAGATTATTCTATATTGGTATATGCAAATCTAGCCCATTTTTTTCTTACAGATATATGTTATTTCGTTTTAAAGCTGTGATATAACCTTTTTAACAAGTTTCTTATTAGTAACTGTGGATCAAGTGGGAGAGTTGTTTACCAAATCTGTTTATTTTGCCTCTGAGTGAACAAGTAGGCTACATTTTCTAGATTCCCTTGTGAGTGGGTGCGGCCATGCAACTGATGTCTGGCCAATGGCATGTAGGCAAATATACATAAACCTTATCCTCACGTGATGAATAACATATGAAACTACATTTCCCCCCTCTCTCTTGGAGGTCTTAGAAGTCCAGTATTAGAGATGGTTGGAGCCACACAATGGAATCAAATCACATCCCTGAATTACTATTTGGAAGAGTGTCCCCTACCAATTAAGAATACCCTATATTGACTACATGAGTGAGAAATGAACTTCTGTTGCAATAAGTTCTTGTGATCTATGGGTTAATTTAGTTTATCTAATTAAGACAGTATCCCTAGAACTATACACAAACAGAACAACAAAGTACATTCTTTTATCCACGACTTTGGATAAAGTCACTTTCTGGAGAACATTGCTGATCAAAATGTATTCAGTTTCAAAGATATGTCTAAAGAGCCCAAAGCAATTTATGCCTTTACAACCATTCTAACATTATTCTGCACTATCAAATGACTTGATCTTTGCCAGTCTGATTGTGAAAAGTGGTAGCTAATAGTTGTGAGCTAAAAGCTGAGGCTGAGCATCTTTCCATGCTTGTGACTTGCATGAATTGCTTACAATTCTTTGGATACATGGACTGCCCGCTTGCGTCAGTTTTCTGTTTGCTCCTGAGTTTTGAGCCATTTTCTTGGTGATTTGTACGTGATTTCATACATCAAGATTTTAAAACATCCTAATGTTCATATGTCATAAACATTAACTCCTTTCTCTTCATGTGCTGCAAATGATTGTCTCTAATTTTTTGTTCATCTTTTGACTTGGATTATAGCTTTACCACAAAAAAAATCATTTCAAATTATTAATTAGTCAAATTTATATTTTTTCTCTGGGTCACATTTTCTTATAAAGGCCTTGCCTTATTTTCTAATGCTACTCTTGTGGTGGTCATATTTAACTTCAAATGCTTAGTTTAAGGAAAATGGAAGCTAGAAGGTATAGCTTAATCTTTTAAACCAAATGACTCATCATTTGTCTAAACACCCCTTATTATTCTTTTCTCCATTGACTTCAAATGCTTTCTTTATCATATCATATATCATTTCTTTATCATATATCATATAGACTACATATGTCTCCACACATATGTAGTCTATTGATAGACTCCCTATTCCCTGTGATTGAACAGCTGTCTATTCATAGACCAGAAGAAAACATTTACATTTGTTATAGCGTTAAAGCACACTTAAATATTTAGGTTAGGCTTAGATTCTCTTCATTCCCATTGTGCTGCCTTTGATACCCATTCTTATTTTTCTACTTACTTCTAAAAACCTCAGTTGGTATTTTTATTGGACTCATGTTAAACACATAGATTATTAAATGTCTATGTTAATAGAGAAGTAAAAGCTTTATATTGCTGTCTGTTTTTAAGAAAAACTTTTGTGTAAATTACTCTTAATATATCAGTCTCCTTAAAATTCTGTTCTAATTTTTGAAAATAGATTTTCTTTTTTCTTTTCTAAGTGTGAGGTCATTTCACATACAAATAATGACAATTTTATCTTCTTTCCAATATTTAAAATTATTTAGCCTTCTTGACAAGGGTCATCGACTACTACCTTCTACAACAAAGTTAAATAATGGTGAGCTAGAAGTCAACTTTGACTTTTAACAAAGGCAAATTTTCCTTTTGCCTAATTTTAGCAGGTGATGTTCTTTTTCTGTTTGATTCAAGTGGAACTATGTCTGGAAAATATCCGTCAGAGTTACTGATTGGGAGGTACCCATTCCTTAGACTCAGGGTAAACAGTGTTTTCTTTTTCTTTTTTTTAATCCTTTTGTCAGTTTTGGTTCCTTTTGATAAGTTTTGGAGAGAGAAAATATGTAAACATGCATCTACTCTTCACATATCCTGAAGTCCAAGTCTTTTCATAAATCTTTTTGAAGCATTTTATTATTCCTGACATCTTTTACAAGAAATCATTAGATGGATAGCTCACAAATTGCTTGGGGATCCCAAACAGGAAGCCTATTTGTGTTTAAAGCTGAAATCACCCATGTAATTATATTTATGTCAGCCTGCAAGCAGAGAGTTTCTTAATTATTATTATTGATGACTTCTACAGAGGATTTCCTGAGAAGCCCACATATGTTCTGAATCAATTGCATTGTCCCTAGTTAGTCCCCAAAATACCGTGACCGAACCCAAATCAGGGAGCCTAGGTAGAGGCTGGCTTCACGGCTAATTAATCTCCTTCAGGGGAAGTCAACTGACTACCAAGACTCAGAAGTGTACTTTCAGCAGCAGGAGCCTCGGGCATGTGCTTTCTGCTTGTGAAAGAAGCAAAGAAAGGATGTAGACCCTGTGAACTTTCTGTCTCTCAGTGGGAAGGAAACTGGAGGCACTTGGTTCCTCTTACTAGAAGATGCCAAGGTATCTGGCCATGACCTCTGTGCCTGAGAAGAGCAACACAGAAGTCTGTGTGGAACATGGGGCTGTCTGACTCTTGAGGTTTCCTGTGATAGAAAGTTAATTTAGGGCCTGAGATCCAAGATCAAGCGCCCAATAAGTCAAGGCCTTGTGCTAGGTGCATTTAAAGGGATTGAGATGCACTCTCTTTTCTCATTGACTTTCTAGTTCAGTTGGTGATAAAAAGATAGTTTGAGTCAAGCCAAAGACTTTCTGTTCAGCATTGCGTAAGAGGCACTAGACTGGTCACAAGTGTGTGGGTGCTAAAAAGACACAAGTATTTGAGGATAAACAAGACACAGAATAAAACAGGTCTGTATTAGAATCCAGAAAGGAAGCTGGAAATGAAAATAGAAAGAGTGTAACAAGTACTAGGATTGCAATAATGAAGAAGTAGTGTGAAAGCATACAGGGCTAGATAACTCAGTTTGTATGGAGTAATTGAATGTTTCACCAAAAAAAAAAGGTGGTCCATGGGATGTCTTGAAGGGTGTGTAAGAGACATGCACAGAAGGCTCACATGGATTTTCTAGATAAAGGGAATATGAACAAAGTAGTAAAAGAGAACACCTCTTGTGATCCAATTGCAAGTTGGTCACTATCTTAAGCATTTTAACATGTATTAATTCCGTTTACCCACAAAACAACCAGCTGCAGAGCGATCTGAGGTCAACCGCGAGGAGCACATCGTGGTTACTGGGTGCGATGTGAGGTGGAGGGATGGACACAGGAGCTGGGGCAGAGAGGCAGGTAGGATTCAGGTCATGGAAGCCTAAGCAAATGTTTAGGTTCACAGCATGATAGTATAACAAACAATACTGAAGAACATGCATTGAGGGTCAATGAAGTACTCGAATGCTGCAGATACTTGCTGAGGAATGTTCGTATTTGTAAAATGGGAAAGATAATGATCTTTTCCCTGTCTACTTAACGTGATCATTTGGAGAACCAAAAATGAGCCTATAAACACAAAAGTGCTCCATGAAATATCAGGTCCTACGCAAAGGTGGAATCTTACGTTTTGTAGAGGAGGATAAAGGGCAAGAGGAGTTCATTTTCCTAGGGATACAACAGCAAGTTATTTGTAGGGAGAACTACATGGTGTCTAGATACCCTGAGAAGTTTCTCTTATCCCCCAAATTTTGGCTGTAGTCTGGACTCCCTCTGAAAGGCAAGAAAAGTGTTGGCCCTATTCAGGTTCCACGATCTTTCTCTCTGAAGATAGTGCAACGAACTTACATAGTTCAATCTGATTATTTTCTGTTAAATATAAATGCAGGGTAGGCAAGCCACCAATCCATTTCAGCTTGGAGAGTGAAATCAGCACTCACAGAAACGGTTGCCAGCAAGCATTCACAAGGCTTCCAGACATAACTCTGTTAATCAATTAACAAAATGGATTGTCATGTCTCATATTGGTTTGGCAGGGTGCTGCTCACAGAGTTCTTCTTCAGGCATTCTCCTCCTGGTCAGTGGTCGGTCTAACTTTCATTGAGGGTCTATAACGTATAAAGTGCTGTACATAAATTACCTACAATCCACGCAACAGCCCTGTCCACAAGGTCACCTCCCCAGAAGGGAGCAGATTTGGAATTGAAAGCCCATGTCCGTCTAACTGCAAAATCTCTTTTCTTTCTGTCAAACCACATTGTTTTGCACACTTACAAAGACTGTGGTTCCAAACTGGAGTCAAAATATCCAAGAGTTTTATTCCCTCTCTGCTTCTTTCTAAGTAAGATTTTGGATAAGGCTATCCAATGTCCTAGGTGTCAATTTTTTTTTACCTCTGCAGTGAAGGGATTGGACATAATTATCTTTAGTATTGCCTTTCCCTCCAACAATCTATGAGTCCTTGGTTCATAGTATGTACATCAGTGCAGAAGGGATACAGCTCTGCTCCCCGCCAGTGCCTCTCTGCCAGCCAGCCAATCAGCTGAATCAAGCCTGGCAACCAGTGAGTTGACAGATGTCACAGCCAGGTCTCCCCAAAACCCAGTATGTGAACCTCAGCTAAGATTTTCCATGTGTCCTTACCCACAAGGGATAAGAGAAGAACAAACACAATCTAAGGAAAACTTCAGCACATTAAACTCTGCACCTGATTGGGAAATGTACAGAGTTTTAAGATTCCTTTCAAATGAGACCTGAAAGGCTGACAGCCAGAAAACTAAAATCTTAAGCAGACATAAGATGGAGAAGACAGGTCTGAAAAAAGTGGAGTAAAAATATTTGAAACTAAGAATTGGGAACAGCATCTGAGGAAGAGATGAGGCGCACACATAAACTCTTTTGCACAAGTAGGTGTATCTCATATAGAAAGCCTAAGAATTTCTGGTATTCGTGCAACACCTCCTCTTCCAAAAAGTTCAAAAGGCTAGGCAGTCACCCCGGACTTCACATGCAACTGCAGTGAATTCTAATAAAGAAGGGATGTACTGACCTGGAATTCACTCCTCTCAGCTGCATCACTATCCAGGGGAAATGCTTTCAGCATGAACCTTCTGGATGCACTAAACTGTAGTAAGATCCAGGATCACTGTGCTCAGGAAGGGAAGCTCTTGACAGCAAAAACTTCTCAAAAAGGTGGTTTCTTTCCCTCCCATCCTCCAGCCATTTTCTCCCCAGAGCTACATGATACAAAGTCAAATGATACCTATTAATTACCCAGGTGGTTACCACCAAAAGCAGGGAAACACTCATTTAAATATCTGTTGATTAAGAAACGTCTTGATCCTTTATTATTATGCCTCTCCTAGTGTTATTCTTTCAACATCCTATAATGGAGGGCAGACATTAGAGGACAATTTGAGAACTAAAGTTTTAAAGGTATGATGGTGGAGGAAGGGAAACACTAACGAAGCACCTGCTATGTATGTCAGGCATCCTATAAGGTGTATTCTGAAATCATCACACAACTTTATGAAGGGGGTACTATGCTCATGCGGTAGAAGTGAGCAAAGCAAGGCTCGGAGAACTTGCTGGGAGTAGTTCAAGTCTAAACTTTTCATGGTGTCCCTGTCCTCACTATTTAGTCCTGGGTGAAATAATAATTTAATCTCTCACCCTATCCTCAATAACTTGTGCTTTGGCAAAAGTGGAATTACTAGCAATTCCCCGAATTGGTCCTTGTCTCTCATGCCTTCATGATCTTTGTAAAATGTTTTTACCTTTGGTCAGATGAGTCCTTCTTGGATACCTCCGTTGCCTGTCACCAGCCCTCTGGTGAACCTTTGCTAACTCCCTTAGAGGGAGTTCCCTATGTTCCCACTTCATGAATTTATTATACAAGGTACGAAGTGGCATTGAAATTATCTGTTTTGTGTCCATAACCCGATGAGAATTAAACTCTCCTTTGAGGGCAGGACTGTGTTTTTGGTTTTTTTTTAATTTACAAAGCTCTGTGGCACCCAGGGTAAAGTAAGCGCTCATTAGAACTTTGTGACTTTGGGAGGAGAAAATAGGAAAGGGAGGAAGGTTGGAAGGACCCAAACAGAGGTGACGATGGAAAGTTGGGAGGATAGAAAAAGAGGAACAAGGAACAAGGAAGAGCAGAGGAGGAGAAGAGAGGAGAATGAATGGAGAGAAGGAGAAAAGGAAGAAAAGAGGAGAACAGAAGGAGAGAGGTGAAGAAAAGAGAGATGCAGACACAGAGAACGGACATGTGGACACAGGGTGGGGGGAAGGGGAGGGTGGGACCAATTGGGAGGTTAGGATTGACATAAATACACTACCATGTGTAAAACAGAGAGCTAGTGGGAAGCTGCTGTATAGCACAGGGAGCTCAGCCCGCTGCTCTGTGATGGCCTAGCTGGGTAGGATGGGGGGGTGGGAGGGAGGTTCAAGAAGGAGGGGATATATGTATACATACAGCTGATTCACTTAGTTTTACAACAGAAACTAACACAACATTGTAAAGCAACTATACTCCAATAAAACATTATCTATTAAAGCATAAATTATCCCAGTATTTAGTAGCTAAAACATTAAGTATTTCCTCACAATCTTTGGTTCAGGAATGCAGAAGTGACTTGGCCTAGTAGTCCTGGCTCAGTCTCCCAAGAGGTTTGAAAGTGACCACTGGAGGTGGATCATCTGGAGGCCCAGCTGTGGCTGGAGGATCCATTTCCAGGATGACTCACTCACATGGCTAGCGAGTAGGGGCTCATTGCCAGCAGGAGACCTCAGTTCTTCACCATATGGACCTCCAAAGGGATGCATCAGAATCCTCATTATATAGCTGGTGACTTCACAAAGCAAGCGATCCAAGGAAAAGAAGAGGGGGAAGCCACAAAGCCTTTTATGCCCTAGAATTGGAAGTCAAACCGTCATTTCTGTAATGTCCTGCTACCTATGCAGATCAGCGCTATTGATTGTGGGAAAACATTACACAAGGGCAGGAGGCAGGGAACATTGGGGGCCATCTTGGAGAGACAGTTAATTGAAACATAGATTTTTATGACAGAACCTGTGATCATCTGAAAACACTCCAATACCAATACAATTATATGCTTATAGTTCTTTTAAAAATATTAGGAGGGCTTCCCTGGTGGCGCAGTGGTTGAGAGTCTGCCTGCCGATGCAGGGGACGCGGGTTCGTGCCCCGGTCCGGGAGGATCCCACGTGCCACGGAGCGGTTGGGCCCGTGAGCCATGGCCGCTGAGCCTGTGCATCTGCAGCCTGTGCTCTGCAATGGGAGAGGCCACAAGAGTGAGAGGCCCGCGTACCACAAAAAAATTAAAAAATAAAATGAAATATAGAATGGGATCACAGTTTTTGAAGGTAAATATAATACAAATTATAAAGAAATGGATAAATGTTCTATAACCCAGAGCATCATGATTTCAGCAGATAAATAAAGGCTAATCCTGTGTAATATTCCCAATAAGCTGGGTTTGTTCACTTGATCAATTTCCCTGTCTCCCAGAAAAACTTCTAGCCTCTCTTTATGGATGAAAAATCTTGCAGTATCACTACAAAAAACTAGTATGGTGGAAAATAAATATGCAGGTTCTTTGGAGCAGGCAATAGTCAACTTGACTTTTGATTTAACAACCTATTGACTGAGTTATCTGGGTAAATTTCCTGAGTTTCCTTCAGCCTCAGGCCTCTATAAATTATCTATAGGGTCCTATGGGGTCGTTTTCAGATTGTGCATCATAGTAACTGTTAAATGTCTTGAGCAATTCCTGAAGCATAATAGGTGCTACGTCTTTCACTCTTTCCCTTATTTCAGATGAAAAACAAAAACAGAAACTATATGGACAATTAGAGGGCTTGTCAACCACAGTGACAAATATCCAGATATTTGGGTGCTCATGATCACTTAAGATGGAGCATCAAAAGAGTCATATTGTTTTTACTCTTTGTTTTAGGTGATTGTGGAATTTTGCCAAGAGAGCTAGATTTTCACAATACAAAATCAGAAAGGACAGGAATAATGTAAATAGTGAAAAAGCCTAAGCAACCTTGAACTTGAGAGTTGCAGAGGCCTTAGTGATTTTAGTATAATGCTTTCAACACTGGCCTGCTCATACTAGTACCACCTGGGGAGCTATTAAAGATAGTATGTGTAAACCCTTCTCCAAGAAATTATCATTGGATTTTTCTTGGGTGGTTTTTCGAAGTTCCCCAGATGATTTTAATGGTCAGCCAGCTGGAGAAGCACTGATCTAGCCCAACTCTCTCAGAGAACACATGAGAACACTGAGGTCCATGATTCCAAACTCTTACCAAAGCCAAACTCACGTTTATTTATTTTTTTAAGTTATACATATTTGGCAAACAATTATTGAAGTTATACTAGAAACTAAATGCAGGATAATTTTTTTAACATTTTTATTGGAGTATAACTGCTTTACAATGGTTAGTTTCTGCTGTATAACAAAGTGAATCAGCTATACATATACATATATCCCCATATCTCCTCCCTCTTGCGTCTCCTTCCCACCCTCCCTATCCCACCCCTCTAGGTGGACACAAAGCTGATCTCCCTGTGCTATGTGGCTGCCTCCCACTAGCTAGCTATTTTACATTTGGTAGTGTATATATGTCCATGCCACTCTCTCACTTCGTCCCAGCTTACCCTTCCCCCCTCCCCATGTCCTCAAGTCCATTCTCTCCATTTGCATCTTTATTCCTGTCCTGCCCCTAGGTTCTTCAGAACCTTTTTTTTTTTTTTTTTTTAAGTTTCCATATATATGTGTTAGCATACGGTATTCATTTTTCTCTTTCTGACTTACTTCACTCTGTATGACAGTCTCTGGGTCCATCCACCTCACTACAAATAACTCAATTTCGTTTCTTTTTATGGCTGAGTAATATTCCATTGAATATATGTGCCACATCTTCTTTATCCATTCTTCTGTTGATGGTTGCTTCCATGTCCTGGCTATTGTAAATGGTTTTTTTTTTTTTTTTTTTTTAACATTTCATAGTTTACTAAAGCATCTTCAGTGTCATTCATTCTCTTGATTTTCAAAGCTAACTTTATAAGTTGGAGAGAACATTAACTCCATCTCATAATAAGCAACCCGAGGCTTAAGGAAACAAGGCAGATGTTGCCAGGAATGAATCAAAACAGCAGCAGTGGCAGAGAGCCAAAGCACATCTTCTAACTCCAAATTCTTTCTTTCTTTGCATGCACACACACAAGTGTTGCTCAGCTTAGGTAGTGTATAGTCTCTCCCCTCTCACAAATCCTGATACAAAATGAAATGGTGTGAACTGCAGCAAAGAGGAACCAAAAGCTCCAAATGCAAGGGCTGTACAGTCCTACTGAAGAAGGCCTCATATCTGGAAAGTTATTTTCTCTGTTTGAGCTTCCTCTCCTGTTAACTGTCTTGTAAACCAGAACCCTTTGCATCAGGCTTTGAGTGGAGAATAATTTTAGCTGCAAATTGGTTCATTTAGTCCCTGTAGCAAAGAGAGAGCAAGCAGATAATCCATGTTCAAAAAAAAAAACAAGAGGAAAGTTTTTCTCTTTGCCAGGATTAGGAACACAGGAGGAGAGGAGTTAGGGGCCCTGGGTGCTGTATTAGTTCCCTATGGATGAAGCAACAAATTATGACCATCATGTTAGCTTGAAACAATAGAAATTTATTCTGGAAGCCAGAAGTCCCAAACTGAGGTGTCAGAAGGAATGCACTCCCTCCACAGTCTCTAGAGAAGACTTCCTGCCTCTTCCAGCTTCTGGTGGCTCCAGGAATTCCTTGGTCTATGGCTGCATCACTCCAATCTCTTTCTGTCTTCACATGGCCTCACTCTCCTTTCTCTTTGTATTTTCTTTTCTTCTGTCTCTTGTAAGGACACTTGTCATTGGATTTAGGGCCTACCCAAGTAATACAGGTAAACTCATCCCAAGATCTATCTGCAAAGACACTTCTAAATAAGGTCACATTCACATGTTCTGGTTGGACATATCTTTTGAGGGGCCACCATTAACCCACCACAGATGTATGCAGTTATAAATGGATTTTATCTTTTTTCTGCTTGGTTATTGCTGGTACATAGAAAATTTCTTGATTATTTGAAGATTTATTTGTACCTCACCTTCTTTCTGAGCTCTCTTTTTAGTTCTTATTGTTTTTTAAGTGATGCTTAGAATTTCTAGGGAGACAATCACATCATCTGCATAAATGATAATTTTCTTCCCTCTTTTCCAATTCATAACTGCATTTGACAGTCGTACTTTTGAGACGAGTTTCTTAAAAAGCAAATTATCTTAAGAGCTGGCGTAGGAGTCATTGCTAACAGTTAAAGGAAATCAAATTTGCCGAGGCATAGGAACAAAGTAAGAATGTCAGGGTACTTCAGGTCACAGACTTAAAGAGCTGTTTTGTCTTCAGAATTACTTAATTTCTTCCCTTGATTCTGACAATGGATACACCAAGGCTCAAATTACCGAAGCTATTTGCCCAAGGTCACTCAACAGAGAAAGAACTAACAATACAAAAA
This sequence comes from Kogia breviceps, assembly GCF_026419965.1. Taxonomy (NCBI): domain Eukaryota; kingdom Metazoa; phylum Chordata; class Mammalia; order Artiodactyla; family Physeteridae; genus Kogia; species Kogia breviceps. The sequence continues at coordinate 66,947,362 of NC_081326.1, forward strand.
AATAAATCTCTCCTGTCAGTCTCTGATAGCCAAAATAACATTTTAAACTCGAAGGTGTAACCGTGTTACTCACTTTAAAATCATTGACTGCATTGTTTCTAAGGCAAAACTTTACATGGCCTGCAAAGCCCTGGGTGATCTAGCTCGCCTGCACCTGCAGTCTCCTCACTTTATGTCTCTTTTACAATTTAAATTATAAAAGTTTTTCACTCTGGTCTGGACACATTTCCCTGAATCTGCCAAGCTGGTCTCAGGGCTTCCAGCTTCATGGCTGAGGGAGAATTACATAAAATCATCTACATGTGTCCACTCTGCCCTTGCTAGCCCCTGTTCCCTGTTTAACTCTAGTTGCCCAAGAGAAGATTGGTGTCAGCATCCTCCCTGGATCAGATTAATGCCCGGGCTTTTCCCTCTCATCACAGATCTAAAGTACATTCATATCTTGTATTAACAACCGCAATTAATTAATGTTTTATATAATGTATTTGTTCAATGTCTGTCTTCTCCGCTAGACTGTAAACCGCATGAAAACCAAAACCAAAATTTATTCATTATTATATACTGCACTTTGCACAGTAACTGGCTCGTAGTATTCATTTAATTTTAAAACAGTTCAATAAGTGAAGCATTCATATTTATGCTTGTTTTGTGACACTATAGCTTTTCATTCTTCAGTCCTTCAAATATTCCATCGGCTTCTTTTCCTACTATCGCTATGTATCTCCTACGACTATTCTTTCTCATTTTCTAACCACCTAAGGCAGAGTGGTTATTTTAGAAAGACGATGCTTAAATAGCATCAAATAATAATTTTAAACACTTGAAAGCATCAGACAGATTGTATAAAAATTAGTGTGGGCGCAATCTATTATGATTCAGAATATATCTTAAGTGGTCCTTTTCCGGTGATCTTTATTTATGCTATAATGAGAACAGTAAACTTAATAGCCAGCATGTATAAGATGTCTCCTTTATAGAGGCACTGATTCTCAATTCTCACTTCCTTCCCAGACCTAAAGGATCTCATCTTTCTAGAGTATACTGTAAATTGAGGAATCAAACAACATAATTCTTTCTGTTGTTTTGAAAAGGTTTGCAGGTCATGAGCCATCTTCTAAAACTGACCTAAAGCTTAAAGTTTCCCAAAATGAGAATATCCAGCTACCCTACAATTATCGCAATTACATATTGTTCCTGTTTTCATTTATGCATATAAAAACTAATAATAAAATACAGCAAATCAATTTTTCATGAAGGCAGTAGCATACAGTAATTATTTCACTAAGAGCCTGCCAAATTATTTTCAGGAAGTACGTATAGAAAATGGTTGTGCTCTCAGCGTCTCTCACATAGCCTTAAGTCTCAGGCACAAATTGCATGGCATGAAGGAAAACAAAATCCCATTCCAAACATCAGGTTTTTATCCTCTTGCAATGTGTGTAAAATGAACTCATGATGAGTTCCTGAGGGTGAAATCATTCTTCCTCCTTCTTGGTAACTTTCTTAAACTTTGCAGTGATTACTGAGTAGCACCAGATTTCCAAACCTAAAAAGTTATGCATGGTGCTTCTTTTTTGTGCCCTTATATAGCCAAATGACCATATGGGATACGTTAACAAGTATTAACAATAATTCCTCATTATGCCGAATTGGTCATGTTCCACGTGGAGGGAGTTTTATCTTTAATTCTAAGTGCTTATGTAAATGAGGGAAAGATAAAATGAAATATAGTATATCCATATTATATATAAAATAAATAACTAATAAGGACCTACTGTATAGCACAGAGAACTCAATACTCTGTAATGACCTACATGGGAAAAGAATCTAAATATGAGTGGATTTATGTATATGTATAACTGATTCACATTGTTGTACAGCAGAAACTAACACAACATTTTAAATCAACTATTCTCCAATAAAAAATTTTTTTAAAGTACAGTATATCCAGTAGACCCAGATGGGATGGGAACAAAAACTATGTCAGAGGGTTAAGAATTAAAGGAAGGACCTAGAGGTGAATAACCTGGATCTGACAGGCCTGCACACACCTACAAGATGATCATGTTGAAGAGGGTTAGGCCCTTTATTTTCAATGTCTGATTGGAGAAAACAACCCAATGGATAAAAGCTGTAGAAACACAACCTTTACTTTTCTTTAAGGAAAAGTATTCTTTTTTCGTGATTAATTTTTAAATTTATTGAAGTATAGTTGCCTTACAATATTATAGTAGTTTCAAATGTACAACATGGTGATTCAATATTTTTATAGATTACATACCATACAAATTCATCATAAAATATTGTCTATATTTCCTGTGCTGCACATCACATCATTGTAATGTTTATTTTATAACTGGTAGTTTCTACCTCTTAATCCCCTTCATGTCTAGGGAGAGTTGAGGAAAAGTATTCTTAAAAGCATTGCTGTTAAGAATTTAATGGGTAGCTCAAGTGGATGAGGATTGGACACCCCCCGCCCCCAGCTCTGGCAGAAGCTGACAGTGTGAGCAGCCTTTGCTGGGACATTCTTGGAGGAGATGTGTGTCCTACGGAAGGATGTCCTGTTTCAGTGATTTTCATACCACAGCCTGGCGGGGCAAGAAAAACATATGAAGAGGCAGACATCTAGGTCTCCAGTTGTTGTCTGTGTGTTTGTTTGCATCTTTCCCATTACTTATGAATTTGCAGAGTAGTGTTTGTACTACACTCAGTCACGTTCTCTGGTCATCACTGAGGACTGGTGATTTTGTTTTGGGTTTCTTTTGGCTTTTGGTATCATTAGCAAATTGTAGATTGTGATGTATCTGATGCACTCAAGTCATTATTCTTTTTGATTCCCAAATGTCCCATCCTACGCCAGTGAGAGGTCCTTCAAATCGTCTCCTGTGTCCTTTAGATGCGATACCATTAGTCTCTGTGTGCCTCTTTAGTCTGGCACAAGATATTCCAGGCTCATCAAATATGTTCCCTGCCCCAGAAATGGAATCAGCCATTTCTCCAAGAAGCCCTGGTTCCTTTTATCCAGGAAGGGGTTTAGTGGGGCAGAACAGATCCATTTATATACGCTTTATATATAGAAGTTTGGGTAAGAATTCATTTGAAAATAAAGCAAAATTTTTGCTGTAAAATGGCTTAAAAAATAGTCATCTAGATAATTTTTCAAATCCCCTCTTCTCTGAGAGCCTCCAGATACAACTAATTCCTAAAATAGGAATTCAGCATTTTGCTGGACACAGACTTCTTTGGACCTAGAAAGTTGGTTACAGGAGTTCCATCTAACAATAATTTACTATATAAGAGTTGGAAAAAACTCTCAGTTGGTAAACAGATTTTTGTTAAAACATTGAAAATGTGTAGCTTTGGGGCCAGATTGAAACAGCTAATTTAGTTCTTTTGGTGAACACAGTTCTAGTTGCTTTTTAAAAGGCATTTTCATCATAAAATAATTCATACAAGCATAGACTTTCATGAAATAATATCTGTGTAGCCAGAATCAAAATTTTAATATTTTGCCTTATTTAATTTTTTAAGTTATGAAACACAGCAGATGTATTTGGATCCTCAGGATACTCCCTCCTGCATGCCTTCCCCAACTGAACAGTCAACCTTTATTGTCAATTTTGTGCTTCTCGTTCCCGTGATAATTTTTTTAATACTGATCTTACATATCTGAAATCACTTGGCATATTTTAAACTGTATTGACATTGTACCATGTGGTACATATTATTCTTTAACTTGTTTTTTGCTTTTTTCTGGATGAACATTGCTTCTGAAATACAGCCTGCAAATAAATACATGTAGTTCTTTTTTATTTGTGTTAACTGCTGTATTATATTCCATTCTATGAAAATACTATAATTTATATTAGTGATATTACTGGTATCACACTGAAGACTATTTAGGTTGTTTTCAACTTGTGTTATTACCAACACTGCTATAACACACATTTTTAAACATGGGTCTTTGTGCTTCTGTAACTGAGCTGCTTTAGGTTATATACATAGAGAAATTCCTAGGTCTCGTGACACACACATCTTCAGCTGTACTGGATATTACAGAATTGTTTCAAAACCAGCTATACCATTTTTCACTCCCACCAAAGGTGGATGAGTTCCACACAGTGACATTCTTACCAATATTTGCTATTTTAATACTTTTAAAATATTGTCATTCTAATGCATATTAAATATTATATTAAGTGGAAGTTATCTGATTACTAGTGAGGTTGAGGACATTTTCATATATTTTGCACTCAGATTTGTTCATCTGTGAACATCTGGTTCATATCCTTTGCATGTTTTTCTATTTGTTGTTTGTTTTATCTTACTGATTTGTAGATGTCTATACTGCAAATTAATCATTTGCTGGTTATGTTTCCCAATTGGTTACATTGGCAAATAGGATTGCTGTTGATTTTTTATATGACTATTGTGTACCTAGGAAATGTTACCATGTTTCTTATTATTTCTAACCATTGTTTACACATTTTCTTATATTTGTTTTATGCTGACAGTTACGTGATCTTCGTTTAGGACACTTTTTGTCTATTTCCAATTCATGTAATTGCTCTTTGCAAAACTGTCTTATTGAACAGTCAAGAAACATAAGCACAAAGTTGAAAATAGTTGGAAACAATAAGCAACCAAACATGACAGACACATGCTTTTTTACTGTTTCCTTGATTTTTGCCATTTTATTATATTACCACACTTCTTAAATTTACTGTTTATCCAATTAAACAGATATTTAAATCCTTCACCATTTATATTTATTACTTCTAGTTTATAAGTAAATATCTTTAGGTTACAAATTTACCACAAAGTACCACCTTAGATGTATGTTATATTATACTTTTATTGGCATTCCATTCTACCTGTGTGTTGATGTATGCTACCTTGTTTGTGTGGTGGCATATGCTGTCTTGAGTCAAATTTTCTATATACATGAATGTGTTTATAGGGTCTGTTTTGATCTATTTGCCTACCTTGCAGCATGTCACACTGACTTATTTACTGTAGCTTCACAACAAATTTTGATATCATGTAGGAAAATCCCCCTAAACTTGTTCATCCTCAAATTTATGTTAACTACTCATGGCTATTCTCTATATATTTTAAAACCAGCAATATTAAATTCCACAGAGAAGTTGGCCTTAAACTTTATTTACAAACCAATCTGGAGCAAATGACATGTGTATGGTATTTCTTTCTATCCACAAATAGCATATATTTCTCAATTGATTTAGGCTTACTTTCATATTGTTCAGAAAATGTTAAAATTAAATTTCCCAATAAACATCATGTATATCTTTTGTTAGGGTTGTTTTTCAGTTCTTATATTTTTTGATGATTTTATAAATAATATATACTATTTATATTTTACTTTTGAACTATCTGTGGCTGGTGTTTATAATGTAACTGTATTTTGCTTATTGATAATATAGAAAGTTTGCTAAACATTCGTAATTCTACAAGTGCATATAACCTAGGTTGTTTAGTTAGACAATCATATTATCTACATGTAAATGAGTTTGTTTCTTCATTTCTTCTTTTATAATACTATAATGTTCTTCACTGTCTAGGCTAAGACAAAAAGTTAAATTGACTAAAAATTGTGATAACAGAAAAACGTCTCTACTTTCTGACTTTTAAGAAGATAGTTCTAACACTTCACCATTAAATATTACCTGCCGTAGAGTTATGGTATATATTCTATGTCAGTAAAGCAATTCTCTTTTATTCCTAAATTTTCAAGCGCTTTAAAAATCATGAATGTGTTCTGAATTTAACCAAAGGATATTTTGTTATCTATGTAGATTATTATGCTTCCTCTTTCTTCATTAGTTTGTCAATAGATGTTTTAATATTAAGCCATCCTTCAATTCCTAGGAAATTTTTAAAATATTTTGATATGTTTATATCTATGATTGCAGTGAAATTCTTCTATATTGGCTCTTGTACTTAATAGCTAATATTTCTGACACATATATACTGTGTAATAATCTGTATAAGATTTGAATTATCTGTTGTAATTTGTGCAAATATGCATGAACTCACTTGTAACCCACCTAGTGTTCTCCTTTTGGGAAGTTTTAAGCTAATCATTTGATTTCTTTAATGGTTAATAGGATATTCTTGTTTTCCTTGTCTTCTTGAGTCAATTTTGATAATTTATATTTCTTGAAAATGGTCTTGCTTACTGTTCTCTGAGAATCTTGGGTATGTCACTTTGCTGTCTTCTATTATTTTGGACAGTTCTTGGCCTTAAGTCTTCACATTTTTTTTCCTGCTCTTTTCTCCTGGGAATTACTCATGTTAGACCATTTTATATTGCCCCATAGTTTTTGGATTCTCTTTTCTATTTTTTTAAAGTTACTATTCTTTTTCTCTTTGCATTTGTTTCCATTGAACTATCTTCAAAATCTTCATGGAAGGAATATGCTTTGCAAGGATCAATTTCTTTGCTCGCTTGATGTTAGGCTTGGGCATACAACTTACCTTGGTGATGGATTGCATGTGGAAGTGTTAGTTTTACCAGTTTTGAGCCTAGGCATTAGAGGCATATACTGTTTCTGCTTGCCCACTTGAGGCTATGAAAAGAACATATCCTGGGAAGCCTGGTGCTGGACTTGACCCATGGTCTGGAGACAAGCCCATCTAAGCCCAACCTATATCAACTAAGACCCAACTGTCCTATATATGAGCTAGAAATGATGCTTGTTGCTGTATGGTACTAAAGTTTCTGGTGGTTTCTTAATAAGAATTATGTTAAAATTATGAAGTGGTACACTGGATCATAGAGTTTGCATTTGTTTAACTTTAGTAGTTACTGCTAAAAGATTTTCCAAAGTTCTTGTATAAATTTATACATCAACCAGCAGTGTAACTGCTTGACTTTTTTGCCAAAACTTGGAGTTGTTTAGTCTTTATGGTGACGAAATAGACTACCTTTTTATTAAACACACAAAATACGAGAGTATTATGTAATTTTAAGTCAGTTTCTAAAATTTAATACGTTCTAATAAAGTTGTAACAGCAGTAAATAAATATTTTGAAAATCAAGCTGGTATCACTCTATCTAGAAGAAAATTACGTGAAAGTACTTTTCATCATAGAAGGGAGACAACTGCTGATGTCCTAACTAATTCAAGAACAACTTATAAAATTTTCTAAAGTTGTTTCCAGGAAATCAGTGGCAATGGGTTGGGACACACCTACTTCAACAGGGTAGAGTCTATGTTATATATTGGTTTTATTCATTGCAATTGAACTGCACCTGTACAGTGTGCCATTCTTGTCTTTAGCCTTAAAGGTAAAGAGAAAGTCTTTTGTTGCACCAATCTGAAGTAACTCTGAAACAAGGCTCCCTTTATTATAGTAGCCATTCACATGAATATTCATTCACATTATAATATTCATTCACATGAAAGAGTTTGTAACTGCAGTAAAAAGACCAAAAGAATATAGATTTCCTGGTCACCATTTTGGGTGGATTTGGTTAACTGTATAAAATGAGAGATAGGGACTTCCCTGGTGGCGCAGTGGTTAAGAATCCGCCTGCCAATACAGGGGACATGGGTTCGTGCCCTGGTCCGGGAAGATCCCACATGCCCCAGAGCAACTAAGCCCGTGCGCCACAACCTCTGAGCCTGCGCTCTAGAGCCGGCAAGCCACAACTTCTGAAGCCTGCGTGCCTCGAGCCCGTGCTCCGCAGCAAGAGAAGCCACTGCAATGAGAAGCCCGCGCACCGCAACAAAGAGTAGCCCCAGCTTGCTGCAACTAGAGAAAGCCCGTGTGCAGCAACGAAGGCCCAATGCAGCCAAAAATAAATAAGTAAATACATAAATAAATATTTCTAAAACAATGAGGGATAAATACTCAAAAGCATGATCTGTTTAACAAAATTTCTAGGTACATAAGAATGCAAAATATAAAATGTTCTAAAATATTCACTGATCACCAAGCATATAAAACTGACGTTAATCTTATGTTAACTTGATTCCTTCCACTTCTTCAGTGGTCCTATGAAGAGCTCTTTATCGGCTGCCAGGGGTGGGACCTTTGACCTAATGGAAAGGCAAGTAATTATGGTAACAAGCTCCTATAGCCTTTACTAGGGTCCACCTTAAGAAGGGAAAAATCACTCAGGTAAAAACCTTTGGGGTAAGTTTAGGTACCTAGTTACCGCTTCATGCACTCCAATTAGATTGACTTCAGCTGTTCTTGGAAAGAATTCCAGTGCAGTCACTCAAGTTTTGGTTCTCTTTTACATAGCTGCATTCAGAGGCACGAAGCAATGTTTAGGAAAAAAGTGACACTTACACCTGAAATTTATATTTTTCCAAGTAACCTTTTGGTATTGTAGATGAAGGAAACCCGCAGGTGGTAAAACTATATATGTTCATGGTAAGTGCTATGGACTAAATTGTGTCCTAGCCAAAACATAAGTTAAAACTTTAACCCCCAATGTGACTGCACCTGGATACAGTCTCTAGGAGGTAATTAAGGTTAAATGAGATCATAAGGGTGGAGCCCTAATCTGATAGGACTGTGGCCTTGTAAGAAGGAGAAAGAGAGAGAGAGAGAGAGAGTGCGAGTGAGCGAACACGCGGTCCTCCTCCAGTCGTCTCTTTTGCTTTCTCTCTCTGTATGAGGACGCAGGGAAAAGGTAGGCGTCTACAAACAAGAAAGTTAGTCCTCACCAGAAACCAAATTCTGCCAGACCTTCATGTTGGACTATCCAGCCTCCAGAACTGTGAGAAAATAATTTTCTGTTTGAGCTACCTGGTTTATGGGATCTTGTTATAGCAGGCCAAGGTAATACAGTAAGTCTACAGTCCGGTGTTGATGGGTAGAGCAGTTTGGACAGGTAAAGATGAACAGTGTCACTCAGGAGGGGTTGCAGCCCATCAACTTATCCTTTTTGCACACCTGAACAAAGCAGTAGATCAGACACACTATGCTGTTAAATTGTTGAAACTTGGACTCGATTCATATGATTCAATTACTATCTGAATTTCTCATCTTGGTGTTATATTTGCAGATTAGTTGGCACAGTTGATGTTTTAACAGATACTGTTAATAGTCTGAACTGTCTCTAGCAAGTTCCTTCTGGTGACTTTAAAAATTTCTCTTTGGCTTCATTAACAGTCATACTGCTCCAGTATTATTCTGTTTGCACTCTCACAGGGCCTTTCCCAGACGTACCACCTCCTGGGACCACTCCTCAGCTGACCCCAGGTCCCTCCCTGGCTTTAGGTCCCTTTTATGCCATTCTTGGAGCGTTCCAGGCACCGCAGGGTTATAGGGGAAGGGTCACTTTGGCAAAGACAGGTGGTCATGGAGCTGGGGTCAGAGAGGGGCATGCCTCCTTCCTGGAAGTTACTGGGAACCCCCAAATTAGTCCCTGCAGTGTGTCCTAAATGGTGGGGAAGGCGGGAGGGGACGGTGAGCTGCTCGTTCTTCCTCCCCAGTCCAGGCAGACTGATGGCAAAGTCACCCACAGTTCACCTGCTGCCAGCTTCTGCCTGGGCACCACCGGTGTGGGGCCTGCAGGTGCAGGAGTTCCTAAGAGTGTGCACCCTGGGGTCTGGTGCCCACCTTTTGGAGCCCAGGCAGCCGCAGGTGGCTGAGAGCCAGTAGGCTCATGCTGCAGGGGGAAGCCGGAGGCCCAGGAGCGACGGCTGTGGCCTATGCAGTTGATTTTTAATTACACATATTGACATACTGCCAGTTTGGGCATTGTTTCTTAAATTCCATGATTTGCTTCTGAATTCACATTTTTTTCCTAGCTGAAATATCTCTCTTTTGATTGTCATTTTCATGATAATGTGTGGTTAAGAAGCTCTCTCGGTTTTTATCTGAAATCATGTTTCTCCCTGATTATTAAGGGTAAGACAATCTTGGCTGAAATAATTTTCATGTGCTATCCTGCCAGCCTGTAAGGAAAGATTAACATCAATTCTAATGATACAGTTTTTAAACTGATTTAACAAAGGTACAAAGAACAGGCCTTAAAAAAGGTCAATGTTTGAAACTGGTTGCTTTACTCATCCCAGAATTTTGAATCGAAAAAGGCTGTTCCAATCAGAAAAGGCTGCTATAAGTATGTATATTAATTCAACAGATACTTCATGTGAAATAATCATGCTTGACATAAAAGGGGAGACAGAGTAAGACTATTCTATGCTCAAGGAGAGTATATTATCTAGGGATAGGAAAGTATTGTAGAACAGATGTCAGAACAGGTAGAGATAATCTACCTAGGATATTCAGCAAATCAGTGGTGTCAGGCAAACACTGCTTCTCCTACTTACAGGGCATGAGATCTTAGATAAGTTACTTAACCTTGCTGAGATTCTGCTTTTTTTCCATTTTTTAAAGTAATGGATGAATATATCGTTCACTTGATAGGATTGATATGATAATTAAATTTAATGGGATGAAATCCTTGGCTCGACATAGGTATTTGGCCAGCAGCAGTTTTCTTGAGTGGGACATTCAACGGGCAGATGCTAAATGGGAGGAAACCCAAGATGGAGATCTTGGCTTGAAATATACCAATATCGGTCACCAACCGTTAAGGAGTGCTGCCTATTTATAACAATTTTCCAGCACTATTAGTATTAATCTTGCTAAGTTTTCCTATCAAGTAACACCAAATTATATTTGCTTTAGTTCCTGTTTCCTTAATTACAAATAGGGTTGATCTTCTTTGGGTTTTTGTTTGTTTAGGGGTTTTTGGTTTCACTTATTTGTTTTATTGAAGTATAGTTGATTTATAATATATTAGTTTCAGGTATATAATACAGTGATTCAGTATCTTTATAGATTATACTCCATTTAAAATTATTACAAATATAGCTATATTTCCCTGTGGTGTGCAATATATCCTTGTTGTATATTTATTTTATACATAGTAGTTTATATCTCTTAAACCCATACCCATATCTTGTTCCTCTTCCCACTGGTAACCACTGGTTATTTCTCTGTATCTGTGAGCCTGTTTCTGCTTCATTATATACATTCGTTTTATTTTGTATATACCACAAACGTGATAACACACCGCATTTCACTAAGTATAATATTGTACTTTCTAGGTCCATACACATTGTTGCAAATGGCAGAATTTTATTCTTTATTATGGCCAAGTAATATTCCTCTGTGTGTGTGTGTGTATACCATGTCTTCTTTATCCAGTCATCTGTTGATGGATACTTATATTGCTTCTATATATGGTTATCATAAATAGTGCTGCTATGAACATTCGGTTACCTGTATCTTTCAGAATTAGTGCTTCCATTTTCTTAGGATATACCCAGCAGTAAAATTCCTGGATAATATGGTAGTTTTATTTTTAGTTTTTTAGGGACCCTCCACTGTGTTTCCACAGTGGCTTCACCAATTTATAATCTCACCAACAGTGTACTAGGGTTCTCTTTTCTGCACATACTTGCCAAAATTTGTTATTCTCAGACTTTTTGGTTGATAACTGTTCTGAAAGGTGTGAGGTGATAGCTCACTGTGGTTTTATTTGCATTTCTCTAAATATTAGCAATGTTGAACAGCTTTTCATGTGTCTGTTGGCCATCTGTATGTCCTCTTTGGAAAAATGATTCTTCAGGTCTTCTGCCTATTTTTGATTGGATTGTTTGTTTTTATTTCCCAGTGAGTTGTATGAGTTGTTTATATGCTTTAAATATTAACTCCTTATCAGTGACAGCATTTTAAAATATTTTCTCCCATTAAGAAGCTTATCTCTTCATTTCAGTTATAATTCCTTTTCTGTGCAGAAAAGGAAAAAAGAAAAAGCAGAAGCTTTTAGTTAGGTCCCATTTATTTGTTTTTTACTTTAATTTCTTTTGCCCTAGGAGACAGACCCCCCCCCCCAAAAAAAAAAAAAATATTTCTTTGATTTATGTCAAAGAGTGTTCTACCTATATTTTCTTCAAGGAGTTTTATGGTTTCTGGTCTTACATTTAGACCTTTGATCCACTTTGAGTTTATTTTTGTATGTATTGTGAGGAAATGTTCTAATTTCATTGTTTCACATGTAGCTGTCCAGTTGTCCCAGCACCACTTACTGAAGAGACTGTCTTTTCTCCATTGTATATTCTTGACCCCTTTGTCATAGATTAATTGAACCATAAGTGTGTGAGCTTATTTCTTGGATTTCTAATTCTCTTGATCTATGTGTGTCTGTTTTTGTGCCAGTACCGTGCTGTTTTGATGACTGTAGCTTTGTAGTATAGTATGAAATCAGAGAGTGTGATACTTCCAGCTTTGTTCTTTTTTCCTCAAGGTTAGTCTGGCAATTCAGGGTCTTTTGTAGTTCCATATAAGATATAGAATTATTTGTTCTCCTTCTATGAAAAATGTCATGGGTATTTTCATAGGAATGGCATTAAATCTGTAGATTGCTTCAGGTAGTGTGGAAATTGTATTTTATTTTATTTATTTTTTGGCCACCACGTAGCTTGCGGGATCTTAGTTCCCTTGCCAGGGAGTGAACCCAGGCCCTCAGCAGTGAAAGCATGGAGTCCTTCACTGGACCACCAGGGAATTCCCATAGTATGGACCACCAGGGAATTCCCACAGTATGGACATTTTGACAGTATTCTTCCAGTTCTAGGATACAGGATATCTTTCCATTTCTTTGTATCGTTTTCAAAGTCCTTCATCAGTGGTTTATAATATTCAGAGTATAGATCTTTCACCTCCTTGATTAAATGCATTCCTAAGTATTTTATTTTTTCCAATGTGCTTATAAATGGGATTGTTTTCTGGCTTTCTTTGATGGCTCATTATCAGTGTATAGAAAAGCTAGAGGTTCCTGTATATTAATCTTGTATTTTGCAACTTTACTGAATTCATTTATTCTAATAGTTTTTGGGTGAAGATGTTAGGGTTTTCTATATATAGTATCGTGTCATCTGCAAATAGTGACAGTTTTACTTCTTCCCTTCCATTTGGATGCCTTTTATTTCTTTTCCTTGTCTGATTGCTGTGGTTAGGACTTCCAATACTATGTTAAATGGAAGTGGTGAGAAGGGCATCCTTGCCTTCTTCCTGATTTTAGAGGAAAGGCTTTCAGCTTTTCACCATTGAGTATGATATTAGCTGCGAGTTTGTGATAAACAGTGTTATTATGTTGAGATATGTTACCTCTATATCAAATTTGACAGTTTTTATCATGAATGAATGATTCATCTTATCAAATGCTTTTTCTGCATCTATTGAGATAATCATGTGATTTTTATTCTTCCTTTTATTTAAATGGTGTATCACATTGATTTTTGTGAATATTGAACCATCCTTGCATCCCTGGAACAAATCCCACTTGATCATGGTATGTGATCCTTTTTATATATTGTTGAATTCAGTTTGCTAATATTTTGTTGAGGATTTTTTCATCTATATTCATCAGGAATATTGGCCTATAGTTTTTTCTGTTGTATTTTTGTCTGGTTTTGGTATCAGGGTAATGATGGCCTTGTAGAATGAATTTGGGAGTATTCCTTCCTCATCAATTTTTTGGAATAGTTTGAGAAGGATAGGCGTTAGCTCTTCTTTATATGTTTGGTAGAATTCCTCTGTGATGCTGTTCAGTCCTGGACTTTTGTTTGCTGGGAGTTTTTTGGTTTTTTTTTTTTTCTTTTTTTTTAACTAAATTCAATTTCACTGCTAGTGATCAGTCTGTTCAGATTGTCTGTTTCTTCCTGATTCAGTCTTGCAAAGCTGGATGTTTCTGGAAAGTTGTCCATTTCTTCTAGGTTTCCAATTTGCTAGCATACAACTGTTCATATATTATTCTTTTAGGATTTTTTGCATCTCTGTTTTATCAGTTGTTATTTATCCTCTTTCATTTCTTATTTTATTTGGGTCATCTCTCTTTTCTTGATGAGCCTGGATAAAGGTTTATCAATTTTGTTTATTTAAAAAAAAAAGAAAAATGATTCTTGGTTTCACTGATCTTTTCTACTGTTTTGTTTTGTTGGTCTCTATTTCCTCTCTCATCTTTATTTCCTTCCTTTTGCTGACTTTGGGATTTTTTTCTTCTAGAACTTTCAGTTCCTTTAGATGATGGGCTAGATTGTTTGAGATTTTTATTATTTCTTAAAGTAGCCCTGTATTGCTGTAAACTTCCCTCTTGGAACTGCTTTTGCTGCATCCCACAGATTTGGGAAAGTTATGTTTCCATTTTCATTTGTCTCAGTGTATTTTCTGATTTCCTCTTTGATTGATTCATAGACCCCTTGGTTTTTTAATAGCATGTTGTTTAGTCTCCACGTGTTTGTGCTTTTCCCATTTTTCTTCCTGTAATTAAATTCTAGTTTCATACCACTGTGGTCAGGGAAGAAAATGCTTAATATAATCTTTATCCTCTCAAATTTGCTGAGACTTGTTTTGTAGCCTAGCATGTGATCTACCCGGAATAGTGTTCCATGTGCACTTGAAAAGAATGTGTACTCTGCTGTTTTTGGCTGTAATGTCTGTAGATATCTACTAAGTCCAACTGGTCTAATGTGTAATTTAAAACCATTGTTCTTATTAATTTTCTCTCCAGATGATTTGTCCATTTGATGTAAGTGGGGTGTTAAGGTCCCCTAGTATTACTGTAGTGTTGTCCGTTTCTCCCATTAGGTCTGTTAATATTTGCTTTATATATTTAAATGCTCCTGTAATGGGTGCATATATGTTAATAAGTAATATCATTTTCTTGTATTGATCTCTTTATCATATAAAATGCCCTTCTTTGTCTTTTGTTATAGACCTTTTATAAAAGTCTATTCTGTCTGAGTATTTATACCCCTGTTTTTGTGTTATTTCCATCTCTATGAAATATCTTTTTCAGTCCCCTCACTTTCAGTCTGTGTGTGTCTAGCTCCAAAGTTGTTCTCTTATAAGCAGCGTATAGATGGGTTTTGATTTTTATCCAATCAGCCACCTTATGTTTTTTGATTTGAGCATTTAGTCCATTGACATATAAAATTATTATTGATAGGTACGTATTTATTGCCATTTTATTTCTTGTTTTCCTATTGTTTTTGTATTTCTTCCCTGTTCTTTTTTGTTTATTTCATTGTCTTTTGATGACTTTCTTTAATAGTATGTTTTCCTTTCTCTCTAGTTTTTGTGTTTCTATTGTAGGTTTTTAAATTTGTGGTTATCATGGGGTTCATATATGTTGACCTATATACCTACTTGTTTTAAACTGGTAGTCCTTTCAGTTCAAACACATTCTAAAAGATCTACATTTTTACACCTCTCTCCCACACTTTGTCTTTTTGATGCCATATTTTACATCTTAATGTTTATCCCTTTACTGATCATTGTAGTTACAGTCAATTTTATGTCTTTTAACATTTGTACTAGCTTATTTAAATGGTTGATCCACAGCCTTTACTGTATTTTTGCCTTTATTAGTGGGATTTTTCCTTTCCTATAGATTCTTACTTCTTGTTATAGCCTTTACTTTTCCACTTAGAGAAGAACTTTTAACATTTCTTTTAGAGTCAGTTTAATAGTGGTGAACTCTCAGGTTTTGTTTAACTGAGAAGTGGTTTTTTTAAAATCTCTTCTTCAATTCTAAATAATAATCTTGCTGGGTAGAGTATCCTAGGTTGCAGGTATTTCCCTTTCAGCACTTTGAATATATTATGCCACTCCCTTCAGGCCTTTAAAGTTTCTGCAGAAAAATTAGTCGATAGCATTATGAGGGTTCCCTTATGTATGACTTTGTCTCTTGCTGATTTTAAAATTCTATCTTTAACTTTTGACATTTTAATTGTAATATTTTTTGGTGTGGTTATATCTGGGTTCATCTTGTTTGGACCCTCTGTGCTTCCTGTACCTGGATATCTGTTTCCCTCTTCAGGTTTGGGAATTTTTCAGCCATAATTTCATTAGATACATTTTTGACCCCCTTCTCTTTCTCTTCTCCTTCTGGGACCCCTATGATGTAAATGTTGGTATGCTTGCTATTGTCCTAGATATCCCTTAGACTGTTCTCATTTTTCAAAATTTGTTTTTCTGTTTGATGTTCTGACTAGGTGATTTCTATTCAGTCTTCCAGGTCACTTGAGCATTCTTCTGTATTACCTAGTCTGTGTTAATTCCTTTGAGTGTGTTTTTCATTTCAGTTATTGCATTTTTCAGTTCTGAGTTATTCTTTTTTGTTATCTTGTTCCTTGTTAAAATTCTCACTGTGTTCATCGATTCTTTTCTTTCATTCAGTTAGCTTTCTTACTACTAAGGCTTTGAATTCTTTACCTGGTAAATTGATTATTTGTTGTTTTATTTTTTAGGGGTTTTCTATTGCTCTTCAATTGAGACAGATTCCTCTGTCTTCTCATTTTGCTTAACTTTCTCTATCTCTAGGACATTAGGTGAAAGTTTCCTATAGTGATCCTGAAGGGGTGTCCTTATGTGGGAGCCTCCCTATATAATCTGTGTGTGCACAGTGGCTTTGGTGGAAGAGGTGGCCTTGAATGAACATAATTAAAATCTTTCCTCAACGTGTGCTGGAACCTATCACCTTGGTAGAAGGTCGTGCTGAAAACGGAGGAGCTAGAGTCAGAGCCAGATGTGAGTCAGGGTTTCCCCTCTGGTCAGTAGCCATCATCACCCAATGAGGGGTGGGGATGGGTCCCACATTGCTGGAGCAGAAGCCCTGAGGGTTGAGTCTGAGCTGGCTCTGTTCCCTTTAAGTATGTGCTCTCCCCACCCCAGCATCTGCATCCTCACCCCAAATGGGAACAGTTCCGGAGCAACAGGGGTGGTGTGGGCACTCATGGTGGGTTGGGGCATTGGCTGTGGCACTTCAGCTGGGGTCAGAGACCCAGACTGCTTTGGATGTGCTGCTTGTGTAAGCACCAGTAATCGCTGCCCCCACCTTAGTCAAGATGCCACTTCAGGTCTGAGCTTCCTTTGTCCCCCACAGCTGAGCTCTCCCTTCAGCCTTTGCTGCCCTCATCCCAATGTGGAACTGTGCCACGGGGCATTGGGGCCTGTGTGGGCTCTTGGCATGGATCAGGATGGGGCTGTAGTGGTCCAGCCACAGACAGAGATCAAGGCTGCTTCTGATGTGCTGCCTGTGTTAAGTGCCAGTAATGCTGCCCCTGACCCGCTCAGATGTGGCTTTGGGTCTGAGCCACCTTTGTATCTCAAAGCCAAGCTTTCGCCTAGGATGTGGCAGTCCTCGCCCCAGTGTGGAGCTGTGTTGTGAAGCAGGCGGGGCTGGAGTCATCACTCAATTCAGGCTGGGGCACGTGCAGTGTCAGTCGGGGGAGACCAGGCAGCCACTGGAGCGGCTCTCAGTCCACCCTGTCCACCCTGCCTCAGGAGCAAGCAAGCATGCACACTCCTCATGAGCAGAGTCCAGGCTTCCCACAGTCCTTCCGTTAGTCCCAGTGGCCCTCCAACCAGCTAATGGGGCTCATCTTCCCTGTGTTGGACCCAGGCCTGGGGAGCTCAAAATGTGGCTGGAACAGCTCCCTCCCCAGGGAGGGTCTCTGCCCATGTCATATCCCTTTGGCTGTTAGTCCCCTCTCAGAGGCACAGTTCCAGAGCTGATCACGTCTGTTCCCTCCCTTCCTGATTCTGTGTGGATCTTTTTTTTTTTTTTTAATGCCTCTTTCATTTATTTAAATATACTCCAGTCTCTCCCGTTATAATTAACGCTGCCAGAACCCCGCATGCCTCTACTTTTTCTTTAGTTTTTAAATTTTTTGTATGGCTCTTTCTTACAGCCTTGGTTGTTTTGGAGTCTTTCTGCCAGTCTCCAGTTTTCGGTGAGAATTGTTCCACATTTAGATGTATTCTAATGTGTTTGTGGCGGGGGGGAGTACAGTTTTGCTTCCTCATACTCTGCCATCTTAATCGTCTCTCCTCTTCCTCTTTGTACTAGTATAGTCAACCTCTTTTTTTTTTTTTTTTTTCTCCTGGGAACTGCATTTTTCTTTTGTCTACTTTTTTTTTTTTTTCTAGTTTGGTGTTGGTCCTTTAATTTTTTATTTGTTACACTTAAATTGTGTCTTAAGGGAATTAGCTTGAACATGTCAGTAATGGTAGATTATAAAAAGGCAGATAAAGAACTCAATAAATGTGGATGAGTGATAAGTCATACTAAAAATAGTTTTTATAGATGAAGTTGCAAAGTTATTTAAAGAATTCACTGAATTTTCACACTGGTTAATTAGCTGGGATTTTAATCCAGGCTTGATTGACTAAAAAGGCTATGCTTTGAAAGATTATACTTATTTTCCCGTGTGTCAAGAAACAGACATTGGCAGTGCTGTGTATGTGTGTGTGTGTGTGTGTGTGTGTGTGTGTGTGTGTGTTTATGATCACTACAGCAATCTTGGAATTATTGTTCATGCAGGATTCATATTCTAGCCATTCATATATTAGTCATATGAATTTCAGCAAGATATTTAAACTTTGTAGGCACCACTTTCTTCACCTGTAAAAGGGGATATGGTAATAATTACTTACCTCTCAGTACCTAATTTTTCACATATGTATGATTTTCATACAGATCAAATGTTGTAAAAATTACACGTGTTCTCACCTCATATGAAAATTAAATGAAAAGTGGCAGTCCTAGGAGGTCATGAGGCCCTTTTTTTTTTTTCTTTGCTTAGTTTGAGAAGCAATTCTTAAACATTAGTCAGATGACAGAGAAGGTTTCCTTAGGCCCCCTCAAATCACACAGCAGCCCAATCCAGTCTCCACCTAAAATATGGGTGGAATTTGCAAAAGTTTCTGGATGGATGTTCCTCCTGTGGAGAATTTATGACAACTTTTCCAAAACTTTCCCTCAATCTTTATTATATTCTGTTAATGAGTCAGTGGACTTTTGGCAGGAAGGACAAGTTTCCTTTAGTTCAAACCTTTCTATAGAGGGTTCTGATTAATCTATCTGATGGTCTAAAATCCAAATAACATATGCAATCTTTGGCTGAAAAAGCTCACCCGTGGTGTTATAACAATAATTCCTTCTCCTTGTTTTCATATATAACCTTTTGGAAATATTTCTGTTGGAGCCAACAGTTCTATATTTTGGAAACTTGGCCTATGGATAGATGATGGCTCAAGTCTGCCGTTTATTTTCCTTTCAGGGTGTACTAGACCTGGAAGAATGGCTGTTAGACTATTTCTTTTTTTTTTTTTTTTAACATCTTTATTGGAGTATAATTGCTTTACAATGTTGTGTTAGTTTCTGCTGTATAACAAAGTGAATCAGCTATATGTATACATATATCCCCATATCCCCTCCCTCTTGCGTCTCCCTCCCACCCTCCCTATCCCACCCCTCTAGGTGGTCACAGAGCACCGAGCTGATCTCCCTGTGCTATGTGGCTGTTTCCCACTAGCTATCTGTTTTACATTTGGTAGTGTGTATATGTCCATGCCACTCTCTCACTTCATCCCAGCTTCCCCTTCCCTCTCCCGGTGTCCTCAAGTCCATTCTCTATGTCTGCATGTTAGACTATTTCTTAAAGAAAATTTTGTAGGACAATCCAGTGTAATGTGGGATAAAGCCCTTTTCTCTGTCTTCCATATCGGAGTGCATATGCATTTCAAGATGTTTTTCCTGACCCCCCAATTTAAAGGAGCTACACCCCCAGCATTCATTTCTGTAAAGGGCCAGAGAGTAAATAGTTTAGGTTTTGCAGTCCATATGGTCCCTGTTGCAGCTACTGAACTGTGCCACTGCAGCATGAAATCAGCCACAGACAACATGTAAACAAATAAGCAGGGCCGTGAGCCAAAAATCTTTATTTATAGACACTGAAATTTGAATTTCCTATAATCTTTATGTGTCACACAGTATTATTCTACTTTTGATATTTTTCCAACAATTGAAAAAATTTTAAACTCATTCTTAGATCACAGCCCATATAAATCCAGGCAGTAGGCTATGATTGTGCCTGTGGACTGTAGTCTGACCTCTTGTTCTACAGCACTGCTTTATTTAGGATGTTTTTTTACATCACTTGTTATTATTGAAAGGAATCTATTTATGTACTTATATTGTCTCTATACTATCTTGTGCTAGAGTCTAAGCTCTGTCTCTGTAAAAGAAGGGACATTATGTCCTGTTCACCCCTGAGAACAGCATAACAGACACTCAGTAAATATGTATTGTATGTACAGATCTGCAGCTTTCTGCTAAAGCAGTTCTTCTAAATAAGTAATTCATTTAACAAATATAGCATATTGAATTCTTTAAGTGGTTCATATTGTTTTTCACATTTCACATATCGTAGAGAATTTCATGGTGAAGAAACAGTACAGAAAAATGTTTTCAGGCTTTGGAGTCGAGAAGCTCAGCCCATTCTGTCAATTAGTGTTTGTGATATTGAGTCACTTATTAAACCTGTCTGTTTTCTCAACTATAAAAATAGAATAGTAATAGTAGCTATTTTGTAAGACTTATGGTGGGGTTTCTTCTTGATCTTCCATTTTCCTCCCCAAGCCCACTCCCCACCCTTCTCCACCCTGGTCTGTGCGCTGGTAGGTCAACATGTAAGGACCACATCAGTGGTGTGCCTTGTCCTCTGGATTCAAGTTGGGTTTTGCCATTGGGGGTAGGGAGAAGAATGAGGTAAGAAGTAGTTATTCTCTTAACTTGCTCCTAAGTTTCAAGACTGGCTATGTTCCTGGAAGAAGAGTGTCAGCTCACAAAATTATGAATTTATAGATATGCTGTAATGTACCTAATCAGTGTAAGAACAACTGTGCTACTATCTCCAGGGGACTGCACTATCCCCCATGGTTTCTCTATACCTGCAACATTAAAAATAGTCTCTTTATTCAAGTCCCAAATAATGCTAAATTCCCTCTGGGACCCTGAACTGATCTTAGAAGTTTAAAGAGAAAGTTCTTGAGAATAAATGGTAGCTCAAATTGAAACTATTCTTAGAAATCTGGTTGCTGTCTTTGAAATTATGTTAAAATACTGAATGATTCCTCTTGATTCATGTTCCTCTACAGAGTTATGAACTAGGGGGTGTCTGCAAGGTACATCTCTGCTTGCTGAAACATTTTTTTTTTTTCACAAGATACTTAACATCAGGAAAATTAAATCAAAATATGAACTTTCAAATTCTCCTGAAAAGGTCACACTTTCTGACTACACCAGGCTGGCCCACTTCATGGCCATGATAAACTGGAGCTGAGTAGCATTTAACCATTCCCATGGGCTTTGAACTTGGCAGGCAACTTTGTCCCCACCACTCCCTGCTGTGCAGTACTCCTAGTTCTGTGGGTTTTGTTAGCTGCCTAGCCCCTGTGAACATTTTCTTAGAGAATAAGAGGCAAAGTCATCAGCCCCCAGGGAGGCTGGGGGAGAAGGGTGTGAGGAGCAAAATGGCACATACAGCCATCTAGGAGAATAGTAGAGTGACAAGACGTGGATGGAGTAGGATTGCAAGATGGAGAAAGAAAAGGTCCTCTTGGAATTCTGGGTTATAAATGGAAATTGTGATCCATGAGCAGGGCTATGTGTATGTATGCCACCCCTTTTGCTTTTCTGGGTAGATGTGGAAGAGACAGCAGGTTGGGCTTGACCAGGCTAGGGTTTTGCCCAGAGAGCAAGAGAGGCCAGAAAGATGAGGCTCTTTGTAAGGGAAGGAAAATAATGGTGGGTCATGGAATCTGGGTTGGTTAAAGAGGGAATGTGGACATGAGTGAGGGGTGATGGACAATGAAAAAAAGGTGCCTTATGGTTAAGAACATTCCCTGTGTACAGTGGAACCAGACTGCATGCACTCAAATCTTATCTTTATACTAGCTGGGTAAATATATATATTCTGTTATATATAATATATATAAACTATAGAGTATCTATATATAATATGTATTGTATATGCTTTATATATGTAAAGCGTTTAGAACAATGCCTGGCTCATGGTAAGTGCTATGCAGTGCTACAAGAATACTTTTCATGCCCTACATGGAATTCGATTTTAAAAATAAACGTTTAACTTACATTTTTAATTAAGATATTTATTGAATGTCTATAATGTAAAAGAACATTAAGAGGTATTCTCTGGGGGTTGGAGAGATAAATCGGCTATGAAGCTGATCAGAGATTCACAGAATCTTTAGGGCATATAAAGGGATAAACCCCATAAAAGAAAACACAGAAAAGGCTCTATATGGGGGGGGTGGGGGGGTGTTCCTTACTGACATGGTCAGGTTTGGACACACAGCAGGAAAAAACAAGTGGCTACTATGTGAAATTCATCAGTAGGTGCTGAGCCTGGGATTTCATGGATTTTTCTAACATTGCCTTTGAAGCAGAGATGGGAATTTCCCCAAAGGCTTATTGATACAATTTCTAATAGTGTACCAGTCTAAGTTGGGAGATATTTTTGAGCAGGTGGAACTTTTTTGTACTAAGTAGGTTTTGTTTTGAAGAAAAAAAACTATAGGGCATGTGTGGTGGCAAACATGTCAAGCAATATGAATGACTGTAGAGTGATGATGAACTTTGCATCCAACACTCAGCCCCTTTCTAGAGCAATGATAGTTACCTGTTGTTTGTGTCTATCAAAAGATATTCTTTTCAATAGTATTACGTATATTTATACACATCTTTTTTTTTTTTTTCTTTACGTCCAATGAAACGCACTGCCCTGAATCTTGTGATTTTTCAGTCGTGGGGATTATTCCAAATAAGTCCAAAGTTGTCCGCATTATAGATGTGCTACATAGCACTTCATCCATCCCCCATTGGCATACATTCACCTACCTTCTAAACGTTTGCTCTTAAGACCAACATGGCCACAAAAGTCATGGTATCTAATTCTTTTGTACACGTGCTGGTTGCCTGAAGGAAGAAAGCAAAATTGTTAGATGATGTATGCACTTCAAAAGAAATTATGTTTTTAGGATATTCGGAAATGCTGCCAAATTGCCCACCAATAAGATTATGTCAATTAATGCTCCCACCAAGTGTGGGAGAGAGGATGGTTGTTTAACGTAGTCTCACCAGCGCCAGAAATATTTCATTATGTCCACTCTATAAAGTAAACATTCTTGTTGTTTTATTATACTTCTCTAATTTTGAGGGAAGTTAAACATCTTTATATTAAAAGAATTTGTATTTATTTTTCTATTGAACATTTGTGCCTTTGTCCATATTTATATTGAGCTAGTGTCTTTTGTTAACTGATTTGTAAGAAAATTTTAAGAACCTTATTCATATTCATCTATCATATTTCCTGCATATATTTCCCAAGTTGTTTATATTGTACTGCTTTTATTTATAGTATTTTTCACAAGTAGAAATTTAAATTTTTATGAAGTTATATTCAATAATGTTATGTGAATTCTGAATTATATACCTTGCTTAGAAAAAGGTGACTGCTGCAAGTGTACAAGAAAAAAATCTATTTTCATCTTAATTTTGAATTTTCATCCATCTAGATCAAAATTTTTGTACGTGATACATTAGTATCACTAATTAAATTAGTGGTAAATTTGTATAAGTGATAAATTTGGGGTTTTTTAAATTTAATTTTTATTTAAATTTAGAGTACAATTGATTTACAATGTTGTTAGTTTCAGGTGTACAGCAAAGTGATTCAGTTATATATACACATATATCCATTCTTTTTCCAATTCTTTTCCCATATAGGTTATTATAGAATATTGAATAGAGTTCCCTGTGCTATACTGTAGGTCTCTGTTGATTATCTATTTTATATACAGCAGTGTGTGTATGTTAATCCCAACCTTCTAATTTATCCCCCCCCCCACTTTTCCCCTTTGGTAACCATAAGTTTGTTTTCGAAGTCAGAGTCTGTTTCTGTTTTGTAAATGATTTCATTTGTATCATTTTTTTAGATTCCACATATAAGTGATATATATGATGTTTGTCTTTCTCTGTCTGACTTACTTCACTTAGTATGATAATCTCTAGGTCCATCCATGTTACTGCAAATGGCATTATTTCATTCTTTTTGATGGCCAAGTAATATTCCATTGTATATATGTATCATATCTTCTTTATCCATTCCTCTGTCAATGGACATTTAGGTTGTTTCCATGTCTTGGCTATTGTAAATAGTGCTGCAATGAACATTGGGGTGCGTGTATCTTTTCTAATTATGGTTTTCTCTGGACATATGTCCAGGAGTAGTATTGCTGGATCACATGGGAGTTCTCTTTTTAGTTTTTTAAGAAACCTCCATACTGTTCTTCATAATGGTTGTACCAATTTATATTCCCACCAGCAGTGTAGGAGGGTTTTCTTTTCTCCATACCCTCTCCAGCATTTATTGTTTGTAGACTTTTTGATGATGGCCATTCTGACCCATTTGAGGTGATACTTCATTGTAGTTTTGATTTGCATTTCAATGATAATTAGTGATGCTGAGCATCTTTTCATGTGCTTTTGGCCATCTGTATGTCTTCTTTGGAGAAATGTCTATTTAGATCTTCTCCCCATTTTTTGATTGAGATTACTTTTTATTTATTTTTTTCTATACAGAACTGCATGAGCTGTTTGTATATTTTGGAGACTAATCCCTTGTCGGTTGCTTCATTGGCAAATATTTTCTCCCATTCTGTGGGTCATCTTTTCGTTTTGTTGATGGTTTCCTTTGCTGTGCAGAACTTTTAAGTTTAATTAGGTCCATTTGTTTATTTTTGTTTTTATTTTCATTAGGAGGTGGATCCAGAAAGATATTGCTGTGATTTATGTCAGAGAATGTTCTGCCTGTTTTCCTCTGAAATTTTATACTGTCCACTTTTACATTTAGGTCTTTAATCCATTTTGAGTTTATTTTTGTGTATGGTATTAGAGTATGTTCTAGTTTCATTCTTCTATGTGTAGCTGTCCAGTTTTCCCAGCACCACTTATTGAAGAGACTGTCTTTTCTCCATTGTATATTCTTGCCTCCTTTGTCACAAATTAGTTGACCATAGGTGCGTGGGTTTACCTCTGGGCTTTCTATCCTGTTCCATTGATCTATATTTCTGTTTTTGTGCCAGTACCACACTATTTTGATTACTGTAGCTTCATAGTATAGTCTGAAGTCAGGGAGCCTGATTCTTCCAGCTCCATTTATCTTTCTCAGAAAAGTGATAAATTTTGTATGTGATAATTTCTTTTCTTAGTAGGTTGTCCCACCATCATTTATTGATTATTCTGCCTTTAACACACTGATTTGATTTAGATTATCATAATCTAAATATCCACATTATTTGAGTCTCAGTCAAGACTCTGCTTCTTTCCTTTATTTCTATACAATGTACAAGTACCAAACTCTTACTTATGGAAGTTTTATAATGTGTAAAAATGTAGTTCCCTTTTTCAAAATTTTTCTGCTTAATAGTTACTTGACTATAGATTTATCATGTCTAGTTTTATAAAAACAATTCTATTGGTAATTTTATTGGGATCACATACAATTTATAGATTAACACAGGGTAAATTCGCATCTTTACAATAATGCATTACCTTAAATAGAACTGGGCGTTAATCCCCATTAATTAAATAGTATTTTATGTTTCTTGGACCACTTTAAAGTTTTTTCAAGTTCTATGTCCTATTAGAGCATTTTAAAGTTCATTCATATAAATCTAGCACATTTCTACTTACCTCTATTCCTGGGTATTTATTTTGTAATTTTTGTTTAACTGAATTTCTTTAAGTACATCTTATTTGAACATAGTAAAGCCAACGGGGTTTTAGATATCAATTCTTAAATTCTCCTTACTAAATTTTTCCATTATTTGTAACAATTTTCCCAGT
Organism: Kogia breviceps; assembly: GCF_026419965.1. NCBI lineage: Eukaryota > Metazoa > Chordata > Mammalia > Artiodactyla > Physeteridae > Kogia > Kogia breviceps. Next base: position 66,973,136 of record NC_081326.1, read on the forward strand.
TGATTTTGGGTTTTCCAGGTTTATGCAATTATCTATGTATTTATAAATTAAATTTCTCCTTCTATGTTAGAACTTTTGTACCTCATATTTATCATTCTTCAAGTCATTGGAATGAATTTCCCACAGAATTTTAGGTAACAGGAGTGATAATCAACATCTTTGTTTTATGTTTTAATTTAATGGGAACATTTTTGTGTTTCACTATTAGGCATATTGCTAATTAAGTATTATATATTCCTACTTATTAAACTTGTTAATATTGACTTTTTGTCAAGCACTTTGTCAGCATAATCAAACACAATGTTTCTCTACCTTGACCTGTAATTAATATGGAAAACATATTGATATATTGAATTTACTGAATGAATCACTCCAGAAGAGTATCTCTCAATCTTTAAATAAGCTGCTGAATTCTATTTGCTAACACATTTTAGGAATTTTGCATCACTATCCATTAGAGAAATCCAGCTGTAGTTTCATTTCATTATGTTGCCTTTATTAAGTTTTCTACCAATGTTTTCCTATATTTGTAAAAACCCATTAGAAACTTTCACCTTCTTTATGCTTTCAAACAACTTAAATTACATTCCTTAGATACTTTGTAAAATTTACTTCTGAAATAAATTGATGCTGATGCTTTTTGGAGATAGCTTTTGACAAGTTTCTTAATATCTTTTTTTGCATTATATATTTTCTAGAATATTATGCTTCTTAGTCAAGATTTCAAATTAACTTGCAAAAGATTAAGCAAAGTAATCCTCATATTTATCTCCTCAGTATATATGGTTGTTTATTCTAGTGTATTATTTTTATATTTATTTCTGTCTTCTTCTTTGACTCAGTGTTATATCTATTTCAATATATTTTTCAAAGACTTGATAATTTTTCTTAACTTTTTCTGAGTTCTAGCATACATGTTTCAAGCAGGTAGTCGTATTCGTAATAATTCATATAATCTGTCATTCATCTTATATTCATTTACCACTTATGATGTCCTGAGCACTAAGCACATGTTGTAGAATACAACAAGGCATCCAACGTTCCCTTTACCATCAAAGACTTTAGCCCAGTGGACCATACATGACTAATTAAAGCATAAGAGCAGCATCAACCTGGAAATTGATGAGAAAATGGAGAGACTTAATGTCTGTCAACTAGGAAGTAGCAGAGCAGTTTCTTAAACATGGGTCTATGGGACATCAAGATAAATCCTATGTACTTAGTGAAGTATTTAAAAATATATTTTTAGACATACTCCTCATGAGATCTACTTTCTGAATCTGTAGATATCTGAGAATGTCTTCCTGTTGCTTTAACACACACACTCTACCATATTGGCTTGATAATAGAGTTGTTGAATCGTAATCATAAAGTTCATTCATGATTCCATGATTTTCTGGAAGTCCTAGTCGGGCTTACTTATGTTCCTCTGGAGATAAACTGTTTCTTCCTAAGCCACTACTCACTACATTAGACACTAAGAATTATTTTCATTATTTTTACACAGTGAGAGGCCCGCGTACCGCAAAAAAAATAAAAAAATAAAAATAAAATGCATATAATAAGAGTCACAATCTGACTAGACATATAGCTTAATAAGCTGTCTATACTTGTGGCTTAAAAGAATCAAAAACATGCATTTGCTTATGAATCTGCACTTTAAGTAGGGACCAACAGGGATGGCTTGTTTGTATCTTCAGCATCAGCTACAACAGCTAACCTGGGAGCTGACAATCCCATCTTCAGGATGGCTCACTCACACAGATGGTAAGCTGGGTTTGACTGCTACTAGGGAGCTCAGCTATGCCTATGATCAGTAATCCTAGGTTTTTCTCTGTGTGAAAAAAAAAAAAAATCCTAGGTTTTTTTCAGTCAGCTTGACATTCCCAATTAATTGGGATTCCTTACAACATAGTGGCTGTGTTCTAAGAGAATAAGAGTGTATGGCATTGTAGTGATCTAACTTCAGAAATCACATAGCAACAATCCCACCATATTCTATTGGTCTAAGCCTGCATTTTCCAGTGCAATAGCCACTAAACACATGTCGATTTAACTTTAATTAAGATTAAAATTCAGTTCTACAGTCATCCTAGCTACATTTCACGTATCCAGTGTGGCTAGAGTCATTGTATTAGACAACACAGATAGAACATTCTGCAATTATGCAAATGTTCTGTTGAACAGCCCTTGTCTAGGAAGCCACTGAGGTCCATTCAGGTTCAAGGGGAAGGAGCTAGAATCCACTGCTTGCTGGAGAAAGCATTCAAGGTTATAGTAGAAAAAGAAGCATGTGGGATGGGAGTATTGTTATGCCTGTCCTTGTGAAATATGAATTAATTGATGCAGCAAATTCTATTATAAAAAATGATGTAAAGAAAAACTATCAACTGGTAATGTGTACTATAGCTTACTATATGCATATCCTATGACCCAGCAATTCTCTTCCCAGGTATATATGGAATAGATGTTGGATGTGCACACAAAAGACAAGAACAAGAGTAATAACATTACTTTTTATAATAGCCCCAAAAAGGAAACCATCCAAATGTCCATCAGTAGACAGATGTTCAAGTAATGACTTAAATCTTGGATCTGACTATGTTTTCTGTGAAAGTTGGAAAACTCTCCAAACTTTACTTTTATTAACTATAAAATAGAGGTGATTCTATCCATGGGATTGTCATGAAAATTAACCAAGATCACATATGCAAAAGCATACAGAGTGTGATCAGCACTCAACAAGTTCTCCTCTTTGTAACACCAGTGACTACCATAGTTACTTGGTATGCACAAGGTCTTTATAAACATTGTGGAACTAATGAATTCATGTAATAATCCAATTTATCCATCTGAATGTTTGACTCCCTACAGCTCATAGAGGTGTATTCTCAGAAGTAGTGTTAGAAGAGACTCTCCTTTGAGGACAATGACTAGCATATCATGAGTATTCAACATTTGTGAATGGGCGGATGGATGAATCCTACCCTTTCCATTGCCTGTACGTAGAAATCTAACACAACTCAAGTTATTGAGATTCTATCCTGTTTAAAAATCCCACCACTCCCCATAGGAACTCTTCTTAATTATTGAGCCCATACTTGGCAAGATAATAATGGAATCTCAGAAAAGTAAAAGAGAGGAAGAATGGTTATGGATCTAATAGCATACAGTGGCCTACCTCTGGTCTGGGAATTGGAGCTGGAACTCTCTTGAGAAAATGACACCCACATGGAATTCCAGTGCTTCAGGTTTCAGCAAGGGAGGGAGACCACAAGTATGACCTTCCTGTTGGTATTTGGGAACCTCCACTTCAGGTCCAAACCAGAAACAGGAAGCTTAGTGCTTGCTAAGCAAGAAAAGGGAACTGACTAGAAAACATTCCAGCTTGAGCCTGGCAGTTGGAATAGTTCTTCCTTTGTCTAGGATATTTCTTTCATTCCTGCTAATGGTCCCAACCTGCTGAAAGGGAAACATTCCTTTCAATAGCATGTAGCAAAAATGTCTCAAACACTTAACTCTGTGTTGCAATCTGAACCCAGGTATGTCTGTCTAATTGTAAGGTCTATTCTCTTTCTATATAAGCATTGTTTTTTATTTGGTCTTAGAGAGATAGATGAGACACTGAAGAGGGAGGGTAAGACAAATACAAATTTAAAAAGATAACAGTTCAAAGCTGAAAGGATTTGGTGCCTTCAGTTTCAGAAAAAGTGGTCTTGGATATTATTTTAAATGTCTTTCCCATTTCAGTTAAATTCACACCTGAACTGCACATGAAGGACAGAAATGGGCATCCCAAGCAGAGAGAATAGTTTGAGCAAAGACATGAAGGGGTGAACAAATGAGATATTTTGGAAGGAAGGTAAATCATCCCTTTGTTCAGGGCCCAAGGGCATATTGAAGGAATAGGAGCAAGGTTAAAAAATACAAAAATTTATTAAACAGCTACTTATGGCCTAAAACCTATGCTAAGCTCCTCACTTGTGTTATTCACGTTCCTTAATTAGGGAGATTAAGTTAATTGCACAGGATCAAACAAAAGCCATGAAGCTAGAATTCAAAATTTGTTCTGACCTTTTCCGAGGACAATACATTTTGTATGAAGAAAGGCAAAGCTTAGGGCACTTTGGGGTAGACAAAGACGATGTCTTAAGTGCAAAGCTAAGCGTCTAACTTTAAGTGTTGGGGGAAGTGTGAAGCCTGATTCCAATGTGGTGGCGTCTGACTGTGCTGACCGTTGTCAGTGGGCTGAGCAGGCTGGGGAGTGAGTTACACATAGGGCCTCAGATCCTGGGAAAGCTGGTTCATTCGTTTGCAAAATGCTCAGCAACACGGTATGCGTGCTAGCTCTGGTTTTCATTATTTGCATCAGAAAATTGGAGTGGAGGCCTGGACAGGGTCACCACTGGAATCAGAACCAGAACTGGAATGAACTCACAGGGCACTGGGATTCGAATTATGTTCATGTCACCACTTGCTACTCTACCTAGGCTTCTAACCTCCTAACCCCACTATTTCTTTTCTGTGTGATCTTGGAAAATTTGAAAGCAGATTAACCTATTGTTTTCATCTGGAAGAATTTTCCTATTTGGATACAGATATTTTTAAAAATCCTCCTAGCATTTCTATATTCCATATAATATGCACACTCTATACACTTATCTAGAAGCCGAAACAAGGCAAATATTCACTGTCTTCTCACCCCTGGATCTCCATTGCATTTCATCCTACTTTTATGAACCTTAGTGCAAGCTGCCTTTAATGAATAAGATATCCTTGAAGGCAGAAATTGTCCTTTATATTTTAAAGCCCTGAAAATATCACATCTATTTTAGGTTGCTTCTAACTTTCAGTATTATAAATATTGAGATATACATGTTTGTACCTACATCTGTATGCATATTTGTGACTTTCTATTTCCCTAGAAGTGGAAATTCCATTACCTAATGTTTTAAAATATTTATCCAAAGTATCCTCGAAGTTTCCATTTTTACCCCCCTTAACAAATTAAAATACGCTCATATACTCTTAAAAAGTGGGTTAGAAAGGCATTGCTTTGAAATTTGACAGAGGAAGGTACAACAGTTCCCAGGGTTAATGACTTAACTGTGCCAGCAATATGCACGTTGTTCTCAAATCCGCCCCCTGGCTCCACCCACTGCTCTGTAGCACTGGGGGTTAATTTTTTTTTTTTTTTTTTTGCGGTACACAGGCCTCTCACTGTTGCGGCCTCTCCCGTTGCGGAGCACAGACTCCGGACGCGTAGGCTCAGCGGCCATGGCTCACGGGCCCAGCCGCTCCGCGGCACGTGGGATCTTCCCGGACCGGGGCACGAACCCGCGTCCCCTGCATCGGCAGGCGGACTCCCAACCACTGAGCCACCAGGGAAGCCCGGGATTACATTTTTGAGCTGCCCTTGTCAACTGGCTTCCAGGTAGATGTGGCCATTGGGTGACACTGGTGGAAAAATGAAAAGCTGGCAGGGGGAAGAAGGCAGGGCTTTTCTCCCCTCCTGCTATGTTTCAGGCAGTGATTCTGATAGTATGTTATAGCTACATCTCCTCTGAAGTTAGTTCCAGATCCTTTCCAGGCAGGCCCTCCCTCTTTGGTTCAATCTCCTACACGGAGCCCCACCACAGTCTAGCTCCTGCCTGACTGCTTCATCTTCGGTGCTCTGACCCACCGGCGTCTCCCTGGGGCCCTCCAGGCCCTTGTTGCTAGTAGCCTTGTGCTGCTGCTACTCTTTGGCTGTCTCACCATCTCCCGTTTGTCTATACAACTTCTCCGTACCTGTGTATTAAATTGCTTCTATTTATCTTCCTAGTGTGTACAGGTTCCCCAGTGTTCCCCGGGCTGATACGCTTACCAAAATATGCTTGTCTACAAATGGTGACAAGAGAAGCAGAATCCAGACCTGCTCATTGAAATCTGGTTCTCCTTCTGCTATAGATCATACAAGCAGTACTGGTATTTAAAAGAGGGCTTTAAGTCAATGGTGTAGACAACTGCTATCGAAGGCCACAGTGGGAGGTTATGGTAATGGTCTGAACTGGTTATAGATGGCTTAGTGGAAAAGGTGTCAGCTAAACAATGTCTCAAGAGTGTGTCTAAAAGCAGAGCATTCTTGGGCAGTTAAAAATACCATCATAACTAGTGCTGCTGGGACAGGAATAAAGATGCAGACACAGAGAATGCACTGGAGGACATGGGGAGGGGGAAGGGGAAGCTGGGACGAAGTGAGAGAGTGGCATGGACACACAGACACTACCAAATGTAAATTAGATAGCTAGTGGGAAGCGGCTGCATAGCACAGGGAGATCAGCTCGGTGCTTTGTGACCACCTAGAGGGGTGGGATAGGGAGGGTGGGAGACGCAAGAGGGAAGAGATATGGGGATATATGTATACGTATAGCTGATTCACTTTATTATACAGCAGAAACTAACACAGTATTGTTAAGCAATTATCCTCCAATAAAGATGTTAAACAACAACAACAACAAAAACTAGTGCTGCTGGATGGCCCCAGTCCAATTCTGACCTACATCCTCTTTTTACCATCCCTAGGAAATTTGTTTTTAATGTGAGAAAATATTTTGAAAGACTTTTTAAAATTTGAAATTGCAAAGTATATAAGATTAGAGTATTTCTGATGTTCTTTATCTTTAACCTTCCTTTATTAATCTTACTTTACTATTAGTGATGTTTTGATTTTTCAGTTACCTAAAGAGAGCACAATCTCTTACTAGACATTTTTACAATCTCTAAACACTGTAATCCAGTCTTGGGTATGCATAAAAGAAATGAACGATCACAGAATATCTACTACATAAGACTTAGAGCTTTCTGAATCAACAGTCAATAATGTCTTTATAAGAATACCCTACCTGATTGGGTCTGCTTAGGTATTCATTTCACAAGCCCCTCCCTTTCCTAGCTGGAGCATTTCTGTTCTCCCATAACAACCTTTTAATTCTTTGTCCCCAGTTTCTATTCAAAGGATCTTGTTAGGCTTTTTTTAAACAGTGACTTCTACTTCATGTAAAGTGAACATTCCATAATAGAACTCCAGTGACCTTTTACAAGGTTCATCTCTACCAAAAAAAAAGGAAAAAATATGTTTTTTTGTGTATCTCCCTCCTTGATCTACACTGAGACAGTAACTGATTCTAGTTTTCAAATGCTTTCGTTCTCTCTTTCAGAACGGTAAAAAGTGACTAGCCTAGAAATCTAATTGACTGAAATGATCAGTTTTACCACAGTTCACTACACTCACTCAGAAAGCTGCTCTGAGTGGCAACTTGAAAGGGCTGTCCTTTGAAATTGTCATTTTATAAGTATCCTAAGTTACAGTTGGGCCATAAATACAACGGGTTAAACTACGGCATCTGAGAAATTACATAGGTGAAAAATTACAAGGATATGATCTTTCCACTCGGGCATGTAAAGATTTAATCTCCCAGATTAAAAACCCAGAACACAGTGATTGTGTCAAGATAACAGCTGGGAGGATGCTGCAGGAGTGGGTTCCCAGGGTATTTTCAGGGGACCAGGTCTGTAGCCTCCAGAGGCAGGTGCTACACAGGAGCGAGCACAGAAGCCGCGTCACCACATCGGGCCAGCTTTGAGCTTATCTGTGGCATCTTGCATTCAAGGAGCGGTTCCCCACCGCCTGCTAAAGAGAAGGGAGATGAACCACCCACATGGGAACCATGCTGCGTATTGACAGGAGAAAAAGAAAAGTCATGAAAGAGAAAGGCTAGGAGGCTCAGCTGTATAATAGAGGGATCTAGTCCATTAACATGACAGTAGCGGAAGACACTACAATACCAACTGTGTGGATTTCTGCCCCATTAGCTAGATGGGCAGTGGTCTTCTTCCCAGCTGGCCTCTGGAATCTCTCTGATCCTATTCCCTTACGCATGTCCATTACCACTGCCCTTCTTTAAGTCCTCATCATTCAGACGATACCAGGGGCTTCTCAGCAGGTCTCTCCAAACCATTGTTTCTTCCTTCTAATCCAGCCTCACGATTGCAATCAGAGGGGTCCCTCTGAAACAGAAATATACGGCCATTAAAGAATGGCCACATGTTGCCCTTAAGGTCCAGTCTAAGATCCTAAACCTATAATTAAAGTCTTCCATGAAATGGCTTCTGCTGACATCACTGACCAACTCTCTGCCCCAGATGCCTTATACTCCAGTCACACAATATACACATGGGCAGCGCTTTCTTTGCCTATGTCCACATCTGCTTTGGAGACTTCTCTAATGAAAGCCTTTAAGATGAAATAATAGTCATTACAGACTTCTTACATGGCAGTTCCAGGGTCCATAGGCACAGGTCCTAAACAAGGCAGGCAGAAGCTATATTACCTTTTATGATCCGGCTTGTAAGTCTCGTAGCATCACTTATGTAGCATTCTATTAGTTGAAGTGTTCACAGAGGTCTGTCCAGTTTCAAGGGGAGGGAACACAAATACTACTTCTTGATGGGGGTTAAGGGAGGGGGCATGATTCTGGAAAAGCATCAGAGACAAGAAGCATTATTGAAGGCTTTTTTTGTAAAACACAATTTGCTGCAGAGAGGGAGTACCGATTACTCTTTTAAGAAGTTTGCCTAAGAAAAGGATAGAAAGATAAAGAGTACAAAGCAGGATCAAAGTAAATTTTTCTTTGACCTGGCCAGGAAAATGTACCACTGGAAAATGGAATAGTTTGGAAACAAACCCGACAGTCTGATTAAGAGTTTGCACTTTTTTTTTTTTTAAAAGAGTTTGTACTTTAACCACCTTGCTGAAGAATAAGGGTCACCAAACTATAGCCTGTAGATCAGATAGAGCCCACTGCCTGTTTTTGTAAGTCTGCAAGCTAAGTATAGATTTTTCTATAATTTTTATTGGAGTAGAGTTGATTTACAATGTTGTGTTAGTTTCAGGTATACAGCAAAGTGAATCAGTTATACATATACATATAGCCACTCTTTTTTTAGATTCTTTCCCCATATAGCTCATTACAGAGTATTGAGTAGAGTTCCCTGTGCTATAAAGTAGGTCCTTATTAGTCATCTATTTTATATATAGTAGTGTGTCTATGTCAATCCCAATCTCCCAGTTTATCCCTCTCCCATCCCCTTATCCCCCGGTAACCATAAGATTGTTTTCTACATCTGTAACTCTATTCCTATTTTGTAAATAAGTTCATTTGTACCATTTTTTTAGATTCCATATATAAGCAATATCATAGGATATTTGTCTTTCTGTTTGCCTTACTTCACTCGGTATGACACTTTCTAGGTCCATTCATGTTCCCACACATGGCCTTATTTTGTTCTTTTTTATGGCTGAGTAATATTCCAGTGTGTGTGTGTGTGTGTGTGTGTGTGTGTGTGTGTGTGTGTGTGTGTGTGTGTATGTATGTGTGTGTATGTACCACATCTTTATCCATTCCTCTGTTGATGGACATTTAGAATAGCTGAAAAAATATCAAAAGAATCAGATTTGACACATGAAAATTCATGTTTCAGCATCCATAAATCAACATTAGTGAACAGAGGCGTGCTCCTTCATTTATCCATTGTTTATGGCACCTTTCATATTGCAGTGGTGGAGCTGAGTGGCTGCAACAGACCATATGGCCCACAAAGCCTAAAATGTTTACTATCTCACTCTTCATAGATGGTTTTCATCAAACTCTGGTGCAGTATCTCTTAAGAGACCCATTTGTGCTTTTATATACAAGGACAACATGGGTTTCTTAAAAGTGGAGTGTCCCGTACATGCATGGCATGGTAAATACCCCCAAATTTCATGACTTCCTCACTGGCTTTCTATAGGGATAGGAAAAGAGTGTCTAAGTGCTTACCTTTATTCCTGGTCAATACTGACTTGCGCTTTATCGTTGAGATGGCATTTTACTCATATGTTTTTGCATGTTGTGGCTACTTCTTCATTTGTCTTTCTGATCTTAAGTATCACTTGCTCAGAGAATCTTCCCTTATGAACCTGTTTCAAGCAAATCCACTCCTGCCCACTTATTCCCAAACACTGCATCCTGAATCTTCCCTTCCTATTCATCACTGCATCTGTCATTATTCCATTACTTTGCTCATCTGTTTCACGATCTGCCTCTCTAATGCCATAGTATCTATTCCATGGCCGCAGGGACCCTGCCCATCCTTGTACCCCCATAGGCAAGGTTTACCTTATATTTCACCCATCTGGCACGCTGCCAGCTCACTGAATACATTTATGAATGAAGGAACGTTTTTCCATGTCTACTTTATCTACCAAAAATAGAGAGGGACTTGGATTTCAGCATAACCTGAAGCAAGTATCTCTCGATCTCTGTTTCACAGAAGACAGTGATTTTTGGAGGTTAAATAGTCTATGGACCCTACTGTTGGGATTTGTGGAAGAGAGAAAAATCAGGGCATTTCCAAAGCTGGCAGGAGAAGAACTAGAGAATGAGGAGGTTATAGCCCGGAGATGGTGGCCAGGCCACCAGCATGGTTGCTCTGGAGGGTCCTTGTAAAAGGGCTGCAGAGATGGGGGATGAGTTGGGACTGGATCTGCTGACTCAGGGCTTCTGTGCCCATGGGGGCTGCTGTTTTCTGTTTCACAAGGGTAGGTGATAAGAAGGCAAGGAGGGATGCAGTTAGGCTGGAGGGGACTCATGTCAAGGACTGAACAGGAAGAACAGATAGACTGTGACTCCTCACTCCCATCTTCCCTGACCTTGAAATCCTGGGGTCATCTTTCCCCTTTCCTTTTCTACCCTTAGGTCCTGCCAGTGCTACATCAACAGATCTTATACCTGTCCCTTTCTCACTATCTGCGCTCTCACCCTCATAATTCAGACCCTCATTTCTTTTCTTTTTTTTAATTGGAGTATAGTTGATTTACGATGTTGTGTTAGTTTCAGGAGTACAGCGGGGTAATTCAGCTATACATTGACATATATTCATTTGTTTTTAGATGCTTTACCCATATAGATTATTTCAGAATATCGAGAGAGTTCCCTGTACTATACAGTAGGTCCTTGTTGGTTATCTGTTTTATATATAGTAGGGTGTGTGTGTTAATTCCAAACTCCTAATTTATCCCTCCCCTCTCCACGTCTCCCCTTTGGTAACCATAGGTTTTGTTTTTTGTTATTTTTTAAAATTTTTATTTATTTATTTATTTATTTCTGGCTGTGTTGGGTCTTCGTTTCTGTGCGAGGGCTTTCTCTAGTTGCGGCGAGTGGGGGCCTCTCACTGTCATGGCCTCTCACTGTGGAGTACAGTCTCCAGATTCGCAGGCTCAGTAGTTGTGGCTCACGGGCCCAGTTGCCCCACAGCATGTGGGATCTTCCCGGACCAGGGCTCGAACCCGTGTCCCCTGCATTGGCAGGCGGATTCTTAACCACTGCACCACCAGGGAAGCCCCATAGGTTTGTTTTTGAAATTTGTGAATCTGTTTATATTTTGTAAATAAGTTCATTTGTACCATTTTTTTTTAGATTCCACATATAAGCAATATCATGATATTTGTCGATTTACTTCACTCAGTATGACAATCTCTAGGTCCATCCATGTTGCTGCAAGATGGCATTATTTCATTCCCTTTTATGGCTGAGTAATATTCCATCACATATATATATATATATATATATATATATATATATACACCACATCTTCTTTATCCATTCATCTGTCAATGGACATTTAGGTTGCTTCCACATCTTGGCTATTGTAAATAACTGCTGCAATGAACATTAGGGTGGATATATCTTTTTGAATTATGATTTTCTCCAGATATATGTACAGGAGTGGGATTGTTAGATCATATGGTAGTTCTATTTTTAGTTTTTTAAGGAACCTCCATACTGTTCTCCATAGTGGTTGTACCAATTTACATTCCCACCAACAGTGTAGGATGGTTCCCTTTCCTCCACACCCTCTCCAGCAGTTTGTAGACTTTATGATGATAGCCATTCTGACTGGTGTGAGGTGATACCTCACTGTAGTTTTGATTTGCATTTCTCTGCTAACTGGTGATGTTGAGCATGTTTTCACGTGCTTCTTGGCCATCTGTATGTCTTCTTTGGAGAAATGTCTACTTAGCTCTTCTGCCCATATTTTGATTGGGATGTTTGTTTTTTGTTGACATAGAGCTGCATGAGCTGTCTGTGTATTTTGGAGATTAATCCCTTGTTGGTCGCTTCATTTGCAAATATTTTCTCCCATTCTTTGTCTTTTTGTCTTGTTTATGGTTTCCTTTGCTGTGAAAAAGCTTTTAAGTTTCATTAGGTCCCACTTGTTTACTTTAGTTTTTATTTTCATTATGCTAGGAGGTGGATCCAAAAAGATACTGCTGTGGTTTATGTCAGAGTGTTCTGCCTATTATTTCCTCTAAGAATTTTATAGTGTCTGGCCTTACATTTAGGTCTCTGATCCATTTTGAGTTTATTTTTGTGTATGGCGTTAGAGAATGTTCTAATTTCATTCTTTCACATGTAGCTGTCCAGTTTTCCCAGCACTACTTATTGAAGAGGCTGTCTTTTCTCCATTGTATATTCTTGCCTCCTTTATCATAGATTAACTGACCATAGGTGCATGGGTTTATTTCTGGGCTTTCTATCCTGTTCCATTGATCTAGATTTATGTTTTTGCACCAGTACCATACTGTTTTGATTACCGTAGCTTTGTAATATAGCCTGAAGTTAGGGAGCCTGATTCCTCCAACTCTGTTTTTTATTCTCAGGAATGCTTTGGCTATTCAAGGTCTTTTGTTTCCATACAAATTGTAAAAATGTTTTGTTCTAGTTCTGTGAAAAATGCCATTGGTAATTTGATAGGGATTGCACTGAATCTGTAGATTGCCTTGGGTAGTATAGTCATTTTCACAATATTGATTCTCCCAATCCAAGAACATGGTGTATCTTTCCATCCGTTTGTGTCATCTTTGATGTCTTTCATCAGTGTCTTATAGTTTTCAGAGTTACAGGCCTTTTGCCTCCTTAGGTAGGTTTATTCCTAGGTATTTTGTTCTTTTTGATGTGATGGTAAATGGGATTGTTTCCTTAATCTCTCTTTCTGATCTCTTGTTGTTAGTGTACAGGAATGCAAGAGATTTCTGTGTATTAATTTTATATCCTGAAACTTTACCAAATTCATTGATGAGCTGTAGTAGTTTTCTAGTAGCATCTTTAGGATTTTCTATGTATAGTATCATGTCATCTGCAGACAGTGACAGTTTTACTTCTTCTTTTCCAATTTGGAGTCCTTTATTGCCAGGGCTAGGACTTCCAAAACTATGGTGAATAAATGTGGTGAGAGTGGACATCCTTGTCTTGTTCCTGATCTTAGAAGGAATGCTTTCACCTTTTCACCATTGAGAATGATGTTAGTTGTGGGTTTGTCATATGTGTCCTTTATTATGTTAAGGTAAGTTCCCTCTATGCCCACTTTCTGGAGCGTTCTTATCATAAATGTGTGTTGAATTTTGTCAAAAGCTTTTTCTGTATCTATTGAGATGATCATATGGTTTTTATTCTCCAGTTTGTTAATATGGTGTATCACACTGATTGATTTGAGGATACTGAAGAATCCCTAGGATTCCTCATTCCCACTTGATCATGGTGTATGATCCTTTTAATGTATTGTTGGATTCGGTTTGCTTGTATTTTGTTGAGGATTTTTGAATATATGTTCATCAGTGATATTGGCCTGTAATTTTCTTTTCTTGTGGTATCTTTGTCTGGTTTTGGTATCAGTGTGATGGGTGGCCTCATAGAATGAGTTTGGGAGTGTTCCTTCCTCTGCAATTCTTTGGAAGAGTTTCAGAAGGATAGGTGTTAAGTCTTCTCTAAATGTTTGATAGAATTCACCTGTGAAGCCATCTGGTCCTGGACTTTTGTTTGTTGGAAGTTTTTTAATCACCATTTCAATTTCAGTACTTGTGATTGGTCTGTTCATATTTTCTGTTTCCTGGTTCAGTCTTGGAAGGTTGTATCTTTCTAAGAATTTGTCCATTTCTTCTGGGTTGTCTATTTTATTGGCATATAGTTGTTTGTAGTAGTCTCTTATGATCCTTTGTATTTCTGTGGTGTCAGTTGTAACTTCTCCTTTTCCATTTTTAATTTTAATGATTTGAGCCCTCTCCCTTTTTGTCTTGACGAGTCTGGCTAAAGGTTTATCACCTCATCATTTCTTAACAAAACTACTACAGGAGCTTTCCACTCCAGTTTCTTCTCCAGAGTATCAGCAAGATAAGCTTATAAAGGATAAATCTGATCATCTTTCAGTGGCTTTATAGTGCTCACCAGAAGTGATAAAAAATATCTTAAGTATGGACACACACACCCTTTAGATGTTGCCTGCAAGTCGCCCCTTTCAAACTTAGTTCCTTCTCTCCTTCCCCAAGGCCAGTCCCTTTGAATGCTCCATTCCTGACACAAAATAGGGCCTTTTCCTTAGTCTTTTCTTTGCCTAGAATGTTCCAGATTTTTACATGAAATGCCTGCTCCTTTTCTTCAAGATTCAGCTCAAATATGAACACCTCTGGGAAACCTTCCCCAAGGCTCTTTAGGGAGCGTTTATGGTTCTGTCCACTCTATTTGCTGTCTCTACGCCCCTGCTTGGTTGTGTGACTCTCCTGGTATGTGTTCTGCGTCTCTCTCTCTCTCTGCCTCTCGGGGAAATAACGTATGACATTACAGTTTTCCTATGTCAAATCTATCTTTGCCCTCCTACACACTTACACTGTGCCGTGTTTCAGACCACCAACAATCTTAGTATTCTTTTCTGAATCCTCAGTCCTGAGTATATCTCCTGGAACACAATTTTTGTTGGAGGGGGAAAGCAGCAGAGGAAGGGATAAAAAAGGGAAGCAAGTCAGGAAAGCAGTGTCTGTAGAAGTGAGTCAGATTGAATTAGTAGTGGCCATGGAAATGGTTTTAATTGGATACAGGGCCTGTGCTCAATGGTCAAAACCAATAAGTCAGGGAAATTGATGCTGGAAATTTCAAAAGAGGCCACTGCCGTGGTTGGATTGGTGGTGGAGAAGCTTTGTAGCCTGAATTCAAATTGCTTTGTTTCCCTTTTAATAGTTTTAAAGCTTTGGGAAAATTGGGTATCCACTGAGTGCTTCCACCTCTTCATCGGCCAGCTGGGATAATAATATATTTACCTTGATTTTTAAAATTTAAAATATCCCCTTAAAGATATATAAATGAAATAAACATTTGTAAATTGTTTAGATCAGTGTCCAGTGCATAGAAAATAGTCAAAGTTAGACTACATAAAAACCACAAGCAATGCTAAGATCATCAGACTGGGTTGTAACTCAGTCTTTTCACAATTGAGAAAGCAGGCCGAGATAATGGTTAGCAGCACTGGGATGGCAATAAGCCCTTCTTAATCCAAGTCCGATGTCTTCCTCCCAGAAATCACCACAGCTGAAAGCGCAGTGAAGAGGGATAAGACAGGGCTATGGAGAAGAGGACAGGATTAGTAATTAATAATTGTTACAGAGAAAGAAGCATGTACCAAGAGCTATTTCATTTGCTCCTAGCACCCACCCAAAGAAGGTGACATTATTCCAGCTTGGCAGATGTGGAAATAAAGGAAGTGGCCACTTTATGGAGGCTGAGGGGAGAAAATACTCAGTAGTGCTGCCATAAAGCCCTTTCCAGGCTGGCCTGTGAAGATGCAAACCCCATACCTGCTGTAGAATGCCAAATACTCGTGGGAAAAAAAAAAAGACTAGCAATGCAGTGGGTAATCAGAATACAACCTCTGAGTTAGTTAAGAGAAACATTATTCTAAGTCATTGTTGTAATAATTAAAAGGGAGAGTGGATTGCAAAATACAAGTTGTTTCAAAAAAAGAACATAAATTGATAGTTGCGCTAGTTGCATAGTCCTGGTTTATATGTTAAAATGTACTAGCTTTGAATAGCTTCTTTGAAATGCACAAGGGAGAGAACAGAGTGTAACTGCTTTGAGAAGACTTTCTATTTCTTTTTTTTTTTTTTTCTTTTGTATCTCTCAAAACTTTTTAGAAGTGTCTTTAGGAAAACTCAGCATTGACTTAGAAACCATCATTTTCTTGAAGCTCAGTAGGCATACACTTTCTGCATATTATTCAGAATTATTCTGTCTCCATCATTTATAAGTCCTTAAAGCATAACTCAATGTTATCACTCTCCTTTGAAAAGATACTGGTTTCTTAATCCTTAGGCCACTTAGGAAAGTGTCCTGAAACCTACAAAGTGGAGTATTGCCAAAATACAGATTTAGGATGTTCGTTTTGTAGGTTATACCAGAATAATGTATATGGAGTTATCTTTGAGACTATTAATTAGATCAAGTTATGTTTACTCCATTACTGAATTCCCAAGAGTACGTGTGCGTGTGCAAAGTCTTTTTCAGCAGTTCTGGGTCTTGTTTCGTGGCCTCAGGTAACACCTTGTTTACATTTGTTTTTCCTGGAGACTTCAGTTAATAATGGGTTCACATATATCCCTGTACAAGATGTTAAGAGCTAAGGCTACTTGGAAGAAATGCAGCAGGTGTCTATAAGTAAGGAAGTTATGAGGGATACAGAGATTTGCCACATGCTGGTGCATGGTTTTAAGCCTAACAAACACTCCACCAGGTTCTTGTGAGGTCTGGGTTCATGTGAACCGTGGCAGCGTATCCAGGTCATAACCCTCAGTGGTACTGACAACTCTCAAGATAACAGAGTCGGAATAAACAAGGAAAACCGTGTTGCAGCTCGTGCGTTAGTGCACATGCCTGGGGCCAGTGGGGCTAACATTAGGGTTTTAAGGGCTAGAAATGGTTGCAAGTGTTTTCTGGAGAGATGAAGAGTGAGAAGCACCAGAAGAGAAGGAGGAGCTTAGAGAAGCTGGACAGTTGGACAGTGAATGAAGGAGACTGAACTCAATCTTGTGCAAGGAGGCTGTGGGTCAATGGTTAGAGAAAGCTGTGGGTGGGGAACTGGGGTCTCTGACAGCAGAATATACGGGTCTCACGGGTTCAAGGGCTCAGACCCATTCTGGCCTTTTTTTTTTTTTTTTCATGTCTTTGAGTCAGTCAAAAACAGCCAACGCAATCTCCACAGTTTTTTCAAATACTCCTTTTTGCTCTGTCACTATGATACTCTATTCCTATGAATAATTATGAAATATCACTTGAATGGTTATCCTATAGATAAATGTTGAAACATCTACTTACAAATAGAAGCGTTCTACAAAGAGGCAAAGGGATTTAAAAGAAAAACAACAGTATTTAGAATGGGGGGTTCAAATCCTAGTCCTGCTACCTACAAGGTATTTGGTTTGGTGTCGGGTAAGCCATCTTTACCTCTCAGCCTGTCTATTCCCTTGTAGAATGATGAAGATTAAAACATACATAATGTGTTTAGAACAATTCTGGAACACAGTGCATACTCAATCGATATTAACTTCCTAACATTCAAATTCTCTCTACTTGGCTTTTCACTGATGTTAAACAAGTATCAATACCAAGTTAATAAAGAAAACGTATTCACTGGTTTGCTTCAGTTCAATCTGGTCCTGAAGTTCTAAGGAAATCATCACAGTTAAACATTGTAATCTACAGCTAACACGCCAGGATATTGTCCATTGATGAAGAGAAAACCACTCTGTTTTTAAGGATGGGGCAGTAGAGAGAATTTATTGAGAGAAGGTTTTCTTATAACCTTGGCACAGTTCTAGAGTTTGAGGAACTAAAAGAGAGAACAAACTGAATTTATAATGATTTTCCTCAAAATGCACTCAAAGAGAAAAAAAAAAAAAAAGATTTCTTGAGCAACTCTTATTTATAGGTAGACACAGTCTTTAGACCCAAGAAATGTAAACTCTCACCTGAGAGGCTAATACATAAACACCTAAGATACACAGCCATTGAGGAAGCTTACACAGAAGTGGAGGAAATAGGCTCAAGGAGTCATGTATTCTGACCCTCCAGAAAGTTTCAGCTTATGAAGGGATATCAACAAATAGATAAGACTCTGGAAAATCTCACAAGCCATTGGCTACTGCCTTGTGAATACACTGTACCCACCTTTCACACTGGTGTCCTCTTCCTAGGCTGCTATGAAACTTTCTGATTGGAGAGGAGGAAGATCCAACATCATCTACATCCTCCTCTCCCCCCTGTGAAGTGGCTTTGTCATCAGCATAGTGATGGGGACCTCACTACCTCTCTAATTCTTCATAGTGCTTGGTTTTTTGTGGTGTCTACCTTCTGGTCCTGGTTAGACTCCTAAAATATCAAAGATAAGAAAGGCCTTATATGTAGTTTAAGTATGTGCTAGTGAGCTTTTAACAACCAGCTCCACAGTGTTTTATGTGTGTGTGTGTGTATATTTACATTTATATATAAACATATGCTTTATGTCTATAAAGGATATGTAGCTCAAGTTAATAAATAGAAATAACATTATTATAAATTCCTTATAGCCAAACGATTCTCGCTGAATATTTTCAATGACTGTACTGAATGCTTCATTATAGCTAACCTATTTTCCAACTGACAAAAATATCAATCAACATCCATTTATGTTAATGAATAAGACAAAGTGAAACAACAAACTTGGTTGGAACTTCTTTCAGTCATCAAAGACACTGAGTGCTTTCTTTTATGAATTGGATCATGGTTTTCAAATACTGGGAGAATATTTCCTTATTTTTTGTGCAACTCAGCTGTAATGCCTATAGATATGACATTTTAACTTTAATCTGTATTATATTTTCCATCACTTTCATAAGTCAATACAATCAACAAAACAATAAACCAAACCTTGATTTGTAGTATCTGCCGATTTTCATGGTGTAAATACTCCCATCTGGCAGATAGCAAGCTATAAAACGACCCCACTGAATGGCAAGCTGGGAAAAGACAGCAGTAGCACAGCGTTTTTATAATATTTATTTCCACCATAGAGATGCAATAGCTATTCATATCCTAAAGAGAATAGATAAAATAGCCAGATGAAGTCAAATATTAGAAAATAATGAATTTGAGCACTTTATATTTTAACGTAATATGGTAAATGTGCAGTCTACATACTTTACTTGCCAGTGATGCTGTGTTTAAAACCAGCTCACAGAATTTCTAAAAATAAATCTATCCGCTCTCAGATTCCACATGGGCTCTAGCACACTACTGCTTCTATAACGCCTAGGACTCAAACTGCTTGTTTTACAGATGAGAAATTGAGGCCTTGGGCATAAATGAGAATGGTCCAAAATTCAGTAATTTCACTGCTTTGGGTTAAGTCAGCAGAGCTATGGATTTGATTCTCATTACTACTTATTCTGAGTGTCCCTAAGTATTAATAGTTTGACTCTCCAAACCTCAGCTGCTTTCTGTATTTTATAGAAATAGTATTTCCAAAATGATAATAATTCCCAAGTAATAAAGTTGTTTTAGGGAATAAAGTATATTCCAAGTCATACACTTAGCTGATATTTTGAAAGTGCTCCATAAATAATGGTTATGATTATTAATAGAAGGTTCTTACGAGCAACAAAGGCAACTCGAATCCCAATTCCACATGACAACCCTTCAGATATCCATAGACAGTTCTCACATTCCACTAAACAAAATCATCACTAAACTGTACAATCCAAGTCCTTTCAAAAATCTCATTATTCAACTTGTGCTATAGGCGTAGCACTCGGTGCCGGTAATACAACTTCTAATTAGAGTAGTTGTCCTCTTTGATCTGTCTACAATTAAAAGGAGGTCTTGACTTAAAGTTTGGTTTTGCTTTTTGGCCACATCTAGAATTAGTTTCAAGTCTGAGCAACATTTCAAGAATGGCATTGACAAACCAGAACGTGTCAAGAGGAGGCTTTTATGATAAGGGATCTAGAAACCCTTGTAATTTCAGAGAGAGTTGAAGGAAGTGGTCCTGTTTGTCCTGGAGGAGGGAAGATTTGAAAAGAATTAGGTGGAAAATCACATAAAACAGCTTATTTGACTGTTTGCCCCTGGTTGTAATCCCAATTTGTCATTTATGTCCTCATTGAGTTTTGTGAAAATGAAATATTGAATGAAAGAACGCACAAGTAAATAAATGTATGAGCCACAAATAATGTAAGCACTGCTTAAATGAAATTGGACCATTTACTATAGTCTCTTGAGCCTGAATTTCCTCATTGCTGATAATGGGATGACAGCAGCCTCTTGGATAGGTTGTTATAAAAATTAGTTATATAACAGATCATTTGCCACATGCCAGACACTTGATAAATGGTTGGTTGCTATTCTTATTCTTGTTCTCCAGCTTTCTAACTAGCTGATCATCACTTCCCTCAAAGAACTGAGGGGAAACAGGGAGAGAGCTAGGTAGTATGTTCCAGGGGTCTGTGGGCAGAAGAAAAAGTCACATATTAGAAGCTCTGACTTTATAAAAAGTTTTTGGAAGGAATAGGGGAGGTTCACAGAAAAGTGTTGTTGGGTAAAATGACATAGGCTTAAGCGGCCAAATGGCTTACCTGTGATTCCTACATCTCTAAATGTATAATGAACTTCAGTAAGTCTCAAAATATAATATTATGAGATAGGTTTCTTCTGAAGGCTGGTGAGAGATGGAGTATTAACCCATGTCCATACATGGGTCTGAGATATTTGGGAATAGTGACAAGGGAATTGCATGTAAAAACTGACAAGTTACCTCCTAATATCTATCCCTTGACAACGTGTGTTCACCTAAAAGATTATTTTTGATTTTCTCTAGTATCTGGCTAAAGAGATAAAGACAGAATTATTTTCTAGAATTTCTTCTAAGACTCCTTTAAAAAGAATCAATAAGGTTTTTTTTTTCCTTCACTTTTTAGGATATCTTTCTTCTGGTCTACAGCTAGGATTTGATGCCTGGAGTTTCAGCAGCAGCATTCTGGGAATAGGAAGTGACACTAGGAATGGAAGGAGTTGCTGCTTACTGGACAGTCACCATACTACACTGAAATGTAGGACCCTCTTTTACATGACAGAAAAAGGTACTTTATCCAGTTTCCAATCCCTATTACAATATCAGTCATGTTCAAAAGTTAGGGAGAGGACTCAACACTTTTCCTAATGGTTGAGTCCTAGAGCATTAAGACAAAGTTACCAAAATCTCCAATGGGCAGAAAGGCCCCAAGTGATACCTGAGTTCATTAATAATTAACAGTGGGGAATTTGACTCCTAAGCCCATGAGTGCTAATCAAGTTTCTTAAGTGTCTGTATTAAAAATATAGAGGAGGGAAACCCACTGACTCACACCTTTGGCCACATCAAATTATTAGGAATTTCCCGAACCAGAGATTTTACCATATGGCCACTTCTTTTATAAACAAACATTTATGTACCATTTATTATGTACCAGGTACTATTCTAAGCACTCTAACAATATTGATGCATAGAAGAGAGATCAAGATGGCAGAGTAGGAGGATGTGGAGCTCACCTCCTCCCATGAACACATCGAAAATACATCTACATGTGGAAAAATTCTCACTGAAAACTAACTGGAGACTGGCAGAAAGACTCTTGTACAACCAAGGCTGTAAAAAAGATCCACACGAAATTGGGTAGGAAAGGAAGAGAAGCAATCATGTCAGAACCTGTGCCCCTGGAAGGGAACACAGAAGAGGAGGGAGGGGGATTACACAGGCCAAGATCCTCCCTGGGGCATGAGGGTTCAAACCACATATTGAATGCCCCAACCCTGGGGACCAGTGCTGGAAAGTCAGGTTCCCTTAGGTGGTTTGAAAACAAGTGGAAGTAACAGGAAAACTGTAAGAAACCTAGACTCCACTCTTGAAGAGTGTACACATACTCCCAAAACAAGGCATTGGAAGCAGATTGAAACTGCATGGGGCTCTGGCCATTTTCCCATGACCATTCCATTCCACACCATAGCCCACATGTCAAGAGCCTGCACCAGCACCTCTTGCTCTATGGTCAACTCCACCCTAGGGCTAGGGCTGCAGCAGCCAAGGGGAGTGTGCAGTTGTGAAGGACAAAGACGGCCTAGACCCAGAATAGCATCTGAACAGGATCAGGGAAAGAAATTACTGGTCCTTACTGAGGCAGTGCATCGACAGCAGCTCAGAACTCTCACTGGGGCCAGGACTGCACCCCTCTGGGGCAAGGGTGCAGTGCTGGGTGGTGGGGTAGCCCACACTTGGAGCCAGCTGAGACTCAACCCTGAGACTTCTGCTCCAGCAACTTGGGACCTGCCCCACCCCCAATTGGGTAGTGTTGGCCACTGAATAGAGGAGAAGCCCCAGCTAACACCTGGCACTGGCTCTACCAGGCTGTCCATCTCTAGGTCCACCTTCTACTATGGTGATAGCTGCCAGCACACCCTGGGGGAAGACATGACTCATGTTCACATCTGATCCAGTTCTCCTACCAAATCCACAGGTACACAGACTATATAGGGAAGCTCCCACACAAGGGCAACCCTTTAGGGCTGCAACAGGTAAGTGTTTCACCTAATTTCTTAGTGAGAGAAACTTGAGCAAAATGAGAAGACAGGAATTTGTTTCAATTGAAAGAACAAGAGAAAACCCCTGAAAAAAAACAACTAATGAAACCATAAATAATTTACCAGATAAAGAGTTCAAAGCTCTTGTACTAAGAATGCTAACAGAATTAGGGAAAAGAATAGATGATGAACACAGCAAAAATTTCAACAAGGAAGTACAATACCTGAAATACCAAAAAAAAAAAAAAAAAAACCAGTCAGAACTGAAAAATACAATACCTGAAATGAAAAACACAATAGAAGGACTAGGGTACTAGAAGCAGACTAGGTAAGAGAGAAGAATACATACATGATCTGGAAAATAGAATAATGGAAATTAATCACAACAAACAGAAAAATTTTTTTAAATGAGAACAGTTTATGGGACCTCTACTACAACAAAAAGCATATCAACATTCATATTAAAGGGGGTCCCAGAAGAAGAAGAGAAAAAAGGGGGTCAAAAATATATTTGATGAAATCATGGCTGAAAAATTCTCAAACCTGAAGAAGGAAACAGATATCTAGGTTTAGGAGGCACAGAGGGTCCCAAACAAGATGAACCCAAACAGAACCACACCAAGACATATTATAATTAAAATGGCAAAAGTCAGAGAATTCTAAAGGCAGAAACAGAAGAAGTTGTATAAAGAGAACCCCCATGAGGCTATCAACTGATTTTTCTGCAGAAACTTTGCAGGCCAGAAAAGAGTGATATGATATATTCAAAGTGCTGTAAGGAAAAAGCCTGCAACTTAGGATACTCTACCCAGCAAGATTATCATTTAGAATTGAGGGAGATAAACATGAAAATGTAAAATATGACATCAAAAACACAAAATGGAGAGGGAAGTAAAAAAAATGTAGATCTTTTAGAATGTGTTTGAGCTGAAATGGCCACCAGTTTAAAACAATAGATATAGGTCAACAAATAACCCAATGGTAACCATAAATCAAAAAGCTATAATAGATGATACACAAAACAAATCTCAACAAATTTAAGAGGGTAGAAATAATATCAAGCATTTTATTTTTTTGGACCACAATACGAAACTAGAAATTAATTATAGGAAGAAAAAGGGGGAAAACACAAACACATGGGGACTAAACATGCTACTAAAAAACTACTAAAAATGCTACTAAAAAAAATCAGTGGGTTAATGAATCAAAGAGGAAATCAAAAAATACCTGGAGACAAATGAAAATAAAAACACAACTTTCCAGAATCTAAGGGATTCAACAAAAGTGGTTTTAAGAGGGAAATTTATAGCAATACAGGTCTATCTTAACTATCTTAAGAAACAAGAAAAATCTCAAACAACCTAACCTAAAGTAATTAGAAAAAAACAAACCCCAAAGTCAGAAGAAGTGAGGAAATAAATAAAATAGACCAAAAGCAATAGAAAAAACTCAATGAAACCAAGGGCTGATTTTTTGAAAATTTAAACAAAATTGATAAGTCTTAAGCCAGGTTCATTAAGCAAAAAAAGAGAGAGGGCCCAAATAAACAAAATAGGAAATAAAAGCAGAGACATAACCAACATTACAGAGATACAAAAAAATCCTAACAAATTGCTACAGTAATAGGCCAACAAACTGGACAACCTAGAAGAAATGGAGAAATTTCTAGAAATATACAACCTTACAAGACTGAATTAGGAAGAAATAGACAATCTAAATGGACTGATCACTAGAGGTAAAACTGAATTTATAATTTAAAAACCCCTAGAAAACAAAAGTCCAGATCCAGACAGTTTCACAAGGGAATTCCACCAAACAAATAAACAAGAGCTAACACCTATCCTTCTCAAACTAAACTATTTCCAAAATTTGAAGAGGAGGAAACACTCCCAAACTCATTCCATGAAGTAAACATCACCCTGATACTTAAACCAGACAAAAGACACTACAAAAAAAGAAAATTACAGGCCAGTATCTCTAATGAATATGGATGTAAGAATCCTCAAAAAGTATTAGCAAATTGAATTCAACAGTATATAAAAAGGATCATACACCATGATTAAGTGGGATTTATGCCAGAGATGCAAGGATGGTTCAGTATCTGCATGTCAATCAGTGTGATACACTACATTAACAAAAGGAAGGATAACAATCACATGATTATCTCAACAGATAGAGAAAAGCATCTGGCAAAATTCAACATCCATTCATGATAAAAGCTCTCATTAGCATTGGTAAGGAGGGAACATATCTCAGTATAATTAAGGCTATCTATTACAAACCCATAGCTAACATCATACTCAACAGTGAAAAGCTGAAAACTTTTCCTCTAAAATCAGAAACAAGACAAGGATACCCACTCTTACATAGTATTGGAAGTCCTAGCCACAGCAATCAACAAGATAAAGAAGCAAAAGGAATCCAAATTTGAAGGGAAGAAGCAATACTGTCACCATTTGCAATTGGCATGATACTATATATAGAAAACCCTAAAGTATCCATATATAGAAAACCCTAAAGTATCCACAAAAAAAATACTAGAACTTGTAAATGAAGTCAGTAAAGTTGCAATATACAAGATTAATATGCAGAAATCTGTAGCTTTTCTATACACACTAATAGTGAACTCTCAGAGAAAGCAAGTAAACAGTCACATTTAAAAATCACATCAATACGAATAAACTATTTAGGAATAAATTTAACCAGGGAGGTGAAAAGACCTATACTCAGAAAACAATGACATTGAAGATGGAAATTGAAGATGATATGGAAAAAAAGGAAAGATATCCTATGTTCATGGATTGCAAGAGTTAATATTATTAAAATGTTCATACTACCCAAAGCAATCTACAGATTCAATGCAATCCCTATCAAAATAGCTATCACATTTTTTATAGAACTAGAACAAATAATCCTAAAATTTATATGGGACCACAAAAGACTCCAAATTGCCCAAAGAATCTTGAGGAAAAAAGAACAAGGCTGGAGTATCATGCTTACGGACTTCAGAGTATACTACATAGGTACAGTATCAAAACAGCATAGTAGTGGCACAGAAACAGACACATAGATCAATGGAACAGAATAGAGAATCAAGTCATAAACCCACACACTTATGGTCAGCTAATCTATGAAAAAGGAGGCAAGGATACAATTGAAAAAAGACAGTATCTTCAATAAGTGGTGCTGGGAAAACTGGACAGCTACACTTAAAAGAATGAAATTAGAACATTTTCCCATACCAAAACAAAAACTCAAATTGGGTTAAAGACCTAAACGTAAGACCTGAATCCATAAAACTCCTAGGAGAAAACATAGGCAGAATACTCTTTGACATAAATTTTAGCAATATTTTTTTGGACCTGTCTTCTCAAGAGAAACAAAAGTAAAAACTGGAACCTATATAAACTTAAAAGACTTTACACAGCAAAGGAAACCATCAACAAAATGAAAAGATAACCTGCTGAATGGGAGAAAATATATGCAAATTATATGACTGATAAGGAGTTAATATCCAAAATATATAAACAGCTCATAAAACTCAGTATCAAAAACCTGATTATAAAATAGAAAGACATTTTTCCAAAGATGATATACAGATGGCCAACAGGTACACGAAATGATGCTCAACATCACTAATCATCAGATAAATGTAAATCAAAACCACAATGAGATAAAACCTCACACCTGTCAGAATAGTTATCATCAAAAAGTGTACCAATAACAAATGTTGGTGAGAATATGGAGAAAAGGGAACCCTAGTTCACTGCTGGTGAGAACATAAATTGGTGCAGCCACATGGAAAACAGTATGGAGGTTCCTCAAAAGACTAAAAATAGGACTACCACATGATCCAGCAATTCCACCTGAAGAAAATGAAAACACTAATTTGAAAAGATACATGCAACCCAATGTTCATAGCAGCATTATTTACAATAGCCAAGATATAGAAGCAACTTAAATGTCCATTAACAGATGAATGGATTATAAAGATGTGATATATATACACCTACATACATACATACAGACATACATACAGACACATACATACATACACACATGAGCACATACACACATATACAATGAAATATTTCTCAGCCATAAAGAAGAAAATTCTGCCATTTACAACAACATGGACTGACCTAGAGGGTATCATGCTTAGTGAAATAAATCAGATAGAGAAAGACAAATACTGTGTGTTATCACTTATTTGTGGAGTCTAAAAATAAACCATTGAATATATACAAAACAGAAACAGTCTCACAGATACAGAGAACAAACTAATGGCTGCCAGTGGGGAGAGGGGAAAAATAAGGGTATGGAATTAAGGTAAACAAACAACTATGTATAAAATAAATAAGCTACAAGGATATATTGTATATCACAGGGAAATACAGACTTTATAACAACTTTAAAATGAGTATAATCTATAAAAATATTGAATCACTATGTTGTTCACCTGAAACCAATGCAATATTGCAAATCAACTCTACTACAATTTTTTTAAAAATTGATGCACAGAATTGTCATAACAACCCTTTAAGTTTGGTATAATTATTGACACCAATTTTCAAGTGAAGACACTGAGTCAGAGATGAGTTATATAACTTGTCCAAAGTACGGTCAGTAAATAAAAAGTCAAAGTTCAAACCTGGACAACCTGGCTTTGCTGCCTCTTTGTTTTCAATGAAGAGTAGGGAATCTTGTCACAAAATTGGCTTAAAAGCCCCTTGCTGATTCAGTTCCACCTCTTGATTGTTTCCTCTCCTACCTTTCCCTTGGAAATTTGTTTCCATTTCTTTTAACTGGGGTTTTTGAAAGATCCCAATATGGCTCCCACCGTTTCTCAGACAACCTGGAGGAAACTAACCAGTTTGCATAATGCCCGTCATTCATTCAGGGTGCACGTTCAGTATTAACTGCCCCAGAGAAGAAAGAGTAAGAGCAGGCTCACCAGCCAACCAAGATCAGCAAATTGTGGCCTGGATTTCTCCCCAAGAGCTGGAGTGTCAATGGACAAATGTGAACAAACATGAGCATAAAGTAAGAGCCTTTTATTAACAAATGCCTACTGAGTGCATAGTACTGCTACATAAAAGGTACTCCCACATCTTTACTCTTCAGAGAAATCTTATGAAGTAAATATTACTGTTTAATTTTCATAGTTGAGAGAATCGGTGCCAGGGTGTAGCAGTTTTGGGATTTGAACCTAAGTGCAAAATCCCAGAGTTTCCTTGCATCACTGCATACTACTTCTTTATCACCTTGAGATCAAAAGCAAAATCATGTCACACAAACAATCCTATCCTTGTTTCCCTACTACGAAAATACTAAAATAGAAAAAGGCATAAAGAAAAATGGAGTGTAAAACTTGGAATCCACAACTCAGGAAGTTTAAAAGGCAAATCAGAAATGACTGCAGCCGTCACGGATCACAGCATACTTCCTCCCTTCTAGAGCTCTAATTCCTTCTCATCACATCTGCTGTAGAACATTCCTCTAGGGTATATTTGGCCACAGTGTGTATTTGAATCATCACTGTATTCCCTATCCAACTGTCACTGTAAATGTTGAAGCTGAGGCCCAAAGAGAAGAAATGACTTTCCCAAGTTCAACAGATATGAATATCCAGGTTTGGGAGCCTCACTTCTGTGTTCCCCTCACCATGTCATGCTGTCCTTTAAAAAAAAAAAAAAAATGCTCATTTACTACAAATATCTAATTTTGTCTATTTTCCTAAACCATGGAATCATAGTGATTGAATTCACTTAAAAACTATGGCAGAAAAATGTAAATTTAACTTGAGTCGGTCTATTTTAATGCATTCAGAGATTACAAATGATCTTTTTTTGAGAGTAAACTGAAGAGTATTCCAACCTTATTTAGCAAATAGGAACTCGAGGGAACTTCTAGACAGGCCATGTCAGAAACCCCATTTTCTTCTCTTCAAGCTGCACCCCTCATCTCCCCATATTCCTAACACTGAGGGATGAATTTGTACTTGACAAATGGCTGCCTGGTAGAGAGCCACCCCCCCCCATCATTACCCAAATCCACTTAGAAGAGGAATGCATCCTCAAGAATGGGGCCTGGTGAAAAGTGCTTAGAGACAGTCTGGGCTGAAGCAGGGCCCTTCTGATTCCATTTATCAGTGGTGTGGTGGTGTCTTTTGAAGTGGCTTCCTCCAGTCTTGGCAGGAGCTCAGAGAGCCACCAGTGTAGGAGGAACTGCCACCCACAGCCTCCATGAGGCTCTTCAAGGAGGGGGCACAGCTGGAGTTGGGCCTTGCTGAGACCAGGCTGCACCAGGGAAGAAGTGGAGAGAAACCTGCTGACTCCTGCCTTTGGCCACTTCCAAATTATTAGGAATTTCCTGAACCAGGGATTGCATGCATAATTATTTTTTCTGGGATAAGAGAAATCATGAGACCTTTTTCTAAATGAGAGGGAAGAAAGAATTCACTACCATGAATATTTTAGGGACATTATATACACAAGATACAAATATTTTTCATTAGACCCTACAGATTCACTTTCCACTCCTCTACTCTACTGTGTTCCCTAGGAGGCTGACTTCATATAAACTCTATCAATGGGCTCTCTTGCCATCAAGCTGCCAGTTGGCTTTGGCAAGCTGGAGACACTAGTAAGAGATAGGAAGGGCTAGAAAGAAGTAAGGTCAAGCTGCTTATGACTACAGCCCTCTTTTTGCTAGACCACTATGGGTTGGTTGAGTCCCTTTTCCAGTAGTCAAGCTCCTATCAAGCAATACTCTTCATAGAGCAAAAGAAAAGAAGAAAAGGGCACAGTGCATCTTCTCTACCATCTGTTGAAGTCTTAGTAAGACTGTTAGTCAGAGGTCCATGGGGTAGGCACATGATCTAAGCTAGGCCAATCAGATTTTTTCCCTTGGGAATTCAAATCTTAAGGCAGGTGATAGAGAGATGGAGAAAGAGGCAGAACTGATTGATTGATGCCTGTGTTGGAGCCTTCTCCCAACCCCCACCCGCCTCCCCCCACCCAAAAAAGTCCAGTGGCTCCTTAGATTCCAAGAGCTACACTGGTTCTATTCTTTTTTTAAGTCCTGGTTCTTCAGTGTTTCCTTAAATTTTATAGTTCACCCACATTCAACTGAAAAGGAAGGTAAAACTAAAGAAATTGAAGCTCAGAGCATTGTAGCAACTTGTCCAAAGTCACACAGCTAGTAAGTAGAAAACATGGGATTCAAATTCAGGTTTGTTTCCAATATACCATATTGCTTACAGGAAGGCAGGATTTAGGAGTTCATGACCTGTATATACAGAGAGACTTGAGAAACTCACTCTTGCTATTAAAAGCTGAGTAAGCTCATGGAAAATGCCTGCCTAGTGCCCAAGCATAGGGAAGAAAACAAAATAAAGAGCAATTTAGAAAATTTCTATGACCAAAAGAATTCTATTTGGCACAGTGCATGTATGGCCTCCTGAACAGAAACAAATTATCAATGTATGAAACCATGGTCATTTTCAAAGGACATTTCTTCCTCATTTATAATTCTTTCTTCTTACGTTTTTCACTGCTTGGCCTCTCTTCTGAGAGTAACTGGGTAAGGAAGCAGATATCTATACCTTACTGACAATGGATGTGGTAGTATATGGTATCTGCTATAGATTGAATGTTTGTGTCCCCTAAAATTCGTATGTTGAAAATCTAATACCCAAGGTGATGGAATTAGGAGGTGGGGCCTTTGGCTCTGCTCTGATAAATAGGATAAGGGTCTTACAAAAAAGGACCCAGAGAACTCCCTTGCCCCTTCCACCATGTAAGTACACAAACAAGAAGGCACCCTCTATGAACAACAAAGCAGGCCCTCACCAGACGCCGAATCTGCCAGCACATTGATCTTGGACTTCCCAGCCTCCAGAACTTTGAACAATAAATTTCTGTTGTTTATAAGCTATCCAGTTTATAGTAGTTTATTATACCAGCTGAACAGACTAAGGCAAAGTCTCTTTTAATTCTTACAATTATCCTGTGCAGAGGTCATTTTTGTCCCTCTTTTCAGATGAGGGAAAAAAGGCACCATTGCCCAAGGTTATATAATAGTAAAAGGCAAAGCAAAAACTTAGAATTTGGTCCATGTGCTCTTTTTAACAGCACTAACATTTTGCAACAAGGATGTTATTTCACAGACATCCTTGAGGCAACCACAAAAATACTGCCCTGGTTGTGAACCTCAAAATCACACAAGTCTATTAATGTATATTTCTATTGCTTTTTTCTTCTTGAAGCCCTACTTCATTTTTTATTTTTTTCCTAAGAGCAGTGGAAGACATCTTCATTGCTATTTTTAAGAAGTGATAGATGGGTATATCTAGCAGAAGATTGGTTGTGGGGTCCTATATACAGAAAATCTGGTACCTGAAGATAGAGTCTTCTACTTTCTACTCAGCTGCATTCTGAGATGCCAGGGGTGAGAAGTCACTGTGCAGGAGAAGCAATTGGCACCTGGGAAATACTTCAGAATGCTCTAATTTGGTTGAAATTTGAGTTCATATATTAGCAGCCTTACAATGTAAAAACTCAGTTACTAAACAAATATTTGAGTACATAATATATGCCTAGCACTGTCCTTGTCATTATGAATACAGTGGTAAACAAAACTGATAAGTCCTGCCTCTTATAGAGGGAAGAAAAGAGAAATTTAAGCAGGTGGAAAAAATGAATAAAAAAATGTACTCAAATATGCTATATATGATATCTACAAAATAGTAACTTATTGATACTCTGATATTAAAAATTAACTGATGGGATTTTCAACAAATGGTGCTGGGATAACTGGGATGTCCCCATGCAAAGACTAAAGCTGAACCTCTACTTCACACCCTATATAGTAATTAACTTAAAATGGATAATAGACCTAAATCTTAAAAGCTGAAAATATCAAACTTTTAGAAGAAGACATAGGAGGCAGTCTTCATGACTTTAGATGATAGTTTCTTACATATGAAACCAAAAGCACTAGCAATGAAAAACTATTGATGAATTAGACTTCATCAAAAGTAAAATCGTTTGTGCTTCAAAAAAGATCATCACGAAACTGAAAACACAACTCATCAAATGGGGGAAAATACTTGCAAGTCATATATATCTGATAAAAGACATGTATTCAGAAAACATAAAGAACTCTTATATTTTAAGTCATTTTTTAACTTGCTTAAATATGCACTTTCTTCTTTCTTTGAGAGCCTTTTTTTTTTTTTTTTTTTTTTTTGGTACGCAGGCCTCTCACTGCTGTGGCCTCTCCCATTGCGGAGCACAGGCTCAGTGGCCATGGCTCATGGGCCCAGCCGCTATGCAGCATGTGGGATCTTCCCGGACCAGCGCACGAACCCGTGTCCCCTGCATCAGCAGGCGGATTCTCAACCACTGCGCCACCAAGGAAGCCCAAGAGCCAATATTTAAAATGGGCAAAGAGGGAGACCTTCAAGTTAGCAGAAGAGTATGACATGGGGATCACCTTCCTCCGCACAAATACATCAGGAATACATCTACATGTGGAACAACTCCTACAGAACACCTACTGAACGCTGGCAGAAGACCTCAGACCTCCCAAAGGGGTCTTGGTGCTCCAGCCAGGTGTCAGGCCTGTGTCTCTGAGGTTGGAGAGCCGAGTTCAGGACACTGGTCCACCAGAGACCTCTCAGCTCCACATAATATCAAACAGCGAAAGTCTCCCAAAGAACTCCATCTCAACACCAAGACCCAGCTCCACTCAACGACCAGCAAGCTCCAGTGCTGGACACCCTATGCCAAACAACTAGCAAGACAGGAACACAACACCACCCACTAAACGAAAGGCTGCCTAAAATAATAATAAGGTCACAGACAACCCAAAATACACCACCGGACATAGATCTGCCCACCAGAAAGACAAGATCCAACCTCATCCACCAGAACACAGGCACTAGTCCCCTCCACCAGGAAGCCTACACAACCCACTGAACCAACCTTACCCACTGGGGGCAGACACCAAAAACAACGGGAACTACGAACCTGGAGCCTGTGAAAAGGAGACCCCAAACACAGTAAGTTAAGCAAAATGAGAAGACAGAGAAACACACAGCAGATGAAGGAGCAAGGGAAAAACCCACCAGACCAAACAAATGGAGAGGAAATAGGCAGTCTACCTGAAAAAGAATTCAGAGTAACGACAGTAAAGATGATCCAAAATCTTGGAAATAGAATGGAGAAAATACAAGAAACGTTTAACAAGGACCTAAAAGAACTAGAGCAAACAAACAATGATGAACAGCACAATAAATGAAATTTTAAATTCTGTAGGAGGAATCAATAGCAGAATAACTGAGGCAGAAGAACGGATAAGTGACCTGGAAGATAAAATAGTGGAAATAAGTACTGCAGAGCAGAATAAAGAAAAAAAAAAAAAAGAAAAGAATGGAAGACAGTCTCAGAGACCTCTGGGACAACATTAAACGCACCAACATTCGAATTATAGGGGTCCCAGAAGAACAAGAGAAAAAGAAAGGGACTGAGAAAACATTTGAAGAGATTATAGTTGAAAACTTCCCTAATATGGGAAAGTAAATAGGCAATCTAGTCCAGGAAGCACAGAGAGTCCCATACAGAATAAATCCAAGGAGAAACACACCAAGACACATATAAATCAACCAATCAAAAATTAAATACAAAGAAAAAATATTAAAAGCAGCAAGGGAAAAACAACAAATAACATACAAGGGAATCCCCATAAGGTTAACAGCTAATCTTTCAGCAGAAACACTGCAAGCCAGAAGGGAGTTGCTGGACATATTTAAAGTGTTGAAAGGGAAAAACCTACAACCAAGATTACTCTACCCAGCAAAGATCTCATTCAGATTCGATGGAGAAATTAAAACCTTTAAAGACAAGTGAAAGCTAAGAGAATTCAGCACCACCAAACCAGCTCTACAACAAGTGCTAAAGGAACTTTTCTAGGCAGGAAACGCATGAGAACAAAAAGACCTACAATAACAAATGCAAGACAATTAAGAAAATGGTAATAGGAACATACACATCTATAATTACCTTAAATGTAAATGGATTAAATGCTCCAACCAAAAGACACAGGCTGGCTGTATGGATACAAAAACAAGACCTGTATATACGCTGTCTACAAGAGACCCACTTCAGACCTAGAGACACATACAGACTGAAAGTGAGGGGATGGAAAAAGATATTCCATGCAAATGGATATCAAAAGAAAGCTGGAGTAGCAATTCTCATGTCAGACAAAATAGACTTTAAAACA
Source organism: Kogia breviceps (assembly GCF_026419965.1). Lineage (NCBI taxonomy): Eukaryota > Metazoa > Chordata > Mammalia > Artiodactyla > Physeteridae > Kogia > Kogia breviceps. The sequence continues at coordinate 67,006,915 of NC_081326.1, forward strand.
AAGACTATTACAAGAGATGAAGAAGGACACTACATAATGATCAAGGGATCAATCCAAGAAGAAGACATAACAATTGCAGATATTTATGCACCCACCACAGGAGCATCTCGATACATACGGCAAATGCTAACAGCCATAAAAGAGGAAATCAACAGTAACCCAATCATCATAGGGGACTTTAAAACCCCACTTTCACCAATGGACAGATCATCCAAAATGAAAATAAATAAGGAAACACAAGCTTTAAATAATACATTAAATAAGATGGACTTAATTGATATTTATAGGATATTCCATCCAAAAACAACAGATTACACTTTCTTCTCAAGTGCTCATGGAATATTCTCCAGGATAGATTCATATCTTGGGTTACAAATCAAGCCTTGGTAAATTTAAGAAAATTGAAATCATATCAAGTACCTTTTCCGACCACAACGCTATGAGACTAGATATCAATTACAGAAAAAAAATCGGTAAAAAATACAAACATATGGAGGCTAAACAATACACTACTTAATAACCAAGAGATCACCACAGAAACGAAGAGGAAATCAAAAAGTATCTAGAAACAAATGATAATGAAAACACGATGACCCAAAACCTATGGGATGCAGCAAAAGCAGTTCTAAGAGGGAAGTTTATAGCAATACAATCCTACCTTAAGAAACAAGAAACATCTCAAATAAACAACCTAACCTTATACCTAAAGCAATTAGAGAAATAAGAACAAAAAAACCCAAAGTTAGCAGAAGGAAAGAAATCATAAAGATCAGATCAGAAATAAATGACAAAGAAATGAAACAATAGCAAAGATCAATAAAACTAAAAGCTGGTTCTTTGAGAAGATAAACAAAACTGATAAACCACTAGCCAGAATCATCAAGAAAAAAAGGGAGAAGACTCAAATCAATAGAGTTGGAAATGAAAAAGGAGAAGTTGCAACTGACACTGCAGAAATACAAAGGACCATATGAGATGACTACAAGCAACTATATGCTAATAAAATGGACAACCTGGAAGAAATGGACAAATTCTTAGAAAAGCACAAACTTCCAAGACTGAACCAAGAAGACATAGAAAATATAAACTGACCAATCACAAGCACTGAAATTGAAACTGTGATTAAAAATCTTCCAAACAAAACCCCAGGACCAGGTGGCTTCACAGGCTAATTCTATCAAACATTGAGAGAAGAGCTAACACCTATCCCCATCAAACTCTTCAAAAATATACCAAAGGGAGGAACACTCCCAAAGTCATTCTACAAGGCTACCATCACCCTGATACCAAAACCAGACAACAATGTCACACACAAAAAAGCTACAGGCCAATGTCACTGATGAACATAGATGCAAATATCCTCAACAAAATACTAACAAACAGAATCCAACAGCACATTAAGAGGATCATACACCATGATCAAGTGGGGTTTATCCCAGGAATGCAAGGATTCTTCAGTATATGCAAATCAATCAATGTGATAAACCATATTAACAAACTGAAAGATAAAAACCATATGATCATCTCAATAGATGCAGAAAAAGCTTTTGACAAAATTCAACACTGGTTTATGATAAAAACCCTCCAGAAAGTAGGCATAGAGGGAACTTACCTCAACATAATAAAGGCCATATATGACAAACCCACAGCCAACATCATTCTCAATGGTAAAAAACTGAAATCATTTCCACTAAGATCAGAAACAAGACAGGGGTGCCCACTCTCCTCACCACTATTATTCAACTTAGTTTTGGAAGTTTTAGCCACAGAAATCAGAGAAGAAAAAGAAATAAAATGAATCCAAATCGGAAAAGAAGAAGTAAACCTGTCACTGTTTGCAGATGACATGATACTATACATAGAGAATCCCAAAGATGCTACCAGAAAACTACTAGAGCTAATCAATGAATTTGGTAAAGTAGCAGGATACAAAACTAATGCACAGAAATCTCTTGCATTCCTATACAATAATGGTGAAAAATATGAAAGAGAAATTAAGGAAACACTCCCATTTACCATTGCAACAAAAAGAATACTATATCTAGGAATAAACCTACCTAAGGAGACAAAAGACCTGTATGCATAAAACTATAAGACACTGATGAACGAAATTAAAGGTGATCCAAACAGATGGAGAGAGATACCATGTTCTTGGATTGGAAGAATCAACACTGTGAAAATGACTACAATACCCAAAGCAATCTACAGATTCAGTGTAATCCCTATCAAACTACCACTGGCATTTTTCACAGAACTAGAATAAAAAATTTCACAATTTGTATGGAACACAAAAGACCCCAAATAGCCAATGCAATCTTGAGAAAGAAAAACGGAGCTGGAGGAATCAGGCTCCCAGACCTCAGACTATACTACAAAGCTACAGTAATCAAGACACTATAGTACTGGCACAGAAAGAGAAATATATATATCAATAGAACAGGACAGAAAGCCCAGAGATAAACCCACACACATATGGTCACCTTATCTTTGATAAAGGAGGCAAGAATACACAATGGAGTAAAGTTAGCCTCTTCAATAAGTGGCGCTGGGAAAACTGGACTGCTACATGTAAAAGAATGAAATTAGAACACTCCCTAACACCACACACAAAAATAAACACAAAATGGATTAAAAATCTAAATGTAAGGACAGACACTATAAAACTCTTAGAGGAAAACATAGGCAGAACATTCTATGACATAAATCACAGCAAGATCCTTTTTGACCCATCTCCTAGAGAAATGGAAATAAAAACAGTGGGCAGAAGACCTAAACAGACATTTCTCCAAAGAAGATATATAGATTGCCAGCAAACACATGAAAGAATGCTCAACATCATTAATCATTAGAGAAACGCAAATCAAAACTACGATGACGTTATCACCTCACACCAGTCAGAATGTCCATCATTAAAAAATCTACAAACAATAAGTGCTGGAGAGGGTGTGGAGAAAAGGGAACCCACTTGCACTGTTGGTGGGAATGTAAATTGATACAGCCACTCTGGAGAACAGTATGGAGGTTCCTTTAAAAACTAAAAATAGAACTACCATATGACCCAGCAATCTCACTACTGGGCATATACCCTGAGAAAACCATAATTCAAAAAGAGTCATGGGGGCTTCCCTGGTGGCGCAGTGGTTGAGAATCCGCCTGCCGATGCAGGGGATACGGGTTCGTGCCCTGGTCCGGGAAGATCCCACATGCCGCGGAGCGGCTGGGCCCGTGAGCCATGGCCGCTGAGCCTGCGCGTCCGGAGCCTGTGCTCCGCAACGGGAGAGGCCACAACAGTGAGAGGCCCGCATACCACAAAAAAAAAAAAAAAAAAAAGAGTCATGTACCACAGTGTTCATTACAGCTCTGTTTACGATAGCCAGGACATGGAATCAACCTAAGTGTCCATCGACAGATGAATGCATAAAGAAGATGTGGCACATATATACAATGGAATCTTACTCAGCCATAAAAAGAAACGAAATTGAGTTATTTGTAGTGAGGTGGATGGACCCAGAGTCTGTCACACAGAGTGAAGTAAGTCAGAACGAGAAAAACAAATACCGTATGCTAACACATATATATATATATATAGAATCTAAAAAAAGAAAAAAAAATGGTCATGAAGAACCTAGGGGCAGGACGGGAATAAAGTCGCAGACCTACTAGAGAATGGACTTGAGGACACGGGGAGCAGGTAGGGTAAGCTGTGACAAAGTGAGAGAGTGGCATGGACATATATACACTATCAAATGTAAAATCGATAGTTTTTTACAGACTAACACACTATTGTAAAGAAATTTTACTCCAATAAAGATGTTAAAAAAAAAATGGGTTTGAATAGACATTTGTCCAAAGAAGATATACATATGACCAATAAGCACATGAAAAGATGGTCAATAATATTATTAGGAATATGCAAATCATATCCATAATGAAATACTACTTCATACCCACCAGGATGGCTTTAAAATCTTAAAAAAAAAAACAACAACAAAAAAGTGTTGTCTAAGGGTAAAGAAATTGGAACTTTGTACATTGGGGGTGGAAATGTAAAATGGTGCAGCCACTGTGGAAAACACTTTGGCAGTTCCACTTCTAGACATATACCCCAAAATGAAAACATATGTCTATACAAAAACTTGTAAATGAATAGTCATAACAGCATTATTCATATTAGTTAAGAGTTTGAGATTGACATGTACACACTACTATACTTAAAATGGATAACAAGGACCTACTGTATAGCACAGGGAACTCTGCTCAATATTATGTAAACAAACTAAATGGGAAAAGAATTTGAAAAAGAATAGATACATGTATATGTGTAACTGAATCACGTTGCTGTACACCTGAAACTAACACAACATTGTTAATCAACTATACTCCAATATAAAATAAAAAGTTTAAAAAAAAGAGGTAACCAGCATAGCCATCAACAGATGAATCTATGAACAAATTATGGAACAATCCTACAATGGATTATTACTCAACCATAAAAAAGAATAAATTACTGATACCTGCTACAATGTGGATGAAGCTTGAAGACATGCTAAGTGAAAGAAATACATCACAAAAGACCACGTGCATATGACTCCATTTATATGACATGCCCAGAATAGGCAACTCCTTCTAAGTAGATTAGTGGTAACCAGAGGCTGAGGGAAAAAGGAAATAGGGAATGATTACTAATGGGTGTGAGCCTTCTTTTGGGGGTGCTGAAATGTTCTGTAATTAAGCAGAGTTGATGGTTGCACAACTCTCTGAATATACCAAAAAGCGCTAAAATGTACACTTTTTTAAAAAACATCTTTATTGGAGTATAATTGCTTTACAATGGTGTGTTAGTTTCTGCTGTATAACAAAATGAATCAGCTATACATATACATATATCCCCATATCTCCTCCCTCTTGCATCTCCCTCCCACCCTCCCTATTAAAATGTACACTTTAAATAAATTGGTAAATTTTATGGAAGGTGAAATATATCTCAGTAAGTTGTTATTTAAAACAAAAACTGGTGGGGACACAGGATTTCGCAGTCCCCACCATTGCTTCCGTAGTATTAAATGATGGATGTGTGTGAACAGTTTAGTAATAAAAAGGGTTTGCATTTTAACTGTGCATGTATTGTGTATGTGTCCGTGTCCGTGTGTGTGTGTGTTTTGAAAACCTGAAGCAAAAGTCTTTGAATACAGAGTATAATAGTTGGGGGGGAGCTCTGGAGCCAGACCACTTGGGTTCAGATTACAGTGCCACCACTTTCAAACTACAGAATCTCAGACGATCTAATTAACCTCTCCAAGTTCCAGATTCCTTACTAGTAAATAGGAAAGGATAGTGCTTCTCTTATGTGTGTGCATGTGCATATTCAGTTAAGTTTACAGTAGCTCAGTTTATGTTAACAGTTATTATGGTTTTCATGGCTACTATTACTCTCTTAACAGTCACTGGACTTAATCTGAACCACCATGGAGGGGTGACCAAGACAAAGAAGGGCCTCTCTCCCTTTCTGTTGACATTGGACAGATGGCTGTCCCCTGCTGCTCACATTTCTCTCCCTATTCCAACCTCTAAAACTAGCTCCCATCCCCACTCCACACCTACAAGTCACTGGGGATTGTTCTGCTTGGGGGATGAAACTGCACAGGCGGAGCAGGGATGGGGGCCAGCTGAGTCTCACTTCCTCCCTCTCTCTTTCCCTCCTCCTGTCTCCAGAGATGGGTCTCATCAGCAGGACCCCTGGACTCTGCGCTCTCTCTCACGTGATCTCCCAGGGGACTTCCGGAACGATCTCTTTGGTACATCTCTGAACTACCCCAAAGCATGTGATGGTTCAATCAGAACGGTTTTGTCCTACTTTGGAAAGAGCAAAGCCAAAGTGATGAGGAGCGAATAGCAGTGGTGAGAAGAAGGCAGGATCATCCTTGAAGCTCTTGGAAGAAAAGAAACGTGGATGGTAAGGACAAGCAAGTACTAAATGTGTCCCGGGAGTGATGACTCCACCCACGACCAATTCTTCGTGCCCAGGCCCCTGGGCCACCACACCTGCTGCTTCTCACCCCTTCCCGGGGGTGGGGGGGGGCAGTGACCCAGGCACTAAGCCACCACTCAGACTGAGGGGCCCACACAACCCCTACTCTCCTTCTGGGTGGGGGGCTGGAGAGAAGGGGAAGTTGGGAAGCACTCCTCCTCTCTCAAGTCTGAACCCTGAGCTCATATTTATAATATAAAAGAGAAACTTTTGTTCCTTCAGCACTCGCTCTGGGCCAGACTCAGAGTAAGTACGTTACAGGGGAACCTAAGTTAACGATGGGGGTGAAGGGACAGATGTCTCCTGTATCTGAGACATGGGGAAAAGCTGCCTGTGAAAATCAGGGGTGACTTCACAGAGGAGGCAGCAGTACAGCTGCTGGGAGATCCCCACTGAGAACTAGTACCCCTTTTTGGCCTCCCATATGTCAGTATTTTATATGAATAAGCTAATTTAACCTAGATAGCTTGAACCCACCTCAGCTCGTGTCCCAAATTAGTCTCCTTTCAACGTCAATAAATATTTGTCTCTGTGGGGCTGCCCTCGAGGTACTTGAGGAGGGATATAAGACCCCTGGCAGGGATATTACTTGTCTGGGGAGGAGGGATGGGATTTACAAACTGTTTTAGTAAAAGCACAGTCTCTTACCAGATCCCTGACCACCAGCATACCACCTGGCAGGTGTCACAGGCAAGGCTCACCTTTAGATTGGCAAACATGTCCTAAACACCTTCTCTGTGTCGCAGGCTGGAAATACTGCGTTGAATGGCCCCCACTGGCCCCCTTTCCCTGTCCTCAATGCACAAGCCTTCTGGGCAATGACTCCCAGACCCGCCGCCTTTGTTTGCCACTTGAGGCTCCCGCGGAGCCTGGGGATGATCCTCACCCCACCTGTTAGCAAATCTCTCAGCATCCATCATGCACATCTGGGAAAACCCCTGCCAGATAAAGAGGGGATTAGGGCATGTACGTTGGAGACAGGGCAAGAGGCTCTAAGTATCTGAAGATCAGCCAGAGAGGGTAATGTGATAAAGAATAAATGTCAGACAATTTTTAAAAAGAGAGAAAATGTGCAAGTGGCTTTAGAGGGGTTTTCTGCATCGGGAAAGTTTATGAGCCAGGATTTGGCAAGCAGGCGTTGAAGCTTCTTTTTCCTGCATCTCTTTCCTTCCCTCTGCTTTCTGTCAGCAGAGCTGTTAGTGGAAATCTAAGAACTGACATCAGTCCTACTGCGTTCCATGCGATGCCTAGCCCCAAGCTAGAGATCTTGGTAAGAAAATAGTGAAGAAACACACCAAGCAGAATATTAGCCAAAGATGCTGGTGCAATGCCGGGAGTGTAACAAGATCAGAGAGCTAGCCCAGCCTCTGGAAAATCTAGGCCCGCCTTCTACAGCCAAAGAAACCAACTTCAAGCACCCACCATGTGCAAAGCACATAGATTCACGCTTCCATAAAAGGGTCTCCTGGTCAAGTGATACTAACACGGGTGTCTACCTTTATATTGACTGAATGATTTCTCAGTTTAAAACTAACTGGCTCTTTTCTCTAAGAGTTTCATTTTATGGAATGATGGCCATTTATTGAGCACCAGGAATTTGGCCAGATTCTCTATTTAGTTTATTTAATTTAACTTTACAACAGTCCTGAAAGGTACGTATTAGAAACCTTTGTTACTGGTGAGAAAAAATTAAGGCCCTGGAGGACTATGGAAACTGCCCCAAGCCAGAGAGCTGAGAAGTGAAGCTATATTCAATTCAAGTCCATAATAATTAAAAAAAAAAAAAAATCCCTGATTATTTTTTTTGTACAAAACTTTTTCCTTCTTTCACCATGTATTAAAATGAAATTCATAACTTTACATGATATAAACTGAAAAAAATAAAAAAGCTTCTGTGTTCACCCTGGACCATAAATGAAGAATATATTTAGCAGTATTAGCTTGTATATCTTTTTTTAAACAGCATTTTGGATTTTTAGTCATTTTAAGAATATTTTTATATTATAAATACCTAATACATTCTTCTTAGAAAGGATAGAGAATATACGTTATTTAAAAAGAAAAAAAAATAAAATAAAACAAAGGAAGCAGCCATTACAGTGTTGGCAATATCCTTCCCCTTGTATCACACCCATTTTTTACCCTGTAAGTGGAATTTCTGGATGAGAGGATGTAGATATTGAGGCTTTTTGATACATATCAACAAATCACCCTCTGGAAACATTGCAGTAATTTTTCTCCAGTCTTGAATTTTATCTCAGTGTTCACTTAAATTTCAGTTGGATCACTAGAAACTATGAAGAACTTTATCTGATTATTGTGTTTATTCTTTATCATGTATTTACTCAATTTTCTTTTGATTGATAGGCTCAGTTTTTCTTACTGATTTGTAAGTATGGTTCATATATCCAGGATATTATTCTTTTCTGACGTGTTACTATATAACATTTGCCGCTAAGTAGTATGATGTGCCAAAATACTATTTTCAATATTTACATTATCAATCTTTTTCTTTACTTTTTCTGCCCAATACCAGTATCTTAAAAATGTTTACCTTTAGCATTTGTTACATTTTTATAATTTTGTTATTTTTGCTTAAATATTTGATATATCTAAAGTTTATCTTGGTGTGTGATGGGAGTTAGAAAACATTTTTTAGATCTTTAGTAAAATAAAAGACAAATAATGTTTACGCTTGTTATGATTTCTCTTATAAAGATAAAACTCCTTTGCTCCAAAATTTGCCCGGGCTGCTTAGAAATTTGTTGTCATGGTGAATATAAGATATATAAGGGGAAATAGAATATGTGGGTCTTCCTCACAGGAAATGTATACATTGTCAGGGAGATAATAAAAATATAAAATAGTGTACTATGGTAATTGTGAAATATGAATGAATTCTTATGGATAGGGCAACTTTGGAGAGGAGTGAGTATTAAGTTGAGCTTCAGAGAATAAATAGAAGTTGGCAGGATGGAATGGCGGAGAAAAGGCATGAAGGATAAGAGGAATTACTGGGCAACATCAGAACATAATAGCAGCAGCAACAAGACCAAGCTGAGCGGCACTGAGTCGAAAAGGAGATGAAATTAACTAAGGGATGTGTTGTAGCTGACAGTGAGCATTTAATCTGGCTTCTTTTTACATTTATAACCATTTTGCAACAGAATTTGACTACTCTTTAGAAGACTAGATTATATTAAGCCAACCATTGTTCTAAACTAGGGAAAACCAAGAAGAAAATACAATTTGAACTTGGTACCAACAATTTGTATAATTCATTCTTGTTTCCTTTGCTCATCCATTCATTGCCATTCCATCAGAATTTTAGCCACTAGTTATTTTTTTTACTCTTTCATTGAACAAGTATTTTTTGCATCTCCATGACATGCCAAGCACTTTGCAAAGTACTAGGGATATGAGGAACCAACCTGATCCCTGCTCTGGAAGACACTCACAGAATAGAGGAGAGACAAAAACATCACACATTCGAACAGGCTGAGGGCTATATCATTCAGGAGTATTACTCAGGTTGTGAGAGCACGAAGGAGCCACTAATGCTACCTGGGGTTCTCCACAAAAGCCAGACAAAGTCAATGGCATTGAATTGATCTCTGAAGGTTGAGTAGCAGTCTACCAGTTTGGGAAGGCGTGGGTACTAGGTGGTCTCATGGGATCGGAGTCCATGGTGTGTGCTGGGGAAGATGATCAGGGAAGCCCCTACTTTCTGGCCCATTTCCCTCTCAGGGTGGCTTTTCACTGAAGGCATTCAGTCTACTTATATCCCTCCTTCTTTACCTATACATGCTTGAAACCACAGATTGGATGTGAGAAAAAACATCAGTTGGATATCACCTGGGCATCTATGTTATAAGCAACATAATTATGACAGGTGACATTCATCGAACACTTATTACGTGCCACACACTGTTCTAACCATTTTTACTTATTTCATCCACACAGCAACCCTCACAGCATCTTCTTCTTTTGCAGCTTTGGAAACTGAAGCCCAGAGCCATCAAGGAGATTGTCTAAAACTTCTGGACACAAAATTGTGAACTTGGGATTCAAACATAGACATCTAGACTCCAGAGCTGCGCTACTGAATATTAAATCCCATCCTGCCTTGAGTTTGCTGGAATTAGGAAAAGAAACCACAACTCTGGCCTAGAGTAACTCAACACTGACAGTTAATCTCCTAGAACGTATATACAGATTAACCTGGAAGGGAACGCAGAAGAGTGAAAATGGTCATAGAAGAGTAGGCTGTTAAGTTTTATAGCTTTTAAGGTAAACACAATGCAGGAGTTCACACTAAGGAGTTACAATGTCATTACATCATTTTTTTTTTTTTTTTTATTGGTCAAATGGGCTACATGTGCATAGTCAGTTAAACAATATACAGTCCCATTGATGGGTTGCTTTTTCTCCTCCATGTACTCCAAAATGAGTAAGAGTGGGATTTTTGGTTTATTCCTACTAAGATGCAGATTAAAATGATTCGGTACTTAGCAAGGCTTCTATCATTATTACTTAAGTAAAAATGCACCTTTCAGTTGAAACCTCAGAGATTGTTTAAAGCATCTTCACATCATCTAGTTGGAGAAGCAGAGGATGCTCAGCAGGTACATCAATGAGACTAGATCCAGCCCTCCTGGCTCCCCCTCCAGCCATGTTGTCCCGCGCAGTGCTAACAATTCAGGTGCAATGGCTGGCTGTGGCACCAGTGCTGCTCCAGTCCTGGTCTAGAAAATACTCAGTTTGACCCCCTCTAGATGAAAGTAGCCTTAGGGTGCACAATCAGAAGTCATATCACAATGGTCAGTGGTGCTCCTCCTTTCAGGATGGACTAAGGCTGACTCTCCCATGTGGGGTAGTTATTTAACATCTTTATGATTTGGCATCACCAGTTAGAGCTGAATTCTGAAGCACTGGCCAGTGGACCACAGCCAGCCCTATAATGTGTTTTAACTCATTATTTTCAATGAATGAATGATGAAGGAATATTATACTAAAATACTCAGAGATTTCCATTAAAAAGTCTGTTTTTTCAATTTCTTGTGAAAAGCAGAAGACCTGGCAACAACAGCCCACTTTTCTGTGTGGCACATGGCAGCGATTCACTGTAGCTGACTAGAATCTACACCGTTTAGATAGGACATTCCTTTCCCTATGCGTGTGGCCCGTTTCACTCAAGGTATCTGTCTGGCCCCAGTTTGGGTTTGTTTTTGAACACTGACTTAGAGCATTGGGAAGAATGATACCTGATCTTTACATACTCTCCAACGTGTTTGTATGGCTATTTGCTAGATTATAACTACGTCAAAGCAAATGACTGAACCATGGCTAATTCATGCAGCAAGTGTTGAACAAACATCGCATGTGTTTATGTTTCTATTTATGATTGTGTATAGTATGTTATTTCCAACGTAAATCAAAGCCCGTCAGAAGGATTTCTTTATCGATCGATGTGATTAATGCAAGAAATTATATGTGAACTACCTAGTTCCCTGGGGTGAAATTCAACTACTCCTGCAGTATGCAAACAATACTCATGCTTCCTAATGTTAATAATCAGAAAAGAAACCCTTGGGTTAAATGATTAACAAAGAAGTTAATCCTTTAAATAAAATGTGGTATCTACATGCAAAATGTATAAAAATTATACCCAGCCACTGGAAGAGCATCTAGATTCAAGGAAGATCTAATGTAATTAAAGCTTTTCCTGAGATATAGAAAAGCAAAAGTATGACTTGTTAAATTAAGAAATGGGTATCGTATTTTTAAGCCATTTTTCTTTTAATTAAATATAATAGACCTTTAGGCAAAATTAATGTGACATGTTTTCACATGTTTAGCCACCTGGCAAAACCTTATCATCTGTCAAGAGCCACATCAAGCGGCTTCTGTGAAGCATTTAAACAAAACTCCATCTCTCCTTTGTTGCTCCCCACGATGATCTCAATCTTTGGTTGTTATATTTATTTTACTGAAGTATGATTATTAGTTACAGGCCAGTTTTTCAGTTAAGATTGTGAGCTATTTGGTAACAGAAGAGTCAGCCATTTTCTTTTTTCTTTTTTTTTTCTCTCACACACTTAGCATAATGTCTGGCCAATGAAAAAAAAAACACTGTTGAAAGAATATGTGCATGAATGTGTGAATGAATATTAAATGATTAAGTATTAAGCAAGCTTTGGGAGGCAACTATATAGCTGTGAAAACAGCACTGGATGTATTCAGAATATTTAGAACTGAATTTTGTGTCTGCTACCTACAGCTTTGAGTCATTGAACAAGGAATTTTACAGATGGACAGATATATTTCCTAATATATTTCCCCAATAGGGCTATTGTGAACATCTAACGACATACTGCCTGTAAAAGTTAACTTGAAATTGTTAAGTGCTTGTCAACTATATGGGCTCATGGATATGAAGAATTCCATCATTTTCAGAAACTGTTAACAGTCATTTGCATTTTAACACTACTTTTGGCTAAAACTTGCAGATATGGCCTATAAATTTTTGTTTTTATATTTGTCAGTTGGGGCTCTTGCAACAGAGAGGTTCCATAGTGTTCATACTGTTTCCATGGGTACCGTTGTGAAAAACCAAGATGGTGGTGCCTTTTGAAAGTCAGTTAGACTTGAAGTTAGATTTTTGTGGGGAGCAGGGGATGAAAGCAAAGAATTTTGAAGAAAGAGAAAAGAAAGTTATTGGGGCTTTCCAATTAAAGAATGCAAAAGAAATCTAAGTAAATTCTTACCATTTATAATGGAAGAGGCGGAAAACTGGATGTTGGCGTGAGAAGGATTATGCAAAAATCCTTGTTTACCCTTATAATGCTAGTGACCTTGGAGCCTCAGTATTCTCATGTGTAAATGGGGAATGAGGATAAATAGGCTTTCAGGTGTTGGGGGTTAAATGAAATAACCTACCTAGAGCATCTGGTACGGCACCTGGCACATTCCTTTTGGAGGGAATGTTCAGCCTCCCTGTGTATGCTGACAACAGAGGACTAGATTGGCAGTCCCTGGTTAGCCTAAGGGAAGATTTAAAGCTGCTTCTCATGTGGGACCCAGACCCAGCCATCTTCAAGGGAAGTTATTGCATCTGGCCCCCGAAGCAGAGCTGACATTTCTGACAGGGCCTTAAGTGCAGCTCTCCCTGGGGTGTTGTAACTGAGACAAGACAGGGCAGGTGGCAGTAATTGGCATCACATCCACTCAGCGATTGGATATAACATGGATTACCATGGAATTCTTTTTTTTTTAAGAGAGACTTCTATGAACCTTAGCCGGTTCTAAACCCTTTGATAATTATTTCTATCATCAATTACACAGCTGAAGGTTGAAAGGAAAGGCTGTATTTTCTTAGGAATAAGCAGATTTACCCTGTTGTTCCCCAAAAGAACAGTATGGTATTAATAGCTACCAGTTTTCCATTACTGTTTTATTGCTCAGACTTACAAATCAGTGCTCGGACCCACAGGGCACCACTTTACTTCATTTCCTGATACACTCCTGAATGTAAACTCTAAAATTCCAGGTTCCCTGGACGCACCATGCCCTTTCACATCTTAATGCCTTGCTTCTTGTACATCCTTCAACTTAAAAAAATAATCTGTTCCCTTTCCCGCTTCTGTAACATCAAGCATCTTTAGAAGGCAGCAAAGACTAAACCTAGAACCTAGGGCACATTGTTTGTCCTTTCCAATCCTCAGTTATGTTATGTGCAAAATAGGAGCAAAACCTATTATGTGGGACCAGTACATGTATGTACCAGCAACACAGAATGTGGTAGAAGTAACTACAATGTGATTAGATCTGCAAACCAGCCCTGCCCTGCCCCTTGAAACTAATAGTGGCATACTGCTGCATAGTTTAAAGAGGTGATAGATGATAGATAGAAAGAAAGAGAGAGAGAGAGAGAGACAGGCAGACAAATGATAGATTCCAAAAGCAAAACTTGAAAATATGGAATTTGCTGATGGTTTCATGGGGAGACAGAGGATATGGTTACTTTGCTCAGCATCATTCACCTTCAACAGAGGGTACTATTCAGCTCTGTCAATCTCAAAGCCTAATTATACTCTGAGTGGAAAAGGAAGAGGATATAACATTTATAAACCAAAAGATCAAATGAATAATATATATATATTTTGCGGTACACGGGCCTCTCACTGCTGTGGCCTCTCCCGTTGCGGAGCGCAGGCTCTGGACGCACAGGCTCAGCGGCCATGGCTCACGGGCCCAGCCGCTCCGCGGCATGTGGGATCCTCCCAGACCGGGGCACGAACCCGCGTCCCCTGCATCGGCAGGCGGACTCTCAACCACTGCGCCACCAGGGAAGCCCATAACTATTTTTGATAGTAATTATCTAAAGGTCTGTCTCTGTATTCATTAGGATTCTCCAGAAAAATATATTTATAAATATATATGTGTGTGTATAGATTTATTATAAGGTACCGATTCATGAGATTATGGAAGCTAAGTCCCATTATCTGCCATCTGCGAGAGCAGCAGGGCCAGTGATATAATTCAAAGGCCCGAGAGCCAGAGAGCTGATGGTGTCGATTCTAGTCCGGGTCTGAAGTCTTGAGAACCAGGAGCATGAAAACAGGAGAAGATTACTGTCCCAGCTCGGCAGTTAGGCAGACAGTGAATTCAGCCTTCCTCTATCTTTTTGTTCTAGTCAGGCTCTCAGCAGATTGGATAAATAAGGGATACATGGCTGGGTTAATGCAGCCTGTCACATTGGGGAGGGCCATCTGATTTGCTCAGTCCACCAATGCAAACGCTACTCTCCGTAGGAAACACCCTCACGGACACACCCAGAAATAATGTTCAACCAGCTACCTGGGTATCTGTTGGCCCAGTCCGGTTGATGCACAGAATTAACCATCACAGTCTCCAAAGGCTTAGACCAGGAATTTGTAAAGAGTCATGGACTCCTGCAGGCACCCCTACTCCTAATTCTCAAAATGACGTCAATGCGATTTCTTCTCACTCTAGGAGACAGGAAACAGGGCTTCTTCAAATGCTTGCCACTTTTCACCTCCTGTTAGGAATCGCTGATTTAACAAATATCTATTAAGTACCTACTCTCTGTCAGGTAATAGTAAGCAAAGAAGGAAAGAAGATGAGATAGAAGTAAGTCCCTGCTCTCAGACAGATTCCACTTTAATGTAGGGAAACAAACTCACACCAATTAAGGTACTGTCAGTTAATGTACTGTTAACCATGAAAGATGTGTACATGGAACTATGAGAAAATAACAGGAAGATCTATTTTATATTAGAGTGGCAGCATAGAAAAAGCCTCTGAGAATGACTGTATTTCTTAGAAATGAAGAACTGACTTTCTAGTAGGGCAACCTGGGCTCTTTGCTTCATTTCTCCTTTCCTCCCTTCCTCTCTCTCTCTTCTCCTTTCTTTTCTTTTTTTCCTTTTCTTTTTGGTTATAAAGGAGAAAACATGAAAATGGCCCATTTCAAAAAAATCCTAGACAAAAAGGTTTTACCTACTACTTCCAACAGCAGAGTCCAAAATAATAAACTAATAGTCCTAGTGAAATTGGGCTGGGCTCATCCATCCTCAGAGAGCAGGGAATGAATATTCAGATCTGGAAGCTACAATAGATTTGGTTATTGTCAAGAAGATAGAGAAGCTGAAGAATATATATTTAATAATAATCCCTAGTAGATAAGCAGAGCCATTTTCTAAATTATTAATAATAATTGTAGTAATAAGCATAATGATGATAGGCTACTAACCATGTGCCAGTTCCTGTTTGAGGCACATTCTGTGCATAAGGTCATTTAATGCTGGTAACAGTCTGTTTTATTCACATAAATATCCAAACGGCTTTGTCTAAAGAGCCATACAAAACTCTGAATTGGTTCTGGTTGGTAAAACTCCCAGGGAAGCTAAGTGAGAGGAGGACACGGCAGGGAGATCATCAGTGCATGGGGGCTGGTGTCATGGTTCCAGGTGAGGACACAGTAAGGAGGATTCAGCCATCTCCAGGTGTAAAAGTCGGCAAGATGTCAAAGAGTATTCTTAGTTCCAGCACAGATTTCAATTTATGTGTTTACTCTTTCATCCAACAAAACCTATTTTGAAGTCAAACATATGTGAATAATGATATATCAATAAGTATTACAATTAACCTTTACAGCCCTATTATATTACCATGAGCAAAGATGCTGGGACCCAGAGAGGAATATCTAGTCTGTGGTCATCTAGTGCTGCCCACATGGACCCAAGATTGGGCAAGAGTAGCCCATAGGCCATTTTGATCTAATCCAACTCTTTTGTTTTCCATATAGGAAAAGTGGAAAAATGAGGCCATGCAAAGGGAATAACTTGCTCAAGTGAGGCCATGCAAAGGGAATAACTTGCTCAAGGTCACATAGTATAAGCTAGGGTCAAAGCCACAATCCATACCAAGTTGTTGGACTCCTGGGCTCAACCGCATTTTCAATGCATTAAACTACCCTGTGTCAGAGATCAGATTGACCCTTGGGCCAGGTGCCCCTTCAAAGCTTGAAATTGGGTTAAATCCCCCACTGATCACAACTCATGAAAGACTTCTGGAAAATGGTCTCACAGTGTAACAAAGCTCAGCAAAGGAGTATGCGTGACTTGCTGCAAATCATCTCCACTTTCTGAAGAGCAAGTCAGAGCCTAGGCTTTTCCCATAGAAGGGGAAACAGCATTTTTTTTGCAGTGTGCAAGAAACTGTGATAATTAAATCAGGATCAAGCTGCTTTTCTCCCTCACATGTGAACTTTCACATCAAGCAACTCTCATCGTTGCCCACAAAAAGACAATAAAGCTAGATTTACCTTATTTATATAAAGCACGGGCTAGATGAATTGTGCACTTCCTATCCATTTTTTAAAAGACCATTTTAAAAAGGCAAAAGGATTACGCCCAGAGTATTAAGATAGTTTCTTAAAAATACAAGCAAACAGTTAAAGTGTCAACAAGGAGTGTATAAAACAGAGTGCTCAAGCAGCCATCTGAATAAACTGGGTTTTAATCCCGCTCTACGTGTAGCCTTGGGAAAGAAACATCACCCCTCTAGGCTTGGTTTCTTCCTCCAAAAAAGATGAGCTCTAATGTCTTTGTTGCTCTACCTTTCCACTAGTTTTTAATTAAGAATATGTGTAAAGCAAATGAGGTTATTCCAAGGCACAGGCGCACACGTCATCTCTGGACTGGAAAGTCAGGGTTCATAGCAAGAGATTATCGTCAACAAGTCCACAAGGGTCTTCATAACCCAGTCAAGAGTCAAAGGATCATTGAGGGGAAATTCCATTCTCATTCCGAGGCTGTTTTCCTATGAATCCTCATCCAATTTAAGCACACAAAAAGGGCTTTTTCATATGTTAATATGTGCATATCCCAAGTTTAACATTTCCCACCAAAATAGAACACATTTGTACTTCCATCAGCTCTTCACAAGAGGGTGTTTAAAATCCACACATTTATGAATTAAAAATACAAAGTACAATTTGTATCATTTTTAAAGAGAAAAAAAGGGGTGGTGGTTGTGAGTAGTCTAAATGAAACATCATGTCAGAAATAGAATATATAACGTGGCAACAAGAAAAATGTTCCTAGTACTTGGTGAAAATTAAGTTCAAGATGGTGTGTGTTCAAGGAATAAAAATGACTATATTTATGGAATTTTGAATTTTAAAAAGAGGCTTTTGTTAGGCTTCATCTCGTTTGTAAGCACTTTGAATTTTTAAATTAACATAGCATATAATTAACTTTTTATGTGAATACAGGTCTCTACATTTCTTTAACATCTTTGAGTATAACTGCTTTACAATGGTGTTAGCTTCTGCTGTATAACAAAGTGAATCAGCTATACGTATACATATATCCCCATATCTCCTCCCTCTTGCGTCTACAGCCCATCTTCCCTACCCCACCCCTCTAGGTGGTCACAAAGCACCTAGCTGATCTCCCTGTGCTATGCGGCTGCTTCCCACTAGCTATCTATTTTACATTTGGTAGTGTATATATGTCCATGCCACTCTCTCACTTCGTCCCAGCTTACCCTTCCCCCTCCCCGTGTCCTCAAGTCTATTCTCTGGTAGGTCTGAATTTTTAGTCCCATCTTGCCCCTAGGTTCTTCATGTCCATTTATTTTCCTTTTTTTTTTAGATTCCATATATATGTGTTAGCATACGGTATTTGTTTTTCTCTTTCTGACTTACTTCGCTCTGTATGACAGACTCTAGATCCATCCACCTCACTACAAATAACTCAATTTCCTTTCTTTTTATGGCTGAGTAAGATTCCACTGTATATATGTGCCACATCTTCTTTATCCATTCATCTGTCGATGGAAACTCAGGTTGCTTCAATGTTCTGGCTATCGTAAACAGTGTTGCAGTGAACATTGTGGTACATGACTCTTTTTGAATTATGGTTTTCTCAGGGTATATGCCCAGTAGTGAGATTGCTGGGTCATATGGTAGTTCTATGTTTAGTTTTTAAAGGAACCTCCATACTGTTCTCCATAGTGGCTGTATCAATTTACATTCCCACCAAAAGCGTAAGAGGGTTCCCTTTTCTCCACACCCTCTCCAGCACTTATTGTTTGTCAACTTTTTGATGACGGCCATTCTGACCAGTGTGAGGTGATACCATGTAGTTTTGATTTGCACTTCTCTAATGATTAATGATGTTGAGCAACCTTTCATGTGTTTGTTGGCAATCTGTATATCTTCATTGGAGAAATGTCTATTTAGGTCCCCTGCCCATTTTTGGATTGGGTTGTTTGTTTCTTTAATATTGAGCTTCATGTGCTGCTTGTATATTTTGGAGATTAATCCTCTGTCAGTTGCTTCATTTGCAAATATTTTCTCCCATTCAGAGGGTTGTCTTTTCCTCTTCTTTATGGTTTCCTTTGCTGTGCAAAAGCTTGTAAGTTTCATTAGGTCCCATTTGTTTATTTTTCTTTTATTTCCATTTCTCTAGGAGGTGGGTCAAAAAGGATCTTGCTGTGATTTACATTATAGAGTGTTCTGCCTATGTTTTCCTCTAAGAGTTTTATAGTGTCTGGCCTTACATTCAGATTTTTAATCCATTTTGAGTTTACTTTTGTGTATGGTGTTAGGGAGTGTTCTAATTTCATTCTTTTACGTGTAGCTGTCCAGTTTTCCCAGCACCACTTATTGAAGAGGTTGTCTTTTCTCCATTGTCTAGTCTTGCATCCTTTATCAAAGATAAGGTGACCGTATGTGTGTGGGTTTATCTCTGGGCTTTCTATCCTGTTCCATTGATCTATATATCTGTATTTGTGCCAGTATCATACTGTCTTGATTACTGTAGCTCTGTAGTATAATCTGAGGTCCGGGAGCCTGATTCCTCCAGCTCCATTTTTCTTTCTCAAACTTGCTTTGGCTATTCGGGGTCGTTTGTGTTTCCACACAAATTGTGAAATTTTTTATTCTAGTTCTGTGAAAAATGCCATTGGTAGTTTGGTAGGGATTGCATTGAATCTGTAGATTGCTTTGGGTAGTAGAGTCATTTTCACAATGTTGATTCTTCCAATCCAAGAACGTGGTATATCACTCCATCTGTTTGTATCATCTTTAATTTCTTTCATCAGTGTCTTATAGGTTTCTGCATACAGGTCTTTTGTCTCCGTAGGTAGGTTTATTCCTAGATATTGTATTCTTTTTGCTGCAATGGTAAATGGGAGTGTTTCCTTAATTTCTCTTTCAGATTTTTCACCATTATTGTATAGGAATGCAAGAGATTTCTGTGCATTAGTTTTGTATCCTGCTACTTTACCAAACTCATTGATTAGCTCTAGTAGTTTTCTGGTAGCATCTTTAGGATTCTTTATGTATAGGATCATGTCATCTGGAAACAGTGACAGTTTTACTTCTACTTTCTGATTTGGATTCCTTTTATTTCTTTTTCTTCTCTGATTTCTGTGGCTAAAACTTCCAAAACTAAGTTGAATAGTAGTGGTGAGAGTGGGCACCCTTGTCTTGTTCCTGATCTTAGTGGAAATGATTTCAGTTTTTCACCATTGAGAACAATGTTGGTTGTGGGTTTGTCATATATGGCCTTTATTATGTTGAGGTAAGTTCCCTCTATGCCTACTTTCTGGAGGGTTTTTCTCATAAATCAGTGTTGAATTTTGTCAAAAGCTTTTTCTGCATCTATTGAGATGATCATATGGTTTTTATCCTTCAGTTTGTTAATATGGTTTATCACATTGATTGATTTGCATATATTGAAGAATCCTTGCATTCCTGGGATAAACCCCACTTGATCATATTGTATGATCCTTTTAATGGGCTGTTGGATTCTGTTTGCCCGTGTTTTGTTGAAGAGATTTGCATCTATGTTCATCAGAGATATTGGTCTGTAGTTTTCTTTTTTTGTGACATCGTTGTCTGGATTTGGTATCAGGGTGACAGTGGCCTTGTAGAATGACTTTGGGAGTGTTCCACCCTTTGGTATATTTTGGAAAAGTTTGAGAAGGATAGGTGTTAGTTCTTCTCTAAATGTTTGATAGAATTTGCCTGTGAAGTCATCTGATCCTGGGCTTTTGTTTGTTGGAAGATTTTTAATCACAGTTTCAATTTCAGTGCTTGTGATTGGTCTGTTTATATTTTCTATGTCTTCTTGGTTCTGTCTCGGAAGGTTGTGCTTTTCTAAGAATTTGTCCATTTCTTCCAGGTTGTCCATTTTATTAGCATATAGTTGCTTGTAGTCATCTCATATGGTCCTTTGTATTTCTGCAGTGACAGTTGCAACTTCGCCTTTTCCATTTCTAACTCTATTGATTTGAGTCTTCTCCCTTTTTTTCTTGATGAGTCTGGCTAATGGTTTATCAATTTTATCTTCTCAAAGAACTAGCTTTTAGTTTTATTGATATTTGCTATTGTTTCCTTCATTTCTTTGTCATTTATTTCTGATCTGATCTGTATGATTTTTTTCCTTCTGCTAACTTTGGGTTTTTTTTTTTTTTTTTTTTTTTTGCTGTTCTTATTTCTCTAATTGCCTTAGGTATAAGGTTAGGTTGTTTATTTGAGATGTTTCTTGTGTCTTGAGGTAGGATAATATTGCTATAAACTTCCCTCTTAGAACTGCTTTTACTGCATCCCATAGGTTTTGTGGGTTTTTTTTTAACATCTTTATTGGAGTATAATTGCTTTACAGTGGTGTGTTAGTTTCTGCTGTATAACAAAGTGAATCCACTATACATAAACATATATCCCCATATCTCCTCCCTCTTGCATCTCCCTCGCACTCTCCCTATCCCAACTCTCTAGGTGGACACAAAGCACCAAGCTGATCTCCCTGTGCTATGTGACTGCTTCTCACTAGCTATATATGTTACATTTGGTAGTGTATATAATCCCATAGGTTTTGGATCATCGTGTTTTCATTGTCATTTTTTCTAGATATTCTTTGATTTCTTCAGTGATCTCTTGGTTATTTATTAGTGTATTGTTTAGCCTCCATGTGTTTGTATTTTTTACAGTTTTTTTTTTTTTTCCTGTAAGTGATATCTAGTCTTATAGCACTGTGGTCAGAAAAGGTACCTGATATGATTTCAATTTTCTTAAACTTACCAAGGCTTGTTTTGTGACCCAAGGTATGGTCTATCCTGGAGAACGTTCCATGAGCACTTGAGAAGAACCTGTATTTTGTTGTTTTGGGATGGAATGTCCTATAAATATCAATTAAGTCCATCTTACTTAATGCATCATTTAAAGCTTGTGTTTCCTTATTTATTTTCATTTTGGTTGATCGGTCCATTGGTGAAAGTGGGGTGTTAAAGTTCCCTACTATGATTGTGTTACTGTAAATTTCCCCTTTTATGATGTTAGCATTTGCCTTATGTATTGAGGTGCTCCTATCTTGGGTGCATAAATATTTACAACTGTGATATCTTCTTCTTGGAGTGATCCATTGATCATTATGTAGTGTCCTTCTTTGTCTCTTGTAATAGTCTTTATTTTAAATTCTATTTTGTCTGATATGAGAATTGCTGCTCCAGCTTTCTTTTGATTTCCAATTGCATGGAATATCTTTTTCCAGTCCGTCACTTTCAGTCTGTATGTGTCCCTAGGTCTGAAGTGGGTCTCTTGTAGACAGCGTATATACAGGTCTTGTTTTTGTATCCATTCAGCCAGTCTATCTATGTCTTTTGGTTGAAGCATTTAATCCATTTACATTTAACGGAATTATAAATATGTATGTTCCTATTACCATTTTCTTAACTGTTTTGCACTTGTTATTGTAGGTCTTTCCCTCTCTTGCATTTCCTGCCTAGAGAAGTTCCTTTAGTATTTGTTGTAAAGCTGGCTCGGTGGTGCTGAATTCTCTTAGCTTTCACTTGTCTTTAAAGGTTTTAATTTCTCCATCTAATCTGAATGAGATCCTTGCTGCGTAGAGTAATCTTGGTTGTAGGTTTTTCCCTTTCATCACTTTAAATATGTCCAGCCACACCCTTCTGGCTTGCAGAGTTTCTGCTGAAAGATCAGCTGTTAACCTTATGGGGATTCCCTTGTATGTTATTTGTTGCTTTTCCCTTGTTGCTCTTAATACTTTTTCTTTGTATTTAATTTTTGATAGTTTGATTAATATGTGTCTTAGCATGTTTCTCCTTGGATTTATCCTGTATGGAACTCTTTGCACTTCCTGGATTTGATTGACTGTTTCCTTTCCCATGTTAGGGAAGTTTTCAACTATAATCTCTTCAAATATTTTCTCAGTCCCTTTGTTTTTCTCTTGTTCTTCTGGGACCCCTATAATTCGAATGTTGGTGCGTTTAATGTTGTCCCAGAGGTCTCTGAGACTGTCTTCCATTCTTTTCATTCTTTTTCCTTTATTCTGCTCTGCAGTAGTTATTTCTACTGTTTTATCTTCCAGGTCACTTATCCATTCTTCTGCCTCAGTTATACTGCTATTGATTCCTTCTAGAGAATTTTTAACTTCATTTATTGTGTTGCTCATCCTTGTTTGTTTGCTCTTTAGTTCTTCTAGGTCCTTTTTAAACGTTTCTTGTATTTTCTCCATTTTATATCCAAGATTTTGGATCATCTTTACCATCATTACTCTGAATTCTTTTTCGGGTAGACTGCTTATTTCCTCTTCACTTGTTTGGTCTGGTGGGTTTTAACCTTGCTCCTTCATCTGCTGCATATTTCTCTGTCTTCTCATTTTGTTTAACTTACTGTGTTTGGGGTCTCCTTTTCACAGGCTGCAGGTTCATAGTTCCCATTTTTTTTGGTGTCTGCCCCCAGTGGGTAAGGTTGGTTCAGTGGGTTGTGTAGGTTTCCTGGTGGTGGGGACTGGTGCCTGTGTTCTGGTGGATGAGTCTGGATCTTGTCTTTCTGGTGGGCAGGGCTGTGTCTGGTGGTGTGTTTTGGGGTGTCTGTGAACTTGTTATGATTTTAGGCAGCCCCTCAGCTAATGGGTGGGGTTGTGTTCCTGTCTTGCTAGTTGTTTGTCATGGGTTGTCTAGCACTGTAGCTTGCTGGTCGTTGAGTGGAGCTGGGGCTTAGCATCGAGATGGAGATCTCTGGGAAAGCTCTCACCGACTGATATTATGTAGGGCCAGGAGGTCTCTGGTGGACCAACGTCCTGAACTCAGCTCTCCCACCTCAGAGGCTCAGGCCTGATATCCAGCCGGAGCACTAAGACCCTGGCAGCCACATGGCATGAAACTGATATGAAATCATGCTACTCCAATACTGGCAGACTTTCTTTCCTGCTCTTGACTGAAAGACCCTCCACTGAGGATCCTGGGTATCTTTTCTTTTACATTTCCCTGGACTCATCCACAGTAAACAATAATAACCATGATCATGATGATGATGATGTAATGTGTGGTATCTCTTGAAACTCCAAAAATTTTCTCATGTGAAATTTCGGTACTTCTTCCCAATTCTCAGTTTTGTCTCCATTAGTGCTAACTAGCAGAAGCACCTCTGCACCGCCATCTCCAAGGGCTACTGCCCAGCAGCCCCCTGGCACCCAGGAAGTGGATCACAAAGCCCCAGCGGCAGCCCAGATCTGCTGCAGCCGCTCACGGGCACCCCAGGTCTGTGCGTTTTAACACAATGTATACATTCGTGCAATCACCACCACAGTCACAAAAGAGAACCATTTCATTACCCTCAATAACTCCCCCAAGCTATCCTTTTATAATCATCTTCTTTCCCCACACCTGACCCCTAGCAACCAACTGATGTGTTTCTCAATATACATGGCATCATATATTGTGTAACTTTTGGAAACTTCTTTCACTCACCTATGGGATCCGTTCAAGTGGTTGTGTTAATCAAAATTTCATTTCTTTTTATTGGTAAATAGCATTTCATCCCATGGAGGTACCACATTTTATCTATTCTCCCATGAAGAACATCTGCGTTGTTTACAGTTTTGGCCAATTACAAATACAGCTGCTAAAAATACTCATGTATAGAGTTTTGTGTGAACAAATGTCTGTATTTTTCCAGGGTTAAATACAGTACTTAGGAACAGGCCATGCTGTATGCATAGGCTTAACTTTATAATAAACTGTTAAAGTGTTTTCCAGAGTGGCTGTACTACTCACAGGTATTGGAATGAATAGCACTTGAAGTTGACACACATTTTCTGCAACTGGCCCCACCCATCTCTTGCTTCAGCCCCACCCTCTTTCACATGTATCCCACCCTAGCGCCCAGCCAAACTGAAGGATTTGCATATCTCAGAGACCACCAGGGTCTCTCAGTTTTAGGCCTTTGCTTCCTCTGCCTGAGATGGCCAACCTTCCTGGAAAACTTAGTATTTTTGAAACACAGCTGAGGCCAAAATTCTTTGTCTACCTTCACTTTTATTCAAGCAGGATAATGCTTTCTGCATTGTTCTCTCATCATGCTTCTTCCACCAAATCCCGACTGTGAATAAGGAGGAACAGTGAACTGTTTGATGTTCTACCTTCCTTCACTCATTCACACCTTCAGCAAACATTTATTGGGTATCTACTATGCTCCAGGCATTGCCTAGATTCTCAGGTTAAGCCCAATCTGGTGTCTGGCACAAGATAAGCAGTCAGGAGAGGTATTCTGGGTGCATAGCATAAACAACATGGTTAAGGTTACACATGCTTTAAAAATTAAAACCTAGATCTATTGCTCATTCCGCTGTCTCTTAGTTAAACACACCTAACCCTAGGGGCAACCTCATTATTCTAAAACTCTCTTTGGAGGGAAGGGACTGTTTCATTAATCTTTATATCACATGAGCTGATATGTGAGTGCTCAGTAAATATTTGCTGGAATGCATTGACTTGGTAGTGGAAACTGTATTTTACAGTGTTAGGTTTGCCATTCTATACAAAACCAAGCTGTTTTTAAAAATATTTTATTGGACAATCAACTTTTTGTTTTTATATTGAAAGATTTTTGTCCAACAAAAATTATGTCTCCTCATCATAGTCAAGGTTTCCTTAAACATAAAATAAAACATATCGTCTCATTTCATATTTCACATAGTAAGCATATTTCCTCCATGGCAGCTCATTTTCTCTGGCATCTGCCATTTGCTTAAATAATTGACTAGAGTCTGCAACAGCAGTTTGTAATGCCTGTGGTAGTGCCTCAATAATAAGACATTTGGTAATTTGGTCATTTTGTTCGAATAGTTGGTGGGTTTAATAAATGCCTATTGAAACTGTTATTGAAATAATGTATCATTTATTCATCAAACACTGATTGAGTGCCAGCATCATAATAGGTGCTTGTACTGCAGAGATGAATAACAGTGTCCTGAACATTCTGAATCCGAAAAAGACACTGTGTAATCTAGTACAGGAAGGATGGGGACAAATGGTTACTAAATGAACGCATTCCACAGAGATTTGAAGATTACCACCTACCTCTATATCTCTGGGGGCTTGTTCTTTTGTTTCAAGTTCAACAAATGCAAATCCGTTAGGGTTTCTTATAGATGTACAATGAAGGATGTTGGATTCAGCCAACATTCCCACATTTCTCAGATACTCTCTGAATCTAAGTGTGATTAATATTCTTTTGAAGCACTCCCAAAATGTAGCTAGACATAAGGAAGAATGTTTTCAAGCAGTATATTCTTAAATCATTTGTAGTACAAA
Source organism: Kogia breviceps (assembly GCF_026419965.1). Lineage (NCBI taxonomy): Eukaryota > Metazoa > Chordata > Mammalia > Artiodactyla > Physeteridae > Kogia > Kogia breviceps. Next base: position 67,033,094 of record NC_081326.1, read on the forward strand.
TTGCCTTAACCAGGTACTTGAGAGTATTAGACATTCACTCTGTCCCTTATGCTAGTTAACAACTAAATTACTGTCTAAAGTATGTCAATATGTATAACAACAACCATGTCTTTCCACATGGAGTTCACAGTTTAAGTGGAAAATAGGTGATGATACTATGAGAGTAGAAAGGAAAGAGGCATTAGCTTTGTTGGAAGGAAAGGAGTCACCAGTGACTTCACAGAGGAAAAGATACCTAATTGAGTCTCGAAGGATTACTAGGTGTTTATCAGACAGACAAGGGACTGGAAGGGTTTATAGAGGAAAAGCAAGGAATTATATATAGCATGGGATTTTGAGAAAACTGAGTATTTAATGATGAGCTGGTGGACTCTATTGCCAGTAGAATATATGTAATCTTATTCTATTTTTTTCCATTGATGCATTTCAAGAACCTTGAAGAGTGCCTAACTCACAGTAGTTGCTCAATAAATATTGTTAAATAAGGAGCAAGAAAGATTGGCAAGAAGGAGGCTAACAGTGAAGAAACAGTACTGAAACTAGAGATCAGAAAGGGGGATAGATCTCCAGGATAGGGTCTGGTGGTCATGGTTCAGGAGTCATTAGCATTTAGAGACTAAGATACAGGAGGATACTGAGTGCATCCATTTCCCTACCTCCTGGCAAACAACTCCATATCCAGTGCCAAGCCCCATGTCTGACACACGTAAGAACTCAACAAATATTTGTTGAATGTAAAAATAAAAATTTTCCTCTCAAAGTGTGATCAGTACTTCTGACCCACTCAGAGAAAGGGAAGAAGGGAAAGAAGCCACAAATTGACTAATTTGTTTATTACACAATTTTAATTTTTCTTTCTTCTTCTAGAGAAAGTTCAAAAAGAAACCTATGCGTATATGGTCGATTAATTTTCAACAAAGGTGTGACGAGTATACAACAGGGAAAAGATAAGTCTCTTCAATAAATGGTGCTGGAGAAACTGTACCTCCACGTTCAAAAAAATGAAACTGAACCCCTGTCTTATACCATTCACTAAAATTAACTCAAAATGGATTAAAGCTGTAAACCATAAAACTCCTGAAGCCATACACACTCCTAAAGAAAACATGGGGAAAAAGTCCCTTGACATTGGTATTGGTAATTTCTTTTTGCATTTGACACCAAAAGCAAAGGCAACAAAAGCAAAAATAAAAAAGTGGGAGTACATCAAACTAAAAAGCTTCTGCATAGCAAAGAAAACCATCAATAAAATGAAAAGGCAGCCTATGGAATGGGAGAATGCATTTCCAAGACACATATCCAGTAGAGGTTAACGTCTAAAATATACAAGGTACTCATACAAATCAAAAGCAAAAAATCCCAAATAACTCAATTTTAAAAATTGGCAAAGGATCTTAATAGACATTTTTCCAACAGAGACATACAAATGGCCAACAGGTACATGAAAAGCTGATCAAAATGGCTATTCATGAGAGAAATGCAAATCAAAACCACAATGACGTATCCCCTCACATCTATAAGCTGGTCTACTATCAAAAAGAAAATAGATAAAAATGCTGATGAGGATGTAGAGAAAAGGGAACACTTGTACACAGTTGGTGGGACTGTAAACTGGTACAGCCACTATGAAAAACAGTATGGAAGATCCTCAAGAAATTAAAAATAGAACTACTACACGATCCAGCAATCTCACTGCTGGGTATATATACAAAGTAAATAAAAGCACTATCTCAAAGAGATATATACTTTCCCTTGTTTATTGCAGTATTATTCACAACAGCCAAGGTGTGGAAACAACCTAAGTGCACATCAATGGATGAACCAGTGAAGACAATGTCTTGTGTGTGTATATATATATATATATACACACACACACAAAATGGAATATTATTCAGCCTTAACAGAAAGGAAGTCCTGCCATTTGCAATAACATGGATGAACCTGGAGGGCATTATGCTGAATGAAAAAAGCCAGACTACAGGGGTGAGAGAAATGGAGAGGGGTTTGTAAAAGGGTTCAAACTTTTATTTATAAGATGAATAAGGTCTGAAGACCTAATGTATAACATGGCGACTATAGTTAATTACACTTTACTGTATAACTGAAATTTGCTAAGAAAGTAGAACTTAAGTGTTCTCACACACATACACAAAAGGTAAATATGGGCTGTTAGGGATATGTTACTTAACTCGATGGAGGAATCCTTTCACAATGTATACATATCTCAATGCTGTGTACTCTAAATAAATTACCATTTTATCTGTCAATTATATTTCAATAAAGCTGGAGGAAAGAGTAGAGACAAATCTTGCTGGCCTGGGGAATACCCATTCTCTGGCTACATCCCATAATTGTCCAAATATCTTAGAGGAGAGAAAGTTCCACATTCATCTTTCATGATATAAGCTCCAGATCTTCTACCTAGGTGTGGCTTAGGAGGGTCGGGGTGCACCAGAGCCAGCTTGTATTGGGAATTTTGCTAGTCAGAGATTTTGCTAGCCAATTGTTAAATACGGCTATCCTTGAAATCAGCCATAGTGGGAGTATTCACATGACAAAGATCAACAAACACTACAAAGTAGGGTTACTTTTGTTCTCTGAGAGCCAGTTCATACCACCTGAGTGGAAAATTGATTAGAAGCTGCGCTTTCATAGAAAACCTACTGTTCTCCCTTTGAGTATATGCTTTTCTGGGCAACATGTGAAGAGTAGTAGTGAAGACCATGAAGAATTCCCAAAGCTATCCCTTGATTTCACGACTTCACTTGGTTGACCAGATGAACCACTGGAACTCCACTGGGGGTTGAGTACCATTTTTCCCACAAAAGGAGATGCAAAAGGGATCCAAAGGGTAGACTCGTCAAATCGTCTTTAAGTATATACGGTTAAGTTGTAACACACAGGGTATTATATTACTGATGAAAATGTTCTAGGATCAATTGATCCAAGTCTGTAAAATTATAAAAATGGTGCTATATCAACCGAAATTTGTTTTCCATTATGAATGAAGTTATGTTCTGTATTATGAATTGTGGTCCTGCACAGTGTTCAGTCCTGGAGAAGATGAAAGATGGTGTTACATGTCTTCCCAACTCCCACAGCTCCTCTTAATCAGATAAGCCTTTCTAGCAATTCTAAAAAGCTATTCAGTTATAGCAAGAGTTTGTGAAATTCTTCAATGCCCCCAAATCTGCCTTACATCTTGAGCATCACCCAGCCCTCCTGGATCCTCTCATGTTGCTACAGCCCCCTTTCATGCTTAGCCACATTTCCTCAGTACTTTACAATCATTGTGTTCCATATTTTTTGGCTCATCCCCAGGTAGAGAGAAAAGAGAAGCCAGCTGCAGAATGTGGCTTACTTAGAGGAATCCCTGCAGGAAAAATTGCCTTTGACTTTGAGGAAGCAAAGGATCCACAGCAAGTTTTGTTATATGACTTTACGTATGATTGTTCAGTGAGATTTAGGCATTAGACTTGCCAAGTTGAAGTCAGTTAGTCTTGGGTTTAGACCTGAGTGGACTCTGCCATACCTCACCCTTGAGATCTTGACTAAGCTATTCAACCTTTCCCCTCCTCAATGTCCTCACCTGGAATATGGAGATGAGAATAAATGCAGCATAGGCTTGTGAGTGTCGGCTAAACTAAATGGTGTATCTACAGTGCCTGGCATAAAATAAGAGCTTAATAAATGCTTTTTGGTTTATTTCTTAATGCCATAAATCCTTAGCTCAAGGGAAATGGATGCCACATATAGTGTGCTCTGTAGATTACAGTATAGAATGCTATGGTTTTTTCTGAAACAAGCATCACAATGTCTGTGTGACAGTGAAAGTCAATACAGTTACATAAACACTAATAACAACAGACACTAACATAGACTTAACAGCACTTACCAATTTCCAGGAGCTATTCTAAGTGCTTTACCTATACTAACTCATTTAATCAACAAAAGAACCCTATGAAGTAGGAACTATCTTTACCATTTCCAATGTACAGATCAAAGGAACTGAGGCAAAGTTTAACTTACCCAAGGTCACACACCCAGAAAGCTGCAGAGCTGAGACTTAAACTCAGGGAGTTTAGAATCTTTGCCCCAAACCACTAAAGTATCTCACCCTTTACAATAAAGAAAACATTTTTATGTACATTTTCTCACTGACTTCACGTAACCCTGGGAAATAAGCCACTTCAGAAATTCCCCGGCATTCTTCCCTTTGGGCTCTAGCTTGATTTGCTCTCCCTGAATCTTAGTCTCAGCTCTGCCCAGGGTTTACAGCATTCAGTTGTGCTGCCTTGAAGCTAGAGACTGAACTTCCTGGTTGACTGGCTTTCTAGAACTGTATAACACGTGGCCATCCCCGGAACAACAGCCTCTGATGGCTTCCGTGTGGTTGACAGCCTTGGTTTTAAGGCTCTTTTGGTAGCAAGTGAAACAAAAAACAACAAATACACACCTGCATAAATGAGCTTAAGCAGAAAAACTAGCAAAGGTGGAATCTATGAAAAGGAGATAGGGATATTCCATGGAACCCAAAGAAAGGAAACACAGTCAGAAAAGATTAAAACCTAGAAACTGAGATCTGTCAGAAAAATCAAGTCCCAACTTCCCTCAGTCCCTCCCTCTATGGCATCATGCTCCAGCCCATGTTCTGTTTGCATTTCCTTTATTCTTTTCTTTCTACAAACTGGTTTCCTCTCCTTTTCTGGGTGTCCGACAAAAGATGGTCTTCCTATACCTCCAAAGTTCACATGCTTCTTCATATGTGACTATCAGAATCTGACTAACATCTCTGAATTCCTATTTTAAATCCTGAATTGGGAGAATATGTTTGACCTTTGTAGGGATCATGTGCCCACTCTTGGTTCTGCGCCCATTTGGAAGGGCAGTGCTGGGAAAATAGGGTCACATAGTAAAATTCTGGTGGTCAAAGCCCACACCTGTTGGAAGATGGCATTTGTTAGAAAATAATATATGGTTTATCGGCTGGGCAGAGACCCAGGAAAAAATATACTATATGAGGGTCTGCCTGACTCAAATCTTCCTTCACTAAGGAATTAGTGACATTCCTCAGCTCTGTCCTCCTCTTTGCCAGTAAGGTCCCAATGACTATGCTATTCACTGGGATTCTTGCAAATACTTTTTTTTTTTTTTAATCATAGTAATGAAGAATCCTCTTCAACATAAAATTCTCTATCAGAACACAGCTCAATATGGGCAGTGTAACCTAACATACGCTGTAATAAATGGAGAACATTCTTAAAACTGTGAACTATGTTTTTCAAGATGTCAGGATGAAAGTTTAAAATGTTCTCCTATTTTAAAATTCAAATTTTTCAAGTGCACATTTACTTATCACATGGAATCTTTGCCACTCTTAGAAAGAAAAAAAATCTGTAGATTCTAGCTTCAAATCAGAACATTTTTTATACTCAGCAAACCTACTCTGCTTGCAGAAATATTACTGAGAGCAAGAGATGACTCTTTCTGCTGCTGAAAGCTGACTCTTTGCCAGGTGATTTTTAAAAGCCATTAGTTATATTCCAAAAGTACATATTTAAACATAATTTTTTTTTCCTTAAACAATATCAGGATTACTTTTTTAAACCTTGAAGAACAGAGGGCTTGACAAATCACTTAAAGCTGAGTGTAAAACGTGGGTTTCTACTCTGCTCTTCTTTCTGGTAGTGGGTTGATGGGCTTAACATATGCAGGTATTAGACATGCCAGCTCTTCTCTCCCTTACTCTGAGACCTTGAGCAAGTGATTTCATCTCTCAGGGCCTCATTTTCCCCATTTTTAAATAAGGATAACTATGCCTATGGACAAGGTAACATGTAAGATTCTTACCAGAGTCCCCACGCTTACAGCATAGGTTCAGTAAAGGTTTGTTCTCTTATCCAACCATTTCTCTTTCTGTCACTGAGCCCATTTTATTTTATGCTGGTCCATTTCATGAGAGGAGTTAATACCTTACTAACCTGAGATTTACATGACATTTTACTAATTGGCTCTTTACCCAGACATCTGCCATGTGCCAGGTAACACAAGAGAAAAGAAGGTACAATTAAATTCGTCATATCTATCTTGACCTATACATATTTCTGGTAAGAAATTGCTCCTATTATTTGTCTGAGGCCAAACACAAGGTAGTACATTATAGTAAGAAAGAGAGCTTAGATGATACGAGAGAACCTGTGTCAAGCTACCATTCTTCCTCTACCTCAAACTCTACCTCTACTGCCCTAAAGACCATCAAGTTACCATCTCATAATTCTATGTCTATGTGGTCCCCAGATCAAAAATCATTGATGTGAGTTATGGCTGTGTTCACTTAAATTTCTTTGACTATTAGTGAGCCTTCCCAAGTTTTCTTGGTTCATTTACTAGTTTTATTTTCTTTTTGTAATTACTAGTTCATGTCTCATCTATTATACTGTTCATTGATAGCCTTCCTTTCATTAATTTGTAAGAGACCTTCATTTTTTTAAATATCTTTATTGGAGTATAATTGGTTTACAATTTTGTGTTAGTTTCTGTTGTACAACAAAGTGAATCAGCTATATGTATACATATGTCCCCATACCCCCTCCCTCTTGCATCTCCCTCCCTCCCACCCTCCCTTTCCCACCCCTCTAGGTGGTCACAAAGCACCTAGCTGATCTCCCTGTGCTATGCAGCAGCTTCCCACTAGCTATCTATTTTACATTGGGTAGTGTATATGTCACTGCTACTCTCTCACTTCGTCCCAGCTTCCCCTTCCCACAACCCCAGCCCGTGTCCTCAAGTCCGTTCTCTACATCTGCATCTTTATTCCTGCCCTGCCACTAGGTTCATCAGTACCGTTTTCTTAGATTCCATAAATGTGCGTTAGCATACGGTATTTGTTTTTCTCTTTCTGACTTACTTCACTCTGTATGACAGACTCTAGGTCCATCCACCTCACTACAAATAACTCAGTTTCGTTTCTTTTTATGGCTGAGTAATATTCCATTGTATATATGTGCCACATCATCTTTATCCATTCATCTGTCGATGGACATTTAGGTTGCTTCCATGTCCTGGCTATTGTAAATAGTGCTGCAATGAACACTGCAGTACATGTATCTTTTTGAACTGTGGTTTTCTCAGGGTATATGTGCAGTAGTGGGATTGCTGGGTCCTATGGTAGTTCTATTTTTAGTTTTTTAATGAACCTCCACACCATTCTCTATAGTGGCTACAATAGACATTTCTCCAAAGAAGATATACAGATTGCCAACAAACACATGAAAAGATGCTCAACAGCACTAATCTTTAGAGAAATGCAAATCAAAACCACAGTGAGGAATCGCCTCACACCGGTCAGATTGGCCATCATCAAAAAATCTAGAAACAATAAATGCTGGAGAGGGCGTGGAGAAAAGGGAACCCTCCTGCACCGTTGGTGGTAATGTAAATTGAGACCTTCATTTATGATGCTGTCTACCAAATATGTCACAGTGTTCCCAGTTAATCGTTTGATTCATTTACGTTCCTTATTATAAACATAGTGTTTAAAACTATAGATATTCAAAACCAGATATCTGGTTTCAAATTTTATGTGTTTTTTTAAATTTTCTATTCATTTCATCTTTAGAAAAATGTTATAGTTAAACAACTATCACAGATTACTGTAAGGCAGCTTAGGGCAGAAGAATTTATTGAATGAAATACAAGTAAACAAATTTGGATTAATGAGCAAAATTCAACCCAAATGATGCCCAGAAGCAGAGAATCTGTCCCAAAGTATAAATTTAGACTTAATGATGAACAGGACTCAGTATTCAAAATTCTGAATCTGAGGCCATTTAACACTCTGCCCTTTGCAATATGCTGCCCGTGGTCTTTCAAATGAACAGGATCCAGATGTAGAGGGGTAGGGACCCTTTTACAAGGACTGGAACAAATGGTGAAGGCTTAATCAGAGCAGGAATAGATGCCCGAGAAATAGATTCATGGCCCTGAGCTGCTAGCCTAGGACACTTTTACTTGCCCTGTCTAGAGAATGGACTAGGTTTGCTTTCAAGTCTCTTCCTGATAAACAGTGTGCCCAAGGTAATGCTGCAGTAATGCAGCCAATGAAAATCCCTGTAGCCACATCAGAATCCACTAATCATTGGGAGGAAAGGACCTCATATGTCCTGAGCACCTGTTACGTGACAGGCGTCTTATCTTCCTCATCATATAATTTTCACAGTAACACTTTGTGATGTGACTCATTATTCCCATTTCACAAACTAGGAAAACAAGGCTCAGAGAGATTAACTGTTGTACTTAATGCTAAACAGCTAATAACTGGTGGGGGGAAAATGGGACTTAGGTCTGATTATCAAATATATTTTTCTATTTATTGTATCATAGAACTTCTTGTGTCCATAGGCTCCCCAAAAAAGCCAAATTATTTTTAGTCAAAATATACCTCTCACTGTCTGGTGATGAGTATCATCTCTCTAGAACCCATGGCTTTCTTTCACTTGGAATATCTGCACGTATTTGCAGCCAGAACACCCATCCATCTCTGAGATTGCTGTGTAAAGTCCCAGGACTGCCTAAAATAGGCTACAGTTCTTTGAGTTGAGCTAAAAATAAGAGTCAATCTCCTTGAGTGACTTGATCTCCCACTGTAACTGTTATTTCATTAGTGGAAAACACTGTATTGCCCTTTCCCTGACCTCCTTTGCAAAGAAGGAAATGTTTCTCTACTCCAAGACTCCCAAGTCTAAAACAGAATTAATGAGGTCATATGGTCCAAACCCCTGCCTCGAGGCAATATGGTATATCCTCTTCAGGAGAGGGACACAGTCAAAGAAATCAATGTGATTTAATTATAGGAATAGAGATGAATATATATACAATAGCATAATAACAAAAATAACAATAGTGAACCTTAACTGCATGCCTACTGTGTACCAGACCACAACTCAATATCAAGCCTGAAAAAATTTTGTGCTTTCAGCCAAACTTAGGTAGGTTGTATTATCTTCCTTATATTAAATAAGAAGAAACAGAAGTGTGTAAGGATTAACTGAGTTCCCCAATATCTCACAGCTAGCATAAATAAAGCTAGGATTTGGCCCCAGATCTGTTTGATTTCAGTTCCATTGATACTGTATGGAATTGGCAATGGATGAGGGGAAGAATGGAGAACAAAAAGGGAAAAGTTGGTTTCAAAGCAAAGTGTTGAATTCAGTTGATTGATTTGGGGTTGCCAGAGTATTTGGAGACGTCTGAGGACTGAGAAACCAGCAGTAAACCCGTCGTGGGGAAACACGAGGAAGAATGACATGTTCCAAGCGGGTATGCAGAGTGAGAAGAGTGGAGTACTGGGATGGAATCCTAGAGAAAAACTGAGATCTAGAGGTGAGATATAATGTAGACAATACTTTAAAAAAAAAAAAAAAAAGAGGGAAACATCCAGAGCATAACAACAACAGTAGTCAATATTCACTGAGCACATACTAGGTATAAGCATTCTGAATGCTTCAACTGAGTAATGTGGTTCTCACAACCACTTAGGAAACAGGTACTATTATAATTTTCCTTTTGCAAATGAGGACATTGGAACATAGTTATGTAACTCAGCCAAGGTCCTACAACTAGAGAGTAATAGAGCTAAGATTTGTACCCAATCTAGTACGAGGGTACATGTTCTTTTTTTCCCTAAATTTTTTTTTTTTTTTTTTAAGACTAACCTATAGAGAAAAAGTTCACAAACCACAAGCATAAAATACAATAAATTTTCACAAATTGACACATTTATATAACCACCATTTGGTCAAAAAGTAGGTTACTGCCAGCAATCCAGAAGCCCCTTTCTCACCTACTTTGAATCACTATTCACTCTCCTCCCTGCTATGTAAAAATCATATGATTTCTAACACCATATATCAGTTTTGAAATTTATATAAATTGAAATATATAGTTTATATCTTCTAGCCTTTTGTATTCAACAGTCTTTTGTGAGATTTATCCACTTATTGCTTTAGCCATTATGAGTACATTCTATCTCTGTGCAGTTCAATTTTATGAACATAGCAAAATACATTCATCTACCCTACTGATGGACACTTGCACTGTTCCCATTTTGGATCTAACACAAATAGTTCAGTCACAAACATATTTCCCTATCTTTTGGTCCATATGTGCACACATATCTGTTGCATATATAACTAGGGGTAGGACTGCTAGATGACGTGAGATATATGAATATATTCAAATTTACCAGATAATACCAAACAGGTTTTTTAAAAGTGTAACTAAGTTATACATATATATTTGCAAATAATATATCTGATAAATTATATTTATCCATAATATATAGAAAACTCTTACCACTCAAAAATAATTAGACAACCTGCAAATTTTTTAAAAGGTAAAATATATGAATAGGTACTTTACTAAAGATGTCATACAAATGGACGTGAGCACATGGAAAGATACTAAACATCATTCTTCAATAAGAAATACAAATTAAAACCACAATAAAAATACTTCTGCATATCCATAGAAGAATGGCTATAATCAAAACACTGACAATACTAAGTGTTGACCGGAAGTGGAGAAATTGACGCTCTCATACATTCCTGGTAAGAATGTAACATGGGACAGCCTCTTTGGAAAACAAACTGGCAGTTTCTTAAAAAGCTAACTTTAAAATGCATTTAATTGTATACTTGAAAAGGGTAAATTTTAGGCTATATGAATTATAGCTCCACTTAGCTGTTTAAAAATTACTAAATGATCCAGCAATTCTATTCCTTCTACTCTTAGGTAACTACCCAACAGAAGTTAAAAGCCTATGTCCTCCCAAAGACTTGTACCCAAATGTGCATAGCAGTATTATCCAAAATAGCCCCCAAATCAAAGACTCTCAATGTCCATCAACTGGTGAATGAATAAACAAAATGTGGTAAAATCATACAGTGGAATATTATTCAGCAATAAAAGTAACAAACTACTGTTGTATTCTACAACACAGATGTACGTCAAAAACATGCTAAATGAAAGAACCTAGACTTACACCAAAAAACTATGTATTGTGTGATTCCATTTATATGAGATGTTCATAAAATGCAAATCTGTAGAGACAGAAAGCAGATGACTTGGGGTTGGAGTGGAGATTGCCTACCACCACCAAGGCATCAAGGAAATGGAAATATTCTAAAACTAGACTGTGATCATGGCTGTACTACTCAATAAAACTGCAAAACAGCATTGAATTATACACTCACAATGGGTAATTTCATTAGTTGTAAATGATACCTGAATAAAACAAAACACAATAAAACAAAAAGTTATCTTCCACAAAGACTTCAGGACCCACAAACCCAAGTGGCATTAGTTGTTCCCCACAAACATGTCAAAAGCAGTACTTTTCCCATCAGGATTCCTATGCTTTCTTTATTAGCCTCTTCTCCCAATTAGAATGTGAGTGTGTTAAAGTCACAAATTTGTCTTACCGTGTCTTTTAATGTCTGTTTATGCATGTGTCTCCTCTTATAGTCTATAAGTACTCTGAGGAGAGTGTGAGTATTCTAAACATCCACCGCAATACCTGGAAGAATGTACCTGTTCAATAAATGTTTACTAAAGAATGAGTGAACTGAATTAATAATACAGAAGAAAAGCAGAAATTTGGTATATCTGTATGACTTGTAATTAATAATACCTTTGCATCAAATCTTATGATTTGATTTTATAGAGTTCTCTGAGATACAAGAAAATTATATATGCATACACATAAGCATGCACACACATGCACACACACATATGCTTGGGTTTGATTTTGGGGTTTGTTTGTTTTTTTACAGGTGAGGAAGAACAGGTATGTCTAAGAAAAAAGTTTATAAAGCTAGGAGTAAAGCTCAGAACTGAAACTCCCATTAAGTATTCTCCCACACTGAAGAAAATTAAACCACACTATTCAGGCTAAACAGAGGTGCATTCCTTGGAAAAAAAATTGGAGGAACTTTGACTAATCACCAAGTGCTTTTACTTGGCACTTTGTCAATACAGCCTACCATATATCATGCTTAAATGTTACTTCAAAAAGAAACGTGTGACTCCTCTTGCTGCAAACTCATATGTCTTATGGAAACTGAGATATTCAGTCTTTCCTAACTCATATCTCCCACTCCACCATCAAAACTTATACTCGGACACAGATGCAAATACACATACAAATTCACACATATACAACAGGAGTTCTTAGATACGTTAGTCACGTGTTCATACACAGACATGTTCATACATGAATGCCATCTTAACCACACACACATCAATATTCATTCAGGTACATGAACGCACATCGCACAACTCCAGGGGATGTTACTCACATCACAGACCGTGCAAATGGTGTCTCCTACAGTTGTACGCTACTCAACATGTGCCGTTGAACACGGCAACCTTGTTCACTCACCCATTCAAAAATTCACAAATCGATGGTTCTTTTTTCTCTCTAAAGTCGACTTTCACCAAGGAAAGCAAATCAAAATGGAAAGAAAAATAAAACGCAAGGGGGAATTTTAAGAAGTGAGACAGTGACATAGACAAGTGAAATTAGAGAATAATATCAATAATATGAATTGCCCACAGCCTGCTGACCAAGACCACCATCAGATGGAGATAAATGAATATATTTTATACCTTCCAAATGCACAGCCGAACACGCTGCAGCCAGAAACTAGGACTGTTTTTCCCTCAAAAAATATAAAAATCAAATGAAGACAAAGGCTGATCAGAACACGGGTACTCAATCAAAGCCATAGTTTTAGAGTTGTCTAGTTTTAGCTATGGTCTGAAAATGCAAATTTTCCTATTCTTCCTTCTAATCAAATATGAAAAACTGTAGAAAACCATTACATTTCAAATTACAGATTCTTTAAGTTAGTATTTACTTACAGGTTATGACGGTCAGAAATCGTAACCCGTATTTGAAGCTTGACCTCTAAAAAGACTCTATTATGGTTATGTCAGAGGATCCCAGAATCAGATTGCCTGTACTGAATCCCATCACCACTATTTCCTAGTCATGTGATGTTGGGCAAGTACATTAATAACTTTCACTTTACTTGCCTTATCTACAACATGAAAAATATAATATTATATATTTCATGGAGTTTGATGAGAATTAAATGAGTTAACATGTATAAAAGTCTTAGAAATTTCCTGGCAGATAGTAAGTGCTCAGTAGATGTTATCTGCGTTCATTAAAACGTCCGTGACTAGCAATTTCAGATTTGCTGCTTAAGCTGAATTTCTCAGCCATACACACACACACCTGAATTTAAAGCCCACCTTTGCCACTTGGGAGCTGGGGAAATCTTGTACAAATAAACATCTCTGAGCCTAGGTTTCCTCATTTGTAAATGTGTCCAGTGGTGGAGGACAATGGTGGTGATAATGAAGGCTACAGCACAAAGTAAATGTTCAAATGTCAACTCCCTGCTTCACCAGGCCATATTTAGAGCATTGCTGTTTCTGAAATTTCACTGTGCAAAGGGCCTTGGCACCTGTTACCCCAGGCACTCCTCACTAATAGCCATTCACATCATCACTGGGTCAAGAGTGTGTTTCATGACACCAATGTTCTCTTGGTCCCCATGCCTCCAAATTTCTTCCCCCAGACCATTCATGCAATTCCCCAGATGCAAAACCTAAAAATAATGTGTCTTCTCTCCAGGGAGATGCAAGCGCTGCAAGAGGTAACATTTGTAAAAATTGTTTTACAGTCTCTGCATACTTTAAATATAGATACTTTTAAAAACTAATTTCAAGTCCATCCCGGAAACTCGATTAGTGATTTACACAAATGATTTCATGGGATACTCATAGCAAGCCTGTGACACAGGTGTGTTATCCCCATTTTAGAAAAAAGTGAACTGAGTCTGAGAGAGATTAACTAGCTCAAGTTCATGCAACTGGTAAGAGGCAGAACTTGACTTTGAATCCCAAATGTTCTAAGCCCAAAATTTTTTCTGTAGTCTGCTGCTAATTGATGGGTACCAAAAAGTAGTAACTGATATAATACCTCCAAAATATGTGCTGAAAGAATGAATGTAAGTGAGTAAATAATTTAATGAAAAAAGTACACTGAGCAAAAGCTCAGGAAGCTGATAATACTATGGTGGCATAGAGGTCGGATAATCTTACATCCCACAATTTCTAGGAAAGACCAGAAGTTCAATCATTTGTTGAGATTTAACAATCTAAGAACAGTTCTGGTCAATAAACATATATGAAGAGCCTACTACATATCAGGTACCATTTTAAGTAATAGAGCTATCATAAGGCTCTGAGGATCTCAGAGACTAGTTTGTCAAATCATGTGTTTGGATTTAACTTGCATAGAGAAAATGTAGACATTAAGCCTATAATGTAAAGGCAAAGTCTATCTCTTAAGAGAGGCATTACAGAATGATGCCTAATAAGAATGAGACAAGGTCCCATTCTGGAGCTATTTTTGCAGATATTGCTTTTGTATAATCCTTTGGAGAGGCAGATGGGTCATACTGTAGAGACCACTAGGGTATCTACAGGCCACTATTCATCAACATTGTTACCTTCCATACTGGTACCAAAAAGGGACTCTTGGAGAGGAGATATTGGGAAAGATTTTCTGATTTTGAACTTAGTATCTCCAAAACAGGGCTGTTCATTTTTCAAAGTAATGTTGTTACTTGAAACAGTTTCCAAAATGGATCCAAGATTCTCTTTCCTGCTACTGACCTCGGAGACAGGTGGTGTTCCAAAAATATGTTAAATAAGAGAAGCTTCCTGAACTTAAGGGTATGACATCTGGGGCGCTATGGGGATTTCGTAATAGAAAGACTTAGATATTTTAAGGGGGGGGGGGGTGTCAGTCTTACAGCTGGTTACCATTTGTAAAATAAACACATAGAATGAGAGAAACCAGAACTGAAAAGATGTGTTGTAGGGAGGAGAGAAAAAGTGCTAAGCTTAAGTTTTTTTTTTTGTCAGAGGGCTCATCATAGAGAATTACAAGTGGCTAAGGGAAATTGATTCCAATGACTTTCATCACCTTTTATAGAGGAGGAAATGGAACCCAGGGGGATGATGAGATTTTCCCAGTCAGCTTAGAAATCCAACACTGTTGGAAGGCTGTTCTCCCAGCTTCTCTTCCAGTAAGCTACCCCGTCACCTAGCTGCTTCCAGATGCCCCTCTCTTTAGCCATTTCTCTCCATTCTCACCCAAAGCCAGAGAGGGAGATCATGTGTGTGTGGAGGGAAGAGAAGGTATGGGGAAGTGTTCCCAGCTAGAGTTAAAGAGCTTGTGAGAAAGTGAACAAGGTTAAATATTTTCTATGTTTCTGTTTGCTTGCTTATAGACCTAGTATATACTCCTTGTGGGAAAAATTGTAAAATTCATCAAAACAGAAGGAAAAAAATGAATCACTCAAGATTCTGCTACTGAGATACTGCTACACTTTATCATATTTCCTTCCAGTCTTTCATTGCACCTTTCATAGTTTGTTTAATATTGAATATACAATTTTGTTTCCTATGCTTTTTGCTTAACACTGTATCAAACAATTTCCCACATCATCAAAAATTTTCCCATGCATAAATTTTAGTGGCAACACAATATTTCATTATAAATAGATACCATAGTTTGCCTGTCCAATAATTCTGGACTTTAAGATATTTCCAGTTATCAATTTGTGTACCAAAATGGTAATGAACATCTTGATGCCTAAATCTCAGAAGGCATTTCCAAATGTTTCCTGATGGCTGATTCCTGGAAGTAAGATTCTTGCGTCAAACAATAGGTATGAACATTCTTAAAGTTCTTGGTAACTTTTTAGGAAGGGTTTATAAATGTATACTTTTTTCAGAAATGTCTGTGAAATGGAGTTTTAATTCCTTCTTTCCATTTTCTTCCTGCTTTTCCCAACCCCGCCTCCTGGTGAAACAAGTTCCAAAGACACTGAATTGCATATACAAACCAACTTGGTGAAATTGTGTAAAATTATCATTAAACCCTCTAGTTAAGTATACATTCATTTTCCTGCCTATGCAAGGGCAGTTGAGAGACGTTAAGACCCAATGTTGATTTCCTCGCCTGGAAGGTTTCAAATACCCCTTTCTCACTCTCCAGGAGTCAGTGGAAACCTCACTTCCTCTGGGAAAGCTTTCCTGGTGGGCCTAATTAGAGTTGGTAATCCACCCTTTGTTCTCCCATCCACTGCTATTTTCTGCAACTGTCCTCGGCAGGAGGCATCCCACTGTAGATTTCTACGCATATTGCCCACCCGTCTTTCAGTTCCTCCTGAGTTCAGTGTCTGGCAGAATGTCTGGTTTAATTGTCACTTCCTCTGAGAAACCTCCTCTGACTACCCTTTCATTTTTATTCTCTATAACTGCACCTCTTTAGTTTCCTCCAAAGCACTTATCGCAATTCATAATTTTACATCCACGCCTTTACATCTGTATTGTCTCTTTTCTCCAATATCCTGTATGATTCCCATTGGAGAAATATTCCTGTTCCATTCACCAATACATCCACAGTTTGAACACTTGACAGACACTCAATAAATGTGTGTTGAGTAAATGAATGAAGGGACAGAATGAGTGATAAACTATGGTTTTGGGGTTTGGGGTTTTGTTTTGTTGGGCTGCGCTGTGCGGCTTGCGGGATCTTAGCTCCCCAACCAGGGATTGAACCCATACCCTCGGCAGTGAAAGCACAGAGTCCTAACCCCTGGACCACCAAGGAATCCCAAACTATGGGGTTTTTAATAAATGTTTATTGAAAACATGAGTTGGTTTATGGATAAGTGAATGAATGACCTATTCCAAGAAATAAATGTTGATAGACTGGTATTGATATGTTATTCTACTCAGAGCCTGGTACACTAGCTCTCCAGCAATTAATCCCATAATCTATGCTAGGCAGTATTTCCAAGATAGGAGTACATACATTGGTGATGTTGACAGAAATCTCCCAGTGATTCATTCTACCAGGTGCGTTAGAATTACAGAGTTATTGAATATTGAAGGTGATAATAACTCTTCTCCCCAAGTTGTCCATGGTTCACTGGAGAAGATAGGCTTGTCTACAAACGGCACTAAACTGTGAAGCAGTGAGTTGAGGTAGCACAGGGTCATAAGGGAACACTGTGGAGGGACCCCTAAACCCACTGTTGTGATCAGGGGAGGCCAAGTCCTGAGCCGATTCCTGAGGAAAGAGTAAGAGTTAGTCTGTTGAGGTGCCTGGGTGGTGGCACCAGGCAGGCAGAGGTAAGAGTGTAGACACCTAGGAGGAACAAAGACTGGAGCAGCCACAGCCTCCTGGGTCCATTCAAAAGGAAACCCCAGCCTCCTGCCTTCTTCTTCCCCTTGGCTGTTTCTCCTTTCTGACCAACTGGTACCTTCTCCTTTTTATTCTGAAAAAGTTACTACTTCCTCTTGTCCTCACTGTTCTCATTTTTTGTCCTCTTTGTTTCTTTCTTTTTTAAAAAATTTTATCATTTTTGGCTGCGTTGGGTCTTCGTTGCTGCGCATGCGCTTTCTCTAGCTACGGTGAGCAGGGGCTACTCTTCGTTGCGGTGTGTGGGCTTCTCATCACGGTGGCTTCTCTTGTTGAGGAGCACGGGCTCTAGGCGCGCAGGCTTCAGTAGTTGTGGCACACGGGCTTAGTTGCTCCGTGGCATGTGGGATCTTCCCGGAACAGGGCTCAAACCCGTGTCCCCTGCATTGGCAGGTGGATCCTTAACCACTGTGCCACCAGGGAAGCCCCTCATTGTTTCTTGATATCTCTGCTCTCCTCCCCAGGTAGCCTGGGAAAGGGCACAGAGCAATGAAAGGCAGCTCTTGTCTACACACTAAGAAATGTTCCCGCATTTCTAAAGAGACAAGTAAGACATGTGGAGCTGAGACTAGGAAAGGCAGTAGGGATAGTCCATAACCACAGGTCTGCCATGCCTTTGACCCATGGACATTCCTGAAGTCTGTTGGGGCCAAAAGAACCATGGGCACAGAAATGCCATCAGCTTTTTCTAGCTTGTCCCTCAAACTGAAACTAAACCTGCTGCTTACACAGTCGTGTAACAAGTCTTAGTTCTATTTTTCCAAAGGCAGCATTACCATCAGGCTTTAAATTATGACTCTGGTCCTTGCTTGCCACAGAAACCAAAGCGAAGGAAAAGTCAAGCCATGCACTAGCCACTCACAGTATGTGTATTCTAAGAGCAGTGACTGTCACTCTCTCCACCATGCATTCAGCTTTCAGTGAGAACCTCTAAAGTGCCTGATACCGTACTAGTGCTGTGGGCACGAGCTGACATAGTAATGAGGGAAACTGCCCAATGTTACAACACACCAGGGCTCTGAATCAAGTTTCTCCTCACTCAGAGGAAGAGAAGGTAATTATTAAATGACTAGCTTTAACAGGTGCTTCTATTATTTATTTATTTTCTTACCTAATTTTTTACAACAACCACAATGTAAAGTAGGTATTGTAGTCCCATATCTGATGCTCAGAGGAATAAGGACATTTTTCCTATGTCACACAGCTAGTAAGTGACCCAGGTCTGTCTGCCCCCAAAGCTGTTGTTCTCTGTGCTATAGTTCTGAGCTGCTCTCAATGTGATCCTTGGACCCTGTCCATACAACGTTGGAAAAGTTGCTCAATCTCTCCATACCTCAGTTTCCACTTCTGAAAAATGGGGATAAGAACATCACCTACCTCCGTGAGCTGTTGAGATAACTGGATGAGTTACTGTGTAACAGTGCCTCACAGGTAGTAAGAACCTTGAACGAGTACGCTCTCACTGGTAACTAAGGAAGATAGAGCACTACAAATAGAACTGCACAAAGGCAAGGAACGGCAGGACATACTCAGGTAAGGAGAAGTCACTTGACGTGACTGGATCCCTATGTCGAGAGGTGACAAAAGAGCATGAAAAGAAAAGTGGATTTGGGCCAGACCACATAGAGCCTTCAGCTGGTTGGTGCCCACAGGCTATTAAATAATCAAGCAAGCAATGGAAGAGATTGTATTCACCTTCAACTGCCCAGAATTGTGCAGAATTCTGTAGAAAAATGATAGAATTCTTAGACACCATTCTCATATTAATATAGAGGACAAATTGGCCGAACTGTCTGATGTAAGCAGCCAACCTAGAAATGAGGGTATAATTCAAGAACTGACTTACACAAATGAAACAAAGACAAATCCTAGAATGTCATCACAATGCGAGTTACAGAAGTCAATAATGAAACACCTGAGCCAATCTTTCTCAAGTCCTGGAACCACAGAATATCAAGGACAAAAGGAACATTAGGAAACACCAAATCCCATTTTTCACTTTATAGAGGATAGAATTAAAATGCAGAGAGAAGCTTGCCTGAGGTCTCAAAAATTCTAATGGCCCAGCTGGGATCAGAATGCAAGATGCCTTAATCACTGTAAGGTAAAGCTTATGAATAGAGAGAAGAATTAAATGAAGCCAAAGTCTGTATGAAGCAACTTTCTGTGCTGGATTCTCTATGCTAGATGTGATGTCATCATTATTACTTAAATATTTTAGCAAAACATTTAAGACTTCAAAGGACCACAAAAATAATGAATGTATCTATATACATGAATATGTAAATACTATATTTATTTGAATGATGAAAATGTTCACCCCTCCCCCTAAATGTTAGGACCACTGTGTTCCAAATGTGTGCCAATAATATCACAGCTACCGAGATTCAGGGTGGATAGTACAAATGTTATGTGCCCCCAGACAAAGAGCCCAAAGTCTTTGTAATGTGTTTTGTGATATACTAAAAGAAGCACTCAACTAAGAACCATAACCTAGGATCTGAAATGACAAGAGAAGGAAAGAACTCACTCTGCCTACGGTGGGGTAGGGAGGGGGAGGAGAGGCGCTAGCTCTGCCACTAATCAGCTGTAGGACTTGGAGTAATACATGTTTCCTCACTGCTCAGACGTAGTAGCTATATAGCAGAGTGCACATGAACATAAGGTCTAAACAGGGCTAAAGAGAGAAAGAGGAGGGAAGGAAGAAAGGAAGGAAGGAGGGAAGAACGAAAGAAAGGAAGGAGGGAAGTAAAGGTAACAAGTAAGGGATAGAGAGGTATTGAAAATATGCTTTCACCAAATGAGACTTCCTCCTTTTAACTGGAAAGATTCAAAAGAATAAAAAGGGGAAAACTTACAAAAAATAAAAATAAATAGGGCTGCCAGCTTTAACAAAGGCAAAACAAACCTAACAGCTCACATAGTACACTCAGTTAAATTTGAATTTCAGATAAACAACATATAATTATTTTAGTATCCGACTGTCTCCTGCAATATTTGGGACGTATGTTTACTAAAAAAAATTTTATTGCTTATCCGAAATTCAAATCTAATGAGGGTCCTGTACCTTTCATGGCAATCTAGTTGTGCAGTTGGACTGCCTGTTTCAGACATGGTTCTGAGGCTTATTGGCTGTGTGACATTAGACAGATTCTTAAAATCTCAGTGCTTCCTTTTAAAAAAAAATATGTAGAGGAAATATTAATAGCATCTACTTCAAAAGAGTATTATAAGTGCAAAATGAGAAAATATTTCCAAAATGTTTAGGGCAGTGCCTGAGTCATGATATGCACTCAACAAATTGTTGCTGTTAATGATGCTGTTGTAATAATTGGGGGAAACGAGATGATTTCTGAGAGGCGTTAAACCTTGTGTTTCTCCCAACAGTATCTCTGAGAAGCATTACGTTTGAGAGTCAAAGGCATAACTTCTATAAATAACATCTGAGTGTGACAATACAGGGCAGAAACAGTTTAGTATGTGACTGGCAAATTGGCCTTTTCTTTTCGTTTAAGAATACCTGCAAATAAAAAGGTGAAACACACAAGAAATAGCACTTTCCAATGAAAAGGTCTCACAGTGCAATGTTAGGTGAGTTTAAAGCAGTTCAAGAAAAGATTTGCTAAATGGCACCTTGGCCTCTTTCTCATGGCTGTATGCCTAAGAAGTCAAAGCAAGCCCAGTATTCCTGAGTAAAGTAATTAGGTTGGTCTCGCTCCCAGAGGATTAACTCAGCTCCCAACAGATTATGGCGGCCACCTTTCATTTCCGCAAACAGACGCCATCATCGCACTGATTTCAATTAGAGAAATGAAGCTCTATTGACTTATGCTAGACACAAGGAGACGTAGCAGACAGATAACAAACTGGATTACAGCATTAATCTTATGGTCATGGCATCAGAAAGATTTTTAACTGCATTACCTCTCTCCCATAGGAATAAGAGAGAAGATTTTTTTACCCTCCTATTGCAAGAAGTTTAATCTTTATACAAGGTGATGGGTTGATACATAAATTGAGACTGAAGTCAAGCCTCCCTCACTTCCTGAGAGGTATTATGTTTCTAGCTGGATTTTGGCTGGAGTTGTGTCTACCAGAGACCACACCTCCAAATACTGGTCCTGACCAAATCTCCAGGTGAAAAGGAAACCTCAGGTAAATTGCCTGGATATCCACCTATAAAACACCAATGAGACAGATAGGTTGACAAAATTATACAGACAAGATAGAAACAACCTCATGCTAACAGTTAAGAGCCCATGGCATTAACGAATGGGGTACAGGAATATTTAGAATGTCTAATCTTCTCATGCCTCTTTTCCCTTCTTGTTGTTTAAAATCTCCCTGTTTAGCAGTATGATTCTCCCTTCCCAGCAGGCCCTGTTTGAGCTGAATTACCAGACATGGCCCACCTTTCCCTGAATAATGCATAAATCCATAGGTTCCTCCATTTAAGATTTTCCTAAGGCATCGTGGCCCAAACCCCAAATACCAGGTTGCATCTCAATGTCTGTCCAGGCCTAGGATAATACCACCTAGACTCCAACCTCCTAGTTACCATGGGAAGAAGAAATAGTGAAAGAATGTAAAAGGCTATCGAAAATCTTAATATCAAGTGAATTTTTAAAAGCTCTAAGCCCATCAAAGCGCAAAATCAACAGAATGAAAAGGTAACTTATGGAATGGAAGAAAATATTTGCAAATCATATATCTGATAAGCAGAGCAGTTATTATCGAGACTACATAAGGAAATCCTACAACTTTACAACCAAAGACAAATAACCTGATTTAAAAATGTGCAAAGGACTTGAATAGACATTTCTCCAAAGGAGATACACAAATGGCCAACAGTAATCACTAATTATTGGGAAAATGCAAATCAAAACCACAATGAGATATAATTTCACACTCAATATGATGGCTACTTTCAAAAACCAGAAAATAACAAATGTTGACAAAATGTGGAGAAATTGGAACTCTTGTGCACTGTTGGTGGGAATGTAAAATTATAAAACCACTGTTTAAAACAGTATGGTGGTTCCTCAAAAATTTAAACACTGAATTATCATATGATCTAGCAAGTCCAATTCTAGGTATATCCCCAAATAATTGAAAGAAGGGTCTCAGAGAGATATTTGCACACCCATGTTCATAACAGCATTATTCACAATAGCCAAAAAGGTGGAAGCAAACCAAGGGTCCATCAATGGATGAGTAAACAAAATGTTGTATATACATACCATGGAATATAATTTAGACTTAAAAAGATGGAAATTTTGACATATGCTCTAACATGTATGAAACTTAAGGACATTATACTAAGTGAAATAAGCCAGTCACACACACATACACAAAATACTACTTGATTCCACTTATATGAGGTACCCACAGTTCTCAAATTCATAGAGACAAAAAAGTAGAATGGTTGTTACCGGGGAGTGGGGAATGGGGAGTTGTTTAATGGATACAGAGTTTCCGTTTTGCAAGCTGAAAAGAGTTCTCAGGCTTGGATACTTAAAAATGGTTAAGATGGTAACATTTATGTTATGTATTTTACCACAGTTAAGCATGTTTTAGAAAGGCTCTAACTCATGCACCCTCCGCAGGGGTGATACCACCACCAAGGGTACAAAAACTGGTCTTAAGGAAGAGAAAGGAGAAAAGATTCTCACCTTTTTATGTGTAAAGCGTAGATAAACATAATGTTCATAGACAAATACACAGTGTATCTGTGGTTTTAAAATCCTGTGGGGATGATTAGAAGTAAAAAGTGTCTAACAAGCCTCCCTTGGGGGCCAATAATGAAAGAATATTGAGAAACTCTCCACTAAGCTATCATCCACGTTCCAGTTTCCAGCTCCAAAATATTTACAAGAGATCTCTGCCCACTTCAGACACTTGGCCATGACCAAAGTCAGAATCCTCTTCTACCACCAATATTTATTGAGCAGCAAGTGTGTCAACAGTTATGTGTCAGACCCTGGGTTGTGCTGAGAGGAAAAATAACATTAAACAGTAAGAAAGTGGTCATGTCAAATCCTACTAAATCAAACCTTCAATGGCCCCTAAACACAGTACACAACTGTAAAACCCAAGCACAAGTCCATAAATCACCTACCCCAATCTAATTAGACTGATTTCTCCCCGGTCATATTCTATCTTTGTACCTCCTATTACCTGTGATTACAAATCCCTACCTTCCCATGACTTATTCCTTAACAAATGAATGCCACTGAAACGTTTACAAGCCAGCTCAAATATTATCTTCTCAGGAAAGCAAAGTTAGTCACTCCTTCCTCTGTGGTTCCAAGCCACTGTATAGACACACCCACTGGGTGTTGTGCATTTTTTTAATCATTCTGTTAATTACATGCTCACCTGTCTCATAAACAGGGCTCTTTTAAGGCAGAGAGTATGCGTTATGTTGCCTATTTGAAGCACTGAGCATTAATATACAGATTGCTGATGGATAAATTAATCAATGAGTGTAAGTATAAGAAGAGGGGGTTATTATTTTTTGATTTAGAGGACATCAGATTTTATGGAGGAGGGAGCATTTGGATTTGAGTGTAAAACTGTCTTAACTTCCAAAATATGCCATTAAAAATGATTCCGAAATCCCCTCTGGGTCATCAAACTAATACTTAAGGTAAAAAAAAATTCAGAAATTACAGACATATTCAGTGAAGCAGGGAAGAAAATCAACTCTTCTCTCTACCCAGAAGCAACCATCGTTAATATTTTAGACATGTTTTCTTTTAGCCTTGTACTAAGTATTTTTCTCTTTATAATTGAGATACTACAATTTTATAATCTACTTTCCTTACTTAATGCTATATCATAAGTATTTTCATTATCATTAACAAGCATTATAAATATAATTACTAATGATTGCATTCTATTCCTTCACATAAATATATATCGTGATTTACATACTCATTTTCATAGTACTGGATTTTTAGGTGGTTTCCAGTTTCTTGCTCTCATAAATAATGCACATATTTGTTCATAAATATTTATTACCATTTCTGATTATTTCCTTGGGATGCATTCCTAGAAATAGAAATAGTGGGTAAAATGGTGTTAGAATGTGAAGGCTTTTGAGAAATAATGCCCAAGTATTTCACAGAAAGTTGGTAGCAATTTATGCTCCCACCAGCAATGTGAGAGGTTTATGTTTGATAGCATCTTGGCAAGCACTCAATAATACCAGCATTATTATTAAATTATCTTTATCTTCTCTTTCCTTTTTCACTGAAACAAATCCGTCATTAGGTCCAGCTGTTTCTTATTGTAAAATGCTGCTACATTTCTCCCCTTCCTTTCAATTTTCAAGTTGCTGTCCTAAACCAGATTCTCAATTATTTTACACATACGAATATGCCAAAATCTCTCACTCAAGTGAGAGATGGGCTCAGTAGTTGTGGCACACGGGCTCAGTAGTTGCGGCTTGCGGGCTCTAGAGTATGGGCTCAGGAGTCGCGGTGCATCGGCTCAGCAGTTGTGGGACATGGGCTTAGTTGCTCTGCGGCACGTGGGATCTTCCCGGACCAGGGATCGAATCCGTGTCCCCTGCTTTGGCAGGCAGATTCTTAACCGCTGGACCACCAGCGAAGTCCAGTTATCCATTTTTAATGAATCATTAGACTACTCGGGAACAAGAGGCAATGTTGGATTAAGGGGCCGTCCAACCAGGCAGCTACTTGGGATCTGTAAACTATAAGGAATTTTAAAACAAAGCTGGAACAAATCAGAAATATGGAACCCAGTGGATTATATTTGTTCACTCAATTCTTAGATAACAAGCAAAAGGGAAACTGGCCCACTGCCTTAGAGGGAGATGACATACCTGAGCAGAAATACCTGAGACTGATGCCTCAGCAGCCTCAGTCTCTGTCTCTTGCACAGTTTATTGCAGACATGTGTAAACTGCAGTGCGCAGCTCTGGCCTCACCACTAACCCCAGGACCAGCCAAATGAGCAGCACTATCTGGTGTCAGCAAAATCAACGACAGTCCCCAAACCAAGCACTGCACGACTTCATTCTATTGACTAAGACTCATGTCTTTATCAGAGTATCTACAGTGTAAACTCTTTAAATATGACAACCAAGAAGTTGCCTGGCCCAGAAAATTACAATCCCCAAAACATTTCACATAAGTAAAAATATTTTACATCCAGACATTTAACAAGTCTCTTATATTAACATAAAATGTTATAAAACTTGTGTCTATAGAAAGTAAGTTTCTCCCCACCCTACTAAGTAAACATTTTAAAAAATTAAAAAAGATCTTTTGAAGGGGTTTCAAGTTATTGCCTACATGAGTCCTTCCCACTTCTCAGTCTATCCATACGTGAGACCATGCGTGGAGTCCTAACCTTCACTCCCAACACTGAGCACAGTGTCTGATACCTAGAAGGTATCCAAGAGGGATTTGATGATTTAATTAATTAAACAATCAATATTCAGTATCTGTTCGCCCTTCAGTGTTAAAATATCCACTAGCAGGACTTCCCTGGTGGTCCCGTGGCTAAGACTCTGCGCTCCCACGGCAGGGGGCCCAGGTTCGATCCCTGGTCTGCGAACTAGATCCCACATGCTGCAACTAAGAGTTTGCATGCCAAAACTGGAAAAAAAAAAAAAAAAAGAGATCTCACATCCCACAACAAAGACCCGGCACAGACAGACAGACAAATAAATAAATAAATAAATAAATAAATAAATAAATAAATAAATGCTTAAAAAAAAAAAAAAAAAAGAATATCCACCAGTTCCTGCTATAGCCCATATCATTGTGGCACAACTCTGATTGCTAAAATCTTCTAAAAATTAAATACCTATTGGTCTTCTTGACTCTCCCAATCATGGACATATTCTGGTCTACTTTATGGACGGATATCATTACAAAGCATGGAACTCAATCATGAGTCCTAACTCAGGAAACATAGAGACCCTACTTGATAACATTTGAATTGTGAGCACCCTAGCTGACCTTCCTTATTGCCTTGACCTTTGCACACACATATTTGGTGGCAAGGGGGAAGAAAATAACGCAGGTGTTTTCCGGTCAGACCTACTATTTGAAAGAGAAGAGTTTCTTACAAAGTAGTGGAAGGAGAACACAAAATCAACACTCCTCTTACTCCATATACAGTAGGGAAGATAAAGAACACTGACGGAACACCTATTATATGCCAGCTGCTTTACCCCATCATCTCACTGAATTCTGAACTACTCTTAAGCCACATACTACTGACTCCATTTTAAAGGGGAGCCATTAGGACTCAGAGAAATTGAGAATTTTATTAAAGTCAGATAAACAGAGAGTAGGGTACCCAGCATCTGTATCCAGGTCTGCCTGGAACCTTGCCCACCTATAATGTTCGCTGGATTCAACGTAATTGGTATCAATGTGTATTATTCAACCTGACACCCAACTCACTTACCCACACTCCACCCTGAGAAGGCAGGAAAGAGGTATGTTTTAAATTATTTCCGTAATGAGATTCGAAAATCAGAGGAATTAGAGAGAAGACCATCAACAGATTTCAGGGAGATTGTCAAATACTACATACCTGTGCCAGGTTATAGAGGCTAGTAGTGGCTTTCAATCCCAACATGTCTATAAAAAAGACACACAGTGCCAACTACCATTTAAATTATTATTAAATCTATTACTTCAAGGGGCTTGCTGTAGCACTGATTCTCAGGAAAAGAGGTCACCAACGGGGTGACATTTTTTTCTAAAGTCTTTGGTGATTTTGCTATGCCTCCCTAAGGAGCCTGCCCCTTGACAGCCTTTGAGAATCACTGAAAGGGAAGTAAGAAGGTTGTTTTACCATTTTGTTTTGTTGTTCGTGTCGCTGTTGTTGTCCCCCTGAGAAGAAAGATCAACCGGGTTAAATCATATCACAGAAATCAAATGAATGATCTACTTTTAAACTCATTCCACTCACTGTATTTCCTAGACGTAATGCCATATCTCATACTATTGCACCCTGTCCTACTCAAAGTGAGGGCCACTGATGAGCGGCCCCAGCTGGGGCGTGTCAGAAATACAGAATCGCAGACCCCACTCCCTTGCTATTGGTTCAGAACTTGCGTTTCAACCAGACCCACAGGTGACTCTTCAACATTTCAGCTTCTGAGAAGTCCTCGAAAGGGCTTGCAGTGTGTGGTGGTCCACACTACACCTACATACTCCCCCATCTCTCCCCATTAGTCTCAAGTGAGCATCCCTCACACGTATTCCTGCAGCAAGTCACAAGCTCCTCATCACACGTGTAGGGCGCTGGGTTGAAACTGTATTAAAGAGCTCCCTTTCTTGCCTAGATGTAAGCTCTATCAAGACAAAATCAGTGCCTTCCACGCTCACCACTATGATTGTTGGCACCTAACAATGCCTGGCGCAGAAAGTTTTCAGTAAATACTTAGGAATCCCACACGAGTGTGAGCTTCTCAAGGTCAAGAACCACATATAAGTGCTTGTGCACCTTTAAAACCTACAACGTCCTGGCATATAATAAATGCTCAATTTGTGTTGATCTCCCGAATATGTGCCTGCTGCGTCCCAGTCAATGGAATGGACTGAAAGCACCCATTGTGTTAAATGTCACATTTGTCAAGCCTTCTCTGATGTCTTCCTGTCCTGATTAAGTGCCAATCTCCCTGTGTCTTTACATCTTGTTGCTTATTAATAACAACAGCAATAGACACTTGAATAGTTCTTCTCAGTCTGTAAAGTAACTTTATCTTCACAATTTCATTAATTCTTAGATTGACACAAAGAAATAGTGTTCTTGATACTGAAGCTGTGAAGTTCCACTAACACCTTGATAGTTCAAGAGTCAGATTCAAAAAGTGTGTGTGATTTTCCCAATGTCACAAAGCTGTTCGGTGACAGGGTCAGGATGTGTCTTAGATCTTCTGGTCCGGTGCTCTCTCCCACTCTGCTACCCTGATTATTGTAATCAGATGGCATCTGATCCTTTAGGAAAGTTACTCAGATATTTGCTGAGATATGGTTTTAGTTTATGTCTTTGTTAAAACTATTTCATCCAGCTACACATACTGTCGTTATCTAAAAGAAAGGCATCTGTTTGGTTTGCAGTAAGTGCCTTCTTCAGCTATGCATTCATTTATTTACTCGATCATTCATCTATTGAACAACTTTTCATTGACTTCTTTGGACAGTGCCAGCCCAAGAGTGAACATTCAATATTTGGGTTTTGTTTGTTTTTTGTTTGTCTGGTTTTAATTAGTTGTTTGTTTGTTTTGGCTACGCCGGGTCTTCATTACGGTATGCGGGATCTTTAGCTGCGGCGATGCAGACTTCTTAGTTGCGGCGTGCGAACTCCTAGTTGCCGCATGCATGTGGCATCTAGTTCCCCGACCAGGGATCGAACACAGGTCTCCGGCATTGGGAGCGTGGAGTCTTACCCACTGGACCACCAGGGAAGTCCCTCAATATTTGTTTAATTGAACTGATTAGCTTCCTTTGATCAATATTGATGATTTGTGTCTCTGAGATCCACTGATAAAATAACCACACTGCTAAATGAAGATTATAAAGTCATCGAACATTAGAGCTGGCAGATGCCTTTAGAGTTTACCTCCTCTAACCCGCACTTCTGGCAGATGAAGAGGCTGAGCATCAGAGAGGAAGAGTGACATGCCTGACTTCACATTACAAAATGTTTTATGTAGCTTTTCCTGTAGGGACCTGAATTATCTGTCTGATATGCTTGCCTTGATCACAAGCCAGGTTGTTGACAGATCCCCACTTAACTTGGGCATAGAATCAAATAATTTAAAAATATCCCAAAGCCCCCATATAATAGTTAGATGCCTTCTAAAGCTGGCAGCTGACAATGTACTCACATTGCTGATCCTGAGAGAAATCTGGAATGACTGGGATGGACTGCCACATATAAATATTCATGATACGAACTCATCAAGCCTTGAACAAGAGCATATGTGAATAATTAACAAGGTGGTGATTTGTAGTATCATGGTAATAGATAACCTGGCTCCTAATACGAGGCTAACTGAAGCTGTTTTTCCTTTTACAAGGCAACAAGAAATTCAAGACAGTAAATTGTAGAGTTTGTTATCACTTTAGTGATATAGTTTTGGAAGTTGAATCCTCAAGAAACAGTTTTTCTTCTAAAGTAGTTACTCATTATTGCTAGAGCTGTATTTAACATAACACATTCTAAGCTTTTAGAGGAAGTGACACAAAGGCATAATTATGCAGTGTATTCACTAATTTCTGTTATTAATATTGTTCTTTTCCACAGTATATCTAAGAAAAAGTAACACTGGCTCTTTCGCTGTTTGATTCAGTTTTGAAACTCTTTTTGCCGTTTGATTCAGGGTTACTTCCAGCTTGCCTCTGTGATTTCACCTGACATCTTCATTTAATCTCCCATCTGTAGGCTGTGATCTGTATCTTCACCAAGAGGCAGCAAAGCAAGGAGAGGCAGCAAAGGGAAGAGAAAGACTTAGTATTTCTCCCCCCAGCTGCTTTTCCTTAAGAACAAGAATTCCCTCCACCTTTTTCACCTTACAAAGAAGAAAAGCTGAGAAACAGTTTCATGTGCATCCTATAAAGGTATGGTCCAGTATCTCTCTCTATCTCTCTATCTCCCTCCACCCTTCTCAGAAAAAAAAAAAAAAAAGAAAGAAAGAAAAGAAAAGCCTACTTTTTTCTCTTACAAGAAAATGATGACTTTGGAAAGACTTTTGAAACCATCAACTTTTAAAGCTATCAACTTTTAAAGCTAACTACACGTCTACCCTATGACCCTGCAATTCCATTCCTTGGGATAGATAAATGAATATATTTGTCTACCAAATGAGAAGGACAAGAATTTCATAGCAGTTTTATTCATGGCTGCTGAAACTAGCACAACACAAATGTCTATCTAGAGTGGATAAACTGCAAGTATTAATAAAGTGGAATGCTATGCAACAAGAGAAGAGAACATCTGCTACCAGCAATATCACAGTTGAATCTCACAGGCATAGAATGCATGAGTGAAAGAAGCTAGCCACAAATGAGTAAACACCATACGATTTAATTATATGAAATTCACAAACAGGAGAAACTAAAATGTGATGATAAAAGTCATAGTACTGGTTACCTGATCTTGGGGTGAGAGAGGAACAGCGTAGGTATGGACCTAGAAGGCAGCATGTGAGATCCCTCTGGAGTGCTGAAAATATTATATATATATATATATATATATGGATCTATATATATATATATATATATGGATCTATATTTACATATACATGTAAAAATCCTTGATTTGTACACTTAAGATTTGTGTATGTATCTACACCTCAATAAACTTTCTGTTTAAATGATAATTGGCCCTTTCCTCCCAACAGCGGGAAATTTCTGGAATTATGTATACAGTAGTGTTTCTAGTCTACTGCTGTTTCCCTTAGCAACCACCCACTTTGGGTTATCCACGTTTTTTTTCATAGGGGAGTTCCTCTTAGGAAAGCATGTATCCTGACCACAACAAAATATTTTGAAATAAAAATTTAAACAAAAACTTTTTTTTTTTTTTTTTTTTTTTTTGCGGTCCACAGGCCTCTCATTGTTGTGGCGCACAGGCTCCGGACGCGCAGGCTCAGCGGCCACGGCTCACGGGCCCAGCCGCTCCACGGCATGTGGGATCTTCCCGGACCGGGGCACGAACCCGCGTCCCCTGCATCGGCAGGCAGACTCTCAACCACTGCGCCACCAGGGAAGACCAACAAAAACATTTTAACAAAGAATCATTTTCATTATACATGCAAATTCAGGGCAGATGTGTTCAGAATAACCCAAGTCCAGCCACCACTAGAAGCAAAGTAAAACTGAATAAGGATTTCTGAAATATTGTAATGATTTCTCCCCCTGGCTTCTAGTCAAGACTGGCAACAGGAATGCAGAAATGCCATGAGAAAATGCTCTCTGGGTACACATGACTAGAATTCTCAGACTGTGCTGGGTGACTGCAGAAATTTGACTCAGCTTTGGAGTCTAGGAGTACCACTTGTGGGGAAAAGATGAAGCCCAATTGGGGGTGACCCATTCTATCCTTTCTTATACACATGTCTTATCTCATTTAACACCTTTACTATCAGCAGCATTACAAAGTAAGGCTTATAGACGGTAAGCAACTTCCCCCCTAAAGGCAAACAGCTTTTTGGTTGGGGCCAACTGGAGTCCTCACTGGCTAACGCCCAGCTTCTGTGGCATGACTCTTCTAATCTGACTGATGGGCTTTCTTCATGTTGCTTCTAGACTAAAATACTTGGGAAGAAGCTTATAGATTACCTAAATTAGTCATGGCAGGCTTTTCCCAAATAAAGCGTGTGTAATCTTCTCTTTTTTTTAGTCTATCTTGATGAAAAAAATTGCGACTTTATCCTGTCATAAATCAGATGGAACTAAAAGTGATCCATTGTATTTCACACGGTTATACATTTCATTACACGATAAAATATCATTTATAAATATCGTGCTGCCCGAATTTGTCCCTCCTGAAAATTTTGGAGGTCAGTTAATGGTCATGATCCCTGGCTTCAACCGTACTTACTGCCCTCAGGTACCTGTTCAAGGTACATCCTGGTAACCAGGCAGTTCACGCCTGATTTCAACCAACAGCCTGTCTCTGTTAACTGGCTCTTTGCTCTTGACATCAGAACCCAATAGAACGACATTCTAGAAACCAGCTTCCACCTCCCAATGCCCACTCCCCTTCAGACTACTCTCCAGCCAAACTTGCCATTTTTTCACATATAGCCTCCCAATGTGTTCTACAGGTATCGGAATTTAGGGGAAATATGTTGTGTGTTGAAAGTCCTAGAGGGAAACAATGCCTGAAAGAACTAGCAAATTGCTAGCCTTGCCAGGTTTTTCTTGACGCTCCATCCATCTTTCTCAAGAAAGCTACGGTGCACCGGTAACCCAGACAGACCTGGGACAGCCTAATCAGGTTCCGTTGTCTCACGGTCTGTTTGCAATTAGAGATGCTTCTTCAGAGCATCATAAGTAGAGGATCACAAGTTCCTGAAGTTGCAAAAGACTGCACATCATGGGCACTCAGAGGGCATTTGCTGCCTTTATCTGTCCAAGTAAGAATCATGGAACTCTTTATAAGTCTGAGTATGTTAACCAAAGCCATAGTTTACAGACCTAGGGTAGCTGTAGATAATTTGGATGCATTTTGATATTAACAAAACTTTTTTTTTACTAAATAGCGTAAGTAGAAACTGAAGTTTCTAGTTATTAAAATGGGAAGGACTGGGCCATATAACAGGAACTCCTGCCCACTTAAAAATGTTGAGGAAAGGCTTGTGACCTTCTCTCCCCCTCTCACACATGCCTCTGTCCAGGGAAGATTAATGGCCAGGTGAACAAGTAGCTCGGCCTCTTTTCTCTGTGGCTGCTGGCTTGTGATAAGGTCACTGGAGCAGTGGTTCTCTGCTCTGCGCCAGGTGGACAAAGTCAGTTCAGGAGGAAACACTGGAAGCCCATTTTGGTCTTGGGCCCGAGGCATACACCCCAACGTACATTTGCCAACCATAAAGTTTATGAGAAAAAGTATTATGTGTGTGTATGTATATTGGACATAGATTCCAGATATCCAACAAGTTCAGATAACGCAAAGAATAAATACTCCTACCACTTGGCTCAAGAGCTAAACACTATCCATACAATTTCAATTCTTTGTATAGCCTTTCTTGTTCCCTTTCTTCTTCCACATGTTTCCTATTGCAGAGAGAACCACCACTGAACGTTGGGTTTATCATTTCCCTGAGTGTTTTTATATTTATACTACTTATGTGCTCCTTAACAATATCAAATTTTGTTCTGCTTATTTGTATACCTTATATAATGAATAGTATCAATATTAACATGTTCATATAAAAAGTTCCTTTTTTTTTACCTGAGTAAAATATTTTACTCAATATTATGTTGTCAGGGTTTACTCATGTTAATAGATGTACTGCTAGTACATTCATCCTAACTGATTGTAGTATTCCCAAGGATTAGTATACCGTGTATATATATATATATATATAGTGATGGATATGTACGTAGTTTCCCATATTTCATTATTATAGATGCACTACTATGAATATTCTGTGATATGTTTCCTGATAAATATATGTGAGAGCTTCTCTAGGGTATGAATCTCAGAGGAGAATTACTGCATCCTAAGGTAAGTGCATTTTTACTGTTACTAGATATTGCTAAAGCTGATATTTGGATCTCTGATTCTTAGTTATGGCAGATCCCATAGAAGAGGGGAGATGATTAATGATTCCTCCTCTCTCTACCTAAGGAAATCGTTCTTTCTCCTCTTTCAGCCTCATAGATACGTAATCATTTTCTAAGACTCTGCTAAGTTCCTCTCTTCTGTGAAGGCTTCCCTGAACCCCACAGGTGGAGTGGTCACTCCCTCGTTTGAGCTTTCCTGGATGGCACTTCCACATGAGGCTTGTCAATTACCAAACCCTGTCTATAACATCTCCAAAAATTATACAAAGACTATAATCTCTAGAAGAAAAACCAAAGAACAGACTCTGAAAAACCACACTGTAGGGACATTATGTCCTTTAACTGATTCCTAATCTGCCAAAACACCAACAATTAGAAAGGTTACCCAATAGTAGCATCCTTGCCATTGCCCTTGATCCATCATAGCCTCTCTTATTCAGAACACTTGGGTTCTTTACAGAAGTTGGAAGTGAAACCAATTTTATTAACTCTAACCCCTATAAACACACAGATAACACAGTCCAGACCCACATTCCCCTTGCCATCTGCTTGACCAGAGAAGGTACACATGTAAAGCTATTATAATGAGAAAAATCCTTGCGTAGAATTACAAAATTGTGGGGCTTTGAAAGCTAAAAGGGCTTAGAGGTGATATCAGCAAAATAACCCTTTGATAAATAAGAAATTGTCTTTTGAGGTGATGCTTCACCTGAGATAACACAGCCAATTAGTAGCAAAGTCAGAGTTCATGGTAACTCATTCTCTTTAATTCAGCAAATATTTATAGAACACTCAACTATACCACATCTCTATATATATGTTAATTAGGCAAACCTGAGGAATTCAATTTAATTAAAACCATTTTCTTGCAATCTCCTGATATGGAATCTCATTGGAAAGATAAGCCTTTTAAATACAGGAATTTTACCAAAAGGGACTTCCCTTCCTTCTGCACAGACTGGCCTATTGGAGCTGCCCCACCTTAGTGGATTAAGGGGCGAGGTCTTATTTTTGAATGAAGACTTAAGTATTAATTTGTAGATTATCATGTCAATTATTCATTGAACATTTCTGACTCATCTGTTTTTGATATAGAAAATGATTTTCTATTATCCAGAAATGTCCCCAAACTGATGCAATCTGACAAAATTTTCAACCACTGGCCTGTGTAACTGCCCCCAATAATTAAATAATAAAGTTAGAGTTGAATACAAAATTGAAGCTGTGCTTTGATTACAGTCCATGAGTCCTGGTTGTTAAACACACCGGTTACAAATTTCACTAAGTGACAGGCACTTTAAAGGATCTCATTTAATTCTTATCATGGCCGCACAAGTTGGATGGTAATACACTCACTTTTCGGAAATGGTTCAGAGAAGTCACTAACTTAACTACACACATTATACCGTGAGTAACTAAAAGAACCCTCCTACTCCCACCCCACCCCCCCCAAAAAACAAGAGCGTCTGTGTGGCTCCAAAAGTCATTCTCCTTCTGCTGTATCATGGTGTCAGACAATACAGACGAATGGCAGGATGAAATAACAAAATAAGTAGCACAATTTTTAATAGGTGTAACCTGAAAGGTAGGTCTCATATTAGTGTCAAATCCAACAGAAAACCCATATCCCCTCCAAAAAAGTCTTGGGAAGAACTGTAAGTGCCGACTAACATCACTTTAAAAGACACCAAAGAGAAATTACATTCATATCACACATAAAGCTTCTTAAAATCTTTCATTTTTCTTCTAATATCTCATATAGTCAGATGTCCTCAGTATTTCATCTCTACCCTCAAAAACATCCAAAACTCTCTTTCCAAACTCGAGGAGTTTACTGACTTTTCTAAGTTCCCTTCCTAGCCGACCAGATCTATGGTTCCCTCCAGGGGGAAGTTCTTTACTCTTCATAATGATAATAAGGCAAACATTTCTCCCTTCTTGCATCCTGTCTACCGTGACCCTCATCACTACAATCAACAGGCCGAAAAGTACAAGAGATGACAGGAGAGGGAAAAAGGCCATAATTATTATATTCAATATATCACTGTGTTTTATTGCTCACATATAGGTTCACAGAATGGGAATCTCTATTTTACTTAAGTAACAGAAGGACTGCAAACAAGAATAGCAATTATATCAGGTCTCAAAACAAGGGATTAGTTTAATATTATAAATATTAATATTTATAATATTAGCACATCAACACTGTCTACTCTTATTCGAGATGCTAAAGAGTTAAAAAGCCAAATTCAAGTGTTCTCAATTATGAGACTTTTTCTCCTACCTTTCAAAGGTATTTCCTGAGGGGAGCAGCCATCCCTAAGTGTAAGCTCTAGGAAACCTATAATCAGTTTCTCTCTCTAATTGAGCACTTTCTTTCCTTAGATTTTGGAAGAAGCATGAAAATGATTTACTGATTTAGGAACTGGGTGGAGCAGACCACAAAAGGACAAATCAAAAACATCTGGAATGAACTAGTTGAGGGAGAGGGAGAGAGACTGAGAGAGAGAGAAGTAGGGCTTTCAAATGAAACAAAGTACAGATGATTTGGCCAACTTTAAGCCAAGCCAAACACTCACATTAAACATTGCACTTGGGTCCGGTTCAATAGCGGGAGCCGGCAAGAGGGAGCGTCAGCCAGCATTGCATCAGACGCACATTGTGGAGAGAGGAAATGAGTTTAGTCAAGCCAGCTGTGACTTCAAAGGGGCTGCTCTCCCGGAGAACAGTGGGAAAGGGTTCCCTCTTCAGTGAAGATTGCAAAGTTCAGCCAAAGCCAGTCTAAAGGGAATGGACTTGAGGAGGAAAATTAAATTCAATGTACGAGAAAGAGTCTTTTCCTTCCATGAAGTAGCTTGAGAGAAGAGGAAGAAACATGACAAGGAAGAGAGGTGACAATAAAAGATTCTGATGCTCATCTGAGGACGGGAGTCCTAATGTGCATAGTTGTGAAACGGGGTAGTTTGTGTACGGATAGCTGCTTTTCAGTTCAGGCACCTCGTTGCATGAATCATGTTTCCAAATCTGTGGGAGGAGAGGCCATTGGATTCCTCCCCCGACTGACTCCCATAGATAGTTTCTTTCCCCTCTTTGTATTTCTAGAAAACCACACATTTCTTTCCAATTATTTACTCAACATGAGTTTATTGAGAGACAAACAGTGGGTTAGACCCTGGAAATACAAAGACAAACAAGACAGTCCTGTTTCAGGAGTTCACAGTCTGAATGAGAACTAGACACATAAATAGAGGATCATGGTTTTGAGCAGTAAGTCTTACGTTAGAGCAGTGATTCCCAAAGTGTGATCACCTGACCAACATCAGCATCAGCTGGGAACGTGTTAGAAATGCAAATTTGCAGGCCCAACCCAAACATACTGAATCAGAAAGCTGAGGCTGGTTTAACAAGCTCTCCACGTGATTCAGATACATGCTAAAGTATCAACTACCTTGATAGTGAGACGCAAAAGGGACTTTGCAGCAGAGATGCATAGACCTGAGCCAATCCTGAGAGGCTCTGTCATCTGTAAGTCACTTCTCGGTCCCTTCCAGGCTAGATTCTAAGTAGATTGCTCGCTGGTAATTCACAAGAATGATATCCATGTGTAAGTCTTATCTAAGTAAATTGTAAGAACTTTAAGGGCAGGGGCTGATTCTTCTTTTATGTGCTCTTTCCATTCTCCTCCTCCTTTCAGAGTTCAGTCCAATACTTAGGAGATCCAGGCACCGAAATTTACTTTAAGTAGTTAACTCAGAACTTAGAGGGGTGCAAGGGTTACACATTCACAAGGAGAAATTGTCAATTGTATACTTACAAATTCTTATACATTTCATTGGTGGGAGGAGAACATAAACGTTACCAAGCACTCATTTGATGCCTGCATTCTCTTTGTGATTTCCTTGCCAGGGGTTTGTTCTTCTTATACTTGAGTACCTCCACTGGTCTCACTACCTCAGGGTGCAGTTTCCTTCCTTCCAGACAGCTCCGTTAGAAGGAGCTGGCTTCTTCTGGGAGGAATCTATCATCATTTAAATTCCATTTGTTACTTATAGTCCTATCCCTTGGGAATCCACAGCAAAGATACTTACATATTAATGTGACATTTTTCAAGTATTTGAAGATAGTAATTATGTAGCATGTGACATAGGTTAAACTCACAGAGTCTGGAAGCACACTGCCTGCATTCAAATTCTTGTTCTGTCACTTATGAGCTCTGTGACCTTGAGAGAGTTATTTACTGTCTTTGCAGCTTTGTGTGTGTGTGTGTGTGCGTGTGTGTATATATATATAATGGCATTACATAAAAGGACTTTTGTAAGAAGTGCATGAATTAATATATGTAAATGTTCGTAGAACACAGTAAAGTGCTTTAAAAGTTTTAGCTATTATTAATCATCATCATTATCATAGAGAGCTTGTCAGATACCTGACATAGGCCATCTTTCTAATTCTATAGTCATTCACTAGGTGAGCCTTTTCACTCCTTTGGGTTCAATCACCATCTATATATTTCTGAAAAATCTCTTCATGCTCCTTCTGAGCACATAGCTAAATGTAACTGGCTAGTTGTGGCCATATGGATTGTTCTGGCCACCATAATTTGGATAGAAATGATGAGCACTGCTTCCAGACCTGGCCTCTAAAATCATCCTGAGACATCCTCCACTCTCTTCCTATTAGCTCATCAGCTAGTTAAAGGCACAGGAACAAGCCAAGGACTCCAAGAAGGCCCCGGGCAGTGGTGGAGCCACACTCTGGAAGAAGCCTTAGATCCCTGAGTTAACACGTAAGAGTGCAACTGCCTACGAGAACCAACAGACCACCATCCACATTGGGCTTTGTGTGAACAAAAATAAACATTTATTGTGTTAAACTTTTGAGATTGTATAGCCTATCATGACTACTACAGTGACTCCCTAATTTATCTCTTGCTCAGACTTTGCTTCTGAGCTTCAGAACTGTTCATCTGGTTTTCTATTCAGCCTTTCTACAAGGACCCTCAAACAGGGTAATAAGTAAACTCAAGGCTTCTGAGATCAGACCATCTGTGTTGAAATACCAGTACTACCACGTACCAGCTATAGGACAATGAGTGAATTATATAAACTATTCATAACTGCATATACTTTAGAGGTGCCAAAAAATTAAATGAGTAGAGGTATGTGAAACACTCAGAATGGTCACTGGTCCATAGTAAATGTGCAATAAATGCCAGGTAGTATAGTATTTATGACCATCTCACCCTAGGTTTTCATATGGATAACAGGTAGTTTCCCCACCATCCAACAGCTGTTAAAACCAGAAACTTGCAGCCTAATCCTGAATCTTATTTTTTTCATCATCCCACATGGAACAAATCACCAATAGCTGATAAATTATACTCCTTAAATATTTTTCAAATCCATCCACTTGTCTCTATCCTCTTTTGCTCTTCCCTCCTCATCCTAGTCAAGGCCATCAGCATATGTGGCTGTATTATAAATTGCATCCTTACGAGGCTTTTCAAATCCACTCTTCTGCCCTTCAAATGCATTCTTCACACAGAACTGTAATGTTCTTTTTAAGCTCAAGTCTGATATGGTCACTCCAAAATTTAAAGTGTATTAATACCCTTCATACCCTCAGCCTTTGGTAAATCCAAATTCTTGATCCATCACTTAAGCCTCTCATCACAACCCACCAGTGACTTCATCTCTAGATTTTAGCCATGCTGGGCCTCCGTTGTCTTCATAAAGGTGTCACAGACTGTCTCATCATGCTGGCTACTTCTGTTTAGACTGATCTTTCTCCCCACCCCAAGTTTACCTAATTAATTCTGATCATCCTTTATATTTCAGCTCAAATGCTACACTCCTCAGAAAGGCTTCTTAGCAATCTCTGCCCACACTAATTAAAGACGTGCCCACACAGCGCACACTGTATTTCATTAAACTCGGTGCACTTGCCATTATTTGTACAAACATGTCTTCCCAGCTAGCCAGAAAGCTTCATGAGGGCAGGGACTGCATATGTATGGTTCTCTGTCTAGTATAGCGGCTTGTATGCAAGAGGAGCTCATTAAATTTTTTTAAGTGTGAGAATGAGTCTGTTTAGGTGGCTTTGTGTGTATGTATCCATGTGAATTTTTATTTACTTGGGTCTAGAAAGAAAGCCCTCCAATCAATCTATGTGCCTAGTTGAATTCAACCAACAAGTTTAGAAAACCCAGCATCTGACCTCTTTTGAGTTCAAAACCTAGTTGATTTGACTATAAAATAAAAACCTTCTTTTGTAAAGTAAAAACTATATTAGAGTGTCATGCATGCATAATAGAATGATTCTAAGCCTCCATGGGTGGGTGATGGGTTATTTGGGATGGGTCAAAAAGTAGCATGTTTCTGGAAACAATATTATGAGTGCTCTCATATTCTAAACATCAAACAATTCCTCCATCCACGGTTCACAGAGACTATGTGATGCCAGACCAGATCAGGAAATACAGGGGAGAAGACTGAAAGCAAACTGGAGTTCAGAATTAAACCGGGTTGGTTTTCTATCAAGAAAAAGTTTATGTCCATGCTGGTCCAAAATTTGACGAAGTACGTGATTGGAGAAGGACTGATAGACAGATGCCCGACGAATAGTACCATCTAGAGAAAACACACTGCAAAGTGGACTCAGCATAGTCACTAGGTTTTAGCAATGAGCTTTCAGAGTCTAGCTCTGTACCTACTAACTCTATTTTTGGTGTGAGTATGGAATTTTCTCATCTGTAAAATGGAAATGATCGCCCCAAGTCATCGGACTGTTTATGACAATGCTAGCTATCTCTAAGGCTCAGGGAAGTTTAGAATTTTTCCTGGGGTAACATCCTAATAACTGATAAAAGCTAGTTTTCCATCTACAACTCTTTCCATTAATTCTTAAAGAAATGTCTTCTCCCTTACAAAAATCATAAAAATACGTGGATATTGCCAAGAAAGAAACAAGTTAAGCTAAGGCGAAGTTCTACTGAGCACTCGTAAGCACCTTGGTTATATCAGGTGATGTGTGTCCAATTTCAACCAACAGATGATGCTCTCTGTTTTAGAGAGGTCTATGGTCACATTTTCCAGAAAAGTCGAAAAAGAAAAAGCCAAAATAAGTGGCCCAAATTCAACAATATGAGTACTTTCTTCTGCCCTCAGTCAAAGAGGAAAAATATTTGATATAAGCCCTTGGCTCTGGCAATAACTTTGCATTAGTCTCTGAATCGTGTGGGTTTTCTTTAGCTTCTCTGGAGTCACGACCAATAGTTGTGTCGCCTTCCCTGGTTCTAATAAAACTCTGTGCTGGGTTTTGGATGACGTTCATTCCAAGAGGACCCCTCGTCAGTCCTCTAGTGGCCTTTGTTGTCCACAGCCGCTTGCAATGAATTTGGGGGCAAAGGTCTCTGGTTACACCCACCATTGAAATCAGATTCAGCTACACCACACGAGGAACATATTATAGGGTGGAATCCGGCATTCGTCCCCACAGGACGAAGGCAATAGCTTTGCAGCTATTCCCCAACTCTACTTCTGATGATTCTATAACCCATTGCCTCTTACACTGGAAACAGCCAGGATTTCTTAGCAACTCTGACCTGAACAGAAAATAAAATAGCATGCAGCAAAGGAGTCAAACTGAGTCTTGGGAATGTTTTCTCCGAGAGAAGAGGTCGAATAAGTTTAAATACAAAGACTTATATAAATCCCTCCAAGTATTTTTTCCCTCCTTAATAGTTTCAACCAGTGCCTTATTATTATTCACCCCGTGTTTGAATAATGGAACGCTTAGATCACTGTATTCATCAAGGGAAGGAAATGCTATATTTTCTGAAAAGCACTTTGAATAAAGCTTTCTCCCTCTGTGAGGCCATACTTCACTGAGTTTTCCTAATTGCTAAATGCATGGCTCTGGCTTGAAATTCAAGAATTTGAAGATTGTCGAACCCGCACTGCACCAGTGAAATCAGACCACATCACATTCCAGGGCCTTCATTATCCAAGCAAACTATTCCAATACCAGATTATCACTAATAGTGGCAAGATTTTATATCTGTATATATATCAGATTATTGCAAACAGTGTTAAGATTATATATACATAAAATACATACGAATTATATATATATGAAATCATATATATGAATAGAGAGAGAGAACTAGGAGAGAGAAGGCCCAGGTTCTGGTCCTCAGATGTTGCTACCCAATAGTAGATTGAGTTTGGAAAAGTTCTGAGCCTCAATTTCCTCAGATACTAAATGAGCTAATGAGTTTGTCTTGCTCACAAGTCAAGGTTATTTTTTAGCGCTAATGAAATAACGAGGGTGCTGGGGCTCAATGATGCAGGATATGTCCAATGACTTCTGGGGGAAAGGGATTTTCTTAGGTCGCGTGCACTAGCAATCCCAGTATCAAAATAATTCAGAGGATTTATTCACTGTTAAATCCTCAGAATCTGCAATATCTTCTACGGGAGCCGTAGCAGAGCTAATTGGAGAGCTGAGAGCCCTGCTCTGAGCAGGCTCTGCCTCCTCCTGTTTGCTGTCTAGCGTCATTCTCAAGAAGTTAATTCAAGTGAGACAATCAGCCCATTGTTTGAAAGAAGCCCAAGTTTCTTGAAAATCTAATTTTCAGGTCCATTCCCCTGGGTGAGCAGTAGTATTCACTTAATTCAATGCTTTATGAGAAAAGAATTAGAACTCAACTTCACTTGTTCCAGCCGCCTTATATGGTTACACATGCAGTAATTCTGAGTGTAAAATGTAAATTACTTGAAACAACCCAAACATCCCCCAAATCACTGGGGAAGCACATGCATTGAATGGATCATTATGCAGCCATGAAATAGTTATGTAAATGTTTTGGAGTATGAAGAAGTGCTCATGTTATAACTTTAAATAACAATGCACGATTCGAAATCCTGGAACCCGCATTACAGGTATCCCCACCGTTCCGTTCAGAAATCAGCTTTACACCATTTCACTTTTACTAAAGACCTACTTTAGTACCTGTTTCCACTAACCACGAGAAATTAGAAGAGGAGTTTCACTTTTACGAAGAAAGGTGAAAAGCAAAGATAGCGTTCAGTACTTGCTTTGCAGCGAGCCTTTACAGAGGCAGTGGGCACCTTGAACAGTAAATCCATCAACATAAGCAAGTTTGGTTGATCAGGACGGACTCCACAGCGTGCAAACAGCGAGTAGCTTTCTTCTTTCTTTCAGCTGTCCATTTAAATCTGTACAACAGACTTATAGAGATAGGCCTTTAACTTTTCCAGGCCGTCTCTGATTTTTATACACACACACACACACACACACACACACACACACACACACACACACATACCCTCTAGCGACCTTTAGGTGTGAAAACAGTCTCATTTCAATAATTAATTTACCCATCAGTATATACCACCACCCACTAATACAATTTAAGATTTCACTTCTGTGCCAACTTGGGGTCCTGCTTCATGCCTCAGGGCCTTCAGTAAGGCACAGATACCCAGTCAGCTTCTTTTCTCTCCTCTCTTTTCCTCTCTTTTTCTCCCTCACAGGCTATCTCAGGCTGCCCCAGAGTTGAGACAGGCTTGGACATTATCTGATCATTGTGCCCTCTGGGGTGGCAGATTCCCACTAGGGATAACCTCTCCTTGAAGAGCTTCCCTAACTTCACCAGAAATTCCACGGGAGCCCATCACCTACAGCGCCAATTACCTGGCCTGTCTCTCACCACACCTTTTCCCTCCAAGTTCCAGCCCCTGATTTGATGGTCCACCTCTCTGCTGAGTCACTTAGCCACTTCCAACAGTCCTCTCATGGGGAGACACTTCCAAAACAGCCCAACCTATTACATGTAGGGTTATTGATTTATTTGAGCATCTGAGTGGTTATGCCATGGTCTAAAAGCTGCTTGTAACATACACTATCACTGGCACAGACTTTGGGCAAAGTTCTGTGCCATATGCTAAGAGGATGTCAAAATGTCCCAGACACCATATCTTGCCCTCCAGATATTAACAATCTTCTAGGGGAAAATGATGTGTTCACAACTAACTGCAAAGACCAGCAGGATGAAACATCTGCCCTGCCCTGGTTTCCCAAAGCAAGCTTGACACCTAACTCTTACTTCCTTCCATGATGTTCCTAAACCTTTCTAGGACTGTCCCTATCTCTCCAACAAGATTGTGAACCCATAGCATGCAGGGTCTACTCTTGGTTCATCTTTTCCCCTTCAGCTCCAGCCATGGCTTATAATAGGAATACATTTGTGTTTATTAATAATGTGTTTATTAGGTGATTGAAATAAATATCAATGTTTTGAAGCAGTGTGAGGATCAGATAATTTTTTGTAGTAATTAGTGTAAAAACTATGAAATTTGCTCTTAGTTGACTTGTTTTTAACTCAACTCCACTATTTATGGTCTCTTGACCTCTAGTTTCAGAGTGATTAATGCCTTCTTACTTATGGAATGCTAATAAATTTCAAGTAATATAGATATCTTGGAGCATTTGGTGAGCTGTGCAAGTGTTCTGCAAGTATTACTCATTAGTTGAGCAATGGGCATAATAATACTAAGAAGACCTGAATTCAGAACTGAACTCTCCGACACTTTTTAGCTGAGTGCCTTCATAAGACCCTCTCTGAAGCTCA
Organism: Kogia breviceps; assembly: GCF_026419965.1. Classification (NCBI taxonomy): domain Eukaryota; kingdom Metazoa; phylum Chordata; class Mammalia; order Artiodactyla; family Physeteridae; genus Kogia; species Kogia breviceps. The sequence continues at coordinate 67,077,384 of NC_081326.1, forward strand.
TTCGGCTCATCTGGATAATGGGTACACTAAAGATTACCTCGTTGCCCTATTATGTGAATTACTGTAAACAAAGCACCTAGAGTAGAGAAGGGATTTTATTAATTTTTTATAAAAAATCACATTTGACTTTATGAAAAGTACTAACTCTATGGGGGAGTTGTAAGGCTCGTTCCGTTGTAACAAGTACAAAAATAGCTATGACTTTATAGAAAAAGTTCCCTGTGAGTAAATTTATTCTACGCCACAAAGCAAAATAATTGGGTTGCCTTTCTGGGAGATGACAAGCCCATTTTCCTGGAATGGCATGTGTTCAAGGTGATGACTGTTAAGACGGGTATGGAATGCGCGTTAGACTAGATGGCTTTGAGAACCCCTTCCACTTGAGATCTTACGAGTTTGAACATTCAGAAATTCATGATTCATTCGCCCAACAAATAAAAAATTCCTGTCCTAGGTCCCGATCACAAAAATCCCTACCCACGTAGAACTTATGTATATCGGAGGGAGATAGACAATAAACACATAAATGAATCAACATTTAATATGCCAGATGATGATACCTGCTAATATAAGATCTAACATTTTTCGCTGGAGCTGAGTTTTAAACTTAACTTAGAGCAGTCCTCAATTTCAAACCCCACTGGCAGGAAGGCAAGGAGTTTCAAATTCATGGGCCTCTGAGTCCCAGATGTTTCCTTTTCCTATAACATTTAATATCATCTGATGCAGATGGATCCCTGGTCAGCTGAGGGAACTAATTAATAGTTGATAAGTTTCATCAGGGAGAAGACGATTTCTATCACAGTGGTTCAGTATCCTTCATCAAAGTGTCCAGGTGATACTATGAATTTTTCCCCCTCTGGTTAATCAGGAAGACTAAATCCAGAAGGAAGGTTAAACAAGGTCAGAGAGATGGAAAAACAGCCACAATTTGCATTCTAGAGCACATGATGGAATCTATTTATACATACCTCCAGGGACACGAGAGAAAAAGACTCCGGAATGCACAGATAAGATTTTCAAAGATCCTAAAAAGCTAACTAAACCATTCAATCCACTAAGAGAAGATTAGTAATAAGAACCTGCTACTAGACAATATTAGGTTATTTCTTTTTATCAGAAAACCGCAGTACAATTTAGAATAGCAATTTGACACATTTTGCTTTATATCAAAGACTGGATTAAACTATGTTTAAACAGAGACACAGAGTATTTCTAGGCTTAACCTCTCATATAAATAATTCCTAAAATGACCTTGCATCTATTATTTAACATATTTATTCATGCACAAACAAACCTAAGAGCTAAGCAAAATGAGTCTTAGGAATTCAGGTGGAGGTGGGAGAAGAATGTAGATTTTTGATGTCACAGGTTTTCATATATGTTTAACCCCTCCCAGTTGGGAGCCCTCTTAAACTTTAATAGGCATGTAAGTGAGGGAAGTATAGGTTGCAATGTACCACCCATTTGCTCATTTCTTCACACACAAACGTGCCAGTCACTGGCAAAGGGTCTGAGGCTCACAGGTCCAGGAGAGAGAGGAAGACAGGTTCCAGCAATAGCTATAATAAAAGCTGGCTTGTGGAGAGCACCATTAGAAAGTTATGGAGTGTTATGGGAGTTCATGGGAGGAATATATCACATTAATTTTCCTGTCAAAGATCCCAGTGGGCTTAGTGGCAGCTGTACTCAGCTCAGCTGGCATGGGGGAGGGAAGGAAGAGTGGAGTCACTGTGGTCCACTGTTCCAGACAATGCACCCCAAACTTCACAAGGCATGGTCCTCGTCAGACAGACACTGAAGGCAAATGCCTCTGCTTGTAAGGATGTGCCCAGGGGGTCCGAGTCCAGCCCAGAGACCCATCCTATAGTGCCAGACTTTCAGTACCAAGAAACCAAGTGAGTTGGTCATCCTACCTGAGAAGGCTGTGATATCGGGCAAGGCAGTTCTCCACACCTGAGCAGACCCTGAAGGCACTGACAGCTGGAGTCTGTCTGCTGAACCCCCTCTTCACCTGGTATCAGCTCCTTCCTAGAATGAGAGTCTGGAGCGGTGCTTCTCCATGGTTACCACTCTTACCTTTGCTGTAGGCGTTCCACCATTTTGTAGATAAGGAAATTGGGCTGGATGAATTCCAGTGACTTGCATGAGAATTGGAACTCTGTAAAATCAAAAGAATTGAGCCGGTGTACATGACTCATGTAGGTAATTCTTCTCTCCTTTCAGTGTCTCTATTAAAATTGGCTCTGAAACTACTAGAAGGGACAAGGGGCTTGTCTCAGGGGATAGCATCAAGGGGAGATGGGGGGGAGTCAGAAATATTTTTCTTTGGTGACTTTAAGAAAGAGGGATCCTGGAGGAGAGAATAGGGGCCAAAGCTTTAATTAGGGAAGGGGAGTGGTCCCAGCCCTTGGGGTCTACAGCAGGAAAGGGGCTGATGCCCGGACCTGGCCTGGGAGGACTGGTAGCCCTGAGGGCAGGTTTGACTAGGATTTGTACTCCCAAAGGTAGCTTCCTTTCCCCTTTTGTTAGGCCCCATTTTATAAGCCAGCAGTGAGATGTGCTGAATTCTATAGCATTGTTCACAAGAAGCTTTCCCCCTTTCCTAGAGGGAGAAAGGAGGCACTGTTAATGGCAAGGAAAGGAAGTGGCTGAAGTGAATTCCACAATTCCTTGGCCTTTTAAACCTGGAGATTACTAGTTAAAATAATTTGATGCACAGACCCTGACCACCATTTTAATGAGGACTGCTAGCTGGCACAGAAAATTAATAATAATAAATTAATTCCAGAGAATTCCATTTTAGGTACTCAATTATTAATGGTATTACGCTGTTATTAATGGTGTCAATTATTAATGGCATGAATAATTAAGAGATCACATCCATGCTGTGATGTACAAGGGTTCCAATGTTGAGCAAATTGCCCAGAATAAATAAAGAAATATAGCAGGGTTCAGACCTATAACATTCAGCCTTCAAACATGTTTCTTGGAAAAACTTGGTACATCTGTCATCAGGTTAATTCTATTGATGGGATCTCTGTTACCAGGACTCCTGCCCAAGTTTTATGTTATGATAGTAACAAGAAAGAGGTTAGGGGATGGAGTGGGGGTGGGTGCATGTTTCTTTGGAAGCTCTGATCTTTCAGGGAGGACCCTGGCTGAAACTGGTGTCCATGGGAAACCAGGTGTGAGATCAGAGAGGACTGTGTGAACTTAGTGAATCCAGAAGAGCTGATCAAGTAACCCCAAGGATGACTAGTTAGTGTTGAGTTTAATTTTAAAGATGGTAGAAAACCATAATTCAAAGAGTTATGTACCACAATGTTCATTGCAGCACTATTTACAATAGCCAGGACATGGAAGCAACCTAAGTGTCCATTGACAGATGAATGGATAAAGAAGATGTGGCACATATATACAATGGAATATTACTCAGCCATAAAAAGAAATGAAATTGAGTTATTTGTAGTGAGGTGGATGGACCAAGAGACTGTCATACAGAGTGAAGTAAGTCAGAAAGAGAAAAACAAGTACCATATGCTAACACATATATATGGAATTTTTTAAAAATGGTTCTGACAAACCTAGGGGCAGGACAGGAATAAAGATGCAGATGTAGATAATGGACTTGAGGACATGGGGAGGGGGAAGGGTAAGCTGGGATGAAGTGAGAGAGTGGCATGGACATATATACACTACCAAACATAAAATAGATAGCTAGTGGGAAGCAGCCGCATAGCACAGGGAGATCAGCTCGGTGCTTTGTGACCACCTACAGGGGGGGGGATAAGGAGGGTGGGAGGGAGGGAGACGCAAGAGGGAAGAGATATGGGGATATATGTATACGTATAGCTGATTCACTTTTGTTATAAAGCAGAAACTAACACACCATTGTAAAGCAGTTATACTCCAATAAAGATGTTAAAAAAATAATAATAATCATAAATAAAACAAAGACAGCAGAAACCCCAAACAGCTACTGCCCCAAAGAGTGCAACCAGATTGGGGTTAGGGTAAGTAAAAATGAGGGAGGGACTTCAGGAAAGTATACTTTCAAGGAAGAGGGATCAATTTATCAATGATGTGAATGAGTATCCTGCATTATCTCTCTGAGCCTCAGTTTTCTCATTTGTATGATGGGAATAATATTTATTCTGAAGGCTACTTGACAAAATGAATGTATGGTTCAGAATAAGGTCTCAACAAATAACCTCTATCAGTGTTGTTGTTTTAGTTATTATTATTGTAAATATCTGATAATCCAACTCGCCCATTTTATAGGTAAAGAAATTAAAGCCTGAGGAATAGATGTGATTTGTCACTAAGTTTGTGTGTGGGATGTCTTCCCTTGCCCTTCCAGATTGCTATCTTCTCCATCCTCCTCTGCTTTCCAGGATCCAATCTCCATGCGTGACATTGACAAGGCTCCCGTGCCTGCATGAGTTCCCCAACAGGGAGACCCAGCAGAAGGTGGGAAGAGAGAGGAGCATGGGGTCAGGGCATTTCTCCTCTTGGCTTCTTCCCTGAGAGGACCCTCTCAGCTGCTGTGTGTCTCTACAGAAGCTATAGGTGCTCCAAAGTGGCTAACTCTACGTGACTTTATCTTTCCGGAATCCTGAAACTGCTCCCGCCTCTGGACCCTTCCAGTTGACAGATGGTAACATGTTTGCTGCTACCAGCTCTGAATCACTGCACTGTCCCTTTTGTGAAAAATGTTTATCACATTATCCTACTTTGAGTGTTCTGCCAGGTAACAGTAAGTGACAGAAATGATACTGGAGTCCAAGACGGCTGGTTCTTGGTGTAGAATCTGTCCTTCACACTCACTTAACTTTCATTCATATGCTCATTAAATTATTGTCTACTAAGAGAAAGGCCCCATGCTGGGCACAGGCAATCCAATAATCAGTAACACATGGGCGCTCATTATTCCAAAACACCACTTGATAGCACTCCAGTGCAGGAGTTAGCAAATTGTTTCTGTATAAAGAGCCAAACAACAAATATTTTAGACACTGGGCCCTATGTATTTGTTGCAACTACTCAAGTCTTCCATTGTGGGACACAAGCAGCTACAGACGATATGTCCAAAAGTGAGTACGGCTATATACCAATAAAACTTTCTTCATGTCCACTGAAATTTGTACTCCATATAATTTTCATGTGCCACAATATATCTTTCTTTTGATTTTTTCCTCCGAATATATCAAAACACAAAAACTATCTTTAGCTCATGGGCCATACAAAACCAGGCAGCAGGGCTTCCCTGGTGGCGCAGTGGTTGAGAGTCCGCCTGCCGACGCAGGGGACGCGGGTTCGTGCCCCGGTCCGGGAAGATCCCACGTGCCGCGGAGCGGCTGGGCCCGTGAGCCACGGCCGCTGAGCCTGCGCGTCCGGAGCCTGTGCTCCGCAACAGGAGAGGCCACGGCAGTGAGAGGCCCGCGTACCGCAAAAAAAAAAAAAAAAAAAAAAACCCAGGCAGCAGGCCAGTTTGCTGACCTCTGTGCTTAAATATGAACTTGGTACTAAAGGAGCAGTTAAGGAGGCCAAGAGTTGGGAGGAGGATGCTGAGACAGGATTCAGAGAGGAAGTGACCTTTGCACAGAGAATTAATGGATGATAGAGTTGGTTTGGCAGGGAAAAGAGAATGTACCTTTAAGGCACAAGTAATGAGCAAAAGCAAAGGATCTTAGAAGCGCAAGATGTGCGCAGGGAGTGGAGTCTGAGATAGGGCCAGAGAAAAGAGGCGCTGGGTGGTAGGGAGGGGAGACCCTGGGGTCCGGGGGTGGGGAAAGGGGCAGGATGCTCTGAGTCAAATCCTGGAGGACTAGAGTGCCCTGCTGAGAGACTGGACTTCAGAGTTAGAAAAACCAAGTGGTGGGATTCTGGGCAACAGCCTTAGACAGACCTGAGTGCAAAACCCAGCTCTACTCCTCTCCAGCTGAGTGATCATAGACAAATTACTTAACCGGTCTGAGCCTCATTTCTTAGATGCAAAACTGTCCTCATAAGAGCTCCAGCTTCATGACTGCAGTAGTGAGGATTAAACGGGGTAATGCACACAGACTGCTCTCAGCAGTGCTGGCTCACAGTAAGGGCTCAATAAAGGTTTGCTATTATTAGCATTATTATAATTAGGCTCATTGACTAGCCTGGCTCTGGCTATGTTTTCTCTAGTCCAAATTCAGAGCATTCCTTGCCATTGCTGATGCAGATGGCAGCTGGACAGTTGGCAGCCCTGAGGTGAACATACGGTTTTCCTTTTAGCACTGTGATAGCATCAGCCCTAATGAGTCTGCAGTGGCAGAAATCCATTTCTCTGAACTTGAACCTCATAGACCTTGGTTCACTGAATGTGTAGCCAAAGCCGCAGCTCCCCAGTCCAGACGATACCCTTCTTAGAGTGTTCGAGCACACAGAACACCTATTATTACTTACCTATGAGTTTCCTTTCCTGTTTAGGCTGCAAAGACAATGTCTGGATCGTTCTCCTTTTTGACAATTCCTTCTTGAGTCTCCTGGCTAGCAGCCTTCAGTGAATTTCCACGGTGCTCCATCAACCTGAAGGAAGAGAAGAAAGGCAAAAACAGATGGGCATTATTCAGTGACCTCACTTAAACTAAACAAGTTCTGTATATCCTAAGGATGCCTAAAGTGATACATTTTGTGAGTAATTCAGTGGGTCCTTAAAAGACTTCAGATCTGATTTAAATACATAGAAACCACAACATTTCAACTGAGACACTTAAGAAAACTAAGAGTGATGAGGAAGAGGACTGATTATTTTTTTAAAACAAAATAATTTTGGTATTTAATTACAATTCAGGCACTCAATCATTAAACAGACTTTCAGGATACATTTCAAGGTAATAATTTTAACTCCACTTTAAAAAAAAAAAAAACCTCAAAATTCTGTTGTAAACGTAACAAATGTTCACCGTACAACTTTTGGGAAAAAAGAGAAAACTATAGAAAATTAAATAACAATTACTCAATAAGTCTAAACCGATAGGTTGTATTTTAACATTAATTATGTAGTTTCTCCAAAATTTCTTTTGTTGGCATACTGTAAATCTACATAAAGTCAAGAGAGACCAAATAAAGAGGGCAGGAGGTCTCACTTGAGGATGTGAAAGGGTTGAGGTGAAAATGGCAGAATGAGAGTTTAATTGCAGTCATAGGGTATTGAGCCATCACCTTTCACCCCTACCCTAGGGTAGGGGGCATGTGTTTGTCCCTCAGCCCAAGTGCAGTAGGAGAAGGATAGACAGATAAATAGATAGGTGGGTAGATGGATATTTCTTTTTTTTTTTTGCAGTACGCTGGCCTCTCACTGCTGTCGCCTCTCCCATTGCGGAGCACAGGCTCCGGACACGCAGGCTCAGCGGCCATGGCTCACGGGCCCAGCCGCTCCGCGGCATGTGGGATCTTCCTGGACCGGGGCACCAACCCGTGTCCCCTGCATTGGCAGGCGGACTCTCAACCAGTGCACCACCAGGGAAGCCCTAGATGGATATTTCAAATGGGCATCAGCACTAGCAATAGTGATCGTTGACTACATAAGAGAAAAGATAGGAGCCAGAAAAAATTGAAATGACATATTCAAAGTGTTGAATAAAATAATGACCACCCTAGATTTCTATACTCAGTGAAAATATCCTTCAAAAATAAAAGTGAAATGTAAAGATATTTTAAAAGACAAAATATGAAAGAATGTACCATGTTCAGTCCTACACTAAAGGAATTAATAAAGGGAGACCTTCAGGCAGAAGAAAAATGATAGGAGCTTGGGGAAACTGGCAGGAATGAGAAGCAATGGAAATAGTAAACAGGTCGGCAAATCTAAATGAATACTGAGTATATAAATAAAAATAATACCGTTTCATAGAATATAAAATAGAGAGAGAATATACGTAAAATTAAAATACATGACGATAATAGCTCAGTAATGTGGGACACGGTAAATGGAGTTGAATTCTCTAGGATAATGACAGAAAACAGTGAAAGGACATATAGCTAATAAAGTAATAAAAGAGAAAATTAAATAAAAAATGATTACTCCAAGTGAAGGCAAAAAAAAGCAAAAAGTAGATAGAAACAGAGATATGGTACGTATAAATAAAAATATACTAGTAGTTATTTTAAAAGTAAATGGATTAAATATTTCAATTAAAAGGACAATGATTAATAGCATAAATTAAAAATAAATTGACTATATATTTCTTAAGAGAGACATACTTTAAATACAAAGATATAGAATGTTTGAAAGTAAAAGGTTGGACATATTTATACAATGCAAACATTAATAAAAGAAGTGTGATATATACTAATGTTTGACAGTTATTTTAAAGCAAGAAACATTACTACACATTAAAAGGTGCAATTTTTTCTATAATAAAAGGATCAACCTATGAGAAAATGTACCAAATCTAAATTTACATCTAATAACATAGCTTTAAAGTGCATAAAGCAAGTACTAATAGGACTAAAAAGAGAAATAAACAAAGTCACAGTAGTTTGGCAGAAATTCATGCATCCCTCGCTCAAGTTCTGATCAAATAAGCAGATACAAAATTAGCAAGGATGTAGGATATTTGAATAACATGAAAAACAAACACAACCTGACACATAGAGAACAATGCACACATTAACTGCAGAAAAGAATGATCAACAGGAGGAACAGAAGAATGAATACAAAACAAAGTTTTACGACTGCTGAAGGTGAATTAGAGGATGTGCTTTAACCTTCTGTCAGAATAAGGCTTCCAACTACTTCCACCACCACTGCTTTCATCATATTAAACTTTTCTCCCTGTAGAAACTGGACAATTTTAGGCCTGTTCCAACAAGGAGGAAAAAACGAAAGCTAAAGCTGTGTACAAACTTCACACCCAGATCTGGCACTTGTTTTGTCAGTTCAGTGGCTCAAAAAGGCAAAAATGTTCCTGTCCTAATTCATTTCTCTCCTGGGAGTGGGAGTTTCTTCCTGGAAACATGCTAATAGGAAATTGGACTTTCCCCTAACAGTATCTCAAGAAGATACTACGATTCAGAGAATAACATAAAAATGTTAGATATAGGGCTTCCCTGGTGGCGCAGTGGTTGAGAGTCCGCCTGCCGATGCAGGAGACGCGGGTTCGTGCCCCGGTCCGGGAAGATCCCACGTGCCGCGGAGCGGCTGGGCCCGTGAGCCGTGGCCGCTGAGCCTGCGCGTCCGGAGCCTGTGCTCCGCAACGGGAGAGGCCACAGCAGTGAGATGCCCGCGTACCGCAAAAAAAAAAAAAAAAAAAAAAAGTTAGATATAATTCTGTTTTAGCACTGATCACATTTTTATTTTAACGAAATGTCTATATTCCTCACACTTCATCTCAAGAACCAGATCTTACTAAGACGTGTATCCCAACGCTTCACATAGTGCTTGGCACGTCATAGATATTCTAAAAGAATCTGTTGAATAAATAAAAATTGGAAAAAGGTGAGAAAAGGTCCCTGGCAGAGACTAAAAACAATCTGTGAGTAATAAACAGTACTTCCCAGAGTAGCCCTTCCTAAGACATGACATTGTAAATGTGGTCCGCAGGAAACTTGGAAATCACCCAAATTCAACCAGAGTGACTGTGTACATCCTCAGATCTCAGATGTGACCCAGAACAGTTGTTAGTTCATCTACTGAATTACAACTGGACATTCTGGGGGAAGATATGTTAATAGATCCACATGGTTTGCATGGTGATGGAAATTGGGTCAAGGTCAGTGGCACGGTACAAGGAAGAAGCAGCAGCTCTGATTAGCCAGTCTCAGGCTTTGATGTCCTGGAAATAGGGACGCCTGCATTTAGAGTGCCAGGAATTCCCACTTAATCTCCCACAACCATCCTTTAAAATCATTACCTCTTTGAAATGAGATAAAACACTGAGGTCCAGAGAGAATAAGAAAATTGCTCTAATTACTGCTAGAACTGAGAATCAGATCCTGATCTTTCTATCCCCCCAAGCCTGGGCTCTTTCAACTGTTCTCTACAGGTTCCAAAAACAGCTTTTAAAAGATGCTGTGGTTCTACTGCCTTTGTTCAATAAGCTACTGATACTGACTTCACTTTCCTTGGGAACTTGCCCACTGGGGAAAAATGTGACGACAAACAAGAACTCCTTTGTCCTCCTTATAGCTATATTCTCTATATTTCATTCATAAAGTGGAGTCTGGACCAATAATCAGCACCGGATGATACTGGTTACTCACCAAGATTGGAACTGCTTCTTGAAGGACTGGAAAGACAGGGCACCCAAAGACCCAAACCTGGCCCCTCGACGTGCAATTCTGCCGGCATGAACAGCACGCCCAGAATGCCTCTCTCTCCTTGGTGTCTTCTTTTAAGTCATTCATTAAACAACTTACCTACTACTTTCATAAGAGATAAAAAGGTCAACCCAATCTATTTCCTTTATTTATGTGTTGGAACTCTCCGTGTTACGGATTTCGAAACTTTTTAAATGTGTGCTGCCAGTATTTTCTTCATCTTTCATTTGCACCTTAAAATGTGTAATTTTTTTTTTTTTTTTTTTACCATAGAGAAGTATTTTCTCTTTTACTCATATCTCTCTCTCGTCCCCACCCTCTCTCTGTCTTGCCCCATTTTTCTTCTGCTTCATTCTTTCTCACATTCATCTCTTTATTGTCCCTCCCTTTTTGACCCTTATCGTTTTACCATGGTGAATTTTTTTACTGAAGTATAGCTGCTGTACAATATTATGTAAGTTACAAGTGTACGATATAGTGATTCAGAAATTTTAAAGGTTATACTCCATTTACAGTTATTATAAAATATTGGCTATATTCACCATGGTGTACAATATATACTTGTAGCTTATTTTATACATAGTTTGTACCTCTTAGTCCTCTACCCCTATATCACCCCTTCTCTCTTCCTTGGCCAATTATCTTTTCACACAAAATGGATAACCAGATGCAATGCCCAAAACTCTACCCATTAGGGATATTTTTCCTTGCTACTGCCTTTCAAGGACATTAATGCAACGCTAGCTTAACAAACCCTCAGTCAACCTAGTGGGGAGCTCTGGACTAAGTACTGCCTGGCAGAGCACCCCACACTGGCCCCAAGTGACTGAGTCGTTACAACCCCATCTCACTTAGGCACAAGATATAGGCTGCCAAGAAAGGGTGAGACCCCAAGTTAGGTAGCTCTGGGTAGCTGAGCTCGACCCTGAAGATCTAATGGATCCGACGGCTGAAGGCCGTCTCACACACACAGTGCCTCGAATATAGTATATATATACATGTATTTGCAAGAAACAGAAAACCTGACCTTAGTGACACTGTTTCTACAAATTTTAATTGAAGTATAGTTGACTTATAATATTATATTTGTTTCAGGTTTCCAATATAGCAATGTGATATTTTTATAGATTACGCACACCATACAACATTACTGTTATTGACTATATTGCCTATGCTGAACATTACATCCCTGTGATTTATAACTAGTAGTTGGTAACTCTTAATCCTTTTCACCTATTCCACCCACATCCCTCACTCTACATGCTTTCTGACAACCACTAGTTTGTTCTCTGTTATCTGTGAATCTGTATCTGTTTTGTTATATTTGTTTGCTTTGTTTTTTTAGATTCTATATACAAATGAAAACATACAGTGCTTGTGAGACAGGTAGATAGATAGATAGGTAGATAGAGATCTTCTTTATCCATTCACTTGTCCCTGGACACTTAGGTTGCTTCCATATCTTGGCTGTAATAAATAATGCTGCTATGAACACTGAAGGTAATATATCTTTTCAGATTGATGTCTTCATTTTCTTTGGATAAACACCAAGGAGTGGAATGTGGAATTGCTGGATCATATGTTAGCTCTATTTTAATTTTATGAGGAACCTCCATGCTGTTTTCCACAGTGACTGTACCAGTTTACACTCCTACCAACCGTTACATAAGAAGAGGAACTTATATGGCTTCACTAGATCAATAAAGTCTGTGGTTTTCTTGCCATTACCCTCATGGTCACAAGATAGCAACTGTCATATTCACAGTCAAGGCCAGAATGAGAAAGGACATTGCAGTGTGTCTGTCCCTTTTCATCAGAAAATCAAAACCTCTTTAAGAATTCTGCAGGAAAACTTCATTTTCTTAGGTCTCTTTGGACAAAACTAAGGTATATTAAGGCTTCCAAGAATGCCGAAAGAATGAGAATGAGATTAGCATGACTGACTTACACCAAAAAAATGTCTTGCTTGGGTGTGGACATAATGCTTCCACTCAAAAAAAAAAAAAAAAATCCATGAGAGTGCTGTTAGCAAGAAGGGAAAAGTAGTTGAACACTAGGTAGAATATTAAAAATAACTGTCACAATGAATAAATAGTTATCAAACGGAGAATGATTTTTTGCTACACAAATAATTCCTGCAATGGGAAGAAGTTTGACAAAGTAATTTCTGAGGTCATTTCAATACCAGTCCATGAACTAAAGGGAACATTAAAGACTGTCTATAATTAATAAAAAGAAATCTTTTAACTATGGCAAACCATCAAGAGAGCCAGCAAAAGAGAGGAAAATTCTTTAGCATCATAGCCAGACTCATTCTGTATCCCCAAAGGAATCTTCAGGCAGCCATTGACTTTCAGAACAGAGCTGCTGGGGCAACGGTGAGCCAAAGAGGAATAATGAGGGCTTTGTCCTCCTCCTGGACCAGGGAAATACTGATCAGCTGTAGCCTCCATGAAAAGCCTTACTCTTACCACCTTTAACGACTCGCCCCCGCCTTCCTCCCCACCGTCGACGGAGTCCCCTGCTCAAAATCTGACGTAAATTGTTTCCTTACCATGGCAAGCTGCCTAAGATTTCTGGGAAGTATGTTTTAACAGGAGTCATGCCAGGACTGGAATCAGCGGTGCTTCTGTGTAGCCTGCAATATAAGCTGTAATTAAGGATATTGAGATCCCTGATGCTGCAGGCCAAGTAAGTGTGTTGTCTGTGTGTGTGTGTGTGTATTTTTTTTCTATTTGCTTCTTCACTTAGAATTCGAAAACCAAAGGCCCTTAGAGACTGTATTCGTTTGATGGAGTGTGGCATCCATCCCAAGGCTGTTTTCTTTTTCCTCTCCATTCATTCATTCACTCATTCTTTCAATTAAAGAACTTTTCTCGGATAAAGAGTAGCTAACAGGGTAGATAAGGATCTAGAGCTTACGGTGAAAGGCAGACTTTAAACCAATATTTTAAATTGTTTCTTGATGACGTCTACCCTTTTACCTCCTTCTGTTTTTCCTATTCTTTATTGTTTCAGGGTTGAAGTGAAATATTGCCTGCTGAGATGGTACAGCTGAAGAAGCATGAGCTACGGAATAAAAAGACTTTGATTAGAATTCCAGCTGAACCACGCACAAGCTGTTGGACCTTCAGCAATTTACTTAATGCACATGAAGCTGTTTTTCTTCATCTGAGCAGGTGACCAGTGGTCTATTCACACACTAATATTCTAATTTTCATTCCTCTTCATTTCCTCACTTATACTTTCTTAAATAACCTACCTCCAAATTTGTTGGTAATTTTTCCACAGTCATCTCTCTTCTTGGCATACAGAGATACTCATGGTGTCCTAATAACTCCAGTTCTTTATTTGTTTGACTTGGTAAAATGTTACTGAGGAATAACATCATAAATGGATAGCTTAATGGATTTTCACAAACTGACAGCCCTGTGTAACCAAAATTTATATCATGAAACTGAACATCTTCCACATCCCCAAATCCCCTGCATCCTCTTCCACAACCAAAAGCTAACTACTCTCCTTATTTCTAATACCAGTAAGAGTATTGTAGGGACTCTTTTGCTTAGGGTTTCTTTCATTAAACTCCATGTTTATAAGATAAATTAATGTTGTTAGCTTCAGTGTTACTCTTCATTGTCATTGCTGTATACTATTCCATTATGTGAATATATCACAATTGTTTATTCATCTCTCTGTGGATGAATATTTAGATTACTTCAGTTCTGGACATTGACAAAGAGTGCTGCTATAAACATTTTGCACATGATTTTTTGTCAACAGAGGTACACTTTTCTTTTGGATACCTCGGACTAGAATTACTGGGTCATAGAGTATGAAAATATCCAACTTTATCCAAGTCAATATGGCCACTTTTCCAAAGTGGCTGCAACAATGTAGACTCCCACCAACAGGGTATAGAGCTCCTGTTACTCAATACATTCACTAGCTATTCTTGCTATTAATTATTATCATTGTTCCCTATCAGTTGGTTCCTATTAACTAATGTACCTATCGTTCAACATGTTTTGATATGTTCCATCTTTTACATTTGAACCATTCTGGTTAATGTACAGTGATACTGCTTTGTGATTGTAATTTTCATTTCCCCGATGACTAATAAAGGTGAACAGCCTTTCATAAGTTTGTCACTTGGATATACTCTTTTAATGAAATTCCTGTTCAAGTTTTTTGCCCATGTTTTACTGTTGAATTGTCTATCTTTTACTTATTGACTTGTAAAGTTCTTTATATATTTTGTAGAGTCCTTTGGTTAGCATATGTGGTGCAAATATCTTCTGTTGCTGTGCAGCTTGCCTTTGGTTTGAGTCTTATTCATTTCTGAATATTGCTCTGGAAACAAATGAAGTGGAACCATGCCTCCGAAGTTTCTTACCTGTGAGAATTCAGGTGAGTTAATAAGCTCTCTGAACCTGAGTTTCCTATCTATAAAATGGGAATAATGACCCTCACCCAACCTATATCATACTGCTGTTGGGAGGAACAAATTAGATACTACATAGGCAGCAGCTTGAGAATCCATACAATATCCAGGTCAAGAATTATAACTATGGTTTATGACTATTATAGATAACTTGTATAACTATAAGCATAATATATGCTGGGTAGAAAAACAGGTTAGGAATAAATCACCTATGAGCGTGATATCTTTAGTTCATATCTGTGAGATAAAGAACTTTTAGTTACACATCCTACACAGAAAAAGGAAGTCTTGTAAGACCGAAATAATGTTCCCAGATGTGAGCCTCCGTGCTCATACAGGTATTTTCAGAACTTGACATTGACATTCCTTATTTCTCATTTCCTCTCAGTTCCCTTACTTTTCTAGTGAATATATGCAATGAAGCAAAGATGTCTTCCCCAAGAAGGTGGTGTCACTTCTCAAAAACCTGAGCCTCAGTGTCATGTACCACAATGTTCATTGAAGCTCTATTTACAATAGCCAGGACATGGAAGCAACCTAACTGTCCATCAACAGATGAATGGATAAAGAAGATGTGACACATATATACAATGGAATATTACTCAGCCATAAAAAGAAACGAAATTGAGTTATTTGTAGTGAGGTGGATGGACCTAGAGACTGTCATACAGAGTGAAGTAAGTCAGAAAGAGAAAAACAAATACCGTATGCTAACACACACATATATAGAATCTAAAATACAAACAAAAAATATGATCATGAAGGACCTAGGGGCAAGATGGGAATAAAGATGCAGACCTACTAGAGAATGGACATGAGGACACAGGGAGTGGGAAGGGTAAGCTGGGACAAAGTGAGAGAGTGGCATGGACATGTATACGCTACCAAATGTAAAATAGCTAGCTAGTGGGAAGCAGCCACATAGCACAGGGAGATCAGCTCGGTGCTTTGTGACCACCTAGAGGGGTGGGAGAGGGAGGGTGGGAGGGAGGGAGACGCAAGAGGGGGGAGATATGGGAACATATGTATACGTATAACTGATTCACTTTGTTGTAAAGCAGAAACTAACACACCATTGTAAAGCAATTATACTCCAATAAAGATGTTAAAAAAGAAAAAAAAAAAACTTGGGCAAATTGCTACTGGCATCTAGTGGGTAGAGGCCAGAGATGTTGCTAAGCAACCTACAAGACAGCCCCACAGCAAAGATGCATATAGCCCAAAATGTCAGG
Organism: Kogia breviceps; assembly: GCF_026419965.1. Taxonomy (NCBI): domain Eukaryota; kingdom Metazoa; phylum Chordata; class Mammalia; order Artiodactyla; family Physeteridae; genus Kogia; species Kogia breviceps. The sequence continues at coordinate 67,093,359 of NC_081326.1, forward strand.
AGTGCCAGGGTGAGAAACCTGCTATATATCTACTGAAACTAAAATGGTGCCCATTAACCTGTGTAATGCAGAAGACTGTTACTAATTTAAGAGAAAGCATTGGGCTCATCCAAGGGTAAGACATACGCACTTACGCAGCTTTCCTTCTCTAAACTTTGCAATAAATAAACCAATCAGCACTGTTTATCTGCAGAGAGTCACAATGGCCATTCAAATCTAACACTTGAAATTTGAATCATTTAAATCATTCAACAATTACTTACTGCACGTCTCCTAGTTGCCCAGCACAGTGCTATATGCCAAAAGAGAAGGTAAAAGAGAAACAATTCACATTGAATTACTGCTTCCCATTTCTCAAAGCATTTTTACTATGTGACATCACAACTTCCCTTTAAGGTAAGGAGGATGAGAATTTTGGGCCCAATCTGGTAAGTAAAGAAACTAAGGCACAGAGACACACGTAGAGTCTCTATCTTCCAAAATTAAAGAGTTCTCTCACTAATATAAAAGTGAAGTCATGGCCTGTATAAAATCGACAACAAGATTTATGATGAAACCCATTAAAATGGCACGGGTATTTTTTTGTACTTGCCCATCTGGAATCAAGAAGGAGGTAGGGGCTTCCCTGGTGGCGCAGTGGTTGAGAGTCCGCCTGCCGATGCAGGGGACACGGGTTCGTGCCCCGGTCTGGGAAGATCCCACATGCCGCGGAGCGGCTGGGCCCGTGAGCCATGGCCGCTGAGCCTGCGCGTCCGGAGCCTGTGCTCCACAACGGGAGAGGCCACAACAGTGAGGCCCGCATACCACAAAAAAAAAAAAAAAAAAGAAGGAGGTAGAAGACAGCAGGACCAGCTCCTTATTTTCGCCCATTCAGGCTGCTATAACAAAATATCATAGACTGAGTAGCTTATTAACAATGGAAAACTTCCCCCATAGTTCTGGAGGGGAGAACATCCAAGATCAATGTGCCAGAAGATTCTGGCAGATCTCATGTCTGGTGAGGGCCCCTGCTTCCTTGTTCACAGATAGCCTTCTTTTGCTATGTCCTCACATGGCAGAAGAGACTGGGAGCTCTCTGAGGTCTCTTTCATAAGGGTACGAATCCATTCACAGAGGCCCCACCCTCATGACCTAATCTACCCCCTGATACCACCACATTGGGAGTTAGGACTTCAACGTATGAATTTGGGGGAGACCCAAGCATTCAGTCCATCACACTCCTCCTCCAGCACTTCTTTAGTGAGACCACCCATCAAAATCAGAACCAAGAAGCTCAGCTAAACTGATAGCCCCTAAAAAGTTCTCCCTGTCTGCACAGGTTCAATGGTGCCATTAAGATAAGTACACTGCAGAGGTGAACTCGCTTCTTTGCAAGCGATCTTACAAAATTGTATCAGTTAAAATAAATACAAAATACATATAATGCATCTTTTAGTAAACAGCATCCCTATTTCTCATTCTGAGCCGTTAGGAGAAGAAAATCACACACTATTTTTCTGAGTTTACTGAAGAAACTAAGGCTGGGAGAGGTTAGATGCGACTGCATGACTAAGTCTTTTGCCACTTTTGTCTTAGAACCCTCTCCTCTTTTTAAATCATCATCACTATTTCCACCCTCCACCTTAATTTTCTCCGGAGGGGAACAAAAAAGCACAAAACTCAGAAAAGTATGATACCTCTAGGGACTTTTCATGACTCACTAAAATAACTGGATACATCCTCTGGGAAACTGAGTCAGAGTAAAGAATGTGGGAAGATCTTCCCCTTCTCTGAACCGACTGCGCAGTTCCCTGATTGACATTCTAAGATTCCCACAAGGAGGATAAAGCTCCTTGTGTCTCAACTGTGGAACCCTGAGCTGGGAGGCATCTTTATCTTTTCCAAGAAAATGTAATCACCAAAACCAAAAAGTGGTCTTTGCCGACAGGCACAATTGAGTCAAGACAACGTCCCCTGCAAAGGAGGCCCACAGATTCCAGGTCTGGCTGTGGTCAAGTAGACCAGACACATTGCATTCTGCTCAGTGCTAGGGTAGACAGCCTTTAATTTCACTTCAAACCGTTTTTATCAACCTCAACTAAAATTTGACACATGAGACACATATAATTTCACAATAAATTTGTGTTTTATATTGAGTTGTTCCTAATAACATATATTCCCTAGTGTGGTTTTGAGCACACAGAATACTAATAAGTAGAACCATGCCCATTGGTCCCAGGACCATCTCTGATACAGGAGCACCATTAAACTCTCAGAGTTTGGAAGACAGTGTATAATCAGTAATACTATTATGCTTCTCGATTAAGGTGAACTTATTAATTTATATAATATCAATAATACCAAGAATAACTGAGAGGGTTTTATGAAACTATAGTAGTACTAGAGAAAAGAATCAGACACAACTTCACTCTTATGAAATAACTGACTATTCAGAGCTATTAAATTTATCAATTTAAGTACTTCATCTGTACACGTTCTGTGATACATACAAGAGATAGAAAGAAGAATTTGAGAAGCAATCCCTATCCTCAAAGAGAGACAGATATGTCCCTAAATAATTACAGACCTTGGTAACGCCATAGTGGTCGTCTGCACTATGTGCTATGTTAGAACAAATGTGGGAGTGGCCAATTCTGCAAAAATTCAGTGGGGGCAAAAATTGTGAAAACAAATCCAGCAAACGTTTGAGGCTGCTTGGATGGTCAGTAAAATCAATCAGCCTCAGTCCTGTAAGATGGTCTTCCAAACCCCGACTCAATGACCAGTGGTTGATTCAGTGACCACACAGACACACAGACATATTTAACTGCCAGCCCATTCTGGCTCAAGTTTGGTTTCACTGGGTAAGTTTCCTTCAGGGCTATTGCATTCAGTTCTCTTCTTCCATTTCACAAACTGAGGTCAGGAAGCAAGTCCAGAATGTGACTAAGTCAACTCTTAAGACTTACAAATTTTTCACAAGGAGGAAAGATCATTGTTTGTATATAGGGACAGATTTCAGGGTTCAGGGAGACAAGAGTCTCAATGGAGACAATGACAGAAACTTTACTAAGACTGCTTCTTCCAGTGCAGCTGAGCAAGGGGGATTTCTGACATTTAGTCTTTTAACTCTAGATGGGCATCATTTCATCCAACTCATCAAAAATAATATAATATGACATGGTCTTATATAGTGAACCTTTGGTCTCTGGTCTCTCAGGACAAGTCAGTTAAGTTTTCCTAATATCCCATGATCCATCAATAAATTAGTACCAGGTCTTACATTAGGCACTGGGGAATAAATAATAAATGAGCCATGATCCTTGTCTTCAAACATTGTACAGTTTAGGGAAGAGAAAAGTACCAAACTAAGCAATTAAAAGTCTGATTCCAGGGAACTGATGTGAGCTGAGGAGGTGGGCGGTGGAGGGAAAACTTCCTAGAAGAAGCATCGAAATGCAGGGGATATGCAGGCGAAGAAGGGTGAAGGAAGGGAGCATTCCAGGAAAGGAAGTAGTAAAAACAAAGGCCTATGGAGGACCAAAAAAGGGCTACAGTCAGGACCTTAAGCGAATTCAGAAAAGATGGAACATAGCAGGGAAGACGGAAGATTGAGAACAGAGAGGCTAAATCTAGTTATATGCTGGCTACGTTACACAGTTCAGATTTATTTTGAAGGCAGCAAAAACTTTGAAGGTTTTTAATAGGGTAAAAAAATAATAAAATAAAGAGTACCCCGAAAGCTACTGCTTGGAAAATGGGTTAGAGGGAGTGAAGACTGAAGTTAGAAACCATCTAGAAAGCTCTTTTGGTTGTCCAGAAAGGAAATGATAAGAGTCTTAGATTTTTTTTTAAATGGCAGTGTATTAGAGAAACATCAGTACATTAAAGAATCTCTCAGTACTTGGAAAGAAGAATTGCTAGTTGATTGAAAGTTGATGCATAAGGAAAGGGAGGAATCAAGGCTGATATTTAAGTTGGAAGCTTGGAAATTGGGTAGATAATGGTCCTATTTATTGAGGACAGTAAAAGTTCATTTTTAATGATTTTTGTTTTTTCATATTTTCAGTACCCATATCAAATAAATGATAATTCACAGCTTTCTGGAACCAGAGCTCTGGAACTAAGTCATCTTTTTGCCTGACATGAAGTCATCTAATTTAATACTGGTTCCTTAAATATGTACAAGGGAGGAAGTCAGACACAAAAGGTCACATTGTGTGATTCCATTTATATATGAAATATTCAGAATAGGTAAGTCCATAAAAAAAACAGAAAGTGGATTGTTGGTTGCCAGGAGCTGGGGGGAGGGGAAGATGGGGAGGAACTGCTTGACGGCTTTAGAGTTTTATTTGGAAGAGATGAAAACATTTTGCAACTAGGTAGAGATGGTGGTTGCCCAACAATGTGAATGTACCCATCTCAATAACTTTTTTTTTTTTTTTTGTGGTGCGCGGGCCTCTCACTGCTGTGGCCTCTCCCGTTGCAGAGCACAGGCTCCGGACGCGCAGGCTCAGCGGCCATGGCTCACGGGCTTAGTTGCTCCGCGGCATGTGGGATCTTCCCGGACCGGGGCACGAACCCGTGTCCCCCGCATCGGCAGGCGGATTCTCAACCACTGCGCCACCAGGGAAGCCCTCAATAACTTTTTAATAAAATGTACAGGGGAGAAATAATCACACCAAGGACAGAGGTCCCACTTCACCTTGGTTCAGATTCTCATTTAAACTTGGGGGATATTTGATTCCTGGTCTTTCTCAACCATTTCAGGAGATCCTCTCTTCCTTTACGCAAACGTGATGTTGGGCCCTGACAAAATCAATGTTACAATCAGAGAAACAGGTGAACTTTCAGAATAAAGTAAATAGCATATGATCCTTTTGAACCTGCAGTGGAAACTCTTCAACACTTTGATGATCCTGTCGGGGGAGGGATAGCTATGGATGTGTTGATGTTCCTGTCTATCTGGAAGTTTTATCTCCTCTCTCTTACAGTCAGTGTCTCCCCTGACTTGCAGGCCATTTAGCGAGCACTTAAGCAGTTGTGGGACCACCGCGCGGCTTCCCCTCCCAGAGTAACCTGTCATGGTAGCTGTCCAAGGACACGCTGCATTTACAGGGCATCCATTTCAAAGATTGGCTAATTGCTCCACAGGCTGCAAAAAAGTGCGTCCTCAAATCATAAAAGGGAAACACTCTGGCTTTTCCCAGGCCACAAAGCATGACCAAGTTGATTAGGACTCATAATTCACACTCCTGATACCTGAGCTTGATCCTCAGAGAAACAGCTGCCCTATAAAAGCCCAGACAGAGCATGTATATCAGGCGGTTCAGGCGGCCCTAGCCACAGCTCTGCGCCCACAATAAATGGCTTCTGCCACGTCTGGACCGGGGCTGCACTGGAAATGAGACAGTAAGAGTGGAAAATCATCCTTATTTGTTTAGTTCACCTACCCTTAACGGCAAATCAAACCCCAGCTGATGCAGCTCACAGAATCCAAAGAGCTAAAGATGGAGATGCTTCAGTGGACGAGTGATTTCCCCCCCGCCCTGGGAGCTAGCCCTGGACCTTCCCCCACAGCACATGCATGAATGTCCAGATCTCCAACACGTGGAGTGATGAGGCAATCGGTGTTCTATGGTGACATACCCCACTAGGGCTGATTGGGTCTCACCAATTAGAGTTCTGGTGCCTCAAAAAGGAACACGTGTAAGTGGAATGCAATGGAAAGCCAGCATCATGGTAAAAGTTACACAAAGAAACGTTTTATGGCCGTTCGTGTCAAGATGAGAGATGCAGCGTGCAGGAAAGTGTTTTATAGCATAGAGGAAAGCCACATTCTATGGGTGAGTGCTGTTCTGGAGAAGATAAAGCCCATCTTGGATTCTCTATGTGATGAAGGTCTTTCTCTTGCTGACAAGGGACTCTAAAGTGATGCTGCGTGTCATAGGGTTAGATAGACACCTAAGATTTGGGATTGCCTAGAAGTTGGCTTTGAACCACGGCCCCACTACTTCATTCATTCATTGATTCGTTTATTCAATCATCCAACAGTTACTTCTAAGTGACTATTCTGTGCTTGAGTATAAAGCAGGGGACGCGATATGGTCCTCTTCTCAAGCTTGTCACCCAGGGGTCATGGAACAAGAAAGCATCACAATAAAGCTGAGACATGCTCTGATGAGAGGTGACATCAGATGGGACTACAAAAGGGAGAAAATTGACACACAGGGACAGGCCAGAATTCCTAGAGGAAGCAACATCTCAACTAAGGCCCGAAGGCCAAGTAAGTTAGCAAATTGAAATACTGTGTGCCTGTGTGGAAAGGTAAAATGAGATTAGAAAGAGTTGACTAAAAGACCCAGAATATAGAGAGTATTTGGGGGGATCAGAGAAAAATGAAATGGACCTGTAGAGAGAGTCCTTATAGGAAGAAGGCAAAGGAAAGAGATTTAAATTTTTTACATAGAAAAGTGACACAGGAACAGAAATTTTAGGAAAATGTTACTAATCAGGTAACTTTGAACCAACGACTTAATCCCTCTGAGCCTCAGTTTGTAACATGGATAATACTACCTAACTTGCTGTGCAAATTAAACGAGACAATTCATATAAGATGCCTATTGTGTGAAACTTAGTAACTAATTACTCAGCAGTAACCACAAGGAAATATCCATTAGCAAATTTGATGTAACTTTCAACCTTCCCTTCCTGTACAAGTTCAAACATTCTATGAAACATTCTCTGTAAATTCAGGTACAAATTAGTTAATTCAGTATTTCAGCTTTGGGGGGAGTCTGAGAAGTTCATTTGTTCAATCGGTGATTCAACATACATTTAACTTACTGAGCAACTTTTCCGTGCTGGTCACCCGAGCTTGCCACTGGGGATGCTGTGACGAAAATACTGACTGGATGGTGATTCAGTTAGAAGAAGAAATGGTTGCTTACATCAAATATCCAGCAAATTACTGTGGTTCAGTGTGGTTTGGGGTTTATGCCAGAGACTACCAGTTGCCCCGAAGTACCTATTCCCTCCTTTGCTTTATGAAAAGAATTCTCATTTTAGGTGCTGATAAAGTTCTGTCTAATTATTTGGATGTTGTTTACAGAAACATATTTAGTTTGAGAAAATTTATCAGGGTATATGTTTATGATATATTTATCATAAAAAATATATAAATATGAAATACATATTATATATATAAAATCATCAATGAAAATTAAACTTTAAAAATCTCCATTTATCTGGACCAATTTTTGTCCAGCTAAAAAACATGTTCTAGGACTCCTGTGCAGCTAGAGAGTGATATGACTGAGTTCTGGCCAATGAAATATAAACACATATGTGGAGAGGTATTGCCAATAAGTCTCTTAAAGGGATATGGACATGTTCCTCCCCTCTTCAACCCTAGACCTGGGAACACAGATGATGTATAGGCTATCTTTGATCATGAGAACAAGAGCCACATCCTAGGGATATTTGAGAGGTTAGCTAGAAGAAGCTTTGACTCTGCCGGACAACTTTTCATAACTGCTAAACTAGCCCTTCCCTCTAGATTTAGTTTACCTGAGAGAGGGGGGTGGGGGGGAATTGGTCTTGTTTAAAACATTCTTGTTTTGGATTTTTTTTCTTAATTCAGCTGAAGTTCATTGTAACTCATACAAAGTTCAAGGTGGAATTCTGTTCAGTCTTTGCTTCCACACAAAGAACACACAGATGACTATATATATTATATATATACCTTATATACACACACTCAAATTTTACATATATAAACAAACAAACAAGGAGTTACCTAAAAAAACAGCAGAAAGAGCAGAACCCTCTGAGTCTTAAATTAAAGGTCTGGCTTCACTTCTTACTGTCTAATTGCAACTTTACATTCTCGTCCGTAATACAGAGATTTAAACGTCTACTATGTTTTCTTCATCGTTAAAGTTCTTTCCCGGCAGCAGCTCAGTCTAAATCTAGTTAACTTGAAAAGGGAATGTATTGGAATGTTGTCAACGATGTCACGAAGTAAATTGATAGGCTAGTGTCCAGGCTGAGAAATAAGGCAAAAACCAGAATGAAAAATCAGAGTAAGATCAAGGTAACAAGCATCCTACCATCTCAGCAGAGTGCCACACCTGGAATGAAGGATTTGGGCCATTTTTTTCCCCCCCCGCTGTGAGTCACTTGACGCAACACACAAAGTAGTGGGGAAAAGAGTCTAATCAACTAAGTGTAGATTACAAACCCATCGGCTTCTTTGAAGCAGCCAGTGAAAGTCTGGAGGGAAAGGTATGCACCGCCTCCAGGGGCCTCTAGTCCTCTATTAGGAGGGCAGTGGACATTGATTTATAGTCCCACTGAGATTGTACAAAGTGGGGGCCACCTAGGTCCCTCAAATTAATGGATGCTGGACAGTCATAAATCAACAAATGTCCACTCTTACCACCTCACAAGGTTGTTGACAGTGGAATAAATTACAGACAAAAACTCTGAAAACTGAAACCCGCTATACAAATACTCATTATTACTAGTGTTACTAATATCAGGATTTATGAAAAAATAAAGTACTTTAAAATCACGGTCATTTCAAATTTTGAAGATTTCCTTCCTTTACTACAGAAATTATTCCATTAGTATCGGGCACTAAATTAATGTCTCTCAAATTAATAGCAGGGAATGTGTGTAGATAACTGTTGACATTAACTGGTAAGTAAAAAAACAAGTGCCCTTTTTACATAGGTTTGGAAGGTCACATTTCATTTTACGTGGGTTTCGAAGAAGAGTGTGGAGGATGGGGAAATGTAAATTTCTAGACAAAAGTCACCACCTAGAATGGAATTCTTAGCAGTGGTCCTTGAGTGCATGAATGGCTTTAGAGGCTTATAAAACCCTGAAATTGCATGTAAATATTTTGTCTGTTGCACACAGAAGTGTATATATTTATATTTATTGGGGATATAGCTAATACTTTTTTATCAGCTGTTGAAAGGAACATGACCCTAAAAACACTAAGAATCTTTTTTTTTTTTTTTTTTTTTTTTATGATACGCGGGCCTCTCACTGCTGTGGCCTCTCCCCTTGCGGAGCACAGGCTCTGGACGCGCAGGCTCAGCGGCCATGGCTCACGGGCCCAACTGCTCCGCGGCATGTGGGATCCTCCTGGACTGGGGCACGAACCCGTGTCCCCTGCATCGGCAGGCGGACTCTGAACTACTGCGCCACCAGAGAAGCCCAAGAATCATTCTTTTTAATATGTGTTATCATGGTCTATGGAATCATAAATATCTGAATTCAAATTCTGGGTACCCACCCTAGGTTCAAAACTGTGTCAATCAATGAAGGAACTCATAAACCATTCCCCACTCTTCAGGAACTTATAAACCATTCCCCACTCTTCAGGAACTTAGGGTCTCACAAAAGAGATAAAAGAGTAGGTATACCACCTAAAATATCATAGGCTGTAAACAACAGAAAATCAAACTGAGCTTAGCCTACATAACATGGAAATAGTTCATAAAGCTCTCGGGAATAGAAATCCAGAGATAAGGTAGGTTTCAGAGGTGGTGTAATACAATGGCTTTGATTGCATTTCTCAACAATTCTCTTGGCTTGGAATTCCCCGTGTGCTGGTTTCAGGCTAATATCTGTTGTGGTTACAGAGTGGCTACAGATATCTCAAATGGAGTAAGCAAAAATAATATCCATACAAGCAGGTATCATTCGTGGTTCACCTTTTTTTTTTTCCCTTCAGAGTACTCTACAGAATTGAGTATTCAATTAATATCTCTTAGATAGCAAAGTGATCGGATAAAAGCATGAGACATTTAAATAATAATACATGGCAGGCATGATTAAATGAGCATTTTAGACACCACAAACAATAGATCAAAGAAAGAAATTACACATTCAAAAAGCTACTAAAATTCAAAAAGTTTCTAAAGAATATCATGCTTCAGATAAATAGAGGGAGACAGAAATAGTATTTCAGGCATACGGTTAGTGCTTTGTTTAAAGCAAATGAACTCAAAAATGAAAAAAAGATACTAGATTTCCAAGGAACTTTCCATCCATTCCAACTGTTTTCATATTTTACGTTGCAATATTATGAAGTTATTAGGACACTGGAAGTCTCCGTGGAACCTTGTTTCCTACAGAATCTCAAATTACCTCATGCAATAATGATCATGTAAAGTCGTTAGATTCATATATACGATGAGGAGATTGAGGCTCACCTCTTTCACACTAAAAATTCATTATTTATTTTATTCTCCACTACTATTTTTATAGCTCATTTACATATTCACTGATAACTTTCCATATGTCACACCCTGTACTAGGTGCTTTCAAATGATTTTTATTACCTTTCACAATAAGGTTTGTATTATTATTCTGACTTTTACAAGGTAGGGAAATTGGAAACCCAGTGAGGGTAGGTGACTTGGCTAAAATAACCAACTAGTAAGTGTCAGAGCTGGAATTATAATATAGGTCTATATGAGTTCATTTTAAGTGTTTATATTCTGTTTAAAAGACCAAACTAGTTTTAAAAATACCGCAAGTAACAATTTAAAGAGGAGCAAGTTATACAGGGATTAGAAATTACTTCAGGCTAATTTTGCAAGTAGATTCACTTGATGCTCCTAGCATCCTCCTTGTACTCACATTCTGGATAATATACAAACACAAAAGGAATATAATTACTTTCTTGGAATGTTACTGACACTTTAAATGTTTCCCTCTTAACTGAAACAGTATGAGAAACAAGGAAACGCTGATTATGGTACAAGGAGGAACTCGAGTCCGTTCGTGGATTTTGAACAAATTAAATAATTTCTTTGAGCCACTGTTTTCATATCTATGAAACAGAGGTTTTAATCACCACTATAGAGGATTATTGTAGAATAAAATAAGATGGGATTAAAGTACCTTTTATGGACATGTAGATGCCTAAGAATTATTCTCTCTCTTGCCTTTACTCAACTAGGTCTATCTCTCAAATATTTCAAATTATAGAGAAGGCAGAAAAATGGAAACAAGATATTGAAAGTGGACTTTGTGTCAAGGTCATGACTGTTATTTCATCTTACTGAATATCCAGGTTACCAACTTAGATATTGTCTCAATGTGGTATTCTGGAAATGATAGCATTAACAATATTGTAGAGGTGGGATTCATTTATAAAACACCTAAACTGAGGCTTGTTTCTTGGCCTATTTTGTGCTTCCAACTTTCTAATTGTATTGTGCTGGACTCATTTTGTTTCAAATAAGAGAAAACCCAAATCTTGTAAGATACAGGAAATTGTATTTTACTTACATAGTTAAAGGTCCAGAAAGAAGGTAGATTCGGGGTTGGTTTGATTGAGAGATTTAACAATATCACCTAGGACTTGTTTGTGTTGTATGTTTATCTATGTGTCTGTGCATGCATGTGCATATGCATTGTTCTCCTCTCATCTCTGTGGGTCCAGCTTCATCCAAAGGCAGGTCAGCCCCATGATGAAGTTGGAGAAGTACCAAGGTACAAGGGGAATGTTGTAAGAAAAGTTGTCTACCCCTCTCCCCCTGCCTAAAGGAGATTTATAGAAGGGAGCCATGTACATCAAGAAAGAGAAAGAATAAAGACACTTTATTATAGTAAATCATTGGAAATGCCCTGGTAGAAAGTCAATACTGCAATTGCATGTGCTCTATCCTGATGCCTGTCCCCCTCAAATAAGTCTTTATTCTCTTCATCTCTCCATTTCTAGGATCCATGACACACTGCTCATCCTATTTAACATAAACTCCAATGAACTAATACTCCAAGCCCAAAGCCAGAGGGGAGAAGGGAAAGCAGGAGAGAGATCAAATGGGTAAAAGGGACCACACAACCGAGTTGGTGGGAGGTGGAGATGAGAGAGTCCAAAGAAAAAATGTTTCTCTTTTGACAAACAAGGATAGCATTACAGGTTAAATTGTGTCCCCCACCCCACCCCCAAATATTTCATATGTTAAAGTCCTAATCCCCAGCACTTCAGAATGTAAGCTTACTTGGTAATAGGGTTATTACAGATGTAATTAGTTATGATGAGGACATACTGAAGTAGGATGGGCCTCTACCCCCAAAAGACTAGTGTCCTTACAAAAGGGGAAATCTGAACGTAGACACGCATCTTGGGAGAAGAACACCCCATGAAGATTCGAGTTATGCTGCCACAAACCAAGGAACTACCAAAAGCCAGGAGACAGGCCTGTGCATACCATTCCCTAGAACGTTCAGAGGAAGGCTGGCCCTGCCAACACCTGATCTTGGACTTCTGGCCTCCAGAACTGTGAGATAAGAAATTTCTGTTGTTTAAGTCCTTAGTCTGTGTAACGTTTTTACAGCAGCCCTAGGAAACCAATACAGGCACATACTAGAAGAAAAGTAGTAATGCCAGGTGAGGATTTGGGACGGAAGCTGAAGCGACTAGAGGGGCCAATCCCAAGTCCCTACGACCGGTGACTTGAGATGGATTGAAACATACAACTCAAACCAAAGGTGGATAAATATTTATTTTTACATTCTTCTGGAGTCAGTGTCTGATGGAAAGTAAAATGTACTGGCTAATCGACTTTACCACTTCTCCTTTCTCCTGTTATGTGTTGATGTTTAGTAGTCACTATAACTTCGGGTCCAAAAATTCTGAGTTCTAGCACTCTGTGCCTCCTTCTTCGGAGACCAAACAAGTCAAGTCTAAGTTCCAAATGGGTCACCTCCAGGAGAAAAGTCAGTCCCGTTTAGGAATATAACAAGCCATGGTACTCTCATCTCACAATCTACATAGTGCTTTCACATACAAAGACTCATTTGTTTTTCCCAACAACATAAAGAAGTAAAAGGAAAGCTGTTCCCATTACACAGATGGGGAAACTAAGGCCCAGGGAGATTACATGACTATCCAAAGAGAGCTGACACAGCTAGTTGAAACAGGTCTAGTATCCTCTTACTAAACCATTAACACTAAAATGTTTTATCATCATGAAAGAAATATTCCAGCACACACAGGTAAATAGTTCACTCTGCCCATTCTTTTTAAGAGGACATTTGATTCATGCTTATATGTTCCAAGGACCCCAGCCAGAGTTGGAGTGTGGTCTAGATTTAAGATCTTGATTCTTGCCACGGCCTTTGAGCTTCTTGACCCTACTATTAACTTACCAAGCTTGAGTCATAATTCTGGATGGTCTTCCAAGAGATCTTTGACTCAGGAGAGCCTCATAAAGGCTCTTCTGGGAAATTAGACACTAATGCCAGAGTTTTACACAATTGAGGTATCTTTACGGAATCCCAGATCAATACCACCAAAATGTTACTTCCCCACTGCCTCCTGACTAAAGGCCTGAGAATTAAAAGATACATTTTTTTTTATTGAGGTGTGGTAGTTTTCATATCTCCATTTCTCTTTGACAAACAGGGTCAGGAAACCAGCCAAGGATGTGGGGTTATAGTTTGTTTTCTTAGACTCATAAAATGTTAGTGCTAGAAGTGATCTGAGACATATTCTGGGTCAATATTATCTTGCTAAGAACACAGACCCTTAGAAAGAACCAATTTGGCCAATGCCATCTAAGGAATTGACAGCAGGGCTAATATTAAGATGTAGGGTTCCTAACTCCTAATTCAATGCTCTTTCCAATACGCTAGCCTGTATCCATTGACCCAATCATTTCCAATATACAATTATTGACCTTCTGCTCCCATTTTATAGATTAAAGCAGTAAGCAATGAGAAGTGGAATATTGCCTGCCATATCAGTAAACAAAAGATGTCACGGTCATCAGTGATGGCAGCCACCTGCCTACTTCAGCCACTGCTGACTGGTAAGTTGGTGAACCCTGAGGGAACTCAGGAAGGAAACAGAACACCTGCCACCTAGCAGCCATCAGACTGCAGCCACTCCTGATGGTGAGCCCTGAAGAAACTCAGGATGTGAAAGCACAGGATACTGGTGCCAGATAGCTACGGTGCATATCCAAGGAATGATTTCAGTGAGCCCAGACTCTTGCATCTTCTCATACACAGAAGAGCACTAAATTTCTTAACTTGAGATATCTGATTTTCTCTAATTAAAAACGATGTTCAGACTACCTGCCCTTTGTTGCAAAACTCCTGTATATCCTGGCTCCCTCCCTAGCCTCCTCTGAGTTCTCTCAGGGTTACTTGAGATGCTGCCTCTCGGGCTCGAAGTTCTAAAAATATCCACCGAATAAAACATAACTCTCAACTTTTAGGTTGTGAATAATTTTTCAGTTGACGCCAACGCGAGGTGTGATTTGTCAAGCATGGTGAAAACTTCACACTGACCCCAGGTCCCACACTGTTGCCTACAGTGTTGCTTACTTCTTCAGCATTAATTATTAAACTATTGATCTTTTTAGCTGACAGACTTTTATTTATAAACTATTACACTGTGAGCTTTTTACTGCCAATGACTGGTCACCTCGGACAATATGAAGGTCAGAGTACTGCAGGGGAAGGAGATATCTACAGAATTAAGAAAACACAACTTGGCAGAAACAATCGTGTAAGAGGTAAGATTTGGAACGTAAAGGAAGGAGTGACTCACTCTTCTAGGGGGGAAGTTATGGGGATAAGGAGAAGGCTTCATGATGGACATGACATTGTGATGTTGGGCCCTGAAGCTTGAGAATGAGTTTACTCGCTGTATAAGGTAAAGGGTATTCCAGACAGAGGGAAGAGCAAAATCAAAGTATAACAGTGTGGGATAACCTGGCACAGAGTGCATAGGGCTCACAGAAGGGAGTTGGGGAGAGAGATGGCTAAAAAGCAGGAATGAAGCGAGGCAGTCAGGGGTCTTGAAGGCCATGATGAAGCGTAAGGAGGTTGGGCTTCGCACTGAAGATGCTAGGAAGTAAGTTGAAGCAGGGTAGCAACAGGTTATGTGGGTGTTTTGGAAACGTCCCTGTGACAGGACGGAAGAAGACAGCTCAGAGGTAGCAAGAGTAGAGACAAAAGACCATTTCAAAGAATTCAACGCTCCTGACAATAGACGATGAAAGTCTCAACGATGAAAGCGGGCTTGGAGGAAAATTAGACTCTAGGACATATCAGAAGGTAGGACTCAATGATACATTGGATATTGGTTATGACAGAACAGCAACAGCTGAAGGTGATGGAGATTCTAATTTAGGTGGCTGCCACGTGGTCATGAAACTGTATCTCTTAGAACAAATGTTTAACTATTGAGATTCACTGGGTCTTTTAACAATCTGTCAGAAACTTAAGCCTCTACTCAGAAAAAGTCACAGATGGACGTATACAATTGCCTATGCAATTTCAGATGCTTTACGGGCTCCCTGAAGCCTACAAATGAAGGGGACTCCAGATTGTGAACCCCTGTTTTACAAAATGCATTTAAATGCAAAAGCACCGGTAAGGTTTGGATTGTCAATTACTAATGTCCTAGAATTTATCTGTCAGCTTCTGACTCTGCTAGTTGGATATCTGTACTCTGATGTAGCAACTGGGGATATGGTTGAAAGCACTTGCCATGTGGTGGTCATAGGGCAGGAAGTGTGATCACAGAGTGGAAATAAAGCACAGAGAGATGATCATCACCACCCCCTAGACTTTTCTGAGTCAGTGCCGAGTCACGGTCCTGAATGAATCAAGTATATCCCATGTTTGTACCATCCTCCCAGATCTGAGACTCTATTTACTACTCACAAGAACCCTGTGACATGAGCACGGAAAGACTAGGAGATCCACGCCAGAAAAAGCTCAGAGATCTGCAGTGACCTTGTTCCCCAAGGTCACATAAAGTTAGCGGCAGTGACAGGACCTCATCTGTTTCCTTCCTTCTCAAGGCTGCTCCCTTTGCAGACATGTTGTCTGAGACGTCAAGATGAAAGATGTCTAGATACGGATCCAGTTTTTTCCGTTTCAAACTGGTGATGCTGTCCAGAGTGCCGGTACCCAGGACACAGCTGAGGTCTCAGCAGTGGGGAGGCCCTGGGTTGGAGCCATTAAGGACACTGTCTTCAGCTTTAGACAGACTTGGGTTCAAATGCCAGTGCTGCTGCTGATATCTCTGTGAGACTGCCCAGGCTCTGTAACCTCGCTGGCTTTCAGTTTATTTGTCTTGAAAGCGAAGACAGCAATATGCCTCTCCAAATTTACCAGGCTCCAGTGAGCCTGAGAAGTGAAAATGACCTCTCTCTAAGCACTGGCTCCTCTTCTGAAGGCTTCAGCAGGCACAGCAATTGCCCTAAAATCATAAATCCTATCTGCAGGCTCCTGACACCCATCCCCTTCTCTCAGATCATTCACTGGGGGCAACCAGCCTGCCAGCATGGCCACTGGCTGCCCTGCCTGCAACACGTAACTCTCTTGTCTACATCACCAGAACAGTATGTGCCAGGAACATCTGAGACCTGAGTACTTGAAGGGCGAGTCTTTACAGACTTAATGAGGATCTATTTTTAAACACACATACTCAAAAACAAAGGACAGTGAGACTGTGAATATGGAACATTCCCGATGAAGAGGGTTGTTACAGGGTCTGTGTCATGAAACACTGCACCTGTGTTTACTGTCCTTATAATATTCACATATGGAGATAGCCACTTGCAACATTTGAAGGCCGACCTTCTCTAAGAAAACAGAACATGATGTATTGTGTCTTAGTCCAAGAAACAACTAGATGCAAAAATGCTGAGAGTTATTTTTTCAGTTAAGTCGTTCATTGTAACAAATATGAGTAAACCTTGCCACAATAAAAAGGCATGCTTTTCCATACAATGTGTTGCAGAGAGAAAATGAGAAAACCCCTAAACTATAGTTTTTAACGGATGATGTCCATCCACTTGCTAACTCTGCGACTGGAAGAAAACCTCTCTGAGACTCTGGCTCCTTATTTCTCAGCTGGGGATATAATGCAGGCTCGTTATCCTCACACCGCCTTACGAAGAAGACTATAAACATTATTATTCCCTTTCTGAACCTCCTTCTTCCATTCCGTTGTTTCTCATTGAAGTGCTGAAGATGCAGTGTGCCGAGGACATACACTGCGGTTGCCTCGCAGGGCAGCGCTTACCATTCTGGATTCTGCTCTTCTTCTGTGTCAACATTAAGCAATGGGCTATGCATGAGATCCATCACCTGAGATGGGATGTATGGCGGCAAACATGGGATTTGAAATCAGCTAGGGTCTGACTGGAATCCTGGCTCAACAAACTGAACTTTACGTGGACTTACTTTCCTTATCTGTAAAATAATATGAATAATCATCTCTTCCCCAGTGTTGATTTTTAGGAGCGTTGTTGAGATATAATTCACGCACCATACACTAAATTCATTTAAAGTGTAAAATTAAATGATTTCTTAGTATATTCCCAAAGTTGTGCAGCCATCACTACAAACCAATTTTATAACATTTTGTCACCCCAACAAGAAACACTATAATCATCAGTAGTCACTCCCCATTACCCCTCCTCTCAGCCCTAGTAAGACAAGCTGGGACTTGGGACCCTTTGCTGCACTGCTGCAGTGCTGGCACCTGGACACACGTCTCCTCCAGCAACAAAATACAAAGAAACTCTATGGGACCAAAAATAACACAATTGGGGCAAATTATGAACAAGAAAGATACAGAAAGACCAAAAACTCCAACTGCCACTTCTGAAGAGCCAGGAGCAAAAACCAATGTCAGAAGCAAAAGCAGGGTACTGAGCATGCCCCCTGCATTCAATACCACAAAGGGGTGGGCAAAACTCCTAAGCCATCCCCTCTGGCCCAACCCCTGGACCCAGCCCTACCCTCACCCCACGTTAGGAACCAGCTCGCCCCAGCTCAGGGAGCAAGTAGGGGAACTTGTTACTTCCTTTCATTCCCTCCTGAGGTAGCAGGGGCCCCAATAAAGCCTTGCCTGAATTTTTGTCTGGCCTCTAGTCGATTTTTATTGATTGGGAAAGGCCAAGAACCCTGGTCCTATCACTAGGAAACAACTAATCTACTTTCTATCTTTATAGACTTGTTTATTCTTGCTATTTCACATAAATGAAAACATGCAATATGTGGTCCTTTGTGAGTGGCTTCTTTCACTTGACGTAAAGTGCTGAGGGAGAGCTATCGTCTTCTCTGAGACCCGAGATGCAGACAAAGATGATCAGCAAAAGGAGAAGAAGCATGTGATGTGTTAAATCACTGCAATTCTGAGGTCATTACTGCAGTTCGTATTCTCTCACTAATGCAGGTAGAAGGAAAATGTACCATTAAGTAAACTGAGGATATTTATATCTTATAACGCAATAATGCCATTTCTAGATATATACTCAAGGGAAAACCTTATATATTTGTAAAATGAATAGGAATGTGATAAAAAAGAAAAAATTCAATGTTCATCAATGGAAGAATGAATACATAAATTGTGATACAAATGGATCACTATGCAGCAGATAAAATCAATGAAATGGAGGAATATCTGTCACCATGGATAAATATCAGAAATATTTATATTGAGTAAAACAAGTTATAGAAAGATACACCTAAAATTTAACTTTATTTTAAAATATGAGGAACAAATATAGCATAATGTTAAACTTGATAAAAATCAAGTAATGGGCCCATGGTGCCATTTGAAATATTTCACACCTTAAAAGATAAACAAGATTTTTTTTTAGATTCCACAAATAGATGATATCATACAGTATTTGTCTTTCTCTGTCTGTCTTATTTCACTAAGCATAATCTTCTCTAGATCCATCCACACTGCTACAAATGGCAGAATTTCATTCTTTTTTACGGCTAATATTCCATTGTATATATATATATGTGTACATATATACATATATATATTCTTATATACGTATATATATAATATACATATATTCTTATATATATACATATATATTCTTATATATGTATATATATATATAAGAATATAGATATATTCTTTATCAGTTCATCTGCTGATGGCCATGGGTTGCTTCCATATCTTCATTATTGTTAAATAAACATTGGGGTGCATATATCTTTTCAAATCGGTGTTTTCATTTTTTCCAGATATATACCCAGGAGTGGAATTGCTGAATCACATAGTGGTTCTGTTTTTAGTTTTCTGAGGAAACTCCGCACTGTTTTCCATAGTGGCTGCACCAATTTACATTCCCATCAACACTGTACCAGGGTTTCCTTTTCTCCACTTCCTCGCCAACATTTGTTATTTGTAGACTTTATGGTGATAGCCGTTCTGACAGGTGTGAGGTGATATCTCATTGTGGTTTTGGTTTGCATTTCTCTGATGATTAGCAGTGTTGAACATCTTTTCATATGCCTGCTAGCCATCTGTGTGTCTTCTTTGGAAAAATGTCTACTCAAGTCTTCTGCCCATTTTTTGATTGGGTTGATTTTTTTTTTCCAATATTGGGTTGCATGAGCTGTTTATATTTTTTCAATATTATAACCCCTTGTTGGTTATAT
The DNA here is from genome assembly GCF_026419965.1 of Kogia breviceps. Lineage (NCBI taxonomy): Eukaryota > Metazoa > Chordata > Mammalia > Artiodactyla > Physeteridae > Kogia > Kogia breviceps. Next base: position 67,112,799 of record NC_081326.1, read on the forward strand.
CATTTGCAAATATTTTCTCCCATTTCGTGGATTGTCTTTTCATTTTGTCCATGGTTTCCTTTGCTGTGAAACATCTTTTGAGTTTAATTAGTTCCAATTTGTTTACTTTTGCTTTTATTTCTTTTGTCTTAGGAGGCAGATCCAAAAAAAAAATTGCTACAGTTTATGTCAAAGAGTGTTCCACCTATGTTCTCTTCTAGAAGTTTTATGTAAGACATAAAACTTACATTTAGGTCTTTATTCATTTTGAGTTTATTTTTGTATAAGATGTGAGAAAATGTTCTAAGTTGTTTCACCTATAGCTGTCCAGTTGTCCCAAAACCACTTATTAAAGAGACTGTCTTTTCTCCACTGTATACTCTTGACTCCTTTGTCATGGCTTAATTGAACAAAGATGCATGGTTTTATTTCTGGACTCTCTATTCTGTTCCACTGATCTATATGTCTGTTTTTGTGCCAGTACCATGCTATTTTGACTATTATAGCTTTGTAGTATAGTGTGAAGTCTGGGAGGATGATACTGCCAGTTTTGTTCTTTTTTCTCAAGATTGTTTTGGAAATGCGGGGTCTCTCACGGTTCCATATGGCTTTCCTATCTCAATGGAATTGCATTCATACCTCTGTCATAAGTTTATTGACTATTCATGTAAAAGTCTATCCTTCTTTCACCAGCACCACAGTCTCAGAATTATTGTAGCTTTATAGTGAATCTTGAAATCAGGTAGTGTAAGTCCTCCAACTTTATTCTTTTCCAAAGTTTTCTTGGCAATTTTAAGTCCTTTAGAGTTCTCTGTACATTTTAGAATCATCTTGTCAATTTCTAGAAGAATGTGTGATGGGATTTTTACTATAAGGCATTTAATCTAGATAAATTTTGAGGTAAATGATTGGTTATATATGTTTCACACCCTTGATCTCATCTCTCTTTTATTGGAACCCATCTGTGCACAAGGAAAAACATGTTTTGCATCACTCTTTGTACCCTAAGTTTACTTGGGAAGTTCCTACATATGGGACAGTCTTTAGATGTAGAATCTGACTGAGTAATCCCATTTCAAGGGTGGAATTATCAAACTTACTTGCTCATGTACCTAAGCCAATAGATCTATCAATAATAAAGCTGACAGTTCATTTTCTATATCTTAACTCTTGTGTCCACCTCTCAATCGACTCCAAAATCAAATGGAAAATAGTTATTAATTAATAACCTCTTCAATTATACACATCTTTCAGAGCCAATACAGCAACCAGAACTACAATTCCTTCTAATAATGTTAGCTTTGTTTAAATTCAGAATTAGATTATGTGGGCTAACAGAATAGAAGCAATACTAACATTTGCACTTGATATTTTGATCAGTCACATCCATAAGGATATATCTTATATGAGAAGTAGAGAATATTGAGGGACTAACAATTATTGAGTTTCACATAAATCGTGATTGCAGATTTTTGGTATATTATTATTACCGTTAAATAGAATGGGGAAACATCATTGAGGTTGAGTAACCAGAGGCTTGAATTTACACTTAATTAGAGCAATAAGAAAAGACATAACTTTTCATGTAAAGTGCTTATAATCTTTAAATGTTTTCACATAGAATATTTTAAAATAATCCTAGGAATCATATTAAAAAGAAGTCAGGCAGCTATTCTCAGTTAACAGAGGGCAGAACTGAGGCTCAGAGAGCTTAAGTGACTTGCTGCTGGTCATGCACTAACCACCGAAACATGGTAATGGGTCTTGTTACTCAAGAGAGAGGCAACCTACTACTATATCATACTCCTAATTCACAAGAGTGGGCTATTTCTAGTCACTATTACTGTTGACATAAGGTCCCTGAGCACCTACCTTATTTTTAGACAGTAACATAAGCCTGGAAAGAATAGATATGAGTGTTTCCTTCACAGTTTAAAGGAAAAATTGACCCCAGCATTGATCTACTGCAATCGACGTAATGAATGTTTTAGGACTGGATAGATGGAAACCTCTACCAATTCTTCTGGCTGTTTTGGTGCTTGTAACTAGTAGAAAATACTTGGGGTAACTGTCTCATTCCAATTACTGTAAAGCAACTGGCTGCATTTTAACTTTTTCTCTAGCTCATCGTTTATGTGATATTTTTTCCTCACCATGGATTCCATATAAAAAGACTAGAATCAAATGTGGTTCTAATTATAAATCAAAGATGTCAACTTACGATAAAAGAATGAATAGTTTGATCTACTCTGATTGGTTTTCTTGTCAACTAATCCTTACTTATCTAGTCTGAGCTCTTTTTTTTTTTTTTAACATCTTTATTGGAGTATAATTGCTTTACAATGGTGTGTTAGTTTCTGCTTTACAACAAAGTGAATCAGTTATACATATACATATGTCCCCATCTCTTCCCTCTTGCATTTCCCTCCCTCGCACCCTCCCTATCCCACCCCTCTAGGTGGTCACAAAGCACCGAGCTGATCTCCCTGTGCTATGTGGCTGTTTCCCACTAGCTATCTATTTTACGTTTGGTAGTGTATATATGTCCATGCCACTCTCTCACCTTTAAATAGCCCAGTCACTCAAAAATACTACTACTAATCCAGGTAAAATGTAATGAAAGCATAAATGAAGACAGTGTCAGAAGAAGTGGAGAGAAGTGCCACAGGACCTAATACATACCAGGTGTTCAATGAATAATTGCAGAGGGAATAAATGTCCATATTCAATGAATATTTAGGTAATTGAATTTGTAGGACATTTTGGAAAGTGAGGTGAGGAAAAAGGTGAATCAAAGATGACTTTGATGTTTCTACTTTGGAAATCACCGAGAGGAAATTCAGAAATATGAGAAGATTCTAAGGAAGAGATGATGAGTTTACTTTTAAAAATTAATCAGTTTGAAAGGTGTATGGAAGCTCCATATGTAGACTGAATAGATAATTGGAAGATGAATCAGTCTGGAGCATGAGAAAGCTCGCTGGGTGGGATATTTATGTTCCACTATCTTCTGTTTGCATATAGAAAGTAAAACCCAAGGGAGTGAAGGGTCACTTATTCATTCATAGAATGTGTAATGAGGTGGTGGGCTACATGCCGGAAAAAAAGAAACAAACTCAAATTCAAAATTCTTAAGGAACATCAACATGTAATGGATATAAATAGAGAAAATTAAGTTTTAAACATTGATAACCTTAGTTTTCCTAAGTCTGAACTTCTATTCTTGAAAGATTTGGACACATTTATTATACGGACTCAAAATATCTCATAACTTTGTGCCTTCTCCATCACTTTTTAGATCACCTGAGCCCTTCTAGCATTATAGAGTGCTATTCACATCCTTACCCTATTATCCAGTTACCTGAACTATATGAGTTAGGATTTAGATTGCTTTAAGAGACACTACTAGTTACTCTCCTGATATCTATTACTCCTAGCAGAAGCCTGATTTTGTTGTGGTTTTCAACATTCTTCACTATGTCAGTCTCAGTCCTAAGGGTGATGCCTGATTAATCTAAGTCAATATTAACATCTAGAGACTTTTTTGATTGTTAAAACTGGGGAGAAGGGGTGCTACTGGCATCTAGTGGGCCAGGGACGCTTTTGAATATACTATAATACACAAAATAGCCCACAAAAACAAAGAATTATTCAGTTAAAAATGTCAATATGCAAATACATTATAGCTTCCTTTAAAGAAAGGAATCAAACTATCATTTGAATCAAACTAGAAGGAATATTTACGATGTAAAAGTTCAGCTGTGGAATGCAGAGCAGTGGCTGCACAGTAAGCAGGATCTAAGATGGCCACCAATGACCTCCCCTTCCCAGTATTTATACCCTTGGATAATTCCTTCCCCTGGGGTTTGGGCCAGGCTTACTGACTCACCTCTAATGAACAGAGGATGGCAAAAATGATGCGATGTCACTTTTGAGATTAGATTATAAAAAGACTGTTACTTCCATGCTGGGAACTCTCTATCCCTCTCTTAGATCACTTGTCTTGGTGAAAGCCCAGATGCCATGATGTGAGGGAGCTTTGAGGAGAGGACCACATGCCAAGGGAATGAGGTCTGCCAGCATGGGAGTGAGCTTGGAAGCAGATCTCTCCCCAGTCAGGCTTTCACATGAGACCACAGCTTTGGTCAACAACTTGACTGCAACTTAACTTAGACTGAGCCAGAGATGCCCAAATAAACCATGCCCAGATTTCTGATCCACAAAACTTTGAAATGATAAATGTTTGCTGTTTTAAGTCACTACAAATTGGGGTAATTTGTTATGAAGCAGTAGATAACTTACACAGTAGATAGTTTATTCTTAACTTATATAACTTACAGTGTAGATAACTTTTACATTTATAACTCTCAGTACTTTCCACCTAAATCAACTGTCATATGCCTTTCGCTGCTACCAATTTCACTATTGTCTGTGGCTGGGACTGCATTTATAGAAAAGTCCCAACGTCATGCTTCATTTTAGTCTCTACACACCATCCTGCAGAGGCCCCAAGTGCTGTATTATTTTGTATATAATTAATCAGAAGCAAGGTATAATAGAAAGAAAGTAACCATTGGATTCAGACTTATCTCAGTGCAAATCCAATCTCTCTACTTACTACTGTGACTGTGGACAAATCAAATAATCCCTAAGAATTTGGCTTTCATCATTTGCAAAGTGCTGATCAGTGCCATAACAAGAAAAGTACAAGCAGCAACTAGACCCATGGACCAGGAATTCCTAGCTAGGAAACTTCAGAGAAGGCATTCCAGAAAGGATGTCATATAAAGAAATTCAAGAAGGATGAGTAGAGGTTAGCAAGCAAAAATTCAAAGAAACAGTGTTCTAAACACAGGCAATAGCTTATACAAAAGTCTGGTTCCTTTGACAGACTGAGGGAACACATGGTTTGAGAGGAGAGCAGCAAGTGATGAGTCTGTGGAGTTTGCCAGGATTCAGGTCATGAATCTGATTACAGAAGAATCTTAGACTTCTTCATAAGGGCAACTGGGAGTCACTGAGAGTTTTAAGCAAGGATAGTGAAATAATTAGATTTGCACCTTGGAAATATCACTCTGTCTGGTAAATGCAGAGTTCTGAAAACATTTTTGCAAAGTGTCGGATAGTAAATATTTTGCATTTTGCAATCCATACAGTCTCTATCACAGCTATTCAATCCTCTGTTGTAGTGCAAAATCAGCCATAGACAATATGTAATGGATGGGCATGGCTGTGCTTAAATAAAACTTTATTTACAAAAACCGAGAGCAGGCAGTATTTGGTCCATAGGCTGTAGTTTGCTGATCCCTGGTATAAAGTATATAGGAGGAAGTCAGGCATAGAGATTGGAAAATATTTGAAGTACATTTAATTAATTTGTCAATTCACTCAGTTAGCACATCTCCAAGGAATGCCTTCTATGTGCTGGGAACTCTTCTAAATACTCAGGATACAGTGATGACAAGAAAGACACAGTTTCTCTTCTGGTGGATATTATAACACAGTGAATCAGAACACTGTATAATTGAGAATAGCCATAATAATAAGCTTTGTAAGCTGAAAATCATGAAATCCATATAAATCACCATCACTGTGATGATCCAATTTCATATTCAGTATGATTATTTTATTATAAGGCATTTTTAAACATAATGTCAAGCACATATTTACTGACTGATTGAACAGAAAGACTTAAATTGCTGAAAGTTCCAGGAAAACAAATCTAGTGTAGAATTTAAGACACGCGCCAAGAACTCTGCTAGGTATTTTCTATAAGTGACCTTATCTGACACAGTAGCTTTTCAAGGTGGTTATTACTGGTTCCATTTTACAGATGTGAAAATGTGGCCTAAAGACATTTCATCTCTTCCGAGGTCTTAGGGAGTTGAGATTTAGATGCTAAAGATGGTTCTCTTGCCCTTCCTCCATACTGCCTGTTTGGGGAACAGCATGTGCAAAGCAGCGGGGAGTTGGAAGCTGGGATTTTATAGCAGGGAACTAAGCAAAGAGGTTAAGACGAGTCCTTCAGAGTCCCACAGAGGACTCAGGATAGGCCTGGGAACTGAAATGAAGCATCCCAATTGTCACTTCCTGCTTCTAATCACTTTCCCAAGAGAGCTGTCCCAGCTGTTCCCGAGTAGAAGGAAGTCTGAGAGAATCTTTTAAAATCCAAGCCCTTGTTATAAATTTAGACTTCAGGGGAGGAAAAGAAGCAGAAGAAAAAGAAAACTGTTGGCTTAAGAGAGTAAAGTTTCCCATTCATCAGATCAAGGGCAGCGGACAGAGGAATAGAAAGTAAATTCAGTCACTTTGACTGCTGGCCCCAAGGCAATAGAGCCCTAGTTTGCCCTGAAAGCTCACCCACCCAACTTTGAGGGAATGCGGTCATGCCCAGAATTACATAGCAATACAAGGAAGGCTTCTGTTTCTCCCTAATGAGTTGATTATATCCTGTCAGAAGAATCGTAAGGCCATCAAATGTCAAGTCAATTTTCTCAAACATATTATTTTCATAGCAGCTGGGTCTAACTCTTGAAACAGAACATCCTATTGTTGCATTTTACTGAGAATATTAAAGTGAAACTCAATTAAAAAAGAGAGAAAAAAATCTTACAGGACACATGATCCTGATTCATGCAAGTTTACAATTCAGCATTTAGAGGCCAATTTTATTAAGATGATTTGGTCACTTAGTTCACAATTAACTGATCATGACAGAGGAAATAAATGTGGAATGTGTTATTTGCCCACAAGGGCGACTTTCTCAGAAGGCAGGTGGGATGTCTCTTCAGCTACTGACTCTACATATGAAGGGTTTGGAGGATATGTTTAGAAGTTCTGAGATGCTGAGTTCTGATCCTTATGTTTCCAATACATGCTTCTGAATGAATCTGGTTTATCACAGTCTCAAAAGACACAGGTACAATACTTAGATAGAACATTGGACTTTAGAGTCAGGCAGCTAGAGCCTCAGCTACTTACATGTTGAATGGTCTTAAGGGAATTTATGAAATGGGCACAGTAATAACTAGGTAACAGCTGTCGAACTAATTAAATAACATGAGATACATAGCACATTGGTACAGAATAAATATTCACTGAATAGTAGCAATAAAAATGATGATAACGATGGTAATAATGATGAACGAAAAAAGATGAAGAATTTGGGAAAACATGTGTCCAGGCTCAATCAGGGAGAGTGAGGAAGCCATGAAACGTGGAGCTGAACCTAAAACACAGCCTCTAATTTACGTCAACTGATGTTTGCACTGGACAAGTTTCTCACTGTATAACATCAAGAGTGATATCAGGGAGCTTCCCTGGTGGCGCAGTGGTTGGGAGTCCGCCTGCCGATGCAGGGGACGTGGGTTCGTGCCCCGGTCCGGGAAGATCCCACATGCCGCGGAGCGGCTGGGCCCGTGAGCCATGGCCGCTGAGCCTTAGCGTCCGGAGCCTGCGCTCCGCAACGGGAGAGGCCACAACAGTGACAGGCCTGCGTACCGCAAAAAAAAAAAAAAAAAAAACGAGTGATATCAGGAAAACAAATTTCCCTTCAAAATTAGGACGTCTCCCTCCACCCAAATCTAATTCTCAGAACCAAATTTTGTTGTAGTTTTTCTATTTGGTTTTCACGTGTTTTCATTTTTTGTACAATTTGTTGATGTGGCAGGCAGAATTCTGAAATGGCCCACAAGACTCCTGGATCCTGGTGTACTCATACTACTTTTTTTTTTTTTTTTCATACTTCTTATTTATTCAATCAAACACAAATACAGGTACTGCTGTGAAAGGGTTTTGCAGAGGTAATAAAGATCCCATATTAATTGACCTTAGGACAAAGAGAAAACAAACTTTTGGTTGCCAAAGGGGAAAAGGGGGGTGGTATAAATTGGGAGATTGTGATTGACATACACACACTACTATCTATAAAATAGATAACTAGTAAGGACTTACTGTATAGCACAGGGAACTCTACTCAATACTCTGTAATGACCTACATGGGAAAAGAATCTAAAAAAGAGTGAATATATGTATGTGTATAACTGATTCGCTTTGCTGGACAGCAGAAACTAACACAACATTATAAATCAACTATCCTGCAATAAAAATTTTTTTTAAAAGTATGAGGGTGGGCCTGACCTCAACACATGAGCCCTTTAAAAGCAGAGAGTTTTCTCCAGCTGGTGGTAGAAAAGCCAGCAATTCAAAGTATCAAATAGGGCTTCCCTGGTGGCGCGGTGGTTGGGAGTCCGCCTGCCGATGCAGGGGACACGGGTTCGTGCCCCGGTCCGGGAAGATCCCACACGCCGCGGAGCGGCTGGGCCCGTGAGCCATGGCCGCTGAGCCTGTGCGTCTGGAGCCTGTGCTCCGCAGCGGGAGAGGCCATGGCAGTGAGAGGCCCGCATACCACACACACAAAAAAAAAGTATGCAAATAACTTGACACACCATTACTGGCTTGAAGATGGAAGGAGCTACAGAGCAAAGAATGCGAACGGCTTCTCCAAGCTGAGAGCTGACAGCCATCAAGGAAATAGGAACATGAGTTCTACAATCATAAAGAACTGAATTCTGCCAACAACAAGAATAAGATTAGGAGACGGATTTTTTTTTTTTTCCCCTAGAGCCTGAAGATGAAAATTCAATCTAACTGACATCTTAATTTCAAACTTGTTGTACCCTGGGCAGGGAACCCAGTCATGTCATGCTGGACTTCTGACCTACAGAACTGTGGGCTAATTAACGGGTATTGTGTTAAGCTGCTGATTTTGTGGTCATTTGTCACATAGCCATAGAAAACTGAATACCTCAAAAGCCAGAAGTTGCTCTAAGTCCTCTGGCCTCTGAGCAAGACTTGTTTATCCATCCAAGCTTAGATAAGGAAAGATTGACAGTAATAACTCTAATCACTCAAGTTAAACATATATGCACATGAACACACACACTCTCTCTCTCCCTACCTCCAGGCTTTATCTCAAAATATCAAATAATTAAGGCAAAGTACTTTGCTGAAGTAATTCAGCAAACACACCCAATTTCCTTTTTCCAATCAGCATGCCATAATCTTCAGGAAGTATTTATTGAACATTTACTGTATGCTGGGCTCTAGGACAGACTGCAGGATGTAATCTTCATAACAAAAACACAGTTCTTCAACAAGGTCATTGAATAGTAGGGTAAGCCCTGAGATAAGGGAAAGCCCAGTCCTAGAAATCAGGGAAAGGCTTCCAAGAGCAAGTCGTTTTTAAGCTGAAATCTGAAAAATTACTCACTCAAATGGATGTAAAGAGAAGCAAATGTTTCCAGAAAGCAAGAATACCTGTGCAGACTACAGAGGGTGATGGAGACCAGAATCCTCTGGAAAGACCAAACAGCATTCATCTTGATGGAAGCATGCCTGGGGCAGCGGGGGGCGGGGAGTGGGGTGAGGGGGTGGCAGCCCGGGGGAGGTAGTGAGAAGAGGAACTGAAGAGATAAGCAGAGACCACTGGTAGAGTGAAATCCTCCTAACGAATTTGGAATTCTTCCTGAAGTCAAGGGAAATCCCTGAGGATTGACAAAGTAGAACAGCAACACTATCAGCCTTGCTTTAAACCAAAGATCACCATGCTAGAGTTTACAGAATGGCTTGAAAGGGGCCACTCAGCACTGGAGACAATACGCCATCGCAATAATTCACGTGAAGTTGACAAAGGATGGTGGTCTGAACGAAGGCAGTGCCAGGTGGATGGCAAGAACAGAGATTTGCAAATTATTAATTTTAGATTTTTCACGACTTGGTTAGATGTAGGCAGCGAGGGAAAATGGAGTCAAGGGCAACTTTCAGATATCTGGCTTGGGAAATGGGCTGGGTAGAAATGCCAATCAATGAGCGGAGTACCCTGGAGAAGGAGATCATTTGCTTGCGGGTGGTGTGGGGAGGAGGTGGAAGGTGATGGGTTTGGCTTGGGACATGTTGGGTTTTAGGTATTCATGGGAAAATGAAATAGATATACAGAGGAGGGAGCTGTTTTATTTGGTAGAACCAGCTGTGACTCTACAACCTGGTTTTTATGGATCATAAATGCCAAAACATGGATGCCTTATAAGCATCACAAATTTCTTAACATTTGTTTCTTAATTCTTCCTTCAGTTAACTGAAGTTGGTTACACTTCTAAGAAAGCGCAATTGATAAAAACTGGAATATCATTTGTGTTGCCATCACAATTAGTCCTCTCCTTTCCCTTAAGGTGGATGAATGGACATTTTAAGTCAGGTGAACAAGGAAGCATTCAAAAATCAAAAAGTCCCAGAGAGAGCTGATCAATGTGTAGGACACAGTTTCCTTTTTTTAAACCTAATTTTTTCATAATATTAATTAGAACACCTGTTACTTATATTGTGAAATTTAAATGGGGGAGATTAAAGGTAAGTGGGAGAATCAAGTCCACTCTAGAAAATAAATGATCTCATTAGAGAAGTGCTCAGTTATGTCAGCACTCTTGACTCTTATGAAAATAAAAGCAACATGGTACCATGGCTTTAGTAAAATAGTGACCAGTAGGGAACATCTTCCACTAGAAAGTCTCTAACTAGGCTTTATTTTATGTATTTATTTACTGAACAAATATTAATACTTGAAGTAATAAGTAAACAATGACAAGTGTAGTCAGAATATCATTGGAGATAAGACCGTGAATGCTCGCTTGACATAGACCTGGGTTTGCATTTTAGTTACAGTATTAACTAGATGTGTAACCTTGAACAAATTATGTATTCTTTCTAAATACTGGTTTTTCTCACATCTGAAATGGGAGAATAGTAGAATTCATAGAGTTGACATCAGCATTCAATGAAATGATGCATGTAAAGATCTTTGCACATATAAAGAACTTTTGAAAGTGTCATATTCACTTAATAAACATTGGCCACTTATCATGTTTAATCATCTTACTTGTATTAGTTCCTTATATGAAGGGTTTCTGACACCTGTTATTATCCTCTGGAGTTAATATTCTGTAATTCTATCTCACCAAACATATATACATGGAGATTAAACATTTGCAGTCTATATAAACAGAAAATAAAGTAGAAAAAAATATTAGGGAACATTGCTAATTGGTCAGGCATATAGTCCAAATGGTTCTTTTATACTTATCTATACAACAATTGGGTTTTAAACAGAACTAATCTTTATACCTCAAATCACGCTGAACCATTCTAATGTGAGGAATATCCAAACGAACCACCTTATGTATCCATATGTATGTTTCTATGTATGTAAGAGTTATTTATATGCATTTTTTCAAACTGTTAAACTTATCAACCATTTCATCTTTGAATCTCCAACACCTGACCTTAGGCTTCTGTGATGCTTAGGATGTATGCTGTCAATAAACTAATACATCTATCTGAAGCACAACAAAACATTTACTCGAGCTCTAAACTAACATACACAACTCTAAATATTTCTTAAAATTTGTATAAAATCATGACATCAAAATAGTCTTCAAGTCATAAACAATGACAATTCCACCAGAGCTAACATTTACTGAGTGCTTTACCATGGGCCAGGCAGTTTTACAAGTATTTTACATGCATTTAATCCTCAACACCACTTTCTTAATTGAGCATTATTATTCATGCTTTCATGGTAAAATTGACATTTTAGGAAGCTAAATCTCCCACACCAGGACTTAAAAATTATTCTACCTAACTCCAAAGCCCCTGCTTTTAAATTCACTTCATTTTACTGCCTTCCTCTCCCACCCTTAAATGTGTATAATTTTTATAAATAATTCAGTATTAACTTTATGGCTTGGACACCACTTCCACATTCACTGAGAAATTGATCAGCCCAGGTCAGATAAGAAAGAGCAAGAAGGAGAAGCAAAGATGGGGAAAACCAATGGGATTAGAGGAAAAGAGACTTGAGCTGGACCTGCAGGGTATTTTGGCAAACATTGTCGCATGTCTACCCTATGCCCAGAACACCTTCCTTCTTTGCCAAAAGGACCTAGATTTTGTTCTGAATCATGATGTACTCATTCCTGGGTGATTAACCATCATTGGTTAAAGCCAATCATTATCATCTTATGCTCTATTTTTCTTGACATCAGGGTAGCTGTGGTTCAAATTTTAGTCTGTGAAATTTAAGAAGCTTTCTGGGGCTTCCAAAAGAAGACTGTGTTTTGCTGACTTAAAAAAAGAAAGTCATGATTGTTCCTTCCACCATCTTAACTTGAATATGGGAATGATGTCTGGAGGTACAGTAACCACCTGAGCCCATTAGAGAAAAGCCAAGAAAATCATAGTTGAACCTCAACATAACCGAGCCATTGAACCAGCACTACCTCTAAGTTTCTTGTTACAGGAGACGCCCACTCTTAGTTAAATTTCCTGCTACTTGGATCCAAAGACATTTCTACCTGATAAAACTATATAAGCTATGGATAAATACAGAGGTAGAGGTATTAGTATTACAAGGCTTCATAAGTAAACAAAAGCAAAGGATTTATGGTTATTTTACTATTGAATGCACGTTATTATTTGTTTCTCCTGCCATATTTAAATGGCATTTCTAAGTATGGTGATACGTTCCTTGCGAGACAAACTCAGTTCTATAAATGACCCAAAAACACATCTATTCAGCTTCATATTCTCAGGCTAAAACTGCACCATAATAAGCACACAGCTACATACCTCAGAGCACTGAAGGATGGCAGAACCAACCAAAGGCTTTGTGGGAAATTCACTCTGGTTCTTTATGTGTATCTAATTCACTGCCCCTTGGTACCTCAGCATGTAACAGGCACAGTAAAATTTCAGTGCAATAGACCCAACTCATAAAGTTTCCATTTCTACCAGGACTTTTCCTAATGTAAAACTGGATACCTCAGCAACACATTTGCTGTCTACAAGTGTTAAAACTGTGGCTGAAGCTGAATATTAACAGCATTTCACACTTGTGCTGTCATCTGGATTATATAACAACGCGAGGGTTTTATAAGCAGCAACTGTTCATTTTTGTGGTTGGCTTTTTACTGGATGTGCCCAAAAGCCATCTGACTGTATAAGCTAGAAACAATGAGATCAAGCAGAAGGGAGCAGTGACATTCCCTGGCACTTGCAAAACCAAGTTCTGCAGGAACTTACAAAAGAGATGGCTACCAGAAAAGTCCTCACACTCCTAAACTGTGGTCAAAATAGCTCAAAGATATAAATGTGCGTCTTCTTGTGGATTGACTCTGCCAGCTGAGAGCATCTCACAGATCTTCTATCACACCATTTTGTCCTAAGAATACTGTTGGACCATAATACTGAAACAGTAGAGAATGCTTTTGCCTAAAGGTAAATCATTTTTAGAAGGTATATGTCAAATAATAAAAGTGTCCATCACGTTGAAAATCATTGTTGCGTGTATTGATTCCTAAGAGCAAACATTTTACTTCTGCCTGACAAATGACCTATTATTTCATGGAATGATGCAATGTTTTTAGAGATCTTCTTGTAATACTAGTGCTGAGAATCAAAGTGAATGTAATGGTCCAAGACTGTGTCCAGGGACAATTTATGGAACTTAAAAGATGAAAATAATTCACCAGGGAGATGAAAAACGATGAGCAAAGTCACAAAATACTGTATACGGATAACATCTTTAGGAAAGGTCCAGTGGAGGTAAGGAGTTAGATAGGGATGGGTAAAGGGTCCTATACTCCACTGAAGATACTGTTCTAACATAAATATTAGAAGGCCCTCTTGCAAATCAGTATTTTTTTAATGTATTGATGCATCAATCAGCAAATATTCATTTGGCACTTAATGACGACACTGGACTTTGTGAAAAGAGGCGTACAGAGATACCTCCATCACTGTTTCTGGCATGTTGATCTTCTAATACAACTGTGGAGTTGAGGCACAAAATCATGAAGAACTATATAACAATATAGGAATTGCATAGCAATCAAAGTCAGTCGAAAGATGTTCCAATGGGATGAACAAGCAAATGCACTGATTAATAAGTGTTAATCAAGTTTTACCGGATAACATTGAACAGCATTTAGCTGTAGTGTTACAACAAAGAATAAGACACGAGTGTCCTCAGGGCAGTCTCGGTTTGCCACGCAGACAGTCTTGCTGTTTTAGTAAGATCTTTGGGTTGCAAGGTTTTTACATCTATTCTCTGTCTCAAAGCTTATACTTACTCATAGTTTCAAGGCTTCAGCTTACTCATAATTTCTCATCCTCTCATAATTCTGTACCCACACCCTATCCTCCATCCCAATATATCTCCAACATGATTCTACTTCATGGCCTCTCTCTACACATCATTTTCAAAACTTTAGTTGTTCCTGCTATCTCTCTTATCCCCTCCTTGTTACCTATTTCAAATTCCAAAGAGAGGACAACTGATGGGATATGGCCATGTTTTCAGGACAGGACACATCATGGCTTGCTTATACCCTTCAGGTTAACACTCCCTGGATAAGTACCCTTCCTGGTCCCAGGGCTCTCCTATAATACGGGCTAATAGCCCATGAGAAATCACCTAGCTCTTTTGAGAATGAAATATGATATTAAAAGCCACATGCATAGAACTAGCACATTGTAGACACTCAATAAATGCTATTTCACTTTTTTCTTCCCTATCCACTTATCCTGGGGTACTTATTTCTTTTCCATGTGTGACTAGGAATCCTTTTGTGAACCAGAGACGAGAAATCTTGTACTGATTGTAATATGGCAGTCATTCAACATCTCCCCGTCTGTTCTCACTAAGTTCACCTGACCCAATGGGAATGGAGAATCTCAAACTGCTTCATGGGTCACTCTGGAAAATTCCAAAATGAAGCTTTTTTGAGAAAAGGAGACATTACCTCAGAACTTCCACATGTAGCTATTATGGAGTTTCTGTTTATGTGAATGGATGTTTTCACCAGATATTGGAAAAATGCTAAAGCTCAACTCCAGTGCAATAAAGGCAATTCATTTAGCCATTGACTTAGAGTATTATGAGAAATATAGTTAAATTAGACAAATGCTCCACCAGAACTGTGGCCAACACAAATTATCATTTCCAAAAAAGAAAAAAATATAAAGAAAAAACAGATTTCTGTCATTTTCCTTCTTGCCAATGTCTCTGAAAAACAGACTTGGTCTCAAAATTAATACCTTAAATTCCAAATGACAATTGAGAGATTAGGGAAGCCTAGTCTCTTTGTTGATTGGATGGATGGATAGATGAGTATTCAAGTTTTTTTTTTTTTAATTTATCTCCTGTGAATAAATCAATGGAATGGTAACTAAGAAGGCCTTTAGGATGCTTCCTGAAGGACAGGCATTTGAAGGAAACAATAAAGGATGAGTAATTAGAAGTGAAGTTTGGGGAGAGGATATTCTCGATTGAAAGGAAAGTATAAAGAAAGGTATAGAGAAAACTAATATAAATGAAACTTTATCTCCCACATAAAGAACAGTAAAAGTGTCTCTCACTTTCACATGTCAATAGGAAAAAGCAAGATTTTTTTCCAAACAGAAATCAGAAAATTTTTAAAAATACTTTAAAAATGTGTTTCTAATTAATAACACTTTCTTATTAATTTATGGCTCATTTCTTTTTTAAAAATATATTTACCTTGGATAAAAGTTATGAGCATACACTTGATTTTAAACTAGGAAAATTCCATAACCAAATACAAGAATTTTTGTTTTCCATATGTCCCTACTATTCTTGTCCACACAAATTCACATTTATACAATTATTATCATAGTGTATATACTATTTGATATTTTAACATTATTTTGCAAATGTTTTATCATTATCTTTATAATTATTATATTTAATTATTCATAACACTTTACTGAATGGAGAAATCATAACTTACTGAGTAGGACCACTCAAGTGTTTCAATGTTTATGAAAATGTAAATTTACAAAGATAGATAAATATACAAAGATAATCTCTATTAACATGGCCTTTTTATTTCAATTAGTTTCTTTCTTCAGGATAAATTCTCATGAGTGACATAACTAGATCAAAGGACATGATCTTTACTGCGATTCTTTTTTTTAAAAATTAATTTATTTATTTATTTATTTTTGGCTGCGTTGGGTCTTTGTTGCTGCGCGCAGGCTTTCTCAAGTTGCGGCAAGCGGGGGCTACTCTTTGTTGCAGCGTGCGGGCTTCTCATTGTGGTGGCTTCTCTTGTTGCAGAGCATGGGCTCTAGGCATGCGGGCTTCAGTAGTTGTGGCACGTGGGCTCAGTAGTTGTGGCTCGCAGGCTCTAGAGCAGAGGCTCAGTAGCTGTGGTGCACCAGCTTAGCTGCTCCGTGGCATGTGGGATCTTCCCAGACCAGGGCTTGAACCCGTGTCCCCTACATTGGCAGGTGGATTCTTAACCACTGCACCACCAGGGAAGCCCCTTTACTGTGGTTCTTGATGCATACTGGCAATTGCAATCACAAAACAATTACCAGTCATACACCAACCAGTATTACATCAGTGTATAAATTGTATGGAGACTTGCCAGCATTGGGTGCTACCATTTTTAAAACTGTTGAATTATTTAGCAGGTACACAAATAATCAGGAGAACTTTAACTTCAATGAACTACTCCACTAGTACTAATTAAGCCCACATAGGGAGTGTGGAGATAACTTTTTGTTCTCACTCCATGCAGCAAAAGAAGTAGAGAAAGAGAAGCATGATGAGACGGGGGACCAGGGCTCTGGACACATAAGGCCTCTGGGCCCTAGATAGGATTTTGACTTTAATTTCAGTGCTGTGCAGATCCACTGTAAGGGTAATAAGGGATTTCATTTGATCCCTGTCCTTCGGGAGCTTTTTAAAAATCTTAATGAAGAGATTAGAATCAGGGTATGTTCCCCATATTCCAAAAACCTGTCCCTAACTCCAGCTCCACCACTGTGCAGAGACCACAGTACCGCAACCAATGCTTGGAGATACATCTTCCCATCTTTAAGTAAGACAGGAAGAAGGGAGGGTACAAAGGGCCCCCCCTGTACTGGGAGCGGTGCTGGGTGCTCTACATATCTGGTCTCATTTTACTCTTAACAACAGTCCCTAAGGCCAGTCCCATTCTTACAGTGAGGCAACTGAGGTTTGATGTGCTCACTGTGGGTGGGAAGACCTTCTGTTTGTCTTGCTTCCTAAGGGACAGTTTAGAAGCCAGAGCATCCTCACGGAGCTCTGATAGAATTAGAATTATTCTTACCATGTCTTGCATTTTTAAATCCCCAAGGTACCTTCACTATCTCCACCCAGTGGAAACTGGGGCATTCCATGCTTCAAAAGATTGGCACAGCAGGTAAACTGGTCACCACCTATTTCCTACACCCATCTTATACATGTTTAGAACTTCTAAAGGAGGTCAGTTGGATCCCAGAAGAGTATATCCACTGATCTGGGAATAAATGAGATTAGAAGTCCAAATCTTCAATATCTTCTATGATTTTATACTAGTCCCCTCAGCTCCCTGGGTGTCAATTCCTCAGTGTGCAAGGAGGCACAGGAAGAAACCAGAAGATTCTGGGGATGACTCCTGCTTTAACGATCGATCACAAAACTTTCCCCATGGACTGCACAACCAGGAAGAAACAAGGCTGAGAGCTAGGTCTCCCCAGAAATGTGATTCTACAGCTTCAGTTTCCTGGAACAACTGAACAGTGTGGTAATAGAATCCATGGAGAGAGACTTTATGTGGCTACTATTCCAAAGCTTTCTAAGTGCAGTAATAAACAGAGCACATCTTGGTGACACAGAAATTACGAGGCAGAGACCATAATAATAATAACTCATGTCTGCTTCTATTCACCAGAATAGACAAGAGATACTTCCACTCCCAAGACACACCAGTGCAGCAAAAAGAGTAATTCCATTAGTTGCCACCACATGTACTTTGCTTTATGCTAGTTTTTCTTTCTTTCTTTTTTTTTTTTTTTTTTTGCCACCCACAAAAGTGAAACCCAATCATCTGCAGAAGGTGTCCTATGTCTAGGAGTTAGTGGTGTTTAATTAACTGGATCATATGAAGCTAGGCATCATGCTTTCCATCCTGGAAAGCAAAGTTCCTCTTTATTAGGTATCTTTGGTTTTCAGTAATATATATTCAATAACTGGGAAGCCATTTTGAATATATCACATTTGCAAAAGATTTCCCAAATTCTTAAAATTTCAAGAAAACGAGGTGATCATGTTAGCCAATGTTACTTCTTTATCTCCCCCATCTCACCAGCCCCCACCCTTAAAATAATTCTTGTTAGATTTTTACCTAACTTCTGAATACACCAATAAACACGGAACTTCACTACTTGATTGTTCTATGATTCATCCTGTTCTATTTTGTGTAACAGTTGCAGTTATTGGCATGAAATATGCTGCCTTAGTCCAGCTGGAGCAAGGGTAGGATTTATTCTTTGTACAGCTGTTCTTTAAGGAGCCTCACACATCTTCTTAGCCTTCTTTTCCCCATGTTAAGCATAGATAATTCCTCCCCCATTCCTGGCTGGACATAAATCTCAGATCATTCCCCCATCTTGCTTATGCGTCCCAAAGTAGTACCACTTGACCAATGCACACTTTAAAATAAGCCACCTACACTTGAAATAGCACCTCTAACGTGGGCTGTGTCAGAGAAAATGACTGGAATTATCACCTCCCTTGACCTGTACCCTTCAACTCTATTAATTTTGCCTAAGCACGCTTTAATTTTCTTTTCAGCACCTGTGGTACTCATTTGGCTTGTGTGTAGTCCTGTGGTCCATTTGTGAGCTTTGCTCTTTCTCCAAGGCATAAGCTGGGGTATACTGAGAATCAAAGTGCGCAGGGTCACTCAAGTGTTTGGGAAAGACAGAGCCTTTTTACAAAATCAGAAAATCATCCTAGATTGTATTTCGGACACTCCTTTCCCTTTTGCTGCTTTTGGACGTTCTGTATCTCTTCGACCTTAACGTAGCTGCCAAGTTTCTCCTCAAAGATAGTGTGCTATGGTAGTTGAGAGCTTGGCCTGCCCAGGGTCATATCCAAGCTCTGACATTTGCCAGCTCTGTAGATTTCAGAAATTCAATATTTTTGTGCCTCATCCATAAAATAGTAATAGTACCCCCCTCATTGTGTTCTTATGAGTATTTACTATATCTAAACACTTAGGACAGTGCCTGGCACATATCGGGTGCTAGCCGTACTACAACCTTAGCATGGTGTTAGGGATAATCAGGGTTGGGGGACAGGACACCAGGAGTGTAGTCATTACCCAGGCTCCAGCAACCAATGTTACCTTAGACTGGTCACATTCTCTTTCAGACTTTCAATTTCTCTATCCATAAAATGGGGAAATCTAACAAGATATCTAGGGTCCTTTCCAGCCCTCCCATTTATCAAACTGTGATTGTCTGCAAGTATTGGATCATCGAGCTCCTGCCATGGGTAGAACAAGCATCCCCAGCTTGGATGGTAGGTGATGAAAGCTGAGATCTGACTCATCTTGTAGATACTGCTTTTACCATTCAAACAAATAAAAATGTTAAGGCAAAACGCTTTGTAATTACGGGAGGCAAATCTGGGAAGACTCCTAAGGACAGTAGTGTCTTTTCAGAGTCCCTTTACAACACACCATGTAGGCAGGCTTCTCATCCACAAGTTGCTGTAATTGGTAACATGGTGGAAGTATTATTAAGAACAGCCTGGGCAGTCGGGGATGAGGGATTGTGTCATTTTGAGGACTGCAGTAGAGAAAGGGATCCATTTTTCATGGAAATACTTGGCCTTGCATGGGCCTTTGAAAACCCACACAGTAAATGTAGTGGAAAAGGCAATGCACCACAACAGAAGGCCGGAGGTCTGGGGCTGCCTCAGCTATAAAAGCAACACAGCACTTAATTAACCTTGGCCAAATGTCTGAACCAGCCAGAGATGCAGCCTCTTTGTCAGCTTAATGGGATAATAATGTTCTCCCTTTACTTCCTCAAAGAACTGCAAGAGATCACAAATGTGACAGCATTATGAAAGCAGGAAAGATGACATCTGTTGCAATGTGGTTAGTGACACTAGGGTTCCTGCCCCTCCAAGGCCAGAATTTGTGTCCCGTAACCTGTTCTGTTTTTTAGTTCTTGAAGCTAGATATAAATCTTCAGCCGCTCTAAAATACGAGGGTGCAGTTTTTTGCCTTTCCCTGATCAATGCCCTCAAATAGCCTCCCGGATATCTAGAGCTCTTGGTGGTGATGTTCACTGTGAGTCAGTATGTGGCTAGTAATACCTTTTATTATCTGACCATCTCATCTCCTCAGCTTTCTCTCTCACACATCCTGCTTTAAATTCTAAGATCTAGTTGACCTTGTCTTCTAGTTTCTTGAACATTCTTAAGCATTTTCTCTCACTTTATGCTGTCCCTTCTGCTCAGCTGGTACCTAATCATCCTTCAAGTCCCAGCTTTTTACCTTTTCAACACTTTCCCCTACAAATTGGTTAGGTTTCCTAGGCTATGTGTTCACAAAGCCCCCTGTACTTCTCCACGATGATCCACACCACAGTCAACTGGAATTAATTATTTAATTTATTGACTATTCAACCTGGACTATTAGGAATCTTTGTAATTGCAGGGACCAGATAGATCTCTTTAATTTTCAACCTCCTTGGTGCTTAGCAGAATGACTCACATGTACTGGCATTCAATAAATATGAATGACTTGCATGCTAAAGATATATGACACCGTTTATTGACTTTCTATAAAGCCTTTCTCCCTCCACCAAAACCATATTTGTATTCCCTTTCCTTTTTGCTCCTTCATACGGTCTCCTAATTCTTATCCTTGTTTCCAGTACCCATCCTTGGCTTGAAGAACCATTGCATTTCAGTTCTTCTTATAATAGTTAAACATCACCTCCTACAAGAAGGTTCTCTGACCTAGTTCTCAGGCAGTGAGGTACTTCCTGCACCCTGCAACTTGTTTATATGTCTACCAAAGCAATTACTATACTGCTTTATTTGCTTGCCTACCTGTCTGTCTCAACTAAACTTTGAGGCCTATGAGTATAGAAATCTGTTCTTTTCACTGGTCAGAATGGCCATCATCAAAATATCTACAAACAATAAATGCTGGAGAGGGTGTGGAGAAAAGGGAACCCTCTTGCACTGTTGGTGGGAATGTAAATTGATATAGCCACTATGGAGAACAGTATGGAGGTTCCTTAAAAAACTACAAATAGAACTACCATATGACCCATCAATCCCACTACTGGGCATATACCCTGAGAAAACCATAATTAAAAAAGAGTCATGTACCACAATGTTCATTGCAGCTCTGTTTATGATAGCCAGGACATGGAAGCAACCTAAGTGTCCATCGACAGATGAATGGATAAAGAAGATGTGGCACATATATACAATGGAATATGACTCAGCCATAAAAAGAAATGAAATTGAGTTATTTGCAGTGAGGTGGATGGACCTAAAATCTGTCATACAGAGTGAAGTAAGTCAGAAAGAGAAAAACAAATACCGTATGCTAACACATATATATGGAATCTAAAAAAAAAGGGTCTGAAGAACCTAGGTGCAGGACAGGAATAAAGACGCAGACATAGAGAACGGATTTGAGAACACGGGGAGGGGGAAGGGTAAGCTGGGACAAAGTGAGAGAGTGGCATGGACATATATACACTACCAAATGTAAAAGAGATAGCCCACTAGGAAGCAGTCACATGGTACAGGGAGATTAGCTCGGTGCTTTGTGACCACCTAGAGGGGTGGGATAGAGAGGGTGGGAGGAAGACACAAGAGAGAGGGTATATGGGGATGTATGTATATGTATTGCTGATTCACTTTGTTATACAGCAGAAACTAACACACCACTGTAAAGCAATTATACTCCAATACAGATGTTAAAAAAAAGAAATCTGTTCTTTTCATCTTTGTTTCCCTTCACCTTGCAATATCTGAAAAAAAAAAAAGATGGTAGCACTTAATAAATATTGAGTAAGTGTTAACCAACCTCTTCTTTTTCCAGATGAAAATGCCAAGTACCTACACAGATGAAGAGACCTTACTACACAGGACTCAGACCACTTTACCCTAATTCTTTCATTCAACAAATATTTCAGTTTGCTCATTCTAGGTGATGTAGTCTCAGTGGAGAATCAAAGCCATCTGCAATCACTTTGAGATAGAGAGACTATACTTACCACTAATGATATTTTCACTTTTTGTCCCCTTGAACTTAATTATCACCCTTCTTCTAAAAGACCTCAAGAGAATAAGACTTAATTTTGCCAAAAGAGTGACTGAAATCCCACAAAGCATAGGTGTTCCTTAGTTAAAAACTTTCTAGCTGAAATTAGTGACCACCATGATATTATTGAACTACTTTTTAGTGTCACTTTCTTTTTTTTTTTTTTTTTTGCGGTATGCGGGCCTCTCACTGTTGTGGCCTCTCCCGTTGCGGAGCACAGGCTCCGGACGCGCAGGCTCAGCGTCCATGGCTCACGGGCTTAGTTGCTCCGCGGCATGTGGGATCTTCCCGGACCAGGGCACGAACCCGTGTCTCCTGCATCGGCAGGCGGATTCTCAACCACTGCGCCACCAGGGAAGCCCAAGTGTCACTTTCTTGATTGCAATATGCCATCTGGCAAATACTGCATTTATTGCAATAAGCTCTACGGTCATCAAGAGTCAACTGGAGATTACTTAGAGGACTGAAACAAGAACATGGAAAACTCCCAGAGCCACAAGGCTCTCCGCTTCTTCTCATAGGAAGAACTCTGTTAATGGCATTGGTCCCATCCTCCTTAGCTTAGTCATGAAGACTCATCACACCTTCTTTCTACTTTAACATTCAGTGATTAATTACCCTCAAGACTGTGAATGAATCAGAAAATAATATAACATTGAATTGGGAAAGCCATCACTCTCCTTACAGGAATCGAAGCAACAACATGAGGGATGGGGTTGCACAGAAATGGATTTCAGGTTAGTCACAAAACTTGCTGAAATAGGCAAATTCAGAATACAGGTTAAATTTCTGAAAAGAAAGAGAATACGATTTTAGGACTCATTCCTGTAATTCCGTTAACTAAGCTCACAATTAAGTCAGCACATCAAAAATCAGAGTATACTGAATCACTTTGTTTCAGACATGGGAAAACGAGGGATGGACAACATATTCTAGTCACTGGAAATAAATAAACAGCATTTTTGTGTTTAAAATCCTAGTTCAGCCACTTACCAACTGTGTGACTTTAGCAATGTACTTGATTTCTCTGGGTCTCAAGTTCCACATTTATAGAAGGTAGAAGGTGATAATAGCCACTTCACAGGGCCTATGGTGAAGACTAAATTATGTTATGAATGGAACACAGTGCCAGTTAGCATTAGTTCCCTGGCCTTCTCTAAAATTAAATCCTTCTCACTTATCGGTCAATAGGAGATAATCCAGGTTGAAAAATCGGTCTGCATATATTGAAAAACTGTGTAATATAATGTTCACTAAATGAATACTAGCTCCACCCATCCCTCAACCCCAGCCCCCATGTAATTCATTGATTACTTCTCTGAACCTCGACCCTCTTGTCTATAAAATGGAGGCAACAGGAAGTACTTCAAAGGATTATTGTGAAGCTCACGTGAAGCAGTCCGTATAAAGGACTTAACACTGACTGATGTGCTAAGTACTAAATAATATTGGGTGTTATCATGATAGAAAGTATTATTATGAATGTTCCTCATTCTTACCATTTATGCCTGCCTTCTCAAATATAAATATGAGTGTTATTGGGAATATGAAGCAGTGGTTGCTTTTTGAAGGACCCTCCCAGTGCCAAAATTCAAATCCATGAATTCATGATCATTTAAATGGTTGTTTATGGCCATAGTCTGGGCTGGTGCTTGACAGCCTGGCTCCCAGAATTCCACTTACTGAACACTTTCACGTTCTAGCCCTCTGTTTGGCACTAGGAGTAAAGAGAAAAGGAAGCACACTTCCTAACCTCAAGGAAATCACATTGTAGAAAGAAATACACATGAAACCATAATCAAAATCTCCCCTTCCCTTCACATCACTTAGGGAAAAAAAAAAAAAAAAAGATCCCCACTGAGAATTGTAAAAGTTCCTGCAATTGTAGGAAAAGGCTGATTTGTCTGTAGCTATGGTAACAGGTAGCCACCAGAACTGCCTTTAAACCTGTTGAATTGATCAACAACAACTCCCCTCAGTGAACTTACTTTCTCAAGCCATTCAAACAGTGACAGTCCCTGGCTCTGGAAAGACAGCTGACCAGGAACTGATTCACTCTAGGAAACACACCTCTGAGAGTCAATCAACAGCAGTTTCCCCCAAAGAACCTCCCTTATGCAGACGCCAGATCACTTATACCCCTAAAATCCCCCATCTCCGACTTCCACACTTCCCCAGCCCCCTGTGAGATCTGCCACCTGCTCCGATCTCACGGCAGGGACACCGTGCCTCAGCAGCATAGCTCTCCCTGATTGGGAACAGTATCATCAGTTTTGCCTTTTAATCTGAGATAATGAGCGACGGGCCGCTCATCCTTTGACTCTGCTACGCACTTTACATCAAGTTAATTCCAGATAGATTAAGATTAAAATGCATGTGAGTGCATTGTATGTATATGATCGTAAGAGCATTAGGACAAAATACACACCTTAAAAAATATATAGTCTTGCCATAGCAATGGTCTTTTATTATTATTCTTTTCTGGAATGACACCAAAGGCAGAAACTATAACAGTAAATACAGGTAGAATGTAAACTTCTGTAAGGTAAAATGACACAATACCATCAGCACTACTCAAAACCACCACCACCATCAAACAACAAAACTAACACCACTAACAGGATCACTATCACCATTACCACCGTTATAAACAGAACTAAAAAAGCAAATGGCAGAGAGAAGGGGAAATATTCACACTGTATAAGATACCATAAAGATTAATGTTCCCAGTATATAGAGAGCTCTTAAAAATCAGTAAGGAAAGACATAGGGGTAGATTTTAAAAGGTCAAAGGATACAAAAATAATCACAAAAGGAAGAAACGCAAATAGCAAGAAGGGAGAAAAGACTAAAGGACAACAGATTAGAAAGTTCAGTATTAACAGTAGTCATAGAAATGCATATTTTAAAAGATTGGCAATGCCTAATTTTTTATCAAAACTGTTGAAATGTATTTTCATATACAGCTGGTAGAAAGGTAAATTGGTCAAATCTTTTTGAAAGGCTATTTGGTAATATGAATTAAACACTGTAAGAATATGTGATTTATATCCTGCAATTCCACTTCTAGGAATTTACCCCAAGAAAAATAATCAGATAGTAGCAAAAAATTTTTTAAAAATATTTCTTGCAATATTGTTTATAATAATGAAAAGTGGAAACTTTATTATACATCGATGAAAATTGTTTTAATGCATTGATATGGCAAAAATGTATACGATAGATTATTAAGTGAAACGCGTTAGGTTGCAGTATTCTAGGTATATAACATGATCTCATTTTTTAAAAATACAATTTACATATGCATACTTTCATTCTCTCATTCAACAGCAAAAATTGTATCATCTATTTTGTGCAAGACACTATTCTAACCACTGACGCTAAAACATGGTCCCGAACTCATGGTGCCTACAGCTCGGTGAACACAATCTGGAGAGATGAACAGGGCACCAGAAGACTGAGCAATGGCTATCTCAGGTCAGCAGAACGAGGAGGCCTAGTTCATTCATTTTTTTCTGTTTTTTTATTTTAAAAACAACTTTTAAATTTTTGAAAATTATTTCTCTTTTCTTTTGAACACTTCCATATCAAAAATGAAGCCATTTTCTTTTTAGAGAAAGAAAGGAGGAACACTTTCTATAACATGAAGTCATTCAGGCTTATAATGTTTTAATATCTTCATTGAAATTCCCTGCAACAACCTAGCTAGGGCATTTCCATGTTCAATTTCCATTCCCCTCTCTTCCTCTCTCTCCTCTCCCTCCTTCGCCTCCCATTCTTTCACCTCCTCCTCTCTCCTCTGCCCTCCCTTCCACTCCTCTCCCTTCTGCTCCCTTTCCTTTCATCATATCATCATCTTCTTCAAATTGGTCATGAGTGTCTTGCCTTTGAACTGCTTCCCAATCGGGTGCACTGCCCCTGGACTGTAACAGCCATTGGTGTGAACAGTGGATTCACAAGCTAGGGGTGATTGGTCATACCTCACCCTTACCTAAGTAGTTGTCTTGGTGTCAAACTTTGAGAAGAAAATTTCAAAACAGAGCAGCATTAACCAGGGAGCAAAGTGTATTTAATGTCATCTCCAAAAAGCATAATTTTTTAAAAGACAAGTTCCTTAAATGCCTGAAAGGGTAGGATACCATCACTTCATTTTTACTAGATTTCTCCACTAAGGGATTTTTTTTATGCCTCCCTGCTAATATACCTTCTTTTGCTTACACACACACGTTTCAGCCCTCAAACCTGAACAAAGCTGTACAAAATCCCACTGACTTCAGAAAGTTTTTGATTTCCTGAGAGTTTTATGATACGCCTTTGCCTACATATTTGAAGGGAATTTCGAATCAATGTTACTCCAAGCAGGGTTCAGGACCTAGACTTATGCCAAATGCAAAGCACATCAGGGCAAATTGAGATACTGACTGGGAATGGTGGAGGGAGAAACTAACAAGGATATAATAGGGAGACGGGACAAAATGAGGGTAGACACAGCCACACATAGGAGTAAGACCGCAAACAAACATTAAGTGCTTAGAGAGAAGGACAAATCCTTTCTGTCCAGTTTCAAGCAAGCTTTGAGAGTCTGCTCTGGATGAAATAGGCACTGATGATGTTAACCAGATCTTCTGGCCTCAGATTCATGTTCATTAGAACCCACTGCTTCTATCTATTCACTCCGATAAAGCACCACTTTTCTAGTGAAATTCAAGATGCAATAGATGTGAATAATGCTGAAATAAACATGCAGGTGCAGACAGTTCTTCAAAATAGTGATTTCATTTCATACTCAGAAGTGGGACTGCTGGCTGCACTCCCATGTTCACAGCAGTATTCTTCCCAACAGCCAAGACATGGAAACAACCTAAATGTCCATCAATAGCTGAATGGATAAAGAAAATGTAGTATATTTTATATACAATGAAATATTATTCAGACATGAGACAGAAGGACATCCTGTCATTTGCAGCAACATGGATGGACCTTGAGGGCATTATGCTAAGTGAAATAAGTCAGAGAGAGGAGGACATATGATGCATGATGTCATTTACATGTGGAATAAAAAAGCTGAATTTAAACAGAGGGTAGAATGGTGGTTGCTTAGGGGGTAGGTAGGAGAAATGGGGAGATGCTGGTCAAAGGGTACGAACTTTCAGTTATAAGATGAGTAAGTTTTGGGGATCTGATGTACAGCATGGCGACTATAGTTAACAATACTGAATTAAATACCTGAAAGATGCTAGGAGAGTATATCTTAAATTTTCTCACCACAGAAAAAAATGGTAATTATGTTAGGTGATGGATGTTTTATTGAGTGATCATTTCACAGTATATGCACATATCAAATCATCACATTGTATACCTTAAACTTATACAATGTTGTATTTCAGTTGTATTTTAATAAAGCTGGAAAAAAAAACTCTATCCTAAAAAAAGTGCAACACATGAAAACTGGTACAGATCCCTGGTTTTGAGTTTCTCAGAATTTGGCATGATTTTAGGAAGTACAAGAATGCCAAGACCACATGAAATCACCTTGGATAACACAGCACGAGCATTACTTCCCTTTCAGATCTCCTGATTGTCAAGAAGAAAGCATCATCTGGGTGCTAGGGTTATCTTACCTCTCTATTATTTGCTAATAAACATTTTTAACAAAGAGAGAATGAGCTCAAAGTTCACAGCCTTCTGGAAGAAGACATTTTCTAGTTAGAACTTAATGGCTTTTCTACATGTTATTTATATATATATAAATATTTTTATGTCAGACCTCCAGAGAATAATTCTAGTCTTCCTTTCATAGTATTTTTTCAAAATTAATTTCCTTTAAATAAGTAATTGTGTTGGTGGACCTAGTAACATGGCAAAACTCAGGAACATATTTTGTAAAAACGGGTGAATGCGGCAAAAATGTAAAAAGGCAAAGGAAAACACTGCCCTGACCCTTTGCTCCCACCAATTTATACATCTGTCACACAAGAACAACCTTCCTTGTTGAAAAGTTATCCCAGTATTTCTATTTCAACCTGACCACTGAAATGCTCAGTCATTTTCCCAACTTGTCTTGGTGACTGCATTCATTCTCAGAGTCTGCGTGGAAGAGTCATGGGTCTCTTTCAGACCAATGCAGAGAGGAGGCAGTGATGCTCTTTGAGCTGTGGATGGGACTTGCAGCTAAGGAGTCTGCTTATTCCAGATGCTACAGGGTAAAGACAGAGCCTTGATCAGCTTAAATGACCAAGTGGCCATGTGGAGAAAAGCCCTCTGCTGAACTATGCAGAGAAATATTTAGCCACTGAGATTTGGGGGTTTTTGGTTACTTTCAGATCTGTTGCAGGTTTTTTCCACCAGAAAGAGTATCGGAGGCTGTGATTGGCATACAGAATATTTATTGGGAATTGCTGTCAGAATAAATACCTGTGGGGCAATAGAAAAAACCAGAATTGGGCAGTGAGAGAAGATGGGCTGTAGTACAGTCCCCATAGGGCTCAAATGGCTCCATGGGAAGCTCTGAAGCTTCACTGGCCTCTTGTACTTGTCCCAAGTTGGAGACAGGGGGCTGGGACTTTATGCCCCCAAACCAATTAGTCATTGAATGAGAACTGCCCCAGGAGGGGGTTGTGATGTTAGGTGAGGTGACTCTGAGCCAAGGGAAATTCCTGCAGAGGACCTTGAGCTGAGAGCCATCAGCTAAGAACACTCCCAGCAGCAGGAAAAATAAGCTCTTCAGTCCTGAAAAGGGATCTGGGAAATGCATCATGGTATGCACTCCAGCAGTATAACTGGTCAATTCTGATTTCTATGGAGAGGTTGAGTAACTTCCCCAAGTCACAAAATTGTGAACGGCAGGATTGGGATTCCAAGCCACATCTGTCTGATTCCTAAATCCTAGTTATTATGTGAAACTGTCTACCTATCTAAAGATAATCTTGAGCCTATCTTTTGTTCGGAGGCCAGTAAGTGGGGTCATTACCATTTACTAAGGAACTTTTTCTAAATGTTGTATTTATATACGAAATTGTGAGACAGGAGTAGGTTCCTTATCATGCAGAAGGCACCCCAGGCTTAGAGAAGACAAGCTACTTGTCCTGCTTAAACATTAACTTAATGAGACATGGATCCCAATGTGCTTTACTCTAAGATCCATATTCTATTTGTAAAGACTTCTGGCCACAACCAAAAACCTTACAAGGAAAACTAAATAAAAATCTTCCTCGATTTACAGTGGGGTCACATCCCAATAAACCCATCATAAGTTGAAAATATCCTAGGTCAAAGGACATTTAATGCACCTAACCTACCAGACATCATAGCTTAGCCTAGCCTACCTTAAATGTGCTGACAGCACCTGTGTTAGCCTACAGTTGGGCAAAACTATAACACAAGGCTTACTATAAAGTGTTGAATATCTCATGTAATTGATCAAATACTGTGCCAAGTGAAAAACAGAACGGTTGCCTGGGTACAGGATGGCTGTTAGTGTATCAGCTATTCACCCTCACGGATCAGGGCGCTGACTGGGAGATGCAGCTCGCTGCCACCACCCAGCATCACTTGAGTATAAGATAGCATATTGCTAGCCCGGTCCGTGTGGGGCGGCGGTGGTGGGGGGAAGAAGGGGGCGAGGTAAATCAAGTTTCAAAATCTGAAATACAGTTTCTACTGAACGGGTATCACTTTCGCATCATCGTAAAGTCAAAAAACCCTAAGTCAAACCACCCTAAGTTGGGAAACATCTGTGGTCAAGAGCTTCTGGGCGTGGGCAGCGTGATCTTCTCCATTACTGCTGTCGGCTTTTGTTTACAAACGGCTGTTCATTTTAGAAGCTGCATAACTAAGACTTTCCCAGACCACACTTTTATGACTGTAGATGTTGCCATGCCTAATTCCCTGCTGGCATTCTGGAGAATAGCTCTCCTTCAGTAGTGTACCTGATAAGGGATAGAGATCAGGGTACCTGGTCCATAGCCCTCTGCTCCTACTATATCTGATGAACTTGTACAATTAAGCTTTCTTGACCTCAAAGCTAAGGGAGCTGGACACTACATAAAGGTTCGAAATGATATTTTCTTATTCAGATTCAATTCATCAGGCAGTTATAGAGCCTGTACTATGTGCCAAGTACTGGACTGGGTCATACACATTATGCTGAAGACTTTTTAAACGCCCTTGACCCCTCAGGAAATTCTCTCCATCTGAAGTAGAGTTCAACAATGACTGAGGTTTAAAGACAAGGCCATGTACTCAAAAAAAGTGAAAAATGTATACCTGGTTCACTTGGCAACAGTCTTGGGGAAGAGCTTTAAATATGGCTACCTGTAGCATTACCTATGGAAATAGCCCATAGAATAACAGTGCTTATTAAAATATTTTAATTCATTCATACATTCATCCTCCAAGTATGCACCAGGGACTGCACAGACTATCAGAAATAAATAAAACAGCCTATGACCTTGAGGATTAATAGCATGGAAGCCACAATTTATAAGAACAGAAGGAGACACGTAAATCATAAGATAAATAACATTTGTAATGATAATATCATAAGTACAACTTGAGTTCTTAATATATTTCAGTTACTTCATTACCTGACTAGATTATAAACGATGAGAAATAATATTATTACAGTTTCTGTTGTGCTCTATATCTTTTACTTTGGCATTTGCAAACACTCAATAATTATTTGTTCAATGAGTATTCGTGATCTCATTTAATCCATTTTATAGCTGACAAAACTGTAGAGTAAGTGGCGGTACTATTGGTGAAACTCAGGTATTTCTGTTGTTAACAACCTTTTTGTTTTTAACATCTTTATTGGAGTATAATTGCTTTACAATGTTCTGTTAGTCTCTGCTGTATAACAAAGTGAATCAGCTATATGTGTACACATATCCCCATATCCCCTCCCTCTTGCGTCTCCCTCCCTCCCTCCCAAGCCCACCACTCTAGGTGGTCACAAAGCACCGAGCTGATCTCCCTGTGCTATGCGGCTGCTTCCCACTAGCTATTTTACATTTAATAGTGTATACATGTCCATGCCACTCTCTCACTTCGTCCCAGCTTCCCCTACCCCCTCCCCATGTCCTCAAGTTCATTCTCTAGTAGGTCTGCGTCTTTATTCCTGTCTTGCCCCTAGGTTCTTCATGACCATTTTTTTGTTTGTTTTTTAGATTCGATATATATGTGTTAGTATACAGTATTTGTTTTTCTCTTTCTGACTTACTTCACTCTGTATGACAAACTCTAGGTCTATCCACCTCATTACAAATAACTCAGTTTCATTTCTTTTTAGGGCTGAGTAATATTCCATTGTATATATGTGCCACATCTTCTTTATCCGTTCATCTGTCCCTGGACACTTAGGTTGCTTCCATGTCCTGGCTATTGTAAATAGTGCTGCAATGAACATTGTGGAGCATGACTCTTTTTGAATTATGGTTTTCTCAGGGTATATGCCCAGTAGTGGGATTGCTGGGTCATATGGTAATTCTATTTTTAGTTTTTAAGGAACCTCCATACTGTTCCCCATAGTGGCTGTATCAATTTACATTCCCACCAGCAGTGCAAGAGGGTTCCCTTTTCTCCACACCCTCTCCAGCATTTATTGTTTCTAGAGTTTTTGATGATGGCCAATCTGACCGGTGTGAGATGATATCTCATTGTAGTTTTGATTTGCATTTCTCTAATGATTAATGATGTTGAGCATTCTTTCATGTGTTTGTGGGCAATCTGTATATCTTCTTTGGAGAAATGTCTATGTAGGTCTTCTGCCCATTATTGGATTGGGTTGTTTGTTTTCTTTGATATTGAGCTTCATGAGCTGCTTGTATATTTTGGAGATTAATCCTTTGTCAGTCGCTTCATTTGCAAATATTTTCTCCCATTCTGAGGGTTGTCTTTTCATCTTGTTTATGGTTTCTTTGGCTCTGCAAAAGCTTTTAAGTTTCATTAGGTCCCATTTGTTTATTTTTGTTTTTATTTCCATTTCTCTAGGAGGTGGGTCAAAAAGGATCTGGCTGTGATTTATGTCATAGAGTGTTCCGCCTATGTTTTCCTCTAAGAGTTCCATAGTGTCTGGCCTTACATTTAGGTCTTTAATCCACTTTGAGTTTATTTTTGTGTATGGTGTTAGGGAGTGTTCTAATTTCATTCTTTTACATGTAGCTGTCCAGTTTTCCCAGCACCACTTATTGAAGAGGCTGTCTTTTCTCCATTGTATATTCTTGCATCCTTTATCAAAGATAAGGTGACCATACGTGCATGGATTTATCTCTGGGCTTTCTATCCTGTTCCATTGATCTCTATTTCTGTTTTTGTGCCAGTACCATACATCTTGATTCTCATAGCTTTGTATTACAGTCTGAAGTCTGGGAGCCTGATTCCTCCAGCTCTGTTTTTCTTTCTCAAACTTGCTTTGGCTATTCGGGGTCTTTTGTGTTTCTGTACAAATTGTGAAATTTTTTTGTTCTAGTTCTGTGAAAAATGCCATTGGTAGTTTGATTGGGATTGCACTGAATCTGTATATTGCTTTGGGTAGTATAGTCATTTTCACAATGTTGATTCTTCCAACCCAAGAACATGGTATATCTCTCCATCTGTTTGTATCATCTTTATTTTCTTTCATCAGTGTCTTATAGTGTTCTGCATACAGGTCTTTTTTCTCCTTAGGTAGGTTTATTCCTAGGTACTTTATTCTTTTTGTTGCAATGGTAAGTGGGAGTGTTTCCTTAATTTCTCTTTCAGATTTTCCATCACTAGTGTATAGGAATGCAAGATATTTCTGTGCATTAATTTTGTGTCCTGCAGCTTTACCAAATTCATTGATTAGCTCTAGTAGTTTTCTGGTAGCATCCTTAAGATTCTCTATGTGTAGTATCATGTCATCTGCAAACAGTGACAGCTTTACTTATTCTCTTCCGATTTGGATTCCTTTCTTTTTCTACTCTGATTGCTGTGGCTAAAACTTCCAAAACTATGTTGAATAACAGTTCTGAGAGTGGGTAACCTTTTCTTGTTCCTGATCTTAGTGGAAATGGTTTCAGTTTTTCACCATTGAGAATGATGTTGGCTGTGGGTTTGTCATATATGGCCTTTATTATGTTGAGGTAAGTTCGCTCTATGCCTACTTTCTGGAGGGTTTTTTTTATCATAAATGGGTGTTGAATTTTGTCGAAAGCTTTTTCTGCATCTATTGAGATGATCATATGGTTTTTCTCCTTCAATCTGTTAATATGGTTTATCACATTAATTGATTTGCATACATTGAAGAATCCTTGCATTCCTGGGATAAACCCCACTTGATCATGTTGTATGATCCTTTTAATGTGCTGTTGGATTCTGTTTGCTAGTATTTTCTTGAGGCTATTTGCATCTATGTTCATCAGTGATACTGGCCTGTAGTTTTCTTTCTTTGTGACATCTTTGTCTGGTTTTGGTATCAGGGTGATGGTGGCCTCGTAGAATGACTTTGGGAGTGTTCCTCCCTCTGCTATATTTTGGAAGAGTTTGAAAAGAATCGATGTTAGCTCTTCTCTAAATGTTTGATAGAATTTGCCTGTGAAGTCATCTGGTCTTGAGCTTTTGTTTGTTGGAAGATTTTTAATCACAGTTTCAATTTCAGTGCTTGTGACTAGTCTGCTTATATTTTCTATTTCTTCCTGGTTCCGTCTCGGAAGGTTGTGCTTTTCTAAGAATTTGTCCATTTCTTCCAGGGTGTCCATTTTATTGGTATATAGTTGTAGTCATCTCTCATGATCCTTTGTATTTCTGCGGTGTCAATTGTTACTTCTCCTTTTTCATTTCTAATTCTATTGATTTGAGTCTTCTCCCTTTTTTCTTGATTATTCTGGCTAGTGGTTTATCAGTTTTGTTTATCTTCTCAAAGAACCAGCTTTTAGTTTTATTGATCTTTGCTATCATTTCCTTCATTTCTTTCTCATTTATTTCTGATCTGATCTTTATGATTTCTTTCCTTCTGCTAACTTTGGGGTTTTTTTGTTCTTCTTTCTCTAATTGCTTTAGGTGTAAAATTAGGTTGTTTATTTGAGATTTTTTTTGTTTCTTAAGGTAGGAATGTATTACTATAAACTTCCCTCTTAGAACTGCTTTTACTGCATCCCATAGGTTTTGGGTCATCATGTTTTCAGTCATTTGTTTCTACGTATTTTTTGATTTCCTCTGATTTCTTCAGTGATCTCTTGGTTATTTATTAGTGTATTGTTTAGCCTCCATGTGTTTGTATTTTTTTACAGACTCTTTCCTGTAATTGATACCTAGTCTCATAGCTTTGTGGTCACAAAAGATACTTGATAAAATTTCAATTTTCTTAAATTTACCAAGGCTTGATTTCTGACTCAAGATATGATCTATCCTGGTGAAAGTTCCATGAGCCCTTGAGAAGAAAGTATATTCTGTTGTTGTTGGATGGAATGTCCTATAAATATCAATTAAGTCCATCTTGTTTAACGTGTCATTTAAAGCCTGTGTTTCCTTAATTATTTTCATTTTGGTTGATCTGTCCATTGGTGAAAGTGGTGTGTTATAGTCCCCTACTATGACTGTGTTACTGTCAATTTCCCCTTTTATGGCTGTTAGCACTTGCCTTAGGTATTGAGGTGCTCCTTTTTTGTGTGCATAAATATTTACACTTGCTATATCTTCTTCTTGGATTGATCCCTTGATCATTATGTAGTGTCCTTCTTTGTCTCTTGTAATAGTCTTTAAAGTCTACTTTGTCTGATATGAGAATTGCTACTCCAGCTTTCTTTTGATATCCATTTGCATGGAATATCTTTTTCCAACCCCTCACTTTCAGTCTGTATGTGTCCCTAGGTCTGAAGTGGGTCTCTTGTAGACAGCATATATATGGGTCCTGTGTTTGTATCCATTCAGCTAGTCTTTGTTTTTTGATTGGAGTATTTAATCCATTTTCATTTAAGGTAATTATTGACATGTATGTTCCTATTACCATTTTCTTAATTGTTTGGGGTTTGTTTTTGTAGGTCTTTTCCTTCTCTTGTATTTCCTGCCTAGAGAAGTTCCTATAGCATTTGTTGTAAAGCTGGTTTGGTGGTGCTGAATTCTCTTAGCTTTCACTTGTCTTTAAAGGTTTTAATTTCTCCATCGAATCTGAATGAGATCCTTGCTGGGTAGAGTAATCTTGGTTGTAGGTTTTTCCCTTTCATCACTTTAAATATGTCCTGCCGCTCCCTTCTGGCTTGCACACTTTCTGCTGAAAGATTAGCTGTTAACCTTATGGGGATTCCCTTGTATGTTATTCGTTGCTTTTCCCTTGCTGCTTTTAATATTTTTTCTTTGTATTTACTTTTTGATAGTTTGATTAATATGTGTCTTGCCATGTTTCCCCTTGGATTTATCCTGTATGGGACTCTTCGTGCCTCCTGGACTTGACTGTTTCCTTTCCCATGTTATGGAGGTTTTCAATTGTAATCTCTTCAAAAATTTTCTCAGTCCCTTTCTTCTTCTCTTCTTCTGGAACCCCTATAATTCGAATGTTGGTGCATTTAATGTCCCAGAGGTCTCTGAGACTGTCCTCAATTATTTTCATTCTTTTTTCTTTATTCTGCTCTGTGGTAATTATTTCCACTATTTTATCTTCCAGGTCACTTATCTGTTCTTCTGCCTCAGTTATTCTGCTGTTGATTCCTTCTAGAGAATTTTTAATTTCATTTATGTGTTGTTCATCATTGTTTATTTGCTCTTTAATTCTTCTAGGTCCTTTTTTAACAACCTTCTAACTCC
This sequence comes from Kogia breviceps, assembly GCF_026419965.1. Classification (NCBI taxonomy): domain Eukaryota; kingdom Metazoa; phylum Chordata; class Mammalia; order Artiodactyla; family Physeteridae; genus Kogia; species Kogia breviceps. The sequence continues at coordinate 67,148,762 of NC_081326.1, forward strand.
TGATTACTAATTTCCCATCAATATATACAAGGTGTACCAAGTGAGGAAAATTCATAAACATCTGACTGTATTTCCACTGGACCATGAATTATATGATGTCAAGAGGTATGTCTGTCTTATTTCAGAATACTCTGTAGTGTGCCAAGCGTACAAAGAAATACACACATACACACACACAGAGTCTTTAAACATACATACACACACACACACACACACACACACACACAGAGTCTTTCCATTTTGCAGTTTGAGTCCGACATGTGTCTCCTTCCAAGAATATATTTTATCTCCATTAGTTTGCTCAGGCTACCTTAAAAATAACCATAGACTGGGTGACAAGCAACTGAAATGTATTTTCTCAAAGTTCTGGATACTGCAAGCCCAAGATCAAGGTGTCAGCAGCATTAATGTCTGGTGAGAGCTCTCTCCCTAGTTTGCAGATAGCCACCTTCTTCTTATCATGTCCCCACAAAGGCTTTCCTCTGTGCATGCTCATGGAGAGAGCAAACTCTCTTATTCTTATATGGCCACTATTTCTGTCTAATTAGGACCCCACTCTTATGACATCATTTAGCTTTAATTACTCTCTAAAGGCCCTATCTTCAAATATAATCACGTTAAGAGTTTGGGCTTCAACGTATAAATTTGGGAAGACACATTCAGTCCATAGCATCTCCTATTCTTGATCTCTTTGCAGGACTTTCTTAGACCAAACCCCATCAGATATCAGTGGCAAAGAACCCCATTCACATAGTCCATACAGAAGAATGTTCAGACCCAGAGCAGGTGAAAAGGGTGGAGAATATATCTGGAGAAGCCAGAAAACTTCCACTGCAGTAGGTTGAAAGGGTAAGTAAGTGAAAAAAGTGAATTAATAGAATAAATAACATTGTAAAATGTTATGGAGAGTCAGGAGATATAAGAGCACATTCAGGGGCTTCCCTGGTGGTGCAGTGGTTGAGAATCTGCCTGCCAATCCAGGGGACATGGGTTCGAGCCCTGATCTGGGAAGATCCCACATGCCACGGAGCAACTGGGCCCGTGAGCCACAGCTGCTGAGCCTGCGCGTCTGGAGCCTGTGCTCCGCAACGGGAGGCCGCGACAGTGAGAGGCCCGCCCACCGCGATGAAGAGTGGCCCCCGCTCACTCGCCGCAACTAGAGAAAGCCCTCGTGCAGAAATGAAGACCCAACACAGCCAAATAAATAAATTAATTTTTTTTAAAAAAAGAGCACATTCAGGGCAGAGGAGTTACGAGCAATAAAGTTGAAGTCACCAGGGACTAGATGTGGAAGGATTTTGTATGCTATGTGAAGGATTCTGGACTTTGTTTATCCAAAAGGCATGCGAGAAAACACAGAAAAAGAGGACAGAATTACGGAAAAATGATGAGTTCTATTTTTGGACATAATTAAGATTAAGAGCCCTGTGGAATATTCAAGTGCAAACACCCAGTTTGGAGTTCAAGAGAGAGAGGAAAGATGGATAAGATATTTAGAATTCATCACTGTATAGTGTGGGCTTGGAAAAGATTTCCCAAAGATAGTGTACAGAATGAAATTTGAATTTTAAATACCTAAAACTTATATTGTAATTATATCATTTTGGAGCAAAGAGAATTGGTAAAATATGCAGATTAATATATGGAGATAGCTAAAAAGATCTTCACTTTTCACAATTAGTTGGAAGAATTAAAGCAAAGTTTAAGGGAGATGATTTGACATAACTTGAATTACTCATTTTATCCAACTAATAGATATTAGAAGACATATTATGAGTCAGGTACTATGCCAAATGCTATAAATACAAACTTTTGGACTGTTCTCAATGAAATTACAGCTTAGCCACAGAAATAGCAAAACAGGCAGAAAACTCTAATATGGAGCTAGTGATAAAAGAATGTTTGGAGAAGAAACTTTCCTTAAATTCACTTGCTGATGGAGGAAGTAGGCATGAGTGCAAAGGAGAAAAAACTTAAAACTGACCAATCTTGAAAGAAAAGTAGTATCAGTTCAATTGACAACTGTCCACAGGCTTAACCTCATTACAGGAACTAAAGGAGAACACCATTATAAAGCCCTGGTGTGACATGAAACTTTGACTTGTGACAGAGGCAGAAATAGAAAGCCCTTGACCATTAGCTGATGCTGTCATTTTAGCCCCTAATTGAATCATTTGGTTTTAATAATGCTATCAACCCTTGTAAAAAAAAGAAATACATCAACTTCCTCACCCAACCATGATGGATAACTGAGACCAGACTTACCCTCCTACCCTAAATAACAAACAAAAACCAGAAAATATGTGAAGCAAATATCTTCCAACGTTTTACACTGGACTGTGATCCCTATGAGGAGGGAAACAAAATATATGAGCCCTACAATTGCCCTAAATTTCTCCTCGGATGTACTTTCCAGACTGCAGTGTAAGGAAGGGTACCCAAAGAGAATATGGCATTCTCACTGAATTGAGAAGACTGATATTGGAGTTCAAAGAGGGTAGCACGGCTGAAATTAGTAAAACAGGTAACTAGAGAGGTGGAAAAGAATTTTTTAAGCATCAGACATGTCTGTAAGGGCTCTTTCAAGTCTATTACTAAGCACAAAAGCATGTGTGTGTCCAGTAAGGTTCCAAGAAGCCAGACAAAGAATGACTAGGAAACTGTATGCTGAATAATATCACACAAGGATAGGATATGCTCAAGTTCTAACCAGTCATAATGGAGAGTTCTCCAGGAAAACCAGGAGCATTAGGAAATAATCACAGAAGGATCTATTTAGTAGCACTGAATAAAAGGCATTTTATAATGAAACTTAAAAACAAGGTATAAAAGGATCAAGTTGATCCCCAAGTAACTTAGTCACCTGGCAGAACAAAATTAAACACTCTTTAAAAGAGGACAACAAAAAATTCAGTGCTCGAGACCACAAAAAATATGATATTCAGTATCCAAAAATTGTTAGAAATGCCAAGAAGAAAATGGACCCATATTAAAAATAAAAATAAAAATCAGTAGAGACAGACCCAGAAGAGACAGATGATAGAATTAACAACAAAGAACCTTAAGTAACCACTATAAATACACTCAATATGCACAAGGATTTGAAAAATATAAACACAATGAAGAAAAAAATGGGAATTTTTTTTTTTAAAGTGAAACTTTGGAAAATGAAAAAGGTAACTTTGGAAAGCAAATTTCACTGAATGAGACGGCAGATTAGACACTGAAGAACAAAATGTCAGTTAAATTGACGATACAGCCACATACTATTCATAATGTAATACAGAGAAAACAATGATTGAAAAAAGTCAACAGGGCTTCAGCGATTTGTGAGAGAACATAAAACACCATAGCATAATATACAAGAGCATGAGGGTATGGAACAGATAAAGCACTTGAGAAAAAAATGGCTGAACTTTTCTCAAATTTGTTGAAAAATCTAAAACCAGATTTAAGAAGGTCTGCAATGGGACTTCCCTGGTGTTGCAGTGGTTAAGAATCTGCCTGCCAATGCAGGGGACATGCATTCAAGCCCTGGTCCGGGAAGATCCCCACATGCCGTGGAGCAACTAAGCCCATGCACCACAGCTAATGAGCATGCACTCTAGAGCCCACGAGCCACAACTACTGAAGCCTGCGTGCTCTAGGGCCCACGTGCCGCAACTACTGAGCCCGTGTGCTGCAACTACTGAAGCTCACGCACCTAGAGCCTGTGCTCAACAAGAGAAGCCACTGCAATGAGAAGCCTGCGCGCCGCAACGGAGAGTAGCCCCCACTCAACACAGCTAGAGAAAGCCTGCATACAGCAATGGAGACCCAACACAGCCAAAAATAGATAAATAAAAAGGAGGTCTGCAATTGCCAAGACAGACAATAAAAGAAAAATGACACCATGACAAACCATAACCAAATTGTAAAAACCAGTAATATAATCTCAAAATCTTCTATAGAAAAAGAAAGTTATTATTTATAGAGGAGCAGACATAAGAATGGTTAACACTATGTAAACCACAGAAAATGGCTTTTACAGCCTTTAAAGTGCTGAAAGAAAAACACAGGCAACCAGTAGTTCTACAACCAGAAAAAACTTTTGAAAACTTAGGTAAAAATAAAGACATTTTTAGACAAACAAAGCCTGCAAGAGTTTATTGCTAACAGGTATGGCCTGCAAAATATAAAAATTAAAGGAAGAATGGAAATGATACCAAAAGGAAAGCTGAATCAACACATAAGAATGTAGAGTGCTAAATGTGGTAAATATATGGGTAAATATAAATGACAATTTTATAAATTTTTAAAGTTTATTGTGGTAAGAATAGTTAACATGAAATCTACCATCTCACCAAAATCTTTTAAAAGAATATACACTTTCACCATGATGTTCTTGGCCATAAAAGAAGTCTCAAATTTTAAACAACTGAAATAAGCTGAGCATGCTCTCTGACCATAACAGAATTAAAACTGAAATTACCAGCAGACTGAAAGATAACTCAAAATTCCCTACATGTTTATGAAATCAACAGTGCATTACTACATAAACCATGGATTGAAGAGGAAATAAGATGGGAAATTATAAGATATTTTAAACTGGATGAAAATTAAAATGTATCAATTTTTGAGATGCGGCTAAAGCAGGAAAAGAAAGCACTAAAGTCAATTATCTAAATTCACACATTAAAAAGCTGGATATAGAAGAGCAAATTAAACCCAAAGTACATGAAAAGGAAGGAAATAAACAGCGTGCAATACGCGTAATGACAGAAAGCAGATCAGTAGTTGCTTGGGCTGGAAGTTGAGGGTCATTGATCACAAAGGGACAGCAGAGAGCAGTTTAGGCTATGAGAATTTTTCCCTATTTTGATGGTAGTGGTCATTACATGAAGGTATAGGATTATCAGAAGTCATTGAACTTCACACTTGAACTGAGTGTTTTATTGTATGTAAATTCTGCCCCATTAAATGTGATTTAAAATTTTTTAACAAGTGCATTCAGCATTTAATGAAGATCCAGTGTTAAGCATGGAAGATGGAAATATAAATTAATGAAGATGGCGATTCTGATTATCTGGCAGCTACCATAGGCCAGATAAACATCTATTTTCCAAACGCTGACCTAAGCCAGTTTGGATAGAATATATAATACATTTGTCATACACACACACACACACACACAAAAAAAAAACCCTGAGTGATAGGTATAATCATCCCCACTTTCCAAACAAAGAAACTAAGACTCAAAAGTTTAATTAACCGACCCACAGTCATACAGATATTAAGGAAAGGTACAGAGAGTGAAATCCGAGTCCACGTGAGTTGACCACCCAGGAACAGTGTTGGGGGCCAGATACATCATTGCCCACCATGGTTTGTGTGTTAACACAAGCAACATTTCGTCCCTAAAATGTGTTTCCATTTGGTGAATTAGCACTCATCTCTCGTTTTGACTTACTGTCGTTCATTTGATTCATTCCAGTGACTACATTTAGGTGTGTGCTTTTTTGTAAGGCTTTGCATGTTTAGTTTTTCATACACCACCTCCCCTCTTTCACTTTTACCACTCACCTTTGATACTTAATTTTTTGTGCCCTCTGCCCGGCAGGAAATCTCTCGGAGCATGCGCACAGGAGAGCGTTCCGTACAGTGGAGCCTCCTTTTCTTCTCCGTCGAGGTTCAGCCTTTCCCAATGCGGCAGGTAGAATGCTGCTGGCAACCGGCCAGGCTGCACACACAATCTGTTTAAGGGATGGAAAGAGAAGCAAGGCTCCAAAACATGCCCTCAGCCTTTATGCATTTTACAACACACATGCCAGAAAAGTGTCCCGCTGGCTGCATTATTCCAGAGCCTGGGTGTCCAGGGCAAAATGAGACAATACTGCAGCGAGAAGGGTATATCCATGTGTGTCAGCCTAGTAGCAGCTGCAATATGATTTCCCGTCTGAAATAAAGGTCTGCCTTAAGTTGACTAATGAGTCATAAGAGACATGCTTATGCTTGCTGCTGATTACCCCCCTCTTCCTTCAGAAAGCATGGATTTCACACCTGCAAGACCATCTTTCCCGAATGCAAAGGTTTGGAAACCTGCTCACCCACTATAAAGGCTGTATATGGATTTGAGAGCTGGCTCTATTGTCACTCAGAGGTTGAGAGATTGTGGGTAATTCACTCATCTCTTTTCAGCTTCATTTTCTTTAGTGGCAAATGGAGGAAAAGATACCAGCAACACAGGCAGGGGATGAAAATCCAATGAGATAATGCATTCAAAAACCTTTTACATAAGCTATAAAAGACTGGAACATAATATGTAATTATTGCTCTTGTTAAACATCTCACTGCTCAGACCCTTCCCCTTACTAAATACCCTTGCTTTCTATTCAAGGGAAAAGCTCTTGCAGATCACATCATAAAAATCATAAAAAAGGGCTAGAAGGAACTCAGAATCCAAAACTTAGTATTTTCACAAGGGAAATTGAAGTCCAAGAAACGGAAATGTTTTGCCCATAATTCTGAACTTAGTTACTCTTACCTGCTCTGAGATTTGACATTTCTTTGGATTCTAGGGCCTTGTGTGATCAATTAATAATATTATTGTCAAGACATGTCTATACAATAATGCCCAATTCTGTGTTTCCTATGCCATTGTTTAGAATTTTCCACAAGGCACACTTCTTTCCAGACAAAACATCTTGTACACACAGAGCATAATATCAATAGTTTGCAGGTTTAAGATCATCCAAATTCCAGCACTAAAAACCGAATCATGAAATGTCAGGGTTGGAAGTAACTTAGTCATTCTATCTGTACTTTATGTTTCTTTGTTTGCTGGATACCCAGATCTCTGGAATTTCTGGTTCACACTTTCTAAGATCCATTCCAAGAGGTACCCAAGTGATGGCTGTTTGTGGGACTGGACTGGGGTCCACATCTTTCAAGCAAAGCCTGTTACTGATGGTGGGTCAAGAAGGAACGTGGTTCCCAGGAGCCAATTCTTCCCAGGCCACCACCTTCCAGCACAAAAATCCAAGGCTCTGAGAGTTCTAAATCCAAACCTGGCCTTCCACATTGTTATGACATTATATTTGTCAAGCTAGGAGGATAGATTTGAAAGTTTATTAGCTTGATTTGTAACCCTTAAATATTTAGACACATGGTATGTGGGCCGCTATTTGTACTCTTGTCCTGGGCTCTGCAAATGTTCGGGGCAGGCATGCTGAAAGCTCTACTTGAAGATTGTTTGCTTGAAATGAACAGCTATGTTTTCCAAACCATAACCCCATAAAACTAGTCTAAGAGATGCTAAAAGGTGCTCCATTAAAAAAAGAAAAAGACTGGTGATAAGTGAATGAATGGAGATCACACTGCTGCCTATGATATACTTAGCTCTCTCTTGCTGGCTATAATTATCACTGTTATTACCATTTTAGTAGTAGGAACTGTAGCAGTGCCATTATTTGCCAACCTTCCTAGTATATATTACTGCTTTAAATTATTGTTTGTTTTGGGGTTTGTTATCTGTCACTCCACTAAAACATAAGTTCAATGAGAGGGTGAGCCTTGTGTGGCTTAATCTCATTTCCTCAATGACTAGGACAGTATTTAACACACAGTAAGCATTAGATAAACACTTTTTAAAATTTCATCACATAGCTGATTTTAGAATACACTCACAGTAACAGGCCTCAAAGATTGACAAACACCAGATTGTTTTTACCCATGACTGGGCAGGGTAGAGTTACAGCCCCAATCATGCACTACATCATTGCTTATCCTCCTTCCTCAGGCACAGCCATGAGGAAAAATCTGATGCAAAAAAAAAAAAAAAAACAATAAAACAGTGTCATTTTCTATGTTGGTGTCTTGCAGGCTACCAGCAGGATGTCAGTCCGGATCCCAAGGAAAAAGTATACAATGCTCAAATAAGACTGGAAAGTGCTGTATCATCTTGTTATCCTTCAGTGGGAGGTCTGACTGATATCCCCATTTCAAAGAGCAGCAAACAGAGACTCAGAGAGGTTCATTAATCGACTCCAAGTCATACAGCCAGTAAGAGATGAAATGGGCTTTGAATCAGGAGAGTTCAACTCCTCCTGAGCCTGAAATTTTACCGCTAAACTCTCCAAGTATAATACGAATTGGATAGTGTCTCTTTCGTTAATGGAGCAGATCAGTAGTTCATGATGTTTCCCAAAGAACAGCAAAACTTCATGACTTCTAGTCGTTCTACCACTTAAACCTTGAGAAACCTTGGCTTAGTAGTGAAAGCCGGGCATTAGCTGAAAACTTACCTCATCCACACCACCAAATCACTTCCAGCTTTCCTCACACCAATGCTTTTATCAGGCAGTAACCATGACCTTCTGATACCTTTCAGGAAACACTTATGTCAAGATATATCTCTGTGTCCCTAACAGTGTGGCTCGTACATAGCAAGGGCTCAATTCACATCGAATGAAGGAATTTTAAAAATGGATTTGGGGGTTTGCCTACCGCAAAAAAAAAAAAAAAAAAAATGGATTTGGGGGGCTTCCCTGGTGGCGCAGTGGTTGAGAGTCCGCCTGCCGATGCAGGGGACGCGGGTTCATGCCCCGGTCCGGGAAGATCCCACATGCCGCGGAGCGGCTGGGCCCGTGAGCCGTGGCCGCTGAGCCTGCGCGTCCGGAGCCTGTGCTCCGCAACGGGAGAGGCCGCAGCAGTGAGAGGCCCGCGTACCGCAAAAAAAAAAAAAAAAAAATGGATTTGGGCTTCCCTGTTGGCGCAGTGGTCGGGAATCTGCCTGCCAATGCAGGGGATGCCTCCAGCCGCGGCGGGTCCTCAAAGTGTAGCAACAATCGACGAGAGGGGGTAGGGAACTGAACGCACCAAGGTACGGGCACAGACAACTGACGGTTGCAAGGCAAGCTTAATAACAAAGCATAGCCATCTATATCCCCCTAAAGCAGGGAATTTGCTTAGTCATGCCTTATCAGCATCAGCTGGTTGATTGGCTTCTCGGCTTAGTCACGCGTATCGGCATCAGCTGGTCGATTGGCTTCTCGGCTTCTCCCTCAAAGGCACCAATTTCCCCTCCAGGGTTGCTTTTCCTAGCTTTAGGGAACAACCACGGACTCCCAGTAACTGAGCAGGTCCCTGGAGCGATTTGGCCAAAGGCCATCTCCTTTTTTACGTTCATACCATGAAGTCCAGGATGCATACCAAGGAGAGTACAATCGGGCCCTGAGGCTTATGAGGGTCTTAATGGCGCCTTCCTCAGAGGGCAATGCTCGCCACAAGGGGACACGGGTTCGAGCCCTGGTCTGGGAGGATCCCACATGCCGCTGAGCAACTGGGCCCGTGCACCACAACTACTGAGCCTGCGTGTCTGGAGCCTGTGCCCCGCAACGAGAGGCCGCGACAGTGAGAGGCCCGCCCACCGCAATGAAGAGTGGCCCCCGCTCACTCGCCGCAACTAGAGAAAGCCCTCACAGAGAAACGAAGACCCAACACAGCCAAAAATTAATTAATTAATTTTAAAGATGAATTAATGAATTACTAAAGAAAAGCACTGTTGAATTCCCTGGTAGTCCAGTAGCTAGGACTCAGTGCTTTCACTGCTGTGGCCCAGGTTCAATCCCTGGTTCGGGAACTAAGATCCCGCAAGCCGCATGGCGGACCGAAACAAAAAAGAAAAGAAAAAAGAAAAGCACTGGAGCTAGTGCTTTAACCTTACCTCTACAACTTACTGTTGGTACACTTTTAAACTTCTTAACCACTCGTAGCTTCCATTCTTCCGACGGAGATAATACTACTGAACCAGGTTCCTTTTGCCCGAACCACAGCAAGCCAAAATGCTGAGATGCCGAGGTTTGCAGCAGAGAGAGGGTTTATTCGCCAGGCAGCCAATCAAGGAGAACTAGTCTCAAATCCACTTCCCTGAAGGCAAGGGGCTTGGGGTATTTATGGCATAAGGAATCATGAAGCAGGACGGTCCAAGGCGTGGGGAGCACGGGGAAATGCAGTTGGGAAAAGGTGCGGTAATTGTTGTTCTCTAACTAAGCTACCGGCCGGCCTCTGCACCTTTAAGGAATGGAGGCCCTGAGCATGACCTGAGGCGCTCTGACGTCAAAAGGTCAGCTGCTGACACTTGCGCATGCCCAGTCTTAACCAGCTCAGCTTAAACTAGACGCAGCTGACTCCAAGTTCCTGGAAAACTGGGGCAAACATCTTATTGTTTAGGCTACGTGCTGCTTGAAAGGCATGTAAGTCTTTTGTAGACGCCCTTGATGAGTGAAGGCAGGTGAAATGGATTTGGCTAATTACCCACAGTTTCAGTAATATCTACTCTATTTTCTTTGCAGGCCGTTTGTAAAGAACAAATGAAATAATAGCAAACACACGTATGTGGCGTTTCCATGTAGCAGGCAGGCTCTCAATACTTCATATGCATGATCTTATTTAATCCTTACAAAAGTCCTAATAGGAAGGTAATAGTAGGGTTTATCAACCCCAGGAAAGTAAGACACCAAAAGTTTAAGTGTCTTGCCCAGGTTCACTCAGCTTATAACTGGGAAGAGCTGGATCGGAACATAGCAGTTTGGCCAGAGTCTTCGATTGTAACCATCTCTCCACATGTGAGATTACATTTTGTTGATTATAAAGCACTATTCAAAGCAAAAAACTTCTTATTGTTATCCTCTCTTTTAGAAAAGATATTTCCTCCCCTGCTTTGGACATCCAATTCTTGCCCTGATTGCTCTGCAAATCTGTTTGGATTCTGTTCTCTTGCAGGGGCTAACTAGCATTTTGGGTTTGAGGGAAGTAGCAGACTTTCCTGCCCTATACTCAGCTTGCTTGATGGCCCTGTTGCTGAGTAAGGCTTTGTTTTCATGTTGCCCTCTGGCCACCCCAGCTTTGGTAGCATAACCCAAGGTTTTCATGAACAAAAGAATGCAGAGGCCCTCTGGTTGCTTATTGCGGGCTGTGCATCCTGAATCCAGCTCTCCCCACCAGTACCTCTGCAGCCCCAGGGGTGGTGTGTTTAGAGCCTCATTGATTGAAACCAGCCAGATGTTTGGAAATTGAGATGCTTGCCCATGCTGCCGCAAAGGAGCCTCCAGGATGTGAATTCCTGATGATAGGCAGGGAGCGGGAGGGGGGGGGGTTAGGGCCCCATAAAATGAGCAAACAATAAAGAGATGATTATAGGTGTCTCACACCAGCGCCTGGGTTGGTAGCTGAGCATACCTGAATTGAGTTTTAAGCATCAGTAATGAATTTAACTCTCCCATTTGGGAAATGGTGGTTTCAGCTTTCAGTTTAGTGGAGACAGTATTTTTTTCAAAGGAAACTTTGGGAATTGGAGATACAGAGGTGCTTAGCCACGGGAATGGGGCTGTTTGTGATGAAGATGACTTGAGGAAATTGCACGCTGTAGTGGAAAGAGGCTCGGAATCAGGGTTCAAATCCTAGGTCAGTCACTGGTCAACCAGGTGACCTTGAGAAGTTCCTATTTTAAATTCCATTTTCTCCTTGGTCACATGTGCATCTGCTTAAACGGTTACTGGGAAGACAACAGTATCTCTCTCTTTTCTTATTTCTATGGTTATATATTAAAGCCAATATGAAGCTATGAAGGGGTGAAGGATAAGAGAAAAATAAACAAGGTGGCATTTAATCAAGCTAGCAGTTATTAATCACTCATTTTACAAGTATCTGGTTGTTGGACTGAATGTACCTGCCCCTCTGGCATTATGCTTCTCTTTATATTTACATAGATATTTTCCACACCTTTTTTTCAGCACATCCAGGTTCCCAGTCTCGTTGCTTCCTTTGCATGACTCAACCAAGAGACTCGGGTTGACCCAGATTCAAATCCCAACTGCATTATTTGTGAAGTTGTGAATTGTGGGACTGTAGGCAGTTTTCTTAACTATTCTGAGGCTCAATGATCTCACCTGTAAAGTGGGAATACTATTATTTATCTACTAGAGTTATTGTGAAGATTAAACGGGGCCATATTTATAAAGGGCTTATTTCAGTGGCAAGTGCTAAAAAAGATGATTGCTATTAGAGTAGCATTATTATTACTGCTACATTTCAAATAGCTGTATCTATTATACTGATCAAATATCTAAATGATAGGATGCAGTTTGTTTTTAATATAATATGTGATGTCATGAAGCAACCTTTAATTTCAAATATTTAGGGAATTGGCTGGCGGTCCAATGGTGAAGAGTCCGTGCTTCTACTGCAGGGCCTCAGGTTCCATCCCTGCTCGGGGAATTAAGATCCCACATGCCACACGGTGCGGCCAAAAAAAAAAAAAATGTGTGCTTGCATAGCACCTACAATCCATGCAGTTTGGGGCCAACAGCCCATAAAGAAGCAGAACGTAAACCCAGACTGAATAGCATGGAGAATTATAATCCTTCACGTTGAGGGGAAGCAGAGCGGGTTAAATGATAGATCCACTGCAGTGGAAGAGCCGAGATGAAAGCTCTAAGGCTCTTTCCTCTATGCCACTCTGTCCTTCTGTAAATTAAAGTATGTGATATTGTTTTTCTGTAAAGTTAAATGTGTAATAATAAAATTAAAATTTTTAAGAGAGGAAAAAAAAAGAAGCAGAACGTGTTACCATCGAGTGGACTGAGCCTCAGAGAGATTAAGTGACCCATGGAACACTGGAGCACAAGTCAGGGGACGCTTGAGAACCTGAAGGCTGGAAGCGCCTCCTGGTTTAGCCAATAAACAGAAGGAACAGATGCGTCCTGAAAATGTGTGAGCCAAAGCCTGGCGTGGTCCTGCCCTACGTTTTCTGTCTTTTTCCCCCCATGTCGTCAGCACGTGCCCAGCCTAAGCTCCAGCATTTGACATACTTAGAGATCCCCCGACACACGCTCCTCTTCCATCGCTCCAAACTCTGCACGTGCTGTGATCCCTACCCAGGAAGGCTTTTCACAGGCGTCTGGCCTCCAGCCCATCTAGCCAGCACCTCCCTGTGACTCTACTGGTGGTTAGTCAGCCCTCTTCATTCACAGCTGTCTTCTGACATGGACAATGATAAGACTAAAAGATAATATTTTCTGAGCTCTTACTAGGAGCCACATGCATTGTATTACTTAAGTTCCTAAGAGGCAGGTAATTCTTATCATCCTCATTCTATATGTAAGGAAACAGGATTGTAGATGTGGGGAGAAATCTAAGGTCACAGAGTTGGTCTATAGCCCATTCGCTTGCATATGCTAAGTTCCCAAACAGGAAAGATCCTTTGAGAGTCATTTCCAAGGTCTTAGATGGTAATACAATGGAGGCAGTACATGCAGTAAAGGCTGAATACAAAGATCAAGGCTGTTGGTGACGTCTTACCATTTGTCGTATCTAAGTCTCAGCCGGAGCTTCCCCCTCCCCCGACTACTGCATCCACAGCATCTCCTATTCCTCAGAGTCAACAAGCAAAACCATTGTAAGGATCAGCTGCATCTATCCTCCACCAGTGCAACCAGACGAAAAGAAAACTCTTTCCTAATACACAGTGCCAAGTGAGGGACGGCTGATGCTCAGCCATGTGGGTTTTAGAGATAGTTATAGTCCAAGCTCTGTCCTTTACCATCATATTCTAAATGATTTTGCTTCCTATACACCTTCATCCCAGGTCCTCATGCCAGCGCTCAGAGATAGGTCTTATTCCTGAGGATCAGAAGTTCAGTGACTTGCTGAAAATCACCTCGTAGGTAAGCAGAGCTGGAATTCAAACCCAGGTCTGAGACTCTAAAGCCCTCATCTTAACCATCATGCTACATTGCCTCTGGGACCACTCTAAGGTTCCAACCACAAACAAACCCCGTTAAAGAGGTTTACAAAAGAATAAATACAAGGAAATCAGTCATAATCTTCCATGGATACTAGAACAATACGGCGGAAAAATTAGAGGTCAAAACATTTATCAGCTTCAATTAGCCCATGTTGAAATTGAGGTTCAGAAAGTAGATATGATTTGCCCAGTTTATTAGCTGCACATATAACAGGAGAACCAGATGCACTGGACTTTTTAAAACTTGTTTACTTTCAAGTCTTCCACTATTAAATAAATATTGCAAAATTGCTGAATGGGCTAGCCAAAGGCGAAATCAGGAATGGAAAGACAGCTCTGTGGAGGAAGTCTTCATGGTTTACCCACGTTTATCCAATAGTGTAAATGTCGTAAATTCCTTTGGTAATTCCAGCATTATATTAGACACTTTGGGAAATAAATAAATGCCAAGCATAGCTCTTACCCTCAAAAAGCTTATACTTTGTTGGGAGAGAGAAGATTTAAGCATGAAATATCACGAACACCACAATCAAAACAGCATACAATTATGTGCTCTGGTGGTGGGAATAGTTCTCAGATACAGTTCTACAAAGTGTTATGTGGATGCCGACAAAATTCAGCACAGATGAAAATCAGATGATGATAATCAATGAAAGTCTCATGGAGAAGGAGAGATAGAGATCAGCCCTGAAGTATAAGGATCATTTCTTTTGACTGGAGACTAAACAGTTTCGAAGTTAGGGAGAGAGAGAGACATACAGACAGGCAGAGGCAAAGATTGTATGTCCTGCCATAAAATTCTTTACACTGGCAGAATGAGAGTTTACCTTAGTTAAGACTTGCTAGTTGCAAGGAAGGAAAGACCTACTTGTATTACCTCAAGGGAAACGTGTTTATTGGAGGGGTATATATAAATGTAATGAATAAAACAATAATAATAATAGGCACAAAATTATCAAGCTATTATTATGATTCAGGAATTATGCTAAGAACTTTATCTACAATCCCACAAAATCAGTGGTACTATTAGCTCCCACTCCATATCACTTGTGGGAAAACTAAGGCCCAGAGAGATTAAATGACTTACCCAAGGTCACACAGCTAGAATTTCGACTCAGTTAGCATGACTCCAGAGCCCTCATGCCTAAACTCTGTACTAAATGGCCTGGAACTGGGCCCTAAAATAATTATTCTCTGTGTGTGTGTGCACGCGCGTGTGTGTGTGCGTGTATGTGTGTGTGCGTGTGTGTGCGTGCACTCATATACTCACACATGCATGTGTCTCAAGGTTGTCACAAAGTCCCAATCCTAACATCTCTCCTGGCTTTTTCCTGTCTGCTCTGTTAGACCCTCTCTACAGCCAGCTCTGCCATAACTGCAGTGTATTTGGGAACCAAACGCTATGCCTCAATCCTGAATTGACCTCACGGCTTTTGGGTTCAGCTTCCAAGTGAGTCAGTCCTGCCTATCATTTTCCTAATCATGGACTCCCTCATGAAGGCTCAAGGTCACTGGCCTCCTGATCTGCTTTCCAATGGGATGCTCAGCCATGTTGTCCGGTAGGCTGTGGCTTGGACATAAGAGAGAAGTCACATGTCCCACTGCCAATCTAACCAGTGCTGTGGACACAGCGGTGTCCTGTAAATGATGAGGTCGACAGTGTAGGCAGTGACCTGAAGTAAAGCATTTGTTTTCAATCACCCGATAGAGTTCCTTCTTCTTCTTCTTTTTTTTTTTTTAAACAGAAAAGGATTTTAGAGATGGAAGTGACCTTGGATCCATTCCCATTTTACATATGAGTATATTAAGGTCAGGGAAGACAATCTGCAGCCTCAACCCAAGATCAGCTCACAAATTAAACGAAAAGCTGAGACCAGAATTCTGGTGTCTTCGTCGTACAATCCAGCTCGCTTTTCCTCACGGCACTTTGGAATCTGAAATGCGCATTAAACTACGAACACCTTGAAAAGGACTTTTGTCTCATGGCTCCACTTTCTCTTGTAGCATCATGTGACTTCAAAAGAGCTGGGGGTCAAAAGAACTGTTTGCTTCTAATTGTCTCAATAAATTTTAAAGATGTTATTACATTGTAGTCATTAAGAACTGGTAAGAGTAGATGCAATATGATAAGATCAAGGCCATGAAGCTTAATAGTCCTTAGCTGATTGTCACCCTCTTACTTTTCTCTTTCTCTCTTTTTTTTTTTTTTCTTAAGAAAGAACAATGCTACCCAGGACTCTAGAGCACCCGAATCCAACAGCACTTTATATTTCCTGCCATAAAATTCCTGGACTGGAGCAGCTGCCAGCTAAAGTAAGGATTGTACAAATAAACACTGGGGTTCTGATCTCTGCAGCATAGCCAGCCCGGCCTGCAAGCCCAAGAGATAAGAGGAACAGATTTCTGCCCAGAGAAATGTGACCTTTCACACACTTGGAAATACTCTCTCTGTTATTACTGTTGTCTAACATCTTCTTTTTTTTCCCTTCCTCCCTTCCTTCCTTCTTTTCTTTGGAGCGGAGTTAAAAGAAAAATACTGGAAAGCAAAATCATCTTCTACAGTTGGCAGTGAAATTTTGTGAGCCTAGCACTCTACCTGATGAGCTAAGCATATTATAACAAAGCCATAGGGGCTTCCCTGGTGGCTCAGTGGTTAAGAATCCACCTGCCAATGCAGGGGGACATGGGTTTGAGCCCTGGTCCAGGAAGATCCCACATGCTGTGGAGCAACTAAGCCCGTGCGCCACAACTACTGAGCCTGCGCTCTAGAGTCCATGAGCCACAACTACTGAGCCCACGTGCCACAACTACTGAAGCCCGCATGCCTAGAGCCCGTGCTTTGCAATGAGAAGCCACCGCAATGAGAAGCCCACTTGCCGCAACGAAGAGTAGCCCCCGCTCACTGCAACTAGAGAAAGCCCGCGCACAGCAATGAAGATCCAACCCAGCCAAAAATAAATTAATTAAAATAAATAAATAAATAAATGCCATATATATAATGCCTACTTTATACAAGAACTGGACTTGGCACTTCACAGAAGTCACCTCAATTAATTCTACCTCACAAGGTGGTTATTACTATTCCTAAGATGCAAAGGAGTAAACTGAATCTTTGGGAAGTTCTTAAATTATTTCTGTTACATCATACAGTTATCGAATGGGAGGATCTATTTTGTAGTAGAAATGAAGGATTCATTTAACGGTCCATGGATTGATTTTCAGAGCCCTAAAATACCCACAGATGTAAATTTCAGCATTGGCAAGAAACTAAAGTTCAAAGCAGTTTCCAGGAAGGACAGATCCATGATCTATCCAGATCTCTCCTACATTTGATGTAATACAGCAAATCTCTCTACTTATGTTAAACTGAATCAAATGTATAGCATATCCCCCCCACACCAAATCCTATGACCTCTTTCTAACCCATCATGAGCCAACAT
Source organism: Kogia breviceps (assembly GCF_026419965.1). Classification (NCBI taxonomy): domain Eukaryota; kingdom Metazoa; phylum Chordata; class Mammalia; order Artiodactyla; family Physeteridae; genus Kogia; species Kogia breviceps. The sequence goes on from NC_081326.1 coordinate 67,165,985, forward strand.
TTGCCATTTGGGTGAGTTCAGTGCATTTTTGCTGAAAGCACTGTTGCTGTGTCTCTCGGCCCCACGACAATTCAAGTTTGAGTAGAGGTGGGAAGCAGGGTTTCTGATATTATCATGGCGATGGCCCAGGTCTCCTTTCGTTCTCCAAGGATTTCCACAGAAGGTCATTGTGCTTTGATGAAGCAAGCTACCTAAATGTTACACATCAGTGGAACTGTTTCGTATCAGAAGAATGTGGGAAACATCAGCTATATTGTATAACAACATAAAGCAGTGAGCAGGGACAACAAAATAAACAAGAGGATAGTCTATCCATGATGCAAATGCAGGGCCATACAAAGTCATTCAAAGTTATCATTGCTTAGAGGAGATAAATCAGATGCTAGACGCGGAGGTTTCTGGGTTCTCTGGTCTCACAGGATATTAAACTATGTATGTGTCTGGCGGCATCAAGCCCCTACAAGCTTGACAGTCTTTTACCGGGGGAGGATAGAAAAGTCAAAGTTGAGTACTCATAGCGAAGGAAGAGTCAGGGAAAAACTGAAGCCATGTGCACAGCCGTGTAACAATACATACCTGAGCAAAGGGGAGGCCCATGACCGAAGTCTGAGGGATAAATGCAAGATAATGACGAGCTGGGGTGGGCGGGATGAAGGCAAGAGAGACAGGAAGCTTACTTGCGAGGCCCTGAGCACATCCTGGGGCAAAAAGAAGACCAGAACCTGGGACCTCTGGAACCTCTGGGCTTGCGCAGCGCCCAAAGCGTCTTGGTTCTCCTGTCAGAGTCTTCAACGAGCATAATTTTCTGCTTTGCTATCTTCCTCCTGTCTGAAGACTGTAGTCCACTAAGACAAGAACTATTTCTCTTTGCCTCTGTGTTGCCAGCATGCGTAGAGGACGGGGAACTGTGTAGCTGCTCAAAACTATTGGGAAAGAAATACAGACCTTTGGGCTTCCTTCTACACACCTGTGTCTGGTCCACCACACTCTAGAATGCCTGGGATCCAGGAAGAGACATTCTCTGTGTCTTAAGTAGTTCATCTAAATGACAATAGTGAATGCAATGTCTATCCCTGGCAGGATCATCTCCTTGAGCAACTTTTGCCCCCCAAAGAAAGCAACTTGCCCATTCCAACAATTTGCTTCTCAAATATAAGGCACCGTGCCTTGTGCAAGACATTGTCTTTGAGAGATACAGTCGATATTGGCAGATTACGTTATGTTCCCAAATTAGCTGTGTAGGTAGTACCCCAACCATGGCTATGGGAGCCCCCTTCAGACAGAGGTCTGAGCGGGAAAAAAAAAAGCTTTGTGGCTCAAATAAAAGGGTCTACAAAATTTGCTGCAGTTGCACCAGGAAATATATTTCATAGTCTTCTCTCAATTAGCATTCTAATGGTTTCTGACTCAGGTCTAACAGCTTGGAGAGAATGTTATAGGCAATTGTGTAAATAATACAGGTTTTTTTTTTTTTTTTCAGTGAGTTCAAATGTATAATTAAATGGATAATGTTACAGCTCCCCAAACCCACTAAGGCCTGCTGCCTAAATGGAGAGCTTTTGAAATTTCATCCCAATACATGGTTACATGATACATTGCTTTTATGGCCTGCTGGGCAAATGACTAGCGGTTTGGAAAGGGTCTAAATGCATATTTATAGCAGAGAACACAATGATATTCAGAGGGCCAGTAAAATCGTTCTAGTAAATAACATGAATTATACAAAAACATCTCTTTATGTATCTGAACTTTTCAGATGCAGGATGCATGTCAACACAGACACACTTCGTCTCCTTAATGTTTGCAGGTAACTCTTGCTCCAAATTCTATGCAGTCAGGTGTCAGGGTCAACCAAATTGGAAGGAGAAATTCTATTTTCTGAAATCCCTCTGCTATGGTCAACCTCTTTTAGAATTCTCAGGGGTAGTTTCCATTATCAGTAAAATGGGCCCCTGGGCTTCCCTGGTGGTGCAGTGGTTGCGAGTCCGCCTGCCGATGCAGGGGACGTGGGTTCGTGCCCCGGTCCGGGAAGATCCCACGTGCCGCACAGCGGCTAGTCCCGTGAGCCACGGCTGCTGAGCCTGCGCGTCCGGAGCCTGTGCTCCGCAACAGTGAGAGGCCCGCCTACCACAAAAAAAAAAAAAAAAAAAAAAATGGGCCCAATCTTGAACCCAAGCTTTTGTGTATGTATCCACCCTTTTGCTCATTCATCTCACAGAAAACTCCAATGAGGACAGGTCAGTTTTGTTTGCAACTTTGAAGGTCATGTGTGAGAATGGGTCTGCGTGTGTGAAATGTGCTGTGCATAGAATCCAAAGCCTCAGTGCCTGCCCTTCTCCACTAGCCAGCTGTGCAACCTCAGAAAAGCCTCCTCACTTCTCTGCACCTCAGCTTTTTAATCTACAAGCAGCGAATCATTCTATCTTCCCTCCGCACCTCAGTTTTGTTACCATGATTGAATGAGGTGATGGACTTGAACGCAGACGGCGCCTAGTAAACAACATCAGCCCACGGTAAGCAATTTATAAAAGGAGTAAGTTTTACTCATGACTTCACTTCTTCAAAATCTTTTGGACATGATAATAGGCGACAGACGTGTACGAGGACGTGGTGATTAAACAATAAACAAAGAGATAGGTCCCTGCTCTCTGGGAGGAGTCTACAGTTTAGTGGAAAAGAAAATAAAATTATGTACAATGCTACAGGTGTTATAATGGGGAGAGTTTAAAAAAAAGGATGCCTTGGGTAAAAATGAAGTCTCTATTTCAGTCCTGGGTATGGGGGGTGTGGTTGGTATTGGGGATTGGTAAGGAAAGTTTCGAGGGCAGATATGACAGATCAATAGGAAGCAGGCCTTAGACATTAGAAGGGGAAGGAACAGACAGAGGACGGTTTTCAAGCTCAGGCGTGAGCATGTGGAAATCGGGGGCAAAGGAAAGCTGCAGGCTGGTTGCCGGGAGCAGAGCGTGTAGGACAAGCCCGGGTGGCAGGGATGCAAACTGGGGCAACCTTGTGAGTCGTGCGGAAGGGGACATCCCCCAGCGGTCCTCCTGAGCCCCAAGGGCATGGGCAGAACCTCCAAAGCCCCTTCCCATTATTACCCTTGGGCTTTTCTCCAAGTCAACTGTGGGCTCCCTTATAGTCCCCTCTTCTCTAAGCCTGGGAGCCTGCAGCTGCCTCTCATCAGCTGGGCAATATGACCCGTCCTAGGTAATGCCCCCTCCATAGGCTTTTTGGAGGTTAGAGAAGGTTCCATTTCAAGTACACTTGAAGTGTAACATAAGAAGTACCCCCGCCTGGGTAAAGGAGAGCCACATACACCATGCATTTCCTAGATTAATCCCTAGGTCTTTTTCAAACGGAGAGCGCTGCCCATTAGTGGGTCTGGAAATCAAAGCAGTGGGCTTTGATCAGCAGTACTTTAAATATGATACAGAAAAAAATCGACTAGAATAGAATAGAATGCAAAAATAGAGTGTTTCGCTGTAGAAGAGGTCATTATATCATCAAATACTTTATTCCAGTTATATACATTTGTATGCACGTGCGCACTTGCAAGGCACGATGTATTTCTTGCTGTGAGTCTCTGCCACAAAAGTTTGCAAAACACTGCTTTAGCCAAAACAGGATGTGAAGCTTGGCCAGTTAGTTACTGACGAACACTGTTAATAGATGTTTCACACCAAAAACAACTGAAGTTAAGTTTATCGTCTAGAATATAACTTAACTGTATTTGTAAGAATGCGAACACCTAGATGCATGTATGTAATTAAAATTGACATTATACTACAAGAAATGGTTTGCTCTCTCGGGGAATAAAAAGAAACTGCCAGAGGTCCTTGGCTGTATGACACGGGAAATCACCAGAGGCGATGATGAGTGAATGAATAGGCACCATATGTGTGAGGATCACAGGTATGAACGTGCTTGAACATGATTCAGTGCTTATTATTCACCATTTATGTCCTCAAGAATGACTGTTGGTTCTATTAGTACTTTACCTTTTTTAAAGTTTCTGTGGCCAAATAAATGTGGGAAACTCTACCACAGATTTAGGAAGGACCTGAGTGAATACTGAATCATCTCATTTTTAGGTGAGATTACTGAGACCCTGAGCAGTGAGTGACATGCCTTGCTAAATAGTGATTAAAACACGATTGTGTTTTTGTGTTATTGGGTGTTGAGAAAATACCTTATGCCTGTTTGCTTAACTGAGCAGTTCATACACATGATCTTATTTAATTTTCACCAGAACTTTACAAGATAGGCAATATTTTCTTCAAACTACAGATGTGGAAAAATTAGACCTTGGGAAATAAAATTATTAAAATAACACAAAAAGAGGACATTTTTCCATGTGCACAATTAATACCTGATGGAACAGGGACTCAAGCCCAGGTTGGTCGAATTCCAAGCCTATAATTTGGGGGTGGGGGGACTCCCATCCCTCCTTGGCCCATTGCCATAGACAAGGGTGCATTATTGCTGCTTCACCCTAGTCTTTCCCCCTGCCCCATATTCATTATTCATTACAGGAAAAGGAGCAGCAAATTTACGTGGGGAAAGTCTAAAATCTAAAAACCAAAGTCTAAAGTCTAAAAACCATTTTTTCAAGGAAGGCAGGGTAACTTTATCGAAAAGGTCCCGTGGCCCTTGCTCTTGGCTACTTCATTCTGTCAAAGACTGTGACTCCAAGCCATGGCACAGCTCCTCCGTGAGGGCTGACTGAGTAACACACACTCCACTTTTCAGAGCCATGTGTTCTGAAGTCAGATTCTAAAGTTTAGATTTAGACAACAAAATAGGAAAGCCAGCTTTGGGTTTGGTCATCAGTCACAAGCTTTACTGAAAAGCTTTACTTGAACATTCAGAGTGATTGTTGCCGTGTTCACCAAGCAGATTGTTTCACTCCCTTTTGCCTTTGTGGGACTATGTATTCCCTACCAGAATCCAGGAATCCAGTAGTAAGTAAGGATACCCCAAATATCCAACAAACACCTTTGATGGTCACCCTGTAATTTTATAAGCTGTCAGTGTTCAGATCACTCCAAGTACACTCCCTAGTCTTGGTGAACTAAGAAAAAGATAACACTTTGAGACAATGTATTTGGAGATTCAAAACATTCTAGAGATAACTAGACTGATCATTTAAAAGACAACAAAACTAAATATAATCTTAAATGATGTTGCTTTTCTTAATGTATCTTACTTAAAAAAAAAATCCACAGAAGGTCAGAACTAGGTGGGAGCTGACAGAGCATACAGCACAGTCTACTTATGTTACAGATGGAGAAATTACAGCTTCAACTGGGGTATGACTGGAAAAATGTTACCAGGCTTTAACATTTCAGTTCTGGGGTCTCTCTGAGTTTATCACTATGGTATCTGACTTTGCTCTAGACTAGTTTGAATACAACTCACTTCTTGCAATTTCCAGCTTCTGCCTCATAGAAACAGGGTAAGTGGTTGCATAAAACAAGAAAAAATGTGAACCTTTAACGCGGCAAGTTACATTACTCAAAGACTCCCTAAAGACTGAGGATAGTAAAATGTCCTAAGTGTATTACCTAAAAAAAAATTTTTTTTCTTAAAGAGTTTGTATATCCTTAGTTCATTTTGAAAGGAAGCCCCAAGCAAGAACAGAATAGGTAGAGGAAAACAAAGGCAGAACACTCTATGACATAAATCACAGCCAGATCCTTTTTGACCCACCTCCTAGAGAAATGGAAATAAAAACAAAAATAAACAAATGGGACCTCATGAAACTTAAAAGCTTTTGCACAGCAAAGGAAAACATAAACAAGACCAAAGGACAACCCTCAGAATAGGAGAAAATACTTGCAAATGAAGCAACTGACAAAGGATTAATCTCAAAAATTTACAAGCAGCTCATGCAGCTCAGTAACAAAAAAACAAACAACCCAATCCAAAAATGGGCAGAAGACCTAAAGAGACATTTCTCCAAAGAAGATATACAGATTGCCAGCAAAAACATGAAAGGATGCTCAACATCACTAATCATTAGAGAAATGCAAATTAAAACTACAATGAGATATCATCTCACACCGGTCACAATTGCCATCATCAAAACATCTAGAACAATAAATGTTGGAGAGGGTGTGGAGAAAAGGGAACCCTCTTGCACTGTTGGTGGGAATGTAAATTGATACAGCCACTATGGAGAACAGTATGGAGGTTCCTTACAAAACTAAAAATAGAACTACCATCTGACCCCACAATTCCACTACTGGGCATATACCCTGAGAAAACCATAATTCAAAAAGAGTCATGTACCAAAATGTTCACTGCAGCTCTATTTATAATAGCCAGGACATGGAAGCAACCTAAGTGTCCATCGACAGATGAATGGATAAAGAAGATGTGGCACATATATACAATGGAATATTACTCAGTCATAAAAAGAAACGAAACTGAGTTATTTGTAGTGAGGTGGATGGACCTAGTGACTTTCATACAGAGTGAAGTAAGTCAGAAAGAGAAAAACAAATACCGTATGCTAACATGTATATATGGAATCTAAGGGGAAAAAAAGGTCATGAAGAACCTAGGGGTAAGACGGGAATAAAGACACAGACCTACTGGAGAAGGGACTTGAGGATACGGGGAGGGGGAAAGGTATGCTGTGACAAAGTGAGAGAGTGGCATGGACATATACACACTACCAAATGTAAAATAGATAGCTAGTGGGAAGCAGCCGCATAGCACAGGGAGATCAGCTCGGTGCTTTGTGACCACCTAGAGGGGTGGGAGGGAAGGAGACGAAAGAGGGAAGAGATATGGGAACATGTGCATATGTATAACTGATTCACTTTGTTGTAAAGCAGAAACTAACACACCATTGTAAAACACTTATACTCCAATAAAGATGTTTAAAAAAACCAGAATAGGACCAAGAGGAGGCTGAAGCCATGATGAAATAAAATCCAGTTTGAATGAATAGGCCTTGATTCTAATTAAATTCCTACAAGATGGCCCAATCCAAATTCTCCAAGAGCAGCGTTCTGTTTAGCAGGTTCCTCCAGGGAGGCCAGGGGCATTATTTATGTGCCCTCTATGCTCCCCTAATACTGAGAAGGAGGGATTTTAAAAAAGAGAAGGCAAAAGTTAACATAGAGGGAGCATTGCTGTGTCTCCTAAACATCTTGATAGTCTAAAGTAATATCTCACTCTTCAGTGAATAGGTAGGAGACAAACTCTCTAAAACATAAGCAATGTTAAAATCCACTATCTCTTTGTAATACCATGAGTACCATAATTTGCAAGAAGATAACACTTAAAACAAAATCTATGCCCACTGTCTTATGTTCTCCCAAGATGATGTTCAGAGGTCTGCTGCCCAACTCTGTTTTTCTCAGCTGCCTTCCAGAACCTGTGTATACACCTTCATGACTGCCTCCTTCTTCTGAAACACCAGAAGGCCCTTGAACCCATCTAGTCCAGCCTTCCTATTTTACTGATTAGCAAACTGAGCCCCAGGAAGGGACGGGGCCTGGTCCAATAACCCATAACCGGGAACAGCGCTAGGAAGAGAGGAAAGATCCTGCTCTGCTGTGTTCTCTGCAACTTACTATTCAACTGCGTGGTCGGACTTCATCTTCTTGACATGGAGTTAAGACTTGGCTCTAAATTGATCCTTTATTTCTAATGATTCCTGGTGTTTTAACAGTTCAATATCACTCTGAAACTAGGGAAATAAATTCTAGATGTGGCCGCCATCGTTCTTACAGTGAACAAACAAATGCAGAGGAGAATGTTTAAACAGAGGAAGCCTCTGAATGATGGAAACAACTGGCCTTCCATTTACACTGAGAAAAAAAGCATTCGTCTGGCTTGTGCTTGACTGAAGGAGACCTGGTTTTGTTGGAATAAAATAAATAAATAAGTGATGCTGGCTGACTCATCATGGTGAGGAAAGTTACCATGACAACTGGCAACAGTCACTAGGGTCCTCAAATAAGAAACTGGATTCTACTCCTTTTCCTCCTTCCCTTCCCCCTCCTCCTCCTCCTCTTCCTCCTTGTTTTCAATAGATTCATTTAAATTTAATTTAGGTTGGGCCTGAGTTACAAAATGGTGAGTCCTGATTCAGAAAGTTGGAGGAGCAATTGAGAAGTGAATAAATATTTTTACAGCTTGGTGGGCGATTGGTTTTACCTTTCTATCTGGAATTTCTGGATGGTCTGGTTCCATCTGCATGACTATGTCTTTTCTCCTCAGGCCTTGCTTAAACAAAATAGAACAAAAAATAACATTGCGTTCTGTGCTCCAAAATTGAGTACACTCACTTTCCTCCTCCACCTTCCATTAAAAGTCCCATAACTACTCATTTATGCAACTGTAGCAGGTGTCTTACAGGCCAAAAATCCCCTAATATTTTTTCAGTGTTCAAGAATGGAGACACAGAGTGAGAAACAACCCAAGGGAGACCTTGGCACCTCTCTGTGGCTAATGAAGTCTGTTAACAGGAGGTTCCACCTGGCTGGGGTAGGTGGTGGCTTACCTAACAGGTGCGAGATCACAGACATACACACACACTTGCAGAAGCTCTGCATATTCCATCTGGCTTGGGTTCCCCCATTCTTGCTATTTCTGTTAATGATCAGATACCCCCGTTGATTATACTCTGAGAAGTTACATGACAAGGACCAAGCGACACATCAGGCTCAGTTCTTTGGTTTCAAGAGCTTTTCATTCCACACATGCAGGAGGACTCGCTGATGTTACCATCAAAGGATATTGTCTTGTCACCATATCAGAAGGTGCACTGAGGCTTGGATTGTTGAATGAGATAGCATCAAGTCAAGTTTTCTGATGTCTTTGTTTTAGGTACGTCTCTTACTTAGTAGATTTTTTTTTTCCCAAAAGAATCATAAACTCTAGGTAGAGGTAGAGGTAAGAGGCAGATGCTCACTAAAGAGCTGCACAGAATAACTGGACAAAATAAAAATTCATGACCGATTATAAATAAACACTTTCAAAACCTCAACCCATGTAAGAAAATATGACTTACAACATGAAGTAATTAGAGTACTTTACTTAAATGATGGAATTCACTGAACTGGAAACTGGCCATTAATTAGGCTGTTAAACATGCTGGGTTTTTCATCTTTGGTCCCCATCCTTCTGCCTCCTCCCCCCAACCAAAAAAAAAAAAAAGTTTTATTATTCTGACCTTTGGGCAAATGAACCAGTCCAGAGCGCCAAGTTATAGATTTCTTTTATACCTTAATGGATATAATTCTTTAAAAACACATAAAACGTCCCTTTTTGCTGTACAAGAAGCCACAATGTAACTTGCCTGAACACCAGCTAGTTTTGACTAGTGAACAAACTGGTTATTAAGTATTGGCTTACTGTCAAAATGAAACAAGATCTAAGGCTATTGTGTATTGTGTGTGATATACAGATACTCCAGGTATAGTATCTATAATCTTTGCAGTAACGCTCTTAGATATCTAATTATTATTCCCATTTTCTGTTGCATAAACAAGCTCAAGCTCAAGCTCAAGCTCATAGGTTGTGCAGGATTGCAAAGCTTGTTGGTGATGGAGCCAGAATCTGGCTAACAAGATTGGTTCTTGCCCGTGAGCCATGGCCACTGAGCCTGCGTGTCCGGAGCCTGTGCTCCACAACGGGAGAGGCCACAACAGTGAGAGGCCCGTGTACCACAAAAAAAAAAAAAAAAAAAAAAAAAAAGATTGGTTTTTTTCTATCAGAATATTAGGAAAGAGAAAGAGGTGAGAGAAGCAGGATCAGAGATTCTGGAGGGCTGCTCTCTGGGCAACTGCTGCTGAGGTCCAGGGCTTGTATAATACATTTGAAGATCTGAACTTGGCAGTGGCTCTGAAACTCTTGTCCTCGGGACACTTGATATGAGTTCTATTTTCCTTTCATCCTCCCCTTTTTCTGAAAGGTGACAAAAAGCCTATTCAGCTTCATGGCATTCTGAGTACTTGTACATTTGCTCGAAATTAAGTCAAAAGCAGCCTTGTCTTCTACATCTGCTGCGTGCAAAACCTGAGCAGTAATTTCTGCACTAGGGCACTGTAGGCCTCAAACAGCTAAATACCATGCACAGTTCACTAACCTATTCATTTCACTTGTGAAATTTAGCTCATGGGAGCTAAAGAATGAGCTCCAGTCACCATTTAAAAATATTTTACCAGGGTGACATGGGAAAGGAAAATTATGATTTATGTAAAACCTACTACAAACCTAAGCACCATTCAATATTTTTATGTAAATTGTCATCAAACAAAAACATATTGTGCAATCTGTCCAAGGTCAAATCACACTGTTGCCTTCCTCAGAAAACGCCAAGATGTTTTCCGAGACTTTTAGAAATTATAAACCTTCAACGTAAAAAATTATACCTCAATCAATTCATTTATTTTCTTCCTTTCTTTTCTTTTTTCCTTCCTCCTTTTCTTCCTTCCTTCCTTCTTTTCTTCCTTCCTCCAAGACCAATTTGCTAACAGAAAATAAAGTGTTCTAAGAACAACAACTATATATATAATATATATATTATATGTATATATACATATATATAGTGCAATAACTATTATCATATGTAATCGTGCCTAACATCCCGCGTCCCTTTTCCCAACAGCAAATCGAAAATGGGAGTGAAGATGACACATTATATAGGTGTTCTAAAAATTAGACTGTAATGATGGCGTACAACGCTGTAAATATACTAAAATACGTAATGAATTGTGTACTTTCCATAGGAGAATTGTATGGTATGTGAAATCTCAATAAAGGCATTACCGGAAAAAAAACCACAAAAACTTGATTTGGTAGCCCCTTACCTATTGTCAACATAGATATGAAAGGACACCAAAGCTGAGGAGTTCCAGAGAAAATGGGAGGATTCTTATTTTTTTCTCCCAAAGAGAATGCAACTAGAAGGAACCGAAGGGGGAAAGATGAGGAGAGAGGAGAGGTGAAGGAGAACAGAGCAACTTGATGGGTGATAACAATAATTTAAGGATTTTCCCACTCCCCAATTTAAGGAAATTCCATATCCTCAACCTTGACTATCCCCTCACCATCATTTATGGGAGGACCACCCAACTGACTGAACAATGCCCCGAAACTGCAGCCCATACTGTCCACAGCAGAATTTAGAGATTAATTGAATGCTACTATAGCATTCTGTACTCTTTTTCCTCCCACCCCTAAGAGATCCTCAAGACTAACTCTTCCTTTTTTATATCCCATTGTTCTCAGCTCCCGCGAGACCTCCAAAATCCCAGGCTTCCCTCATCACCTAATACTTATCCCCAAATTAAATATTTCTCTTCATCTGATGTCATCTATGCTGCAGAGGTAAACACCGCAGGCTCCCCGATCTGCCACTAAAGCCAGATACTCAAATGCTTTGGATAAATTCTGTTACTTTTTTCTTCCTGTTTTGTTTCTGAAAATCATGGACAGAGGCTTCTTTCTACAGTTATTTGTCAATGGAAAGAGAGGCAACACCTTCATGAAGGCAGCAGCATTTTCTAAAGTAAACAACTTCAGAAGCAGCAAGAATTCCGAGCCAGAAATGACTTTCTGGAGAACTTCTGCCCCCCGGGAATCCAAGGGGAGATGTAGGCAGCATTGTGCAAACTTATCTAGAGAGTGCAAGAAATAGGGTGGCTCCAGCTAATTTCTGAGTTGCAGAGCCTTATCGTGCTTCTTTCCAAAGTCTTATATCATGATTTTTGAGAAAGGCTTGGAAATTGGTACCACCCTAGCTGTGACCTCCGCACTGGAATCTTCAGTTGTTGTTGTCTTTGAAGTCCTGCTTCCCAATGAGTGTCAGTAGCTTGCCCTCCTCCCCCCTCATATTAAACACGATTTAGCACATCACAGAAGGAAACTTACTGTTTTTACTCTACAGGTTGTGCCTCCAAGATAACGTGTGTATCGCTCTCCCAACATGCAGAAATGAGAGTCTTCAGATACGCTCTCTCCTGCTGTTGCTCTCCATTTCAGAGTGGGCCACATGTCAGACGTCTAAAATGGGCAATGTTTCAGGAAAATAATTGAAGATGGTATAGAATGAGGCAAGGAGGAAAATTTTAAACATGAATTATGAGATATTAGTTAGAAATACTCTTAGATACAAGCAAAATACCTTAGTAAGAGTGACTTTAATTGGAGTCTTATTTTCTCACTTAACAAGCATTTGGGAAGCAGACACTTGTAAGGTGATTACTGCTGGTCCAAGCATCAGATCCTCCTAGGCAGATAGAAGTGGAAGAAGAACGATGGCAGGAACATGTGTACTATTTATCTGGAAATCAGAAGTTTTCTTGAAATCAGCTTCCCCTTCCACCTCCTGCCAGACTGCTTCACATGGAATCCCTAACTGCAAGGGTCACTGGGAACACTGGGAATTCAGGATCTTCATGACTGGCTTAGCCTTAGACCAGTTACGATTCACTGATGGCTTGGAACAATCGCTATTCCATATAAAACCACAGTTTTGTTAGCAAGAAAGAAGATCACAGACGGTTCATCAGCTTACCTCCTCGGTTATAGTGCAAGTCACATTTATATTTCCTCAATACTTCCTTCCTTTGATTTTCTTTGAAAAAGGAATCTGAAAAGTTATTTAATAATTCTGTAAATAAATTTTAAAAAAAGGAGATCACAGGTACTGAGTAATCAACAAACAGTGCATCTGCCACAAGGGCATGGTAGCAACACAGAATATTTTGAGGCCACACCAAGAATAAATATTTCTAATTTCACACTAACTCGTGAGAAAGAATGTCAGAACAACCTCTCCTTAGGTCTTCTCATTGGGAACCAAGAATTTACATAATCCTACAGTCATTCCTCTCTCAGCAGTTAGGACTCTTCCTCCCTCTTCCTCAACTCTGGTTTCACTTCGAGGTCCTTTTCTATCATTCTGCTACTTCTCCCAAAATGCTTTTAGCCTCATGAGGAAAGGTTAGAAGATTATCTCTCCCTCAAAATGCAGCTTAAATTCATTATGAAACCTCCCCCAACCTGCCTAGTGAAAAGCATCTTACTCCGCAGCATGCCCCCTTCCAGTCCTGGGAACATTGTCCGCAGATCTCACGTTGCACTGTGATGCACCCTAGTCCTTGTGCACTATCTCATGCCCTATCCAGAGGTTCTCCGAAAGCTAGAGAATTCCATGTCACTGAAGACTTTTCAGGCAGAGGCTAGACAGCCTCTTAGTTGGGAAAATACATGAGGTAGAGATTTGGAGTTGATGAGCCTTGAGGTCCCTTGCAGCAGTCACTGAGCAAGCGTTCGGTTCCAGATCGTAGGCCACATGCTCACCTACGTATCTGTATGTAATCCTTGCACAATCCTAAGAATGGCATTACTTTTCGACCTCACAGAGTAAATAAGTGGTGGGGACGGAAGTCAAACCTAGATCTCTATGATTCCAGATTTGTTTCCACATTCAATACGAAAAACATAAAAGAAAAGAAACAAAATTAATGGTTTCCACTCCATCACTCCCATCCTTACAGCAAGAAAAAGCTGAACAAACTGAAAATCTATGACTTTTCTTGGACCCATCAGGGGATTGAGGTCATAGGGCAAACTGCCACCCCCAAAATCTGGAGAGACAGGCAAATCTAGAGTCACAGACAAGATCTCCTGACCTGAAGCAGAAGCTCATAGAACAATAAACTGGTAGGAATATCTACGTGGTAGTTCTGATGAATCACTGGAGTCTGAGTGTGGACTATTTCAATAGTGCGAAATTCCAGGGGACCACAGTCTTAGAGAGGCCCATATTTTTATGGGCTTTATCTCTAGGAAACACCCCAGGTTCATTCTCATGGTGAAGAATCTCTGGCAGAGTGAAGAGGAAACATTGTGATGTATGCTCAGAAACTTCTCCATAACAAAAGCCTGCTCTCCTAGGGAAAAGACTTTACCAGAGCCTTAACCCTCCTGGAGGAAGTCATTTCTCTGCCTTCAGCCTCCTCTAGACTTCCTGTGTCATCTAAGCGTGGGGAGAAGGAAGCTAAGGTCACAGCCTGGAGGAACAGGCTGTCCGCAAGACTGAACTTTAATCATAAGATTACACAGCACTCGGGCTTCCCTGGTGGCGCAGTGGTTGAGAGTCCACCTGCCGATGCAGGGGACACGGGTTCGTGCCCCGGTCCGGGAAGATCCCACATGCCGCGGAGCAGCTGGGCCCGTGAGCCATGGCCGCTGAGCCTGCGCGTCCGGAGCCTGTGCTCTGCAGCAGGAGAGGCCACAACAGTGAGAGGCCTGCATACCGCAAAAAAAAAAAAAAAAAAAAAAAAAAAAGATTACACAGCACTCTACTTCACACACCTCACCCCCATAACAACAGGGCTCCAGCAAAAGAACTGCAATTACAGCTGAAAGAGCTGCAAGAATCAGATTCTATCAGATGAGGGGTTCTTAGGGAAGCCCAAAGACAACAAAGGTGACAAAACAAGGACCTTTTTTAGGAACTGGAAGTCTCTAACACCTGCGGCTGCACCAAATATCACACACAGCTCAGCTTCTCACCAGATTAACACAGAACTTCACACTAAAGACCTGTTGCCCAATACATCATGTCTGGTTTGAAACACAAATTTACAAGGCATACTAAAAGTCAAGAAAAGAAACAACTAATGATTTGTGATGCCTTTAACATAGACATGTCGGGTTCTACCTGTCAATTTTCAAAACTCAAAAACAAGGTCACACTGGGCTTGTCAGGCCATCTATTTAAGTCAGCAGTCTCTAAAATTTTTCATTGTTTTCTCCATCAGAAAAGAAAACACCTTTCAAAAGATATAGTCATAAATTATATACATCTACTACTTTTCTAATAGGTTGTATTCATCATAAATCACACAAAAATTAAAATTAAAATGGATGAAATAAAAAGTAATTATAAATTGGGGTCCTAACATTTGTCCCCTACACCTGATGGGTCATGTGCAACTTGAACACTTACACCTTGTTTTGGAGTCCACTGGCAGAATTCTAAGATCTCCGTCCCCTGATATCTATACTCATATGCAATTTCCTCCCTTCACATGAGGGCAGAGTCTATGGTTCGCTTTGCAGTAATAGAATGTGGTAAAGCAGATGGAATTTTGCAGATGGAATTAAGTTCTCTAATCAGCTGACTTTGAGTTAATCAAAGAGGAGACTATCTTGGGTAGCCCTACCAGGATATCACATGAGCTTTTTAAAAGAAGGACCAGGTAGGTCTTCCCAGAAGAACAAACTCAAAGCAGGAGAGACCATCTCCTACTGACTTTGAAGAAGCAAACAGCCAGGTTGTGAATTACCTGTGAAAGCGGATGGTGTCTAGGATAGGAGTTGAGAACCTCACTCCTACTACCACAGGAATGGAAATCTGTCAATAACCTGTATGAGCTTAGAAGAGGACCCCGAGATCCAGATGAGAACGTAGCCCAGACAACACCTTCATTGCAGCCTTGTGGGATGCTGCACAGAGGACCAGGTTAAGTGATGCCTGGACCCCTGACCCACAGAAACCACAGATAACAAATGGGTGTTGTTTTAAGCCTATAGATTTGCAGTGATTTGTTACACAGCAGAGAAAACTAATATAACTGGTCTTAGCAAATCTGTTGACTCTGAAAGATCACAATTTTCAGTAAAGAGAGGCCTCTTGGGTTGGGAGATGCCAGTCCTGCATTCTTTTGTTGCATAGTAAATGGAATGTTCCCCTCCTTTCAGATTTTCTACGGCTAAGTTTCCCAAGTCTTACATCTCAGTTGCAGGGATCAAAAAGTGACATCATGTTTACTCATTTTACCTCTAAGAAGCCCTATAAGTTCCCTAGAATTTCTCAGACTTAAAGGTTCTCAGTTACAACTCCTCAGATGAGGGGGTCATTAAGATTTTTTGAACAGGTGGTGGAGTGGGGGTGGGTGAGGCACAGACAACGTCTTGGAGTTCCCACATCAGGAACAGAATTTCTGCACTCATGCGAACACAAACCTCTCTCACCCCCTCCTTGTCCCCCATCTCAACCTCATGCCGTGAAACATACACACACAACTCTAACATCACCCTCGAAACACACATATGTGCACACGTGAACACACATGAACACACAGGTACACACCACTTCCCGCTTTTCCCCCCTCAACACACACTCTGCTGCTTCAGAGTTTCAGATGAGAATCAAGTGAGGAGAAGAAATGTAAATGGGGCTTCATAGTTCAAATTTGATTATTCATCATAAAAGAAATTACCGGGAAATGTTTGGATGTGAAAGCACTTTTGTGTTAAGATTTGACTCTGGGATTCGCTGTGTTCTGAGTTTATCTCAGAATGAGGCAGGAGGCAGGGACGTCCTCTCCTGCACAGAGCATCACTAGCTGAAATCTCGATTTAAGTCCCTCCAAATTCAGAGCAACTGAGGTTACATTGTAGTTTCTCTCTCACTAATTACATGAATTTTAAAAAAGCAATTCACCTCCCTAATGCTCTTCCAAAATTACGATACTAACACCTACCTCATAGGACTGCTGTGAAGATGAAGTGTAGTAAAATGAAAGCACCTCCATAACACGTGACAGAATCGAAAACCACGTGCCTGCTTGTTATAATACATCAGCTGACCTGTTTCACTCATATTTTAGGGTTAGAATTCTGCATTTCATATCTTACCCTATAAAACAGTTACCTGCTTTGATTCAGTTCCTTATTAGTGTATTTATGGACCCTAACTAATGAGTGCCATTTTAAAGCACTAAATCACACCTAATTAAATTCCGAATGCTTTAAGGTACCATTTTGCAGTTTCTTCCTCTTTATGTTTGGATGTTTGTGTTTCAGTATTGGCAGTAATCCTCGATAGCTCTAAAACGAACAGAGCTATCAGACATAACATTATAACTGGGCAAAAACAAGAAAAAGATTTCCAGGGATCTATTCTGCACTCCCTCTTGTTAAACTATTAAACTGCGTACCAACTCTATAAAGACCTATTCATGCGCTCGTTTTTATTTAAAGCATACCTGAGCAGTCAACTTTGTCCCTTTACATCAAGTGGGTATAAATAATAGCCAGTGTTTGTAGAGTACTTTAAATTTCACAAAATATTGCAAACTTATCAAAAACTCCGTATGAGTAAAGGACACAACTTGTGGCACACTTACCATTCTAGTCACCATTCCAGGCAACTTTTACATATTTCCTCATTGAAACCTTACGTCAGCCTTTATGAAAGAAGTTTTTATTATTACAGGCTAACAGTGAGTAAAGTAAGGCAGAGCAGAGTTACACATGTTGCTCTGGATTTTACAGATATTAAGTAGTTGGTCCAAAACTTGAACTCAAGACTTGTCACTTCAAACTCTGGACTCTATTTGCCAGAGGAAATGGATCGATTTCCTTGATGGTCCTAGGAGAGCCATCTTTTGTAAGCTAGGATAGGAGGACAAAACTCCATAGGAAACACCATTTATGAGCTCCTATTATAATTTCTGGCTTTGTCTTGGCGTTGAGGTCTCTTGGGAGGCAAGGTCTATATCTTCACCTTCACTGGACCTCCACAACACCCAGAGAGCACCTGAGTATTATAATTTTTAAATTAAATCTCATGGAATTTTCTAAAGCAGAAATTTACTGAGAAACAGCATGCATACGCACACGCACAAATGCACAAAAACTTATGGAATTCTAACATGAACCCAACTCAAAGGATTATGAAGTTTTTCCCTGGGTGGATGGAAAATGGAAGATATAGTAGTAGATGTTTAGATGACTGCCCAGCTTTTTCTTTTTTTTTTTTTTTTTTTTGTGGTCCGCGGTCCTCTCACTGTTGTGGCCTCTCTCGTTGCGGAGCACAGGCTCCGGACGCACAGTCTCAGCGGCCATGGCTCACGGGCCCAGCTGCTCCGCGGCATGTGGGATCTTCCCGGATCGGGGCACGAACCCGTGTCCCCTGCATCGGCAGGCGGACTCTCAACCACTGCGCCACCAGGGAAGCCCGGGAAGCCCCCAGCTTTTATAAGCTGAATAGTCTCTTCTGCCTTAATGTAGTGAAATTACCTGTATTTCTCATGTATGCAAAGAAACAACAAAAGGCATTTTAATTGTATGTGGAGGCACCTCCTCCAGAAAAGACAGCTGTGACAGGCCTGAGGAATGTCTCTTGCTGTTTTCTGGGGTATCCCTCTCAACGCATGTGCATATTTGCCATTATAGCAAAAGAATGAGAACAGATCACTGATGCCTTTCTAGAGGAAATTGAAAGAGATGCTCATACGTGGTCATAGTTGCCACTAAGCCATTCTCCTAACAAGCATTTAGTAAGTACTTACACATTTCAGTCCTGGTCTCTGGACCTACCAAGCTAAATGAGACCTGGCCTCTACCAGTGAGGGCTTTTCAAGTCCAGAGAGGGAGAGAGAGAGACAGCTCCAACTAACTATATAGTACACAGGAGTTTAATGACAAGTATATTGGAAGCTGAGGAAATTGGGAAACTTTCACATAAAAATTCACATTTGTGTCTTAGAAGTTGAAAAGAATTTCAAGCTAAGGGAGAGGATATTCTAAATCTAGGAGTAAGTAGAGCAAAAGATCAGAGCCCCAAATATGTTTCTTGTGCTTAATGAATGGAGAGACTGGAGCGTAGCCTACCACTGGTGGGGGTGAGGGGTATCAGGCAGACCAAACAAGCAATCCAGGATGAAGACATGTTCGGGGGGCCATGATAAGGCATTTGGACTTTATCCCATAGCTGATAGAAAGCCTGAAGAACTTTAAGAAACAGAGATGCAACCCAGCTCTGTCTTTCTTGGAAGATATTCTGGTGACTGCAAAAATGAACCAAAGGGCGCTGCATCTGGAGACATTCAAGGCAGTTACAAGGTTCTACATGCCGGATATGAGAAGTTGTGGTAATAGTTAGGACAAGAGATAAGTAGGAAAGAGGCCTCAACTGTGTGTGGAGTCAGGTAGAAAAAGTGGTTCAGGATGACTCAGAAGTTTCTCTGGGTTGGACAACTGAGTGGAATTACTGCTATTACCCAGAACATAAACAGGAAAGGCGAGGGGTTCTGCTCCAAGCCATGGGGCAAAGGTCCAGTATAATACAGGTCCTGACCCCCAGCCCTCTAAAAGGAGAAAAGGAACACGTGAAGAAAACAAGAATGAAATACAAATCAGGGCAGGGGTGGACCTCAGTACAAGAACTTTTTTTAAGACAGTAAGGACAAGACTTTGCTGCACACCTGAAACTATCACAACATTGTTAATCAACTAGACTCCAATATAAGATGAAAAGTTTTAAGAAAGATATTAAGAACAAGGATGGTGGCATAGAAGGGACACGGAGTCAGAGACCTGGGTTTCATTAGTAGTTCTGCTCAGCACTTTCTGTGTGACCTTGGACAAATTAACTTCCCACACTGTTGTTTCCTCATACATAAAAATGTGTCAGTAAGAGTAACCAGTGTAGGGCTTCCCTGGGGGCGCAGTGGTTGAGAGTCCGCCTGCCGATGCAGGGGACACGGGTTCGTGCCCCGGTCCGGGAGGATCCCACGTGCCGCGGAGCGGCTGGGCCCGTGAGCCATGGCCACTGCGCCTGCGCGTCCGGAGCCTGTGCTCCGCAACGGGAGAGGCCACAACAGTGAGAAGCCCGCGTACCGCAAAAAAAAAAAAAAGAGTAACCAGTGTAATTTGCTAGTTGAAAACGTTTGTGGAAATATAAGGCAAAAGATACAGGAAAGTCCCTGGGTCACATGATGCAGAAGTCAGCTCTGCCTTTAATCAGGGCTTGTGGAGGACGAGGTGGTCATTCCATCTTCAGGGCTCTCTGGGTGGTTGCCTTAGACCCCTACTGAGACTGCAGCAAAGCTCTGCTTCTGTCTCCACCCAGGTAAGCTGATGATTCCAGGGGAACTCACTAATTAATCTCCTGCCCACTGACTGACATCAAACAGTTTGCTTGCAGGAGAGCTAAACCTATGACAGGCCCTTAACCCTGGGTTCCCAGATACAGCCAGATATGCATACCTTGTACAATGTCCCAATCTCCATATTTATGTCTCTGCCTCATTCTAATAACAAATGCCACTGTCTGTCTCATGCTAAATTCCATAGTGCCCACTCTAAAAACTAAGCGTTTCAGTTTCTCCATCTTCATACTACTGGCGTTTTGGACTGGATAATTCTCTGTTATAGAGGGCTGCCCTATGCCCTGCAAGATGTATAGAAGCCCTAAATGCCAGGAGCAAACCCGTCAAAAATGTCCAGTCATTGTTAACCATCCCTTGGGGGAAATACCACCCTCACTGAGAAACAATAATCCATCTTATGTAACATAAATGTGTGTTGAGTGTCAATAGTTAATGTTGACATGTCAATTCTTCAGAGATATTTGCTTGGCAGTGAGGACTCTTTCGGAGACACAGTGCCTTAGCATGAAGGAATGCATTTCTAATGGTAGGATTCCTTGGAACTCTTCCAATGATATCACAGAGTTATCTGCCTGACCCCCCGAAAATAAACCCGACTTGGTACCTTTTGCAAAGTTATGGCAGACTAGGCTTTGAGAAACATTGGCTTATGAAGTTACATGCATCATAAAGAAAAACGGTTATTCAGATCAGCTTTTGAAGCTATAAGTCAAGTGTTACACTCAC
This sequence comes from Kogia breviceps, assembly GCF_026419965.1. NCBI lineage: Eukaryota > Metazoa > Chordata > Mammalia > Artiodactyla > Physeteridae > Kogia > Kogia breviceps. The sequence continues at coordinate 67,186,648 of NC_081326.1, forward strand.
ATATATCAAAGAATCATTGCAAGAGATGTGATCTGCACATCTACTCAGAGAACTCTGGGACATGACGTCAAGCTATCAGATTTCTCCAGGTTGAAATGTATGAAATCCCCAATATTTGACCATTTTTAGTCATTACCAAAAATGGCAATTTCCCAGGATTCAATCTAATACTTAGCAGGGATCTCTTATAGCCTTACGGCTATAGAACACAGAATGAAAATAGTTTTTATGCAACCTCTGATGGACAATGGTTGCCAGGAAAGATTTTTAGATTCCATCCAGATTCAAAAGGAAAGATTTCTATCATCAGTTAGTGCTGTCTACACAATGTCAAGGGAAAGGCACACTTCATGCCTTGGCCTCCCATCCCTTTTTGAAAGAGAAGAACATTAGAAAATGTCCTCCAATCTTTGGGGTACGAGAGGAATACAAAGGAGAATGGACGTGTGAGAAGGACCATGAGATAAAAAAGAATCAAGGTGTGTGCAATCGCTCTTCTTGGTCTTCTTGAGTCACTGCTTCCTATATGGCAAGGAGAAGAAATTCTGAATTGACACAGACAGTCCAGTCTAATGTCTTTTGAACTGAGCAACAAAAATCCATGCTGGGCTCTTCCAACACTCTGCAAGATCGCTGGGCTTGCCGCATCTTTTCAAAAGGCGCTCTCAGTCCAAAAGAAGTGTCATTTGATGGCACATATAATGCAGGCTAATAGTTTAGACTCCAGCAAAAGAAAGAGGTGCCCTTTCCTAAGTCTACTCAGTTTATTACAAATTTTAACTAAGGCAGATTGCAGCCATCCACTGCTTTCCGGCTCCACCATTAGCAGCTAGTAAGCCCTTTCACAGGCAGCCTCCCATGAAAATGTCCCATTTGCCAATTTCTTAGTTCTTTCTTTACAATTCAACTAATTTTTTAAATGTACTGCTTATTTCTGAGTACTTTCTAAAGCCAAGCCCTGTGCTTTGTACTGAGATTGGTTACAAATTTGTGTATGACGTCGTGCCTGGCTTCTAAGGCTTGTCATCAAATGAAGAATCCAGAAAAATGAATAATGGCCTTGACTCGATGCCAGGGAAGAAAGCTCTATTGGGCACCATGAGGACTCAAGGAAATTCTAATTCTACCAGGGATGCTGGGCTGAGAAGAGAGACAACAGTTCATAAATGCCTCACAAGGAGACAAGAGATTTGAGCTCAGTTGTGAGAGACAAGTAAGAAGTTCACATTGATGAGAATGGGAGGATGGGAAGAAAGTGTCAGTGAGAAGAAAGTAAATGGTTATAGAACGGGGACAAGGACCAGCTGGGCATGCCTTGGAATTCAAACTAAGCTAAGACAGAAGCCAAGCATGTGAAGAGGTAGCTGGTGCTGGAGGTTATGTCACTGTCACTGCCAGCTGTGCGTCCTATTGTCTTTTCTCGTAATTGACAAGCTGATGAAGCCCTGTATCCATGTCCTCATCGTTCACTACCTCCAGTTTCACAAACCCACAGATAACTTTCAAATGCTCTCTGTTACCTGCAGGATGAAGTATTTTTAAAGTTCTTTAAAATGGCGAAAGGAGTCCTTCATTAGCTGGTGCCCAAGCCTCCCTGGCTGCATCTCCCTACCCCACCCTCATTCATTCAATCATCCACTCAACAAAGATTTCGTCTGTGGTATCTATATTCCAGGCATACTATGAAGTGCTCGTGCAACAAAAGAGGCATGGTCCCTCCCTCATGACAATTATTTGCTGACACAAAAAATTCCATGTAATATAGCCATGATAAATTCCACACAGGTCACCAAAAGTGCTATGAGATCCTACACACAGCCTTTAAACATCCTATTTTCGTTTTTCAGAATACCCTTCCATCACTACAAGCTCGTGAATCCCTTCCCACCCTCCACAATCCCACTCTGCCTCGTTTCCTCTAGAAATTGCCAGAATTGAGCATCCTGCTCTCAGAATACATCGTTCTTACCCCTTTGATAGTTCTTGTTATTTGGTTAAGCAACTACGGCTAGCAAATAGGCAGGCGGAATATTGAAAAGGCTTAACTAGCTGGTGTGGCAGGAATTCTAACTGGGCCTAATTGATGTTGGCTGGGAGCAACGAACACAATCATACCAGTGCATGCCAACTGATCTTCAACCCTTCTTCTCCCTACGGGACTGTGGTCATGGGCTTTTGCCTGGTTCATGTGTGTGTTCCCCAAGCCCAACACATAGTTAAGGCCTCAACAATTTTCCTGAATGAATAGAAAACTGGTTTTTTCTAACATGGACACCATCTCTTCACCCTGAATTCTTCAATAATTATGGGGGTCAATTACTTGTGAAAGTGTTGGAAAGATTCTAGTGCTTTCCTGGTAGACATTGTTGCCATGCAAAAGTTGAATCCGAATTAGAACACTGGCCTGGTCTCTGTGACCTCTACTCTTTGCAGCTTCATGATGATTTAACATTTCTCAGAGAAGATGATGGGCTATATATTAGATGCAGAAGCCCCAAAGAGAAATAAAATTATAGTGAGCAACCCTATTACTTCATATTAATGCTGATAAAATCTACAAGGTGTCTTTTCCCCTCGTGTATTAGCTCTAATTAAAATGTCAAATTTTTAGCTGATTATCTCTTTAAAGGGAATTAATTCTGCATTTTTTATTGTTTTGACTTTATTTTTGTTTTGCTGGTTTATGTTGTGTTATTTGGTTTTTTTAAAAAAACAAAAACAAAACCTCGCTATTGGGGTGATTACTGAATAAGCTATCGGTGCTGTGTGCCAGCTGAAGCCAGATCAAGAATCTCAACTAATGACAAAGACACCCACAAGTCCCTGGTGGTGTTGCTGGCTGCCTCTCCTCTGTCACTCTGGTCTGGGGCTTGAGTAACATGTCGTAGAAAACTCACCATGCTAGCAAAGAAAGGTAAGAGAATCAGGGCAACTTCTCCATCACAAATACTTCCCTTATTTTTCTTGAGATTTACAGGGTGGCAGAAATATGAGAAATCTTGGATACAATCAACTCAGGAGCCATTTCTGATCAACTGGTAGTGGCTTCCTGGAAGGATTCTCAGTGAAACAGGACCAACATCAATTAATAATGTCTGTCAAGGACAAGGGAGAAGGGAGTGAGGACATGTGTGCCATAGACTTGTCCATCCTGATCTGGTCCCGCTCCTTTAACTAACAGATGACTGAGCTTAAGTCCAGAGAGAAAGCTGTTTAGTTCATGTTCACATGAACAGTCACTAGTGTTTGTGAGCCTAGGGCGCATGCGTGCACACACACGCTGGGAAGAAACAAGGTTTCATAAAGAAGTCCGGGAAATATGAGCAGACCCTAACACCCTGACCTGACATAGAAAACGTTTTTCTTTTTTTTTGGCCACACCACGCAGCTTAGGGGATCTTAGTTGCTGGACCAGGGATCGGACCCGGGCCCCGGCAGTGAAAGCACCGACTCCTAACCACTGGACCACAAGAGAATTCCCCTGACATAGAAGATTTCCCCCAACCAAGACTTTAGCAGACTCAGGCACACTTGAGAGTCTATTATCTGCCAGCCATTCACCAGATGTATCCCATACAGTAAATTGACTGTCCAAATAAACTTGTGAAGTAGATAGTTTTTAACCCCATGTTACAGAGGAGAGACTGAGACTCAAAGAGGTTAAATGGTGTGCTCCAAGCCACACAGCTGTTTAGTAGAAGTTAGAACTGGAAATTGAGCTATGAACTTGTCACTCTGTTGCTATGCACTTTGCAAGTTCATTTTCATGTGCATTTCAGGAAACAATAAGCCTTTCCTCTAAGAAGAAGCAACCAACTATGAAGATGAGTAGTTACACTAAGTCATTCATGCATTCGTTAATTTAAAAAACACGTTTTGTGGACCCACTAGGTGTCAACTGTTGTCCTCAATACTTGGATTATAAGAATGCATATGAGATAGTCCCTGATAGGATCTCAAGTTTCTTTCAGAGGGAGTGTGAGAAGACTCAGGAACCTGCGAAACAGTGTGGTCCCTTCCAGGAACTACGAACAATCCAGGAGTTTGAGAAGTGTTGGAGTTGAGTCTAGACAGTCAGGAAGGAGAGGATCAAAGCCCTGTTCTCTGCTTTATGTTGTTGGACTTCAGCTGGAGATAATGGGCTTCTTAAAGGGTCAACTTCACGCACAAGATGTTTCTCTCCAGCAGCAGTGTAGACCGGGGAGAGACTGGATCCAGAGAGACATCTAGCTGCCTGTCGTATTAGTCTAGGTGAGCGGTGATGGACCTTAATTTTCAGCAGTGGCAGGGGTGGAGGGTACAAAATTAGGGATATATTTATATACTAGGGAAAACCATTCTGTGCAATCCCTTCATTTCGCAAGTAAGGAATAATGTCTAGAGTACCTGAGGAATATATGCAACGGCCCTACAGCTTGGACTGAGTCGTGTGGGTTCATTCCCCTCTGTGTTTAGATCATACATAATTCTCTCTTACATGGATCAAGATGACCCTGAAAGAACTGAGCACCTATTGGTTCTCAAGCCAGAGAGTCAGTAGGCCACTAGCAACTGGAAACAAGGACCCTCCCTCATTTGTTTACCTTTCTTGTGTGTTCCTTTCCCTTGCCTTGGCCTCAGCCTCTGGCTCAGGGTTGAGTCGCGCAGTGAGTGCTCAATACATGCTTCTTCAGGGCAATCACAACTGGCCTCATGGGGTTCTGTCTGTCAGCCTTTGTTCCTGGAGTTGTACACCCAGAGGGAAGTGGTCCTGACCTCAGTGTTCACTGACAGCACCTGGGGGTGTGCGGTGGACTAAGTTGTCACAGAGCGGAACACCTGTCACCAGACGTTGTTTGAAGTGGAATGCCATTCAGCATCCTTTTGACAAAGTCCCCCTGGAGAGGGCCTTCTGCCTGCGTCATTTCCATTCAGTCTGCCAAGACTCTTTCTTGATGTCCTTGTAGGTAACCTCTTTAAAGTCACAGCACCTTACAGCTCTTGAAAGGGTTTTCACTTCTACTGTTTTGTCTGTTACAGGAAGGCGGCAGAACACTGAAGGCTGTTACAGCAGGAGCTGTCTTTTCCATTTGCTGGGACAGTGGGAGAGCTGAAGCTTGCAGCAATTAGGACTATATCTCAAAGTGAAGGTAAGTGTTGAAATATTTACAACTACTGCCAAGAATAGTTTGGTTCTGTTCTAACTCTTAAGAATGCACATTCCCTATAAACCAGTGATGACACTTCCAGGAATGTAACCCTTGAGCAACTCATTTACGCAAAGGACATAATGTTTCTTGACCTTTTTTTTAACAGTGAAAGGGTGCAAACAATGCCACTGTCCATCTAGCATGGGGATGAATAGGAAAAGTGTGCTATATTAATATGATGGAATACCATACAGCCATTAAAAGGACTAAAGTAGATACATATGTCAACAAACATAGAATTCAAGAATAGGGCTGAATACTGAAGCAAGTTTCAGAATGATTGTAGGATACAAGATCCTTTTAAAACTTAAAACAAAGTCAATATTATATATCAGGGGTTGGCAAACTTTTTCTGCAAAAGACAAATAGTAAATATTTTAGGGTTTGCATGTCATATATGACATCTGTCACATATTATTCTTTTTTGTTGTTGTCTTTTTTTAACAACTCTTTAAAAACGGAAAATCCACTCTTAGTTTGCAGTCTTTAGAGAAACAGGCCATGGGTTGGATTTGTCCCATGGACCACAGTTTGTTAACTCCTGCTATATATCGGTTGATGCATATATTTGTATGTAAAAGTATAAGAAAACATAAAAGGCATTCACAAAAGATTCATAATAGTACTCATCTCTGAGAAGAGATAAAGCAGAATGGGAATGAGATATAAGGCAAAGGGTCACATTAACTAGTATGTTTTGTTTCTTTCATTAAAACTCTGAAGCAAATATGAAAAAAAAAATGTTACCAATGGTTCACTGGGATAATGGGTGCATGATACTCTTTTTATTATTCTTCATACTTTTCTGCTTTTTAAAAAATTCTCCAAATAAAAGCATATACAAGAAAAAAAGCAGTCATCCAGGCCATTCATTCAACACCAGATCGGCTGCTTTGCTCGGACGGAAAATGTTACTCATGAAACTCATTTGTACTTTATCACATGCAGCAAATATTCTCTGAGCATCTACTCTGAGTCAGGTGCTCTGGTTGGTACTCTGAGAGGTATCAGATTCAGTTAGACAAGCAGATGTGGACCTAATCCTCAAGAGGCTTAAAGTTGGGCAAGAGAGAAGATGCTCACACACAAATAGCACCACACATAACAAGGAATAATATTTCCCAAGAGAGATCTTCAGGCCACATGCTATGGGAGCTCATTGCTGGATCTTGAGAATGCCATGCCCAGGGCTCTCAGCCTGGCACCTACAGATAATGGAAAGCCACGGGAGAGTTACGAACAGGGACATGATATGAACAAGGATGTTGGTTGTTAAATTTTTTAAGCAGAGTGTTTGTGAATAAGGGAGAAAGAAAACTAAAGGCAGAAAGACCAGCCAGCCATGCAGAGCTTTAGAGAAGCATGGAGTACTGGCTCTCTTTGGGAGGCAGCAAGATTCTCTAAACACGTATCCCCACAAGTCACTGTCAACTGCTACAGCTCAGCCGGGGGCACAAATTGGAGTAAATGCCACCTGGAGTGACAGAAGCAGTGAGAGGAGGAGGATATAGCAGTCGCCCGATGGGGGTCCAGGTGTGATGCCTGAGTGGTAGGGGCAGGTGAGAGTGTTTCTGCACAGCCCCTGAGGCCAAGGCCTGCTCACAGCACTTACATCAAAGTCAGGCCTTGGCTGTTGAAGAATAATTCAACTTTCTTTTGAGGAACAGGTCGGAGAAAGCATTTCCATGGGCCCAGAAAACACAACAATGTGCCAATAGCTCACCAGCAATGCTGTTTGTGTATCCAAAGCCTCATTTGAGTGGCCCCTTGGCGAAGGTTCTGACACCAAGTGCTTTGGCCACGAGGCTTTCTTTCTAAGGCTGATGCAACATGTGCAGGGCCCTGCTACCCGCCCATTTTTCATCTTTCTGTAAATTAGGCTTTTGTTGTTGTCAACTTTGTTTTTATGTTTCTTTTGCTTTTCCCCCAATCTCCTTGTCTAGAGACATTAGCTGGCCTCTGTCAGTTGCTCTGATTCTTCCAGCCATGATCAAAAGCACAGATGTAAGGGGAAATCCAAAAATTTGCCAAAATGAGGTATTTCCTCCATGGAAATCTCCACCTCATAGGACTGTTGGAAGGAGATGAGAAAAGGGGCATGAAAACACTTTAAAGTGTAAAGGAATGTCCCCAAAGGTAATGTTCTAATTATTCAGTGGCATAAGGGCAAAAATAAGACATTCCTAAACTCTGAGATATAGTCAAGTAAAATCGGCATGTAATGAATAAGACATCTGCAGAAGACTATATGCAACTGACTCATCTCTCAGGGAAAAGACAGAAGGAAGATCTTGGTAATCTAATCTGCTGTCCTCTTAATTGTAAGAAAATCTAGTGAAAGCCAAAGTTCTGAATGTATATGAAGAAGACTGCTTAAATAAAATGGGTCTGGTATGAGAGGACTCTTGGGAGAGGAAAGTCAATGAATGTCTGCCTCCTCTCTGGGTGCTTAACTGGTACAAATCAGGAGTAGCACCAGTTAACTGGGCCATTTGGGGGAAGTTGGGTCCTCAAGGCCAGAAAGATTGACTGAAATTGTATGTCCAAGACACAGTCCTAGAGAGAACCAAGAGTAGAGCTGAGAAATCCAAGATCAAAGTCCAATAGCAGTAAAATATTAATGAACTAAAGTGGAAGTGAAAAAGCAAGGGTCTAAAGGAAAGCAGACCTGATAAGGAGTGAGATGCAGAAGTAATTCAAGATTGTCCTAGCTTGAATTTCCTTACCGTCACCAGGACATGGTCAGTACAGGGTCACAAAAGGCCGAGAGCAACAACTGAGAGTTTCCAGAACTGTCCAAATGAAGGGACTTTTGATCAGAAGGTTAAATATTCAGCCCCTTTAACAGGTATCTTTCTAATATTTTAAAGAGGGTTATGTACAATGTATGTACCTTGATGCTAAGAGCCATTAAGATGCCTAAGCATGTTAGCGGAACCCCAGATTTGTTGTGGCTTGCTGTTTCAGCAAGAAACATGTTCACCAGAAGACTCAAGAGTCTTATACTATCATGACAATTGTTTTAATTAATAAATAGGTAGCCCAGTGTTTGCAGTAGTCTCTTCTAATATGGGTAGCATGGATGCATATCATAAACAAACCAAATTCCAAATTTGAAAACCCAGGAACCAGAATCTTAAACAAGGAAATAAGCAACACAGTGGTGCTGCCACCTTGGAAGCCAGGGTCCTCAGGCAGCAGCTCTATCGACATTTCATAATAAATTACAAGGACAAGGTTTTTCTTTGGGAGGAGTTATTCTGAGCCAGTGATGATTCAAGCTTCATGGAGCAATAGAAGCTAAAAGCAAAGCATCATTGGGCTTTAACTTACTTAGGATATCAACGTTTCATTCCAATATCTTGAAATACTACCAGAGAGGAATGAATCAATAAATATGTGGGTTCAAAGGGAAGAACAACTAAGTCTCTCACAAGAAATTGAGAAGTGTCTATGTGGAAACCATTAACTTCTCTTTTAGACTTTCTCTGATACTGGCTGGGAAGCCACAGAGACTTTGCATTAAAAACAAACAAATGTAAGAGCACCTAAATCTATCATAATACAGTAAAAGTGAAAATGACAGTATAACTACTATCTAATTCTTGGGATTTTTCAGGCAGTTGGGGTGAAGCAGAGGTTAGAAATGAAGTTTGAAAGCCAAGCACAATCCAGTCAACCTAATGATTTTGGGCTCGTTTCTTGGCCTCTCTGTGCTTTAGTCTCTTCAAATGCAAGACAAACTAATAATGTTTATATATTGTCATTGAGCGGTCAATAAAAATCTTGAAATATTATAGGTGTTGAAAATGTTCCAGTTTTCTTTGACATAATTGAAAGATCACTTGTTAATATGATGCCCAAATTGCCAGAGACCAATAAGATATCATAAACGACTGGCTGGCTGGCCATGGCTCAGAACTGACGGGTCCCACTAAGTATTTTAATGAAATCTTTATGCAAATTTTGACATAATATAATGTAGCAAAACTCTTCTTTCCATTCCATGACATTAATCAGTATATATTAGGGTGATTACAATACCCAATCTTCTAACTAATTAGTGACTAATTAGTCAACTTGTATATTTATGAATGTTTCCAGTTTCTTAATTGCAAGTTTGTGGAGCCCTGGGAAATATTTGTGCCTGTCAATGGACTGAAAATATTAGCACATTGGATTACACAACACTGATATTAAAGATTGGATAATAATAAGCCTTCATGCTTTAATAGCATGTCAAAGTATACATATATCCTTTCTATCTACATTAGCTTATTTGATTTCACAACGTCTCCAAGGACAGGCATATTGGGACTTTTTTTAACCTGGCGTTAGTGCCTGGAGTGTGGTACACCCTCAATAAACGTTGACTGAATGAATGAAATGAATGAATATTAAGTGCTCAATAAATGTTGGAATGATGATGGATGGATGGATGCATGGATATAATTTACTCAAGAGAAAAAGGTGAAACGACATTATCTGCTAGGGCCATCTTTTCTTCCCAACTTTATTTCTATCCTCTTTGTAAGGACAGATTGAATTTTATAGCCATGATATATGTCACAATTCTTGGTCTCAAAAAACTGATAATACTAATATACTAATGTTAGTGTATTTCTATACTCATTTCCCAAAATAAAAATAATCATAGAAAATTATAAGTTGGAATACTCCACTCACCTCTTCCTCAACACTGTTGGAAACACTGGAAATATACACCATATAGTTTTATCCAAAATTATATAATTAATCTTTAACATAAAATAATACTGACATAATGGCTGGTATATGAAGGTGAAAACCTACTTTTCTCCTCTGTGTTACCAGTTTCCTGTGGGTATATCCTAGCTGTACTATAATGGTTAAGCAGATAGAAAATCTTTTCTTTTGGTCTTTCTTGATCTCATGGGGATCCTTAATAATCAGATTAGGATGGTTTTCTGAGGGACTCTACTCATTTACCTGAAATTCATCACCTTCCTTACTACATGCCAACTGCCTCAGCTAAATTCAGACTGTCTCTTTGCTGTGAAACTGACTTAAAGACAGGGACTCTCTTCTTCTTTCTTCAGCTGTGATGGCAGTCTGTTTCTTTTATTTTTTTAATTTAAGTATAGTTGATTTACAATATTATATTTGTTTCAGGTATACAGCACAGTGATTCAGTTTTTTTAATTTTTTCTTTTCCCCGGAAATTTCTCCCTTTACCCTTTTCTGCAAGTAGATCGTTTATCTCAGTGACCACCCTTATGCCTGAAGAATTCAAAATTATTTCCCTCTAAAGCAGTGGTTGTCACCCCTGGTTGCACTTCACAAACTCTTAAAGAGCTTCTTAAAATACCAATGCTTCGACCTACACCCAGGGATTCTAATTCAATTAATCCAGAATGTAGCCGAGGGATTCGTAATAAACCAAACCAACAGAACTTCCTCAGATTATTCTAATGGGTAGCCAAGGTTACAATCCATTGCTATAGCATAAAGCATCCCATGGTGCACAGTCACAAGTATTCTAAAGACTTCAGTAATAACAAATGATTAAGTGAAAGAAAAGACATAGGTATAACCCACTGTATCAGTCAGCAATGTATAAGTCATGCAACAGTAACAAATAAGCCCAATATCATCTCAATGGCTTGCAACAATAAAGGTTTGCTTGTCACCCATGTTGAAACTCAAGAACTATGGCTCTGATCCTCTCTTCTTTATTCCAGAACAAAGGCTGAAGGAATATCTCCTACCAGAGACATGATGGTCTAGAGGCAGAGAAAATGGAATATGGCAGAGACTTGCATTGATTCTTTTTCTTTTTTTTACCTGTTGAAATATGTGCATTTGGCTGTATGTCAGTTATATATAAAAATCTAATAAAAATGGAGTGCAAAATCTCTCAGCTTTTAAATATTTGAAAATGTCTTTATTTCATCAAATTTTTGATGAATATTTCTCAAAATACAGTAATCTGGATTGTTGTTCCTTTGTCTTCTGGAATCCACTGTTTCTGAAAAGAAAGCAGCCTGTCTCTTTTGTTCCTTTGCATGTAATTTTTCATTTTCATTCTTCTCTCAGTGCTTGTAATATTTTTATCTTTATTTTTGCCTTTCATATATTTTACTTTGATATGCCTAATAATGAGTGTGGGTGTGTGTGTATTCATCTTGCTGGTGTTGTTACACTTACTGATTTTGTAGATTTTTTACCTAATGTGAGAAATTTTCACTTGTCATTTCTTTAGAAAATGTATATTGCTCCTTCCCTCTCTCCTCTCCTTTTGGGACTCTTCTTACAAATACGATAGTTTAGTTGATATTACCTCAAAAGTCACAGAAGGTCTGCATCTTTTTTTTTTCCTCCCAATTCTTTGTCTTTCTGTTCTTCAGATTGATCATTTCTATGTACCAGTCTTCAAATCCACTGCTTTTATTTTTTCTTTTACACCATTCAACATGCTGTTAAGGACATAGAAAAATTTTTAATTTATATGCTGTAATTTTCAATTCTAGGATTTGTATTTGTTTTTTGTTATAGTGTCTATATCTCTCCTAAGATTCTTATCTTTATCATTGTTTTAAATTTTAAGTCCTTAAACACATTTCTAATAACTGTTATAAAGTCCTTATTTGCTGACTTCAACATCTGGGTCATCTTGGCATCTGTTTCCCCTTGATTTTATTTTTTAATTTCTTTTTTAACACCTTTATTAGAGTATAATTGCTTTACAATGGTGTGTTAGTTTCTGCTTTATAACAAAGTGAATCAGCTATACATATATCCCCATATCTCCTCCCTCTTGCATCTCCCTCCCAGCCCTCTAGATGATCAAAAAGCACAAAGCTGATCTCCCTGTGCTATGCTGCTGCTTTCCACTAGCTATCGATTTTACATTTGGTAGTGTATGTATGTCCATGCCACTCTCTCACTTCGTCCCAGCTTACCCTTCTCCCTCCCCATGTCCTCAAGTCCATTCTCTACGTCTGCGTCTTTATTCCTGTCCTGCACCTAGGTTTTTTTTTAGATTCCACATATATGTGTTAGCATACAGTATTTGTTTTTCTCTTTCTGACTTACTTCACTCTGTATGACAGACTCTAGGTCCATCCACCTCTCTACAAATAATCAATTTCATTTCTTTTTATGGCTGAGTAATATTCCATTGTATATATGTGTCACATCTTCTTTATTCATTCATCTGTCGATGGACACTTAGGTTGCTTCCATTTCCTGGCTATCATAAACAGAGCTGCAATGAACATTGTGGTACATGACTCTTTTTTTAATTATGGTTTTCTCAGGGTATATGCCCAGTAGTGGGATTGTGGGGTCAGATGGTAGTTCTATTTTTAGTTTTGTAAGGAACCTCCATACTGTTCTCCATAGTGACTGTATCAATTTACATTCCCACCAACAGTGCAAGAGGGTTCCCTTTTCTCCACACCCTCTCCAGCATTTATTGTTTGTAGACTTTTTGATGATGGCCATTCTGACTGGTGTGAAGTGATAACCTCATTGTAGTTTTGATTTGCATTTCTCTAATGATTAATGATGTTGAGCATTCTTTCATGTGTTTGTTGGCAATCTGTATATCTTCTTTGGAGAAATGTCTGTTTAGGTCTTCTGCTCATTTTGGGATTGGGTTGTTTGTTTTTTTGATATTGAGCTGCATGAACTGTTTGCAAATTTTGGAGATTAATCCTTTGTCAGTCGCTTCATTTGCAAATATTTTCTCCCATTCTGAGGGTTGTCTTTTCGTCTTGTTTATGGTTTCTTTGGCTGTGCAAAAGCTTTTAAGTTTCATTAGGTCCCATTTGTTTATTTTTGTTTTTATTTCCATTTCTCTAGGAGGTGGGTCAAAAAGGATCTGGCTGTGATTTATGTCATAGAGTGTTCTGCCTATGTTTTCCTCTAAGAGTTTTATAGTGCCTGGCCTTACATTTAGGCCTTTAATCCATTTTGAGTTTATTTTTGTGTATGGTGTTAAGGGGTATTCTAATTTCATTCTTTTACATGTAGCTGTCCAGTTTTCCCAGCACCACTTATTGAAGAGGCTGTCTTTCCTCCATTGTATATTCTTGCCTCCTTTATCAAAAATAAGGTGACCATATGTGCGTGGGTTTATCTCTGGGCTTTCTGTCCTATTCCATTGATCTATATTTCTGTTTTTGTGCCAGTACTATATTGTCTTGATTACTGTAGCTTTGTAGTATAGTCTGAAGTCAGGGAGCCTGATTCCTCCAGCTCCGTTTTTCTTTCTCAAGATTGCTTTGGCTATTCGGGGTCTTTTTTGTTTCCATACAAATTGTGAGATTTTTTGTTCTAGTTCTCTGAAAAACTTGCATTGGTTTTTAAAGCTTCCGCTCAGGGCTGGTCTTCTCACATTTCATTGGCCCCAAAGTAAGGCTAGGTCCAGCCTAGGGAGTGAGAAAATGCAACACTCTTGCTGGAAAACTTCAGACAGAAAAGCCATAATAGTGACTTGACAAAGTAAAAGGGTTGAATGAAGTTTCATTTTTTCAAGAGAAAATGGATCTCTACACTTTGATGGCAAAAGCAGAAGGGAAAATTGAGGAGTGAACTTCTCTGCATCCATTATAGCCTCACAAAATTATTTGCTCAAGTCATATTTTGTCATGGATTTTGCAAGACATATCAAGGAAATTGAGGTTGTGGCAGAGATTAAATAAGTAAAGCTCAGGCAAAAGTTAAAATGTATTCTTTCCCTTCCTCAGCCTTTTAAAAGTTGGAAATCCTGAATGGTTGCAGGTCCGTTTTAATGAATTCATCTCTCTCTGGATGCTGCTTCAATGGAGCTCCAGAGTTCTTGCAGTGGGTGACATATATTACAGAACCAAACAACATGAACAAGAAGGGGTCTTCTGAAGAACTAAAATTGTGGAAAGTTAGTCCTGGAAAATGACAGGAGCAAACGTTTGCTGCTAAGACATTATAGCCCTGTGAAGGGAGGGCAGCTCTCTCATGTTCAGAATCCCACAGGCTTGGTACAGCACAGTGCAGTGGGAGGACATGGGCTCCAGGATTATCACCCAGCTGACCACGCATGTAACCTTGGAAAAGCCACATAATATCTTTAAGGTTCTAGTCCCCCTTCTGGAAAACAAGACTTCACCCACTTTATGGGATTGGTAAAATCATAATCATGACAAAATGTGTGTGAGTCAGAAACACAGCAGAGTTTCAGGGGCAGCAATTTATTATTGCAGATGTTATTGTTGACCCTATAATCCTGTAAAGTAGGCAGGGTAGATATTATATACATTTTACAAATGAAGAAACTGAAGATTTAAGAGGAAAAATGACCTACCCAAGGTCACACATCTTGACACTCTCTGCAAAAGGAATGAAGTGACCCTTCTTCATTATCTGTTCATGTGGTAACTACATTTTGTTTTAAATCCTCTCATTTTTACAAGTGCTCATGATATAATATTAAGTGACACAAAGAAAAAAACTGGATATACATTACAATCGTAACACTTATGCATGTGGTATAAATCCATATCTCTCTAGTTATATCTCTCTATCTCCTGAATGCAATAATTCATTTAAAACACTTAGCACAGGGGCTTCCCTGGTGGTGCAGTGGTTAAGAATCCGCCTGCTAATGCGGGGGACATGGATTCGATCCCTGGCCTGGGAGGATCCCACATGCCACGGAGCAACTAAACCCATGCGCCATAACTACTGAGCCTGTGCTCTAAAGCCCGTGAGCCACAACTACTGAGCCCGCCTGCCACAACTACTGAAGCCCGCAAGCTGCAACGAAGAGTAGTCCCCTCTCGCCGCAGCTAGAGAAAGCCTGCGTAAAGCAACAAAGACCCAACACAGCCAAAAATAAAAACAAATAAGTAAATTTATTTTTAAAAAAAAAACACTTAGCACAGTTCCCAGAACATTATGAGCACTAAATAAACCAGCTATCATCTTTATCATTGTCGTCATTACTATATACGCAAAGAAAAAGATAGAAAAGAAATATCCATGGTAACAGGTTATTAAATGGTTATTTCCCAATAGAGGGATTACTGGTTATTATCTTTTATGCTTTTCATCATTTTCCAATATTTTCCAGATGCGTATTTCTTTTATAGTAACATAAATATGTATTTGTTTTGTAACATATATAAATGACCGAATTATTAATATAAAACATGGAATGAGCCCAGATAAGATGAAGGATATGTATTTCACTTCAGAGTAAGAAAGAACGTTCTGTTAGAGAGGTTCAGAGGGAAAAGAAATTGTTAAGAAGGCAGTGAGCTACCCATCTTAGGTAAGAAGCCAAAAGCAGCTGCATGACTAGACTGGTAGAGAATTTATAAAAGGAAAATTTGAGCTGACAGCCCCAAGACTATGCGAACTTACAAATTATATTTAGACATCAAAGGTATTTACACTTCAGAGAAGGATCAGTTTCATAATTTGCAGGACCCAGTGCAAAATAAAAATGTGGGTCCCTTGTGGGTCCCCTTAAAAGATTCGGATTTTCAAGACAGGAACAGCTGAGCATTAAAACAAGCATGGGACCCATCTGAGAACAGGGCCCTGTGTGACCACACTGGTCATATGCCCACGAAGCTGGCCTTGCTTCAGAGTCCACAGTGTGAATATCTTGTTAACTCAAGATGATTCGGACAAGCCGGTTGTCTCCTAAAGGTTGATTAAGAGGGAAAATTCAGTAATTCATGAGGACTTAAAGAATCTAAAGCATATCCTAACCATCAAAAATTGTTTTTTATGATCTCCTTTACCTTACAAAGTAAATCAAAGAAGTTACTTTCTTGAGGGAGGCTTCAGGTGAAAAATGGTGAATAGACCACAGACATTTATCACTTATTCTACACAAAATCCAGCCAGAATGAAAGCAAAGGCATGACAAAGAATACAGGACAAATTGATCAAGAGAGGAAACATCAGCATATCAGTGATTTCAGTTACATTCTGGAAAAGTGAAAGCAGGTAGAAAGTTGGTATCTGACTCAGCAGATTTGAGAAGGTTCCAACCTAACTGTCTATAGATGAAAATACTACCAAGAAGTGAGCCAAACTGGCCTGCAGAATCCCTGAGTCTCAGCATTTAGAAGCACCAGGAATGACATAAGGCCTAAGGAGTTGGGTGCAGGTCTAAAGACAGCAATGCTGGTGGAAAGACAGAATAGAGGCTGGTCCTGGTCTACAGGACCCGTCTCTATGCCAGAGGTTTATAACTGAACCCAAGAAGGATCACTCTGGATTCAAGACCATCAGACACAGCCAGGCTGATTTGATTATTTAAATAGAGTGTTAAATGAAAGTCTAAATACTGCCTTGTGAGATTTTAGTGGAATATCTGGAGAGAACAGTGTAGAATATACTGGCTCCTTGAAACAAGAACAACCCGCCTCGGAAAAGGAACACTCACCGAAAAATGCAGTCGTCTTAGAAGTTAACAACATCATCATCAAAATAAACAATTGAGTAGAAGAGTTGTAAAATAAAATTCAAATGAATTTACATGACTGTAGAACAAAAGGACAAATAATGGGGAAAAAAAATTTTAATAGAAGTGAGAAAGGTCAACACTCCATGAAAATGAGTTCTGAAAAGAAAGAAGAAAAAAAAATGGTAAATAGGAAATTCTTTAAAATGCAAGAAAATTCCCCAAACTGAAGAATATGAAAATCCAGAGAAAGAAAGGCAGGTCAGATAAGAACATCAAGAGTTAGAATGGCATTGAATTTCTCAATAGCTATGCTATAAAATAGAAGATGGCAGAGAAATAATCAAAATTCTAAGTTTTGTAAAAATCTATAATGGAGACATTCAAACTCAATAGAGGGATTGAATAAATCCCTCAATGGGGGAAAAGTAAAGATATGCAAGATATCTCACATATGCAAAATCTCAAAAATTTTACTCTTCGCACATCTATTTCTAGAAAAAGCTACTTGTGGCTACACTCTAATTGAAGTTTACATGACTACAGGGAAAGAAAGATGGGGGATCCATGAAACAGGAGGTCCCGTGTAGGAAAAGAAATGAAAAGAAATATAAGGAAGGTAGCTGTGTAACTACCCTAAAAAGAAATATCTCAAATTCTACTGCAAAAACAGAAGGTTTGGGGAAAGAGGTCTTAAAAAACTTTTTTTAAACTGATTTTTTGAGCTTATTAGTAGGCCTGTAGCAGAGATATTCTGGCCTTCAGGAAAAAATTAATATACACACACACATACATACACACATGTATCAATATATGTGTGTGTGTGTGTGTGTGTGTGTGTGTGTATATATATATATATATATATATATATATATATATCATAGTAAGATCATAGGAAAACCAAGGCGATGTGGAGAAATTCTATAGAAGCAGAGAGAGTTATTGACCAGGGAAACAAAGAAGATCATATAAAGACAGAGGTAAGGTTACACTACCTGGCTTAGCAGGGAACAATATTTGCATAGTGATAATCAGAGAAAACACATGCAAGCAGGATGTGGGAAAAGAGAGATGGTGGAAAGGAGTCAAAGTGTTCAGTCCTCAACTACCAGGAAGCATCTGTGGAAGAGGAGCTTGTTGCTAAAGAGCTTTATTATTATTTGTCGTTTATTATGTATATGCATTACTTTGATGAAAATTAAAATTGAGACGTTAAAATATAAATAAATGTCATTCTAATACTCGGGGTGTTCTAACTTCTATGATAAACACCCTCCAAATTTTGGTTGCTTTAACACAGTGAAGGTTTATTTCTCATTCAAGTCTGTCTCATTCAGTGATAATCAGGGGCCAGCGCTCTGCAACCCCCAGTCACCCAAGAACCCAAGATTCTCTCGTCTCTTGGCTCCTTGATCTTTAAAACATGCTCTCCAGGTTTGCTGCAAAATGGAAAGACAGCAAAAGAGGATCCCTCAGGGGTTAGTGACCAGGCTGGAAGTGGTAGACATCACTTCTACTCAAACGCCTTTGGTCAGAACCCATTACATGATCGTAATCCACTTCAATGGGGCTGAGATCTGCAATCTTTCTCCATGCACAGGACGGCCAGCGCTTAGCTCTATCTTTGCATGGTCATTTTTTAAAAAGTACTCTAGCATGCTATTGAGTAATGTTCTAAGGCTCTAAAGCAGTGGTTCTCAACAAGGAGGTGATTTTACCCTCAAGGGGACGTTTGGTCACATCTGGAGACATTTTTGATTGTCATGATTTGTGGGGGGCATGGGGGTACTAATGGCATCTAGTGGGTAAAGGGCAGGGCTGCTGCTAAACATCCCACAATGTACAAGACAGCCCCCTCCTCTGCAACAAAGAATCATTCCCAGAATGTAAGTACTGAGGTTGAGAAATCCTGCTGTAAACTTCCAAGAAATCTTGGAGATTTCTGATATGTAGAGATCAGTACCACAAAATGCAAAGACGCTTTTGTCTAGGAGTCAGAAGTTTCTGGTTCTCATCTCAGCTCCTGTGTGTGGCCTTGTCCAAGTCATCCATACTTTTGGACACTCACTTCCCTTCTTGATAATATAGGGATAGTAAAACTTATCAGGCTGTCCTCATGCTTCTTGTAAGGATCAGCTGTAGATGTCGGGAGGCCATTAAAAAAAAAAAAGGCAAGATTTCATTCATGCAGTCGTTTCAGGGGTCATACTTTAAAAGAAAAATATGTGTTTGATGAAAAGTTATCAAAAATGATTGTTCACTGGTGTTACTAAATAATCGATTCACTGAAAACAAATGCTCAACAGTAAGTAAACAGGAGAGGAAATCAGATCCAGCTAATGTATATGATTACTACAACCATAGTTCCCGGATTTTCTAGAGCAGTCTCATGATACGTGGCAATCCTTTTGCATCATTTTCTGAAAATTACATTCAGTTTACAAGCTAAATCTCCAAATGGCCTTTTGTACCAGACACAGCCTAGAAGTATTTTGTCAGAACGGAGACTCTACTTTTAGTTCAAGACAGGCTCAATCATACATACAAGAAAAATATTCCTGCCTTGTTTTTTATTCTATTTCTATTTTCAAACAGAGTAACTGGTCCAGAGTTGTGTTTAATAATTATTTGTTGGTTGCATAGCTGAATGAATATAGAAAGAAACAGATATCTATGCTACAATTTAATTCAGCTGTGAGGTCTCTGAGAAGACCCTTACATCTTTTTCTTTGGATTCACAACTACTAGTACATAAACAGTCCAAAATGATGAATTAACTGATTATAATTACTGAAAATCAATTTCTTCAGTTAAATGTGTTCTAGACATAATTTATGATAAACATAGGCAGGCATTTATGAGATAATTTCATGAGGAACCTAGGAGAAGGTCTAGACTTCTCTGAATTAAAAGTATGTTAGACAATATTGAAACATCTTAAGCACAGAAAACAACAATATACAAGCAAATATAAAATCTATCACAGTCATGTCATTGGTCAAATTCATAAAGGGGTCTGTCCAAAGCTGTCTGTGGTCACCCAGAAAGTTTCCTGGAAGAGGCAGGACTTAAGCTAGGTCCTGTAAGACTTGAAGGGACCATGAATAGCTGGAGGACTCAGCACAGCCAAGCCTGAAATCAAGTGTATGGTGTGAGGAAGCACATTAAAATAGCATCACATTACTATAAGTCCACAATTCTCAAACAGACCTAGGAAATGGCAGTCTATTTTTTTTTTAAATATTTCAAACATAGAGAAAAAGCTTAAAGAAAACTAACAAACACTTATATTCTTGCAGCCCAGATATAGTATTCTAACATTCTCCTATTTGGGCTTCAGAATTGTAACGTAAAGAACTAAAGCATTACAAGTATAGTTGAAACCCGTGTCTCTCCCAACATCGGTCTGATGATCCTTCTTTTTCCAGGTTAATATCTTGTAAGGTTCACGTCTATCTCAAGTCTATGTTTGTATAATTTTACAACAGTTTTAAGTATTCGGAAAAATAGCATACACATTTTTCAAGTTACAAAAAAAATGCCTGGCATCATCCTGATCATAACCTTCTGCAACTTGTGCTCTTTGCCCAACATTATGGTTCCCAGATTTTTCATACGAATATCTATCATTCTAGTTCATCCATTTTTAGAGCTTTCTGGCATTCATTTTCTCAATAGGCTAAAAATGCTGTATTCATTCCTGATAATGAATTGATTCGTTATTCCTGATAATGAACATTAAGGTTGTTTCCAAGTTTTGTTAGTTTGTTTGCTTTTGCTTTAACAAATAATGTTGGCCAGGAACGTTCTTATATATGTGTGACAGTTATGTGTGGTAAATTCCTATAAGTATCATTGATGAATTCTAAAATATGCATATCCTCAAACTTACTAGATGTTGAGAAATTGCAATCCCAAACAGTGATGCTAATGAACGCTCCCGCCAGCGAATAGGAGTCTATGTTTGCTTCACATTTTTGCCAACACGAATTTTATCAGACATTTTAATCTTGCCTATGGAATGGATTCAAAATCTCATCTTTCCCTACAGAGATTAAATTTTTGTCACATATGTATTGTCCATTCTAGTTTCCTCTTCTGCAAATCAATGGACCAAATTCTCCACTGTTTTTTTTTTTTATTGTTTGTTCTTTTTCTTGTAGTTTTTTGTATTGGATATAAACCTTTTATTATTTGTATAGTAAATAACTTGACAGAATGTGTTGCCTGACTTTTTTTTTTTAGTATCTTTTATTTACTTAAGAATTTTTTTAACTTTCTATTATTTGACAGTAATTTTCCCCAGGCCAAACAAATCTAGAACTCAGAAACAGTTGCTGGGAAAAAGGGATAGAAGGAGAGAGAAACTAACCATCTTCAAGCACCTGCTTTGTGGCAGATATTCACAAGCCATCTCAGTCAGTTTCCCTAGAAGGGACTCTGAGATAAATATTATTAAGGTAATAATTTATTGAGCGCTCTCAGGATAGGCAGGGGGAAAGTCAGGCAAAGATGTGAGTTTGGTGGAGGTACAGTCTCTTTCTGACTCCATAGGGTGCTTTGAAGTATAAATGACATCCTAGAGTTCTCCTACCTTAAAGCAGGAGGCATTTTGAACTCCAAATCAGTTAGTCATTAACTGCAGGTTACTGAAAACCTTCTCCAAACCTAGGAAGAGAGAACAGCATCCCAGAAATTTCCAGATAAGACAGTTCCCATCAGCAGAGTGCGAAGGGACGCACAGTAGTTATGAATTGTTAGCACCCAAATGTCACAAGAGCTGGAGGATGGGAACCTGTCCACCCCATAAAGTAGAGCTTCACAGGGCACCAGACACCATGTACTACACATGAGTTATCACTTCATCTTACTATGACCACATGGTCCAGGTAATATCATCTGCCATTTAGATCAAAGTGAAGCAAGGCTGAGACAGGCTGACAGAATCGCTCAAGGACCACCACACTAATAATCTGAGAAACCCCAAATTCAAACCTAGTTTTTTCTGACTCCAGAACATGTGCCCTATATAACTGGCCATGGCAGCTCCTCTAGGAAAGTTTCTGTTCAACATCGTCACTAGTTAATAATGCACTAAGTCAGGGATGCTTAGTGACAATCGCCATTGGGTGTTGCGGTTACCTTCATTGGTCACCAGGAGAAGACCTGCAGCTTGCCTGAGTCAGGTGGATAGGAAATGCTCCACCAGGTTCACCTTTTATTTTTTTAATTATTATTATTATTTTATTTATTTATTTTTGGCTGCATTGGGTCTTTGTTACCGTGCACAGGCTTTCTCTAGTTGCGGCGAGCGGAGGCTACTCTTCGTTGCGGTGCGCAGGCTTCTCATTGCAGTGGCTTCTCTTGTTGCAGAGCATGGGCTCCAGGCACATGGGCTCAGTAGTTGTGGCTTGTGGGCTCTAGAGCACAGTCTCAGTAGTTGTGGTGCACGGGCTTAGTTGCTCCGCAGCATGTGGGATCTTCCCGGACCAGGGCTCAAACCCACAACCCCTGCATTGGCAGGCGGATTCTTAACCACTGCGCCACCAGGGAAGTCCCAGGTTCACCTTTTTTTTTTTTTAATTAATTAATTTATTTAACTATGTCTGTGTTGGTTCTTTGTTTCTGTGCGAGGGCTTTCTCTAGTTGTGGCAAGCGGGGCCACTCTTCATTACGGTGCGCTGGCCTCTCACTGTTGTGGCCTCTCGCGTTGCGGAGCACAGGCTCCGGACGCGCAGGCTCAGCGGCCACGGCTCACGGGCCCAGCCGCTCCGCGGCACGTGGGATCTTCCCAGACCAGGGCTTGAACCCATGTCCCCTGCATTGGCAGGCAGACTCTCAACCACTGCGCCACCAGGGAAGGAAGCCCCCAGGTTCACCTTTTTTAAGCACCTCATTTGCACCACATATAGTGCCTTTCCCTGGAAAATGGCAAAAGACCTCACCTCCCTGCAATCAGGTTAGGTACCTGAAGGAATCCAGGCTCCCTTTAAGGAAGTATATTGTAAAGAAATAAATCGGTTTCATGTCTTGATATTAGGGAAACCCTCCGATTTCATAGGTGACTTTTTGTAGTGTCAGGAAGGCATGGCTGGGGAGAAATAGCACCTGCACTCCTTATAAATTAGAAGTCAGTAGAGCTGAGGTTTTAAACCTATCACCTTGCTACAAATCAAAATGGTCACAGAACTTTGCACACATATTGTTAGGGGGAAGGTCTGCACAGTTCAACGAGGAACAGTTCATCCTTGTGCTTAACATTATGAGGATTCAAAGACGCCTCACCAGCCATGCCACTGTGAATTTCACTCCCTGCTCTACACCAGGCTCACATGTATTATCTCATTTAATAGAGCAAATGATCTAGGAGTATTCAGCGTTGTCGGTTTCTTTCCCCCATGGCAATTTACTCATGAGCCAGCTTGCCATTTGTAAAAGCAATAGACAGAGATTTGCCAGATGGCTTGGGGATCTGAGAAAGTAGGAAATGCTTTTACACAATATGTTCTGTTGGGTTACTGATGACACAGGCACTGAAGCAAGGTGACGAGACGGGAGTACTTGCAGGGTCGCTATGAATTCCATTTGTCCACTGCAAACAATGGCCCCCAAACCACCGTGAGGAGCGTGAGAATCTGCATTACCCTTCCTTCTCTAAATGACACTTTGCTCCCTGTATAACACAGGAGGATTCCGTTGAGGCTGTATGGTATTTACAAAGGGAGGTGTTCTGTGGTAAACCCACGTGCTGCGGTGAGCAGTATTCGGCACTCCAATTAAACACGGCAAAGTTAAGAGGCAGTGAAATTAAAACAGAGCCACAGGATGGAAAGGAATCGCAAACCAGGTGCAATTACACTCATTTTTATACCAGTCTCTTAAATTTTAATGCTTTTTATGGGCCCCTGAATAAATGAATTTTACAAGATTCATAATTTTCTAGATGAATTTCATCTTACTCCCAAATTCCCTAGTTCCACAGAGATGGTGACAACAGAATAAAAGAATGGGCTTGAAAAGCCTATCTCTAGGTATTGCACTGAAGAAACCAATAGGTAAAAATTGTTACATGTATAGCAGATTCATAAAAATCTAGGCTGATAAAGAAGATGTTGAGTGAAATTTGACACATCAGGCTTTTTTGACCATTCAGTTTTTATCCCTGACACCCCTAGGAACACCTCTCCCTGTAAGAATTCCCATCACTGGGTCTCTTGCTATCCACATATATTCAGTAACTCTTTGTAAATGGTATGGGCCCAACTGATCAAGACTCCTTCATACTCTCAATCAATATATACCTGGTGCCACAGGGGAAATAAATTCTTTATTTCTTCATTCGTTTATTCCTTTATTCTTTTTATTCTACCCTGTGCTGACAGTACAGACTCTGCCACATACCACTACCATCAAGTGACTTAATCTCTTTGTGTTTCAATTTCTACATCTGTAAAAGGTAGTACTAATCTTATAAATTCTTTACTCATAGGATTATTGTAAAGGTTAAATATAATAATCTATATAAATCCACGAGTACAATGTCTGCTACATAATGACCACACAAGGTAAGCCACCATTATTATTCATCCATTCAACAAATAGTTTTTGAGCATCTACCATATGTCAAGCACAGCCCTAGATGTAGAGTCCTAAGAATGACTAGGAAAGGTCCCATCTCTGACCTTGGAGGACTTACCTTGATCCCAGCTCTCTTTTCCTATTCCTGCCTCTCAGAGACAACAAAAAAGCAAGGGGCTATTATTTTACAAGAGAGTTTCACATCAAGTAAACTAACAGGGTGGAGTATATGTGCGTGTTGCTATTATTAATAGTAGTCATAATAATTACAATACCTTCCTCTTAATGAGCACTTACAGAAAAGTCCGTGAAATTTTTTTAATTTTTTGCTTTAATTATATGAGTGCTTTTTCATGATAGTTATTTTTTTCTATCTTTTCTTTTTTTTTTTTTTTTTTTTCCCGGTACAGGCCTCTCACTGTTGTGGCCTCTCCCGTTGCGGAGCACAGGCTCTGGACGCGCAGGCTCAGCGGCCATGGCTCACGGGCCCAGCCGCTCCGCGGCACGTGGGATCCTCCCGGACCGGGGCACGAACGCGTGTCCCCTGCATCGGCAGGCGGACTCTCAATCACTGCGCCACCAGGGAAGCCCTCTATCTTCATATTTTTAACTTTTTCTCCTCATATTAGGCATCCCATGTCCCAGAATCATGAACTGGCTATTTATCTATGTATTCCACATTTACTTCTGTATTTCTGGCAAGGAGTTGTTTGAGACAGCTTACAATAAAAGCAGTCGGATTGAAAACTTTCAAATGACATAGATAGATAGATAGATAGATAGATAGATAGATAGATAGATAGATAGAGATGTTGTATAGTATAAGAGCAGAGAAAATTTTGTATCCAGACAGTTTAGTTAAGGAGGATGCAATAGCTGTATACAATACTTAGTTCTGATATTCCTAGAAGCCAGGGAAAACAGAAAAAAATGATGAATTATATGAGTCACTGTGCACATGGATACCCATGTGATTCGTTGGGGCAAACAGTCTCTTTTGTTATTGTTGTCTACTTTATGACCCTGAAGTCTGAGATTAATTTATCATTGAGGGGTGGTCTTCAGAAGAGGATTGGAGTGACACAGCAAATGATGTCCTCCATGGCACGCCCCACTCGAGCCCATAATGGGTCATTTCCAAGTGTCCACTTTCTATCTCCCCTATTGCTCTGTCAAATCAACGGACCAGGAGTCGGAGGGGACATGAACCAGGTGACCTGGATTTTAAAGAAGAAAATTGCCTATAAAGTCTCAAGGAAAGAAGATGAATTGCTCCCTCAAAATTTCCCTCTCCGGTGTCAACATCTTATCTGTGTTTATAATAGAAGCAGGTGGTGGGCCCAGCAACACTGATATTGCAGAGGGGAGAATATAAAGGCCTTCTCTCCCATGTGGTCGTTGTAAGAACGATAATCTAATCTCCATAGGTCAAGTGTGCAGAGGGCAAGGTGATGGTATAAATGAGTGACATTTCTCTCCAGCACTGTGCTAAGATAAGAATACTGTACACATCATCTTTCGTTCAATCATCACTACATAGTTTTGTCTTTGTTGTTGATGTAATTATTATGATCAATCCATAACAAGGAAGAAATAGGGACAGAGGGAGTTTAAGTAACATTCCCAATGCCGTAGAGCCCAGAGATGGCACAGCTGTGGTTTGAATCCTGCGCTCAGATCCCAAGATTGATACTTTTTTCTAACCTTAAAACCTTTTCCGGGATATTATGGAACAGGTCTATAATCATAGCCTTAGTGAGAGGCAGCATAAGTGCAGAAATGAGCATGGGTTTGGAGGACTTGAATTCAAGTTGTGGGATCTTGAGTTTATTAATGACCCTCTCTGAACATCATTTTCTTCATCCATAGGGTGACAAAAATAATAACTGGTTTTCAATGTTGTTATGAAGGTCATAAATCATGTATAAAGTTCCTGGAATATGGTAGGTATTCAACAAATGGGAACAGCTGCAGTTAGCTTTTAAGATCACTCCCGATCCACACGGTAGAAGGTGGCATTACTGTTCTCAGAAAGTAGCAGTGGACCTACTGAAGAACTCCAAGACGTATGAAAAGGTATGAAACACATCCTGAATGAAGAGAAAAGGAAGAGTGAAAAGGAAGAGAACATTTATTAAATATCAAATATGAGCTGTAACATGTACTTATTGGTCCCCTTTAATCATTCCACGAAATTGATATAGAAGATTCTATGCTTTTTTTTTTTTTTTTTTTTTTTTTTTGGCCAGAACAGTAAATTAAAGCTTAGAAAAGTTAATAAGTTTGTTCCAATTCACCACACGGAAAATGCCAGAACTGAGATTTAAGTTCAAGTCCCTCCATCCCAAATCCATTGCCCTGAACCATCCTACGTGGCATCTCAATTAATCAGGAAATAAGTTTACAGGTGTTTCAATGCATTTTTCCATATTTTTTAATATCGCTAGAGAGATTGAAGAACTACATTTTCCCCTTGTCTTTGCTACTAACTAGATATGCAACCACTGCCCTTTTCTGGATACCAGTTCTCCCATTTCTAAAACAAAGCAGTGAGTCTACACACTTTCTAAAGCCCTTTTCAGCTCTAACATTTTATGATGATTCTTTCCCCCAAAGAACTCTGCCGGCAATCCAGAGTGAATACATAGCACATATGTATGAAAGTTACTCCGTTTATATTAAATTCCACATTCCTGCGGGGATATGTAATGTCTGTTGCCCTTCAGTCGACTCCATACTCCAATGTTTGTTTACAATCATCGGAGCATGAACAGCTATTTTTAAACCTGGCTTTTCATGTAAGAAGGTTAAAACTCAAACTGAATTTGATTTGTTGAAGAACTCAAATCCTCAGGATTATGGCAGGAAAAGAGAGACATGCAAGTCACTTTAATTATCCTTTGACTCTCCTCTCCCCACTCCTACCCCCATCATTCCACTAACAAAGATGCCATTGGCTAAGCTGACTGTATCCAAGGCAGAAAACCCTTTACACTGGCGACTGATGACCAAAGGTCTTGGGGTTGTTTACTTTATATTTTTGTTCGAAACAACAGGAAGTAGGCAGCTGGCTTGGGATCCAGCAAATCTGGGGATTTGCACAGCTGGCTAAAGCACCACTTCTGGTAGTCTTATTCAACTGTGTTTTTATCTGTCACGCTCTCCTTTTAAGAATACAGGCTTTGAAGTCAGACAGATGCCAGTCCACCACTTACAGGCACGGTGAGCTGGCAGAGAGCCTTGGACATAGTAGGAATATAACAAATATGCCTTCCTGCTCCTTTCTGTTACTAACATAGGGTTTGTTCTGCTTTGTTTTCAATTGGGGGCCCATCTGTGGACCCCCGTCCAGAACATAAGGTTGCTGAGAACGGGGATTGTTTGCTCCTCTCTCTTGGTTGTCTCCCTATCACTGGAGCCTGGAAGAGTAACGCCAATCCTCGTGGCAGTTTCAATAAATATCAGATGACTTACTGAGGGTTTACATTCCTGGAGCACGTTATAGAAGCATTCGAGAAGTCGGTTACAGAGCTGTCGCATAAGATGGCGAGCCACTGCTAATGAGCATAGAGATTCTTTCGGGGGTCAAAAATGTTCTAAAACTGATTGCAGTGATGGCTGCACCATCTCTGTGCATATACTAAAAATCATTGAGTTGTACACATTAAATATGTGCATTACATGGTGTGTGAATTATATCATTATAAGACAATTCTAAGAGACTTTTTAAACTCCTCCAAACTGTACATGGTCATGAACTGCCATATTTAGACTGGAAATTGACACCATTGATCTGAATAACTTGTGGAGCAGCTGGTACCCAAATGAACTAGGAGAAAAAAGCCAGGAACGAGGAGAAGGAATGCATGATCCATTCAGGAAAGAGATGCCCCCCAGTTCCAACCTAATGAAGACACGCTCTTTCCCTCCCTGTACATAGACTCTTCTCAAGACAAGCCTGATAAAGATAACGAATATAAGTGGAACAGCCAGGAGTCCAAATCCACGCCTTCTCCTTACAGACTGACTCATTCCAAAGTGTACCATGACAAGCTGTCCGATGACAACCTCTTGAGCTCCAACCTAGCTTCCAAACTCATGAGTTTTCCGTATTGCCAGGAATTCCTGAGTCCTAATGATCTGCTCAACTCTCTCACATCAGAAATCACATGCTTTGTGGAAGACACACACACACTGCAGGCATATTCTTAAATGATTCATTCATATGTCCAACAAATATTTGCTGCTTAGTGTTCACCGGACGTCGGGCTCAGTGCTAGAGACCAAAAGATAAAACGTAGGAATGAGTTAACACTTACGGAGCCTGCCATGTACTTCCTAAGGGTTGGACCTGGTTAATTATCCTAACTACCCTCTAAGGCAAAGACAAATATCATCATCACCTCCGTCTGACAGATGAGAAAACAGGCACAGAAAGGTTGAGTAACTTACTTAAGGTCACACCACCAGAAGTGAAAGACCTGACATTACACAGAGGCAGGTTGACTCCAAAGCCTGTGCTGTGAACCTGTACTCTTACTGCTTCCCACATGGAAGTCAGGACACGTTCCATCCAGGGAGCAAACACCTAATTATCATACAACAGTGATGAGTGTCCTCCTGAGGGATAAACAAGGTGCAGCTAGAGGGAACACAGTGCTCGCATACTAACTACATCTCAGAATTTTAGAGCTGCAAACAGCAGAGATCATTTTCTGCAACTCTCTTGTCTTTCAGACGAGGAAAATGCTACCTGGAGAGAGGCAATGACTTGCTCAGTGTCACACAGCTTAGTCATCATTGAACTTAATCCCATGTCTCTTAAGTCCCCATACAATACACTTTCATTCAATGATTCAGAAACATTTGTGCCAGGCACTGTGCTCTTTCTACTACATCCTCCTGCACATACCAATTATAATGCTGAGACATCAAGAAACGTAAAAAACAGACATCATGCCGTATTTAGCTGTGCAAGGGTCATATCGCCCAAAGACGGCTTTGCAAATCCATCAAGTCACCCTTATGAGTCATGGGAGTGGGGGGAAAAGAGTGACAAAAAAGGAGGAGAGGATGAACTCTTGCTTAGTTTTACTATGTACTGGGCTGATTTATCCCCACTATTTCAAGTAGCCTTCCAAATAATCCTACTGAATATAATCCTTGGCCATTTTTGTAAATGATGACACAGGCTCAAAAAAATTTAAATAACTTTGCACAAAATTTACAAGTCTAATAACTAGAAAAAAATCTAGATTTGAGCCCTGCTTTTACAGACTTTAAAGTCCAAATTCTTTTCACATCCATGCTGATGTCCAAGCTCAATAATTAGAGAAGTCTCTGGATAGTGTGAATTCTTTGCTTCTGAAGCATTAAGCATTAGATAAATTACGGTTAGGTTCAGAGTTCCATAAAGGCAGGTGGATAAAATGACCTTTCTTCCTCACAGCCCTACCTGCCCACAAATATAAAAAGTCATCTTCAAACTCTCTATTTTACTTCTCCTTTTTCTTTTTTTGTCTTAAACATGCAGCCTTAAAATGTCTTCTTTAGCACAGCCAGCCGCCATGGAGATTTGAAAGCAGATGACCTGGCCAAGAGATCTTATGAACCGATTTTTAATGAAGATTTCTTTCCTGAATGCCAAGTATAGGAGGTGAGTCAAAATGGGCATTTCCAAATGTTAAAGAAAGCCACAGATAGCCTAAGGCACTTAGATTTCTCAATCAGGCTTCCTTTGTCCATGCCAAAGGTCACCCTGAGCAGACACCCAATGACAGACATTACTTTGCAGTGGCTCAAGCCTCTCTGCAGACACATATGTGCCTTTTCCCCTTCCTAACATGTTTTCCTAAGTCAGCGCTCAGTATATTTGCCCTTACATCATATACAAAGATGACGAATTTATATTCTCTTCATAACGTTTGAACAATAATATTTTGATTAAAATTAGCAGTGGACTATCTATTTTGGTTTATTTCTGCTCAGTGGTTCCCTAGCTTGTCTGCACATTGGAAATACCGGGGAGCTTCAGAAGGTATCACTGCCTGGGTCTCACCCCCATAGACTGTGATTGAAATAGTCTGGGAGCAGCCTGGGCTTGAGAAACTTTTAAAGATCCCCAGGTGATTCTAATGTGCAGAAAAGTTCAGGAACTCCATTAAATATTGGTCTCATCATTAATTAGTTAACCAACTCTAGGAGGAAGGTAATTTAGCTTTCTCTTCCCAAGCTAGACTTACTTCTTTCCTAGCTCCCCGAAGCTGAAGGCAGGAAAGGAAGGAGAGCCAATAAACCATTACTGAGCTGGCCACGGTTTGGTATCAAGCGCAGCTGATGGATCGATCTTTTGGGACTGTGCTGGGAGAGGCTATATGGACAATTGCACCCTAGAAGAGTGACCAGTTAGAGAAAGAATTTATTCTCCAGCCTTGTGATCTACAGAACCTCCAGTTCCAAAAGGAACCCCGAGGCGGGAGACAAGATGAGTACTGGTGGGGAATCGGGTGGGGTGCTGTTAAGTTATGCCATGTGGAGTTGGTAGGAGTCCACACAGAACTGGTTGCCACAACTGTGTCTTGGTTAAAATAAGTGCCCAAATATCATGAAACAGGCAATGCTGAGAGGATCTCAAGCGGTTCATTTAGAGGGATCTCGCACTGGCAAGAATGTTTGGCTAATCTAACCAGTGAATGCCAGAGCCATCCATAGGTGAGTAATTGTAGTTATGTGGGATGACTGTTAAAATCACAGCACTCAGGGGCTGCTATCCTTTTGGGCTTCCTGTCTCAGACCTAAGACGGTGCTGGCCACTCCTGGTTGGTTAGTTATTCTCTTTTCTCTCTTCTACTTATTCTATCTGGCAAGGTGAGTATTTGAACCCAGGGGTTTTCTTGGAGCCTGACCTTTTGGCCTTTCTCTAGACACAAATGAATATCCTAGTCCTCACATTTGAATTTAGTGTGTGAGTGATGGTACACAGGTGACAGCAGAAGAAATTCCACTTTGGCTCCAATTCTAAGTCATCTACTTCATTCCAGTTTTGGCCAGAGGAACCTCTACTGGGCAACTGAGTGCTTATCAGCTACATTCAATAATATTTCAATTTATATGTGTTCTTTATGTAAAATCCTGTTGGTAAAAATGATGATTGGTTGGCATGATTTGGAAATAGTTTTGTCATTGACCATAATAGGACTGAAATCTCACCCTTAAACTGTACTGCAAACATGTGATAGCATCTACTATGTTTCCAAGAACTGTGCTGGATGCCAATTATTTAATAAGAACCAGGCAGAGTTCTTGACTTTAATGAAATTAGAAAGTAACGGAGAAGACAGACATGTAAATAGATAATCAAAATATGGAGTTTGCTTGTTCTGTTCAAAAGAAGTATGAGGTTTTATGAAAGTGCAGAAAGGATTTCAGTTTTCCTGGGAGAGTCAGAGACGGTATCAGAGATCCAACACTTGAACTGAGTCATGAAAGATGAGTTCTAATAAGAGCTACATTTGTGGAACATTCTAGAAAATGCAAAGTACTTCCAGATCCATCCTCATAGAATATAAGCTTCATAAAAGCAAGGATTTGTCCATCTTATTCACCACTGTATTTATCCTGGGAACACTGAATCCATTATTAATTTTGATTCTCTTATCCTCCCATGCTTTTGGGAAAAGGTAAAAGGGACATAATCCCGAGGGAGAAGATAAATGCACAGAGACAGCAAATTCACAGTCCATGACCTCACGGAGTTCTAACCTATAGACATTCCAAGAAAAGAATCTCTGTAAACTCTGCCAATGGCTATGTTGGATACATTAGGAGGAAAAGGCAACAGTCTGCCCTACATAATACCTCACAGTGTTGCATTTAGTACCTTAGTAAATTCACCATAGCTTGGAGTCTGGTAAACTTTGTAGGTTTATTTTTTTAAAACAGGCTCCATCACTCAGGGCCCAGCATTAGCCTAGTTTGTGAGACTGCTAGAATGATAACTGATTAGTATGTAATGAGAAATTACCATAATGGGAACTATAATATTCACCTTTTCATGATCAGCCTGTCCTAACTTTCAAATTTAGTAAATTACATGACAAATAATTGTCATGATGGCCAAAACACTCATGCCCCCATCATAAGACTATTTTCTTCCTGTACAGGAGCAGAAAGCATCAGCAGCAGATAGCTTAGTAAGTATGGAATCAAATGTGAAAGAGCTGGGGTATTGAGTGCTTAACAGAACTCAGATAGCCCGATACATTCCCCTCTCCACTGGGACAGTTGCACAGTGGAACCAGGCTACACAACATTATCTGCCACTTTACCAATGGCCTCATATAATAAACCAGAATAATCAAAGATCATGAGCTAAAGCACCCTTTCCTGGACAGTAATTCTCTTTGTTTCCAACTGCCATTCAAACAAGTTCCAATCAACATTTGCAAGGCTGGAGGTCATTATATTCCTTCAAGGTGATCATGACAGCATTCTTTGATAACCTACTGTGGACTAAACACCTACATTATCTCATTTAATCTTCACAATTATGTGAAAAGAGAAAAACTAGGAGTAAATTAGGTCTTAAGAGAGCTTAAATAACCTCCTCCAGTGACTACACAAAGTGAGGATTCTCTCTGGGTCATTTGAAGTCCATTTAAGACTTCCATTGGAAGTTCACTTCTAACACCATCCACTTGGGGAGACAAAGCATGCATGCTTAACCAGAACACTAAAAACCCTCAGAAAGCTATGACTGAATGGGTCAGGCCACACATGCTGCAAGAGTTCTGAGGAGGATGACGTCGTTACGGGCCAAAGTGGCCAACACATTGGGAGAGAGGTGATTTTGAGTTGGGAAACATTTCTTGTCTTCAAGTGCTACGACATAAAAGGCAAAT
This sequence comes from Kogia breviceps, assembly GCF_026419965.1. Lineage (NCBI taxonomy): Eukaryota > Metazoa > Chordata > Mammalia > Artiodactyla > Physeteridae > Kogia > Kogia breviceps. Next base: position 67,219,755 of record NC_081326.1, read on the forward strand.
AAACACAGTGTATACAAGCCACCCTTTCCTCTTGCCACAACCATAAGAGAACTGTCTTGCAGTAGTCCCAGATATAACCTCAGCATCTTTCAAAATACAGCAATCCACAGCATAACACAGCCGTTAGCAGTAAGTCACATTGGGCATAAAAGATAGAATCTATATTCATCAACGCAAAGTTGGAGGCTGAATCTACAAGGCGTTAAAGGGGCGCAATGATTTGGTCTCTCTAATGGAAAAAAGTGACAAATTAAATGAAATCCGGTAAATCTATTTGATGAAATTCATGAGAACTCAATTTAGGCATTAAATTGTGTGTGTGTGTGTGTGTGTGTGTGTGTGTGTGTGTGTGTGTGTGTGTAAACTATCCAGAGGTAGTCAAGTAATCACAAAATCATTATGTAATGATTTTTTTTAATATTATTTTTTGGCTGTGCCACACAGCATGTGGGATCTTAATTCCCCGAACAGGGATCGAACCTGCACCCCCTCCATCGAGAGCACAGAGTCTTAACCACTGGACCACCAGGGAAGTCCCATATTATGTGATGATCTTTGAATGGCAGGAGAGGGGATAATTTCAGACTCACCACTTCTATAGCTGATGCTCCACGCCTGAATAAAGCTGATATTATTTCCTAAAGAGGACCAACAGTTTTGGATCAACAGTACTGTTAGGAATCAGATCTGCAAAAAACCTACTTAGGGTTCTTTAAAAAAAGGTTTATGCCTGATTCAGCCTCCAGAAGAACAAGTAGTTCCTGAGCAAAAGTTAAAGGAGACATTCTTGCTAAATCATGTCTCTACCAAACCATCCATCCTGAAAGAAGAAAGGAAGTCCAACAGAGGAACTAAGCCAGCTCATTTGACCCAGTGACTTCCTCAACTCTGAATCCAGAGAGGAAGAAGTAAGGTCTCAGCCTCATTTAGTCCTTCCGTTTGGGGGCATGAGAAACCCAGTAGAGTCATACCGCCATTTGCTCATTCGTGCAATATCCAACAAAAATGCACGACTTTATCTACACATATTCATTTACACATTTGGCAATTTAGTAATTCATTAGCAAGCATGTGCCAAGGGCCTACACCTTTCTAGACATTCTGCTAGTAACTGGGGATACGGAGAGAGAGAAAACAAATTCCTACCTTCAAGGAGCTCACTGTACAGTTGGGCAGTTGATGACTGAAATAATGAATGACAACTGAACAAACAACTGCAATATGCTGTGAAAAGCCTGGTGATAGAATAATGCAAAATGCATAGCAGGGGCCGCGAATGAAAGAAGCCCCAGCACTGTGACCTGTCAAAGTCATCTTCCATGTGCAGGATGTTTTTCAAGGAATCCAAGTTGCTCCAAACCATGTAAAAATTTATTTCCAGACTCTGGGATCTGAGTAGAAATCCCATGTCCTCCAGTTTTACGTGGATTCCAGTTTCTACATCACATCTCCCCACAGTTAAGTCAATTTTATGCTACTTACCCCACCACTGCTAGCTCTCTCTGCCCCAATATCATTGGACAAGATTGACTTAGGAAAAGAGTAAATTAAAGGCTCAAATTAAAGGAAGAGGTGAGGTTTGCATTATTTATATGTATTATGACTATGTATCCAGAAAACCCAAAAGAATCAATTGAATAACTATTAGAGTTAGTAGGAGAATACAGTAACATCACTGAAAAGCTTCCTATATATTCAATACAAACAACCAGTTAGCAAGGGTAATGTAAGAGAATCTCATTTATAACATAGTAATAATAAATTAACAATAAATGTCAAGGTTTATATTATAAAACTTTTGATGGGACCAAAGATTTAAAGTGGTGCCTGACAGACACTCTTAAGGAGAGAAACAAGCTTCTAAGAATTATAAGGACATTGTCCCATAGAACCCAAGGAGGAAAGGACCTGTCTCAAAGAGATGTGTGGGTGTGGTCTTTGTCTAAAAAAATAAAATAACATAATGGAATTGTTCCAGCTAGGACTAAACATGACAGAGACAGTTCAAAATGAAAAAGGCTTCTGGAAACTTCTATGGGAGCAAAGCAGGCTAAGAAAACTACTCCACAGCAAACACAGCACCTTTCTTATGGAAAAGGGAGGATGATTTGTTATGCAACGATAAACATCCAAAATGGGGTACAGAGAAATATTCTTTAAGGATGTTAACTGTAATATTGTTAGTGACAATAAGAGACTAAAAACAGCCCACTTTTTCATTAATAAGGCAATGATTACATAAATTGCAATATATAGATACAGTGGAAATCCTATGTGGCATTATACAATAATTTTTTTGATCTGTCCTAATTTGGAAAGATCCCTATGATTATATAAGTATGATTTTTTATTTTATTTTCAAATTTGTACCTGTTGCAGGTTGGTGCTCTGGGAAGTAGGCTCTATGATGATACAGACGTTGTCTCACTGCTACATCCCCAGCCTTCAGGACAATGCCTGAGACATTGTTGATGTGTAGAAAGTATATCTTCAGTGACTGAATTCATTGCAAATGTTTAGTAATCGGCTGGCGTATAGTAAGTTCCTAATAAATATTAGTCAGGATTGCTGTTTTTCCAAAGAAAGTTAGCCATATAAAACTGACAAAAGAGATATTACTACATGAGCTAGCACAAGCAGCCAGAGAGAGTTGCTTTCAAAACGTGCTGCTGAAATGTTTCAGGGCATGGGTTCAGGGAACTTCCTTACTCAAGAAGCCCTTTCCTGGAATATAGCTCTATTAAAAGACAACCTAGTCAGCACCACAGCTGATACCCCATTTCCTCTCTGTCCATTCTTGAGGCCTTTTTTAGATGTCGGGCCTCACTGACTTCTCGTTTCCCATCGACCTGTCACTCTCTCAATGTGCTTCCCCCCTTACAAGGAGGGACCAGGACAGTCACACAACTGGCTTCCTGCCTTTCCTGCCAACTTTGCAGCAGAGCAAGTTTGTGGTATCTTCCCTTCCCAGACACTGTCAGAGAACTGGCTGGGCCCAAAGAAATTGCTCTGGTGTTTCTTTGCAGTGGGTGTTTGTTTCTTTATTTTAAGGTAAATTTTTTGTAGGCTTACCATGAACCTGCCATAGTACTATGCACATCACACATTACTGTATCTATTCCTCAAAACTATCTGTGAAATGGACCCTGGGTGACTATCTCTTATTTCCAGATTCAGAACTCGAGGTCCAGAGAGTTCCAAGGCAGGGCAGGGCAGGACTTGAATCCTAGCCTCCCTGACTCCAAAGATCAGGCTTTAAACCAGCACAGAGCTTATTCTATCATCTCAGTTTCACTCCAAACCCTTCCTCAACACTGATTACAATACCCAGCATTTCCTTCCTGGAGAGGGTAGGAAATGAGAAGAAAAAGTATAAATAAGAAGCAGTGGGCTTCCCTGGTGGCGCAGTGGTTGAGAATCCGCCGGCCGATGCAGGAGACACAGGTTCGTGTGCCCCGGTCCGGGAAGATCCCACATGCCGCCGAGCGGCTGGGCCCCTAGAGCCATGGCCACTGAGCCTGCGCGTCTGGAGCCTGTGCTCCGCAACGGGAGAGGCCACAAGAGTGAGAGGCCCGCGTACCACAAAAAAAAAAAAAAAAAGAAGCAGTGGGTATAACATGTAACATCCTCTGACATAGAAAAACCAATAGCTACCTTAGGACAGACTCCTGCGCAGATGGTGATTAAGATATCACAATCTTGATGGTTATGGTTGGGTCAGATCCAGTCAGTCTAGGGAATAGTGAATAGGGAAGTTTCCTATATTGTCAGTGGAAATTTAAACCAGTACAAACTCTTCTGGATTGCAATTGCACAGAATGTGTTAAGAACTTTATACTGTCCATACCTATCGACATAGCGATTCTAATCACCATAGCAAACACTTTAAAATACGGAAAAGGCTTCCATTATCCCTCTTCTAAACAAATATCAGTTAGCATCTTTTATTGAGGCAGGTATATTCTGGAACACTAGGGAAGCAAAGCTGAGCAAGGGAGACCAGAACCCTGTCCTCATGGAAATTGATTTTTAGTGAGAAAAATAAGAAACTCTTACTTAAATGTATAATAATACCAACCAACTACTCATAAGTGCTAGAAGGAAAATGAGCCAGAGAAAAGAGATAGACAGTGAAGGGAGAGGCCAGGGCAGACATCTCAAAGGAAGTGATTAACAAAGAAATGAATGCAAGGAAGGACCAGGCTATGCCTCCGTATAGTGAGGGCAGACAGTTCCCGAATAAGGGAGAATAAGTGCAAAGCCCCTATGGCACGAGTCAAGTCTGATGTGTTTAAAGAACAAGAAGATGATAGTGTGGAACTGGAGTGGTGTTAAAAGCAGAGGCTAGCCCATTTCACCACGATATTCAGTCATTGGTAATATCAAGGCTAGATAAGTAAATTGCCATATGTCTGCTTTGTAGACAAACAGTGGCCCTAGACTTAGGCCCAATGAAGTTTGGAATCCTGATTCCGGCATTTGCTACCTGTGTAACCTTAGAAATGTACTTAGTTTATCCATTCCAGTTGATAAATAAGGACAATCATAGCTCTCATAATATAGAGAGAATGAAACAATATAAGCAAAGTGTTTTTCACAGTTCCTGGCAAACTTTGATAACACAAAAGGATGATAAAAATGATGGTGATATAGGGGTGAGGATGATGTTGTTTTACTACCCAGAGGAAATTTTTAAGCTGTGATTTGCAAAGCCAACAAAAGATTGTATTGTACATGAATAAGTCTTCACTCTAAAATGAGAAACGTGTCATTCACTGTATTTTAACCTAAACATACCTGTTTATAATATACTACGGGCTATATATGAAACATCCTTATATTATATCACTAACAGAGAGCTCATGTGAATATTAATTAGGTAGGAGTACAAGTTCTGCAAGATAAATTTTCTTTCCATTGGTTTCTGCTGATCAGTCTCTGCATAATAGACCTGATTTATCTCAGAGGAGTTTAGGGTGGATTATCACTGATTTGTATCAAGACCATTATCCTCAGTTTCTACCAAAAATCACCTAATCGTAGCCCTCACCAACTGACTCCTAGGAAGCTTTATTTCTCCCATATGCTTGGGAAAATTGATAAATAAATTGTCTTCCCAAATTTCTCTTTCTGTTTTGCAGGAACATACTATATATCTTACTTACTTCTTTCTTTCCTCTTTTGCACTGGGATGAGCAATAACGAAAAGTAACATCATGATTTTTCCCATTTCCAACTGGAAGGATTAGCACAATTTTTGGTTGCAGAAGATACAATTTCTATTTTTTAACTCTTTAATGCTTATTATAAAGTAAATTATACAAGTTAAACTTCATCCTCGTGCACATGTTATATACATGGTAGTACAATAAAACTGTCAGATTTAAGAATCAGAAGATTTTAGCTTTGGATTTGATTATGCCCTGTGCTAGATAGGCTTCTTAAATTGAGCTTGGGTAGCTTAGAGAGAAATGAAATCTTCCTGATCTGCGTTGAGAATAGAAATGTGCTATAGTGGAAAGAACACAGCTTTAGAATCAGGAATGATCTCTACCCTAACCTGGCTCCTTATACAAAGATCTTGGGCAATTCCGAGTCTCCACTTTCCCATCTATGGCATGAAGAGAATGATATCTACCAGAGTGTTATTGGGAGGGTTTAAAAAAAAAGGCACAAAAGTGTCTGGAACAAAGTCTTAACAGAGTGAGTAATTTTGTTAGAAAATTAAATCCTCTCATCATTCCTTTCAATGAGTTAACACTACTTTAGCATATCTACATAAGTTGAAAACTATTGATAAAATACCATGGTATTGAGTAGTACTGAGGTACAACCATGTATATTGAAAATTTATTGAACTGACTTCTTGTGTAATACAGTCCATGTTCAGTGATAATCAGAATTTTGTTCAAAGCACATGGATTTTCCCCACCTCAGAGTTAGGGCTTCAAGTAAAAAACCGCAGTGTCATGGTATATTTGTCAGCCACTCATACAATAATGCTGAATAATAAATAACTCTAGAACAAAGTGATAGACAACATCCAGACTCGTTGAGAGACAATTCACCAAGGATCTTTTCTTTTGTGTTTCTGCTTATCTTGCAAGCAAAGGTAGTGACTGTTTTTTTTCCAGACTTTCTTTCCGAGGCTGTTTCTATAGTGAACAAACTTGGATACAGAGATAATATGTTCCTCAGGACCAAAGATTAAGCATGCTTACTGTCCAGAATAAGAAAGACAATATCTGTTCTCAGAGCAAAAAGACACACTTACTGCCTAATATAAAATTCAAGTTCCTCAAGCTCAGGGATTTTCTCATGTAACACCACCCACTACATATGTAGGTGTCACCTGGCCCTTTATGTGTCACCCTATGGGAATTGGGATGTATGGAACTGACATGGGAAAATGCTGATACTCTAATTATTGCTATTACTGTGAATAATAAAGTCTTTTGTCTCTGATCCAGGAATCTCTTCTCTTCTGTCAGCATTCATGAAACTGTAGCTGGTTACCTTGTTAGTTTGCATTCGGTTAAATCTCAGATTTTTCACGTTTCTTGGCAGGCTTGATTTCTCACTCATGGATATGTAAGTAGGTTCTTCTAGGTTCGGCTGCAACTGGCTGGGCCAATCCAGGCTCCGAGTTTGGTTCAACCTCTTTCATGTGTCTCCTCATTCTCCTTGAACTATAAGTTACCTGGAGCTTGTTCTTCTCACAGTAGGCAATAGACATACAAGAGTTCAAGCCAAACCACACAAATATATTTAAAGCCCCTACTTACATCCTAGTGACCCATACTCCATTGGTCAAAGCAAGCTACATGGCTGAGATCAGTGAATGGGATGGGAATGTATATTCCACCTACTCTATTAGGAAACACTATAAGCACAGGTGGCAGAAAGGAGTGAAAAATTGGAAAATAAAAGAAGGCTACCAGACTCCCAAAGTCCTACAGGAAGGAAACAGGCTTTACTCAGCAGCAAACACATGATACTTTCACGGAAAAGGAAGAATGACTCCAAGGGTGGGGCTGTGAGCCCAGAGGGCAGAGCCATAAGCCACAGAACATTATTCCTAGGCCTTGAAGCCATGGAGGTGGGATCTTGAAACTGCTTAGGACTGGTGACTCCTTCCTTTTGTCCCCTTTTGAACAGGAATGTCTATAACTGTTATCCTATCCTGTCCTCTCACTGTCTTTGGAGAGCAGATAACTTGTTTTCTAGTTTCACAAGAACACAGATGAAGAGAAAATTTTCCCCAGAATGGATGAAATCCAGACTCTCACTCACAGGAGATTTAGATTTCTCAGATGATAAGACTTGGGACTTTCGGACTAATGAGATTTGGGTAGGAATATGGATTTTGAATTGATGAATGGGTTGATACTGTGAGGATGTTGGGATGGGTTGAATGTATTTTGCACACAGGATAGCACGCATCTTTGGGCACCAGAAAGCAGATTGTGATAGGCAGAAGCTGATCCTCCGTGGATGTCCACATTTTAATCCTCAGAACCTGTGGATATATTACCTTATATGGAAAAAGGAAACTTTGAAGATTAATTAAGTTAAAGAACTTGTGATAGGGAGATTAGCCTGAATTACCCAGGTGAACACAGTGTAATCACAAAGGCCCTTAAAAGGTAGAAGAGGGAGGCAGAAGAGGAAGCGTCAAAGAAGGAATGAGGTGATGGAAGCAGATCACTTGAAGATGATTTGCTGCTGGATTTGAGGATGGAGGAAAGGACCACAAAGCCAAGAATGCACGCAGCATCTGGAAGCTGGAAAAGGCAAGGAAATAGATTCTTCCCTAGAGCCTCCAAACAGAACACAGTCCTGTCAACACTTTGATTTTAGCCATGTGAAACCTATTTTAGACTTTACCCTCCTGTAGTGTATCTTACAGTAGAACCGTAAGACAATAAATTTGTGTTGTTTCAAGATACTAATTTTGTGGCTATTTGTTACAGCAGCAACAGGAAACTAACACAGTGCCAGAGCCCCACCTCTACACTCCCACACTTCCATCTCTAGGCATATTCTTACCAGGTTCCCAATATTGGCCTGATCTTACACTAAGCCTCATGAATTAAATCACAGGTGTGTGCACTGAACTTCAGGTACTCACCCCTACAGGACTTTGGAGCAGCCATACTGAGCCTATACCAACTGTCCAGGGTGTCAGCCACCTTTGTGCTATAAGCCATTTGTAAATGAGACACATCCTTATGGACAGCGGGAGGAAGTGAAACAAATCTGAGAAGAAGGAACCAAAAAGAGTCTCTTAGGTTCAAACCATGGTGTAATAATAAAAGGTCTTCCATTCTCCTTCAGAAAAATGATGGCATGGCCCATTAAGGAAGTACCAATGAATGAGAGAGACAAGATCACAGAAGGGAGAAACTTACTGAGAAACAAGGGGATGGGAAGGAAGAAGTCTAGCAAGGTGCTAGAAACTTTGGCCCAGCCTTTGGAAAGTAGAATGTAATAGCACTTGAGAAATAAAATGTGTTTTTTAATAATTCTATTTCCTGTAAGTACTTTTAAAGTTATTTTAGGAAAAAAAATTCTAAACTATATGCTAAGGAAAAGTATTTATATGAATATTACTAACAAAGTGTTAATAGGTTCACTATAGAAAAAGCAGATAGAAATCAATAAGAAACAATAAGGCCTCATTAGTAGACTAGGCATAAAAAGTTCACAAAAATTTATATAAAATAATTCCAATTAAACAATATAATGAAAAAAATATTTAAATTATTTTGTAATCAGATAAATACAAGTAATACAAGTTAAAACAGGAGTGATATTAATTTTTTTCTATTAAATTAGCTAAGAGGTGGGGTAACATGCATACTGCTATTCAGAGTAGGGTAGTAGTAAAATAAATAATATTTATTGAGTACTAACAATATCTAAGGAGATGTCATAAGTACTTTGCATATACTGTATCATTAACCCTCTGATATAGCTACTATTTTAAACCTCACTTTAAGATGAAGAAAAAAATGCCTGAGGGCTGAAGATATTTACTTATAATTTATTTAGGGTCACACAGCCTGTAAGATGCTCACCACTATTATAGAGCAATTTGAAAAATATGTATCAGAAGATTGTCATTTGACCCATTAATTCTAATTTTAATAATTATTTTGTACAGATATTAACTGTGGAAAAGACTACTTGCACAAAATATGCATATTAAGGAGTAATTTATAGAGGTAGATGTTTGAAATTAAAGTGCTCAAAATAGTTAAGTAATTTATGTAATACTTATTCAATAAAATTTTATTCAGTCTAAAATGTTATGAATGAAGAGTTTTTTAATAACATGAGAAAATATTTATAAATATAGAAGAAAAAATTGATGCAAATTATACCTGCATTATACTGAACATGTATATCAGGCACTGTGCCATTTTACATAAAACATATAATATTTAATTATGTTTGTGTCTACCAATATATAATTTTCAATTCATTCTGTGCGAAAGTGATAAAAGAATTAAAACTCTGAGAGGGTAAGGAAATTTTCAGTGAAAAACTATTAGTTGAGTCTGAGCCTCTCTGACTGTAGAGCCAATCTCTCTGCTACTGAAAACTGTTTAGAACTATGACTAAAGAGAGTGAAAAAAAAATAAAATTAAATAAAAATTAAATTAAAAGAAACAGACTGGATAAGAATTGACCCAAACACAACATGGTGACCTGAAGTACTGAATGCATGGCCAAGATGGTTTTATCTTGCTTATTTTTTTTAACTAAAGTTGTTTTTACTTCTTTATGTTATCGATAGGGCATTACACTGATTTATATAACTATATTTTACACTGATTTAAGTATTTTAATATATATTTAATATACTTAAATAATTAAGTAAATATTATAGATATATCTCCTATGAATTCTATTTCAGGATAGAAAAGGTGGTATTATCAATTTTTTTAACCATTTTTATACGATTTTTAAGGGTTACACTCCATTTACAGTTATTACAAAATATTGGCTATATTCTCCATGTTGTGCAATGCATCTCCGTAACATATCTTTTTTTTTTTTTTTTTTTTTTTTTTTTTTGCGGTATGCGGGCCTCTCACTGCTGTGGCCTCTCCCATTGCGGAGCACAGGCTCCGGACGCGCAGGCCTAGCGGCCATGGCTCACGGGCTTAGTTGCTCCGCGGCATGTGGGATCTTCCCGGACCAGGGCACGAACCCGTGTCCCCTGCATCGGCAGGCGGATTCTCAACCACTGCGCCACCAGGGAAGCCCCGTAACATATCTTACCCAATAGTTTGTACCTCCTACTCTCCCACTCCTATTTTGCCCCTCCCCCCAACTGGTAACCACTAGTTTGTTCTCTATATCTGTGAGTCTGCTTCTTTTTCTGTATTCACCAGTTATTGTATTTACACGTTGTATTTACACAATTGCCAAGATATGGAAGCAACCTAAATGTCCATCAACAGATAAATAGATAAAGAAGATGTGGTGCATATATATATATATATATATATATACACACACACACACACACACAATGGAATACTACTCAGCCGTAAAAAGAATGAATGTATGCCATTTGCAGCAACATGGTTGGACTTGGAGGGCGTTATGTTAAGTGAAATAAGTCAGTTAGAGAAAGACAAATACTACCTGATATCACTTCTATGTGGAATCTAAAAAAATATCTTGTTTATTTTTTAAGGTATAAAATATTTCAAATGACACCATGGACTCATCACTCAATTTTTATCAAGTTTATCATTATGCTATATTTGTTCCTTATATTTTAAAATAAAGTTAAATTTTAGGTGTATCTTTCTATAACTTGTTTTACTCAATATAAATATTTCTGATATTTATCCACGGTGACAGATATTCCTCCATTTCATTGATTTTATCTGCTGCATAGTGATCCATTTGTATCACAATTTATGTATTCATTCTTCCTTTGATTAACATTGAATTTTTTCTTTTTTATCACATTCCTATTCATTTTACAAATATATAAGGTTTTCCCTTGAGTATATATCTAGAAATGGAATTATTGCGTTATAAGATATAAATATCCTCAGTTTACTTAATGGTACATTTTCCTTCTACCTGCATTAGTGAGAGACTACGAACTGCAGTAATGACCTCAGAATTGCAGTGATTTAACACATAACATGCTTCTCCTCCTTTTGCTGATCATCTTTTTCTGCATCTCGGGTCTCAGAGAAGACGTTAGGTGTCCCTCAGCACTTTACATCAAGTGACCAGCAGGGACTGACTGACATTTTGTCTCTTAAGGGACTGTAATTCCCAAGGGAGAAAACATGGAAGTCCATCCCAGAGCAAGCGTCTATCACTGATCCAATTATCTAGGGCTGCAAGAGTGGGCTTGCAGTTCATAAGGAGCATTCATGGACCATCTTTCTATGGGGAATGGGCAGTTCTCAGAGCATGGCAGCTGCAGTTCCAAAAGAAATCACCCCTAGAAGGGCACAAATAGAAATCCTCTCTGTCCCCATATCTACTGAAGATTACCCAGCTTTCTGTCGTGTGTGCTTTTCAGAGCTACAGATATAGAAATCCTTCATTCAGAGGTTTTGCCCCTTGGTTATACTGTAAGTATTTTTTCAACTTTCTTGAGATCACAAATTGTGACAAAGATCATTGAGTTTCAGATCTCAAGAGGACAGGAAAAAATAAAGTTCAAGTGGAATAAGAGTAATACATGTGACCTAAAAACCTCTTTCCCAAACCTAAGCGAGTTTAGACAGATGGCCTTTCCAGGGTGATATATAACTTGAGAGACTTTATCTTAGAATGGAGAAAAATAGTAAGCTGTTGACACATGGCCTTTTCTAAGCCTGGTGGCCTATGTTCCAGTTCCAACAGGGGCATGTAACCATTACGGTACGTGTCATTGGCACTGGCGATCAGTCATGAACAGAAGCCTCGTTTGCTGTGTCTATTCCAAAATCTAACTTTCCCATTGAATTTTCATCTCTATATATGGTTGAAAATAAATGTAACAATTCATAACCTCAGCGTCTAGGCTAGGCTTAGCCATAGACCAGCTCTGTGGCCTTAGGCAAGTTAATTTTTAGTTCCTCTCTCTGTAAACTGAGAGAAATTATTACAGTATTTCTAAAGTCTCATGAAGCTTAAACATTCCATGCATATATACGTGCATCAATACACAACTCCTTCCAATACTGACAGTGATCGTATTTGATGGGGCAGAGGAAGTGGAGGAGGAGAAAGAGAAGGATCAAAATAACAGGCAACACACGTTGAGGGACCATTTCATGCCAGGCAGCGTTATAATCCCTTTACATCCTTTGTCTCATTTGCTCAACCAGCCACCATGCAAAGTAAGTACAGAATTGTCTTCATTTGGCAAATCTAAGGCGCGGACAGCTGATAACGACAGAAGAAGCGTCAAGCCTGTGGTGAGCCAGCTGAGCCAGTTGACCCAGTCTACCGGGCTGCAGGGCACAGTTTACAAAGTATTTTTAACGTGTCACTCTCTCGTATAAGCTGGGCAAAAACCTTCTCATAGAGATATTAATCACCCTTTTATTTTTTTCTTAATTTTTTCCAAAAATTTATTTACTTATTTATTTTTGGCTGGGTTGGGTCTTCGTTGCTGCGAGCAGCCTTTCTCTACTCGCGGAGAGCAGGGGCTACTCTTGGTTGCAGTGCGCAGGTTTCTCATTGTGGTGTCTTGTTGCAGAGCGTGGGCTCTAGGCACGTGGGCTTTAGTAGCTGCGGCACGTGGGCTCAATAGTTGTGGCGCAGGGGCTTAGTTGCTCTGTGGCATGTCTTATCTTCCCAGACAAGGGCGCAAACCTGTGTCCCCTGCATTGGCAGGTGGATTCTTAACCACTGCGCCACCAGGGAAGTCACAATCACCCTTTTAAAACTGAGTAAAATGAGGCTTTTAGTGGTTAAATAATAGTCCCAGGTACAGGTAATGAAGTCAGACTCAGAATCAGGTAGGTATCTATCTATCTGTCTCTCTGTCTGCCTACTTATTAGAAAGAGAGAATGGGGCACAGAGAAAGAGTTTCTTATTATAATAAGTGTGTAGTAGACAAAATGGAGAGGGAAAACAGCCCAGACTATCCTTAGTCCCAGACTATCTTCCATCTGGAAGAATACCTGGGAATAAAATCCTAGTTCTGTTACTTTAAAAAGCTGTTTGCACATGGGCAAGTTACTCCATTTTGCTGAGCATACTCAGAGACGCACTCAGTAAGTGGCGATTATCTTCTGCTTTGCAAATAATCCTACAGCTTCCTTTATTACAACATTTTGTTCTCGATGATCATTAAAAATATGGGCTGTGTCATTTTAAACTTCTAAGCCATCCAGGGTCTTGCTAGTTCATTTTTAAATGTTTTAGTTTATTCTAGCCAGGAGCTTGACTTTTTCAAAAAGAAAAATGTGTCCATATTGTCAAATGTATTGTCAATTAGAGAAAGGCAGGATGGTTCTTGTGCAAACTGTCTACAATTTGTATTGATAGACCTCATCCTTTCTCTGTGCTCTCTTTCTGTGTTGGGTTTCTTCTGCTCTTAAAAAAATAATTCATTTATACTTGTATCAGCTTACTTTTGCTGTGTAACAAACCACCCCAGATATTTATGACTTAAAACCATAATTGTTTTTTGCCTATGATTCTGTGCTTCAGGAATTTGAGCTGAGCTCAGCTGGGATGACTCATCTCTGCTTCACATGGGGTTGACTGGGCCTGTGACTGCATTTGCAGCCTGCCGGCAGTTGATGGCCTGACTCATATGTGAAGCAGGTAGCAGAATGGAAACAGAGGCTACAGTCACAGTGTTCACAAGAGCAGCAATATCAGATAGGCCACAAGGCACAAGCACTTTCCAAGCCTCTTCATACCTCATATTTGACAGTGTCCCACAGGGAAAGCAAGTCATGACTTTTCTGTTGGATGAGAAGTTTGATGGGAAGACCTCTTATTTCCCTTTTCTGGTTCATTATTTCCCAAGCATTCTTTTCAGTCCCTACAATCGTTTCCAGTTGTGTAAGAAATAACACTAATAAATGGACAAAGGAATAATCAAAAGAGACCAGAGTGGAAGGGAAACTGAGAGTTGTTTGCATCAAACCTCTCACCCATCTTGCACTGTTGGTGGGAATGTAAATTGATACAGCCACTCTGGAGAACAGTATGGAGGTTCCTTTAAAAACTAAAAATAGAACTACCATATGACCCCGCAATCCCACTACTGGGCATATACCCTGAGAAAACCATAATTCAAAAAGAGTCATGTACCACAATGTTCATTGCAGCTCTATTTACAGTAGCCAGGACATGGAAGCAACCTAAGTGTCCATCAACAGATGAATGGATAAAGAAGATGTGGCACATATAGACAATGGAATATTACTCAGCCATAAAAAGGAATGAAACTGAGTTATTTGTAGTGAGCTGGATGGACCTAGTGACTTTCATACAGAGCGAAGTAAGTCAGTAAGAGAAAAACAAATACCGTATGCTAACATATATATATGGAATCTAAAAAACAACCCCCCAAAATGGTCATGAGAAACCTAGGGGCAAGACAGGAATAAAGACGCAGACCTACTAGAGAATGGACTTGAGGATACGGAGAGGGGGAAGGGTAAGCTGGGACAAAGTGAGAGAGTTTCATGGACATATATACACTACCAAATGTAAAATAGATAGCTAGTGGGAAGCGGCCTCATAGCACAGGGAGATCAGCTCGGTGCTTTGTGACCACCTAGAGGGGTGGGATAGGGAGGGTGGGAGGGAGGGAGATGCAAGAGGGAAGAGATATGGGGACATATGTATATGTATAACTGATTGACTTTGTTATAAAGCAGAAACTAACACACCATTGTAAAGCAATTATACTCCAATAAAGATGTTAAAAAAAGAGAGAGAGAAAAGGCAAAAACAAAAAACCTCTCACCCAATGCAAAAATCATCTTGACAAATCCCTTACAGGTGATCCAGCAAAGGCTTGAACACCTGCAGAGAAGGTTACTCAGTATCTCAAAATAGAGCTTCAGTTTGTTCATTCATACATATAGCAGTCAAACAATGAACATTTACTGAGTACCTACTGTATAGCAGGACTCTCCTAGGCATTATGGGTAAGAAAACAAATAAGACAAAATTCCTACCCTCATAGAACATACATTCTGGTGGGTGAGACAGACAATAAAAACCTAAGCCAATACATAGATAATAAAAGCAATGAGAAACATTGTATTGTAGGAGAATACAATAAAGGGGGTTTAATAGGCTGGTACCTGAAGGAATCCCGGAGGAGGTGACATGGAGCAAAAATTTCACCTAAAGTGAAGGAGTGAATGATGCACAGATGTGGACGAAAAACCATTCCAGAGAAAGAAAACAAAATGCTAAGAGCTCAAAAAGTGAACAAATTTGGATTCTTTGTTCCAGTAGCAGAAAGAAAGCCAATGTGGCCAGAACACAGTGGAAGAGATTTGTTAGGGTTTTGTTTTGTTTTGTTGAATCAAAGGCAAGCTTCCAATAACTTCTACCCAATGAACCAATTACCTGTTGATTCTTACTGAGTACATTCATCAAATAAATAATTGAACCGATGAACAGATACAAGGATATGTTATCCCAAAGCAGATATGCCGACAGGATTTTAATCCCAGGAGGTGAAACAGCACAAACCAGAAGAGGGACAAGCTGACCCCACATTCCCATAAACCCTGGATACTGAGACTGGGGAGAGCTTCCCAAGCCTGGTAACCCTGGCCCTCCATCCACTATGCCTAACGCTCACCCTCTACAAATACGCCAACAGGAATAACTCCATCTCACCATGCCTATCAGCTTCCATAGGTAGAAGTTCCACAGTGAAGCAATGCGTTTTAATTCCTAGGCTGGCCATTGACCCAGGCCAAGCTCTCCATTCTGTACTCCCCTACACATATGTCTGCTCTGTCCTCTGGAAATGCATCTCCATAATGTACAGCTCTTCTCAGATCATTCGCTACATTTTCTTTCCTTAACAGAACCCTGGCTCTCCCCTAAAGACATCGCTTCTCCTACAGTCTTTCAACAGCCATTTTTGTTCTAACATAGTCCTGAAGCAGGTAAATACAGTATTCTCTGTCCACTTTGGGGCTTCTTGTCACTTTTCTGACAACTCTGTTCTTTTAAGTCTCAAGATATCTACTTCAGCTACTCCTGCCGACTACCTTCCGTCTTTTACTGAACCCCTAGTTACTCCCTCTCATTCACTCAAGAATGTGGCTTCTAAGATATGGAAGCTACCTAAATGTCCATCAACAGATGAATGGATAAAAAATAAAATTTTTTTAAAATAGATGAATGGATAAAGAGGATGTGGTATATATACACAATGGAATACAACGCAACCATAAAAAAGAATGTAATTTTGCCATCTGCAACAACATGGATAGACCTAGAGGGTATTATGCTTAGTGAAATAAGTCAGACAAAGAAAGACGAATACTGTATGATATCACTTATATGTGGAATCTAAAAAATACAGCAAACCAGTGAATATAACAAAAAGGAAGCAGACTCACAGATATAAAGAACAAACTAGTGGTTACCAGTGGGGAGAGGGGGAAGGGACAACAGAGGGGTGGAGGAGTGGGAGGTACAAACTATTGGGTGTAAGATAGGCTCAAGGATGTACTGTACAACACAGGGAATATAGCCAATATTTTACAATAACTGTAAATGTAACGTAACATTTTAAAATGTATTAAAAATTTTTAATAAAATATTTTTTAATTAAACAGAATCTGGCTTCTGACTCAGAGTGTTTTCCTCAAACTCAATACCTACATTGTCATTTGTGACTTCAATGACTACACAGAGGAGTTATCCTGTAACTTGGCTTCTCAACAACATGAACTTCCTTCTCCAATTCTGCTTCACCCACTTCTACTAACTCCCAGGTTACCATCATCCGACTCTCAGGTTATCATCACCTGACATTGTTCTGCCTCTGAAGTTTCTGGTTCGGCCTCTTTGCTCTCTGATCACAACTCCTCCTCCATCTTCTTAGTCACATCTTCATAGTCCTCCTATTTTTCAACATTGAAACTTACTGTAAATTGATCTCAGTGCCCTAAACCAGGAGCAGTTCACCTCCTGCCCTAAGCAGTTCACATGACCTATTGTTTCAATGACTCTTGGACAAAAATATTCCACTTTCTTCTGTCCCTCCTCATCTGTCCCTTTTTTATACTTAACTACAAAAACTCTGTCCTTGAATGCTTTTCTCTATATATGGGCAGTTGAGCTTGCTGGAGAGAAAGATTTAATAGGATATTTCAATCAAGATCCCAGCAAGAAACATACAGCAAACTCACATTGGTGTTCCAGAAGAAAGCTAATACAGGTGCTGTTCACAAAGCTGAGAGCTGTGTGTTGGGAAATCCACAAAGGATCTTGTAACACCAGGATTACCAGGGGCAGCCAAGGTGAACTGATCGCTCCAAGGCCTGAGAGGGGATAAAGGAGGAGTCCCTACCCAATCCCAGAGACAAGGCTACCCGGCAGGATCCATGACCTTCAGCTGAGAGATGCGCTTGAAACTCTGGCAACCTCTACAATGAAGGAGTCCATGGAATAAACACCACAACCTTCTTCTCCTCCTTGCTGACTTTCTGCTGGGATTTTCCATCAATGAAACTTCCCAAAGGGCAAAAGAGATGGTAAATGTAGCCACAGAGGTCAGCCTCTGGAGGGGCAGTGGTGATTTTTAAGGAACAAACTAAAATTATCAAGCACAGTAAGTATACTGGAACAAGCCACAACTCTACATAATGATCATCACCCCAACTGGACCTTGAAAATATTTATATGTTTCTCTTGCTAACACTTTCTCCAACTTTCCACAATTAATTTCAAAACTTCTCACTTCTTTAGAACGTCATACTCCACCCTTGGTCCCAGTGCACTGTTAGCAGATAACCTGGCATCTGGTTTCTCAGAGAAAACAAAAGCCATCAGAACATGCTCAGTTTCTCTGCTACAAATTTACAAAAGCCATCTAAGTCATCCTCTCCAAGCCTCCTCCCACTATAATAGACGACTCTTTCGTATAACATCACTCCCTCCTCTTACACTTTAGATCCCATCTTCTCCCTCCTGCTCAGAAGCTCTTAAGCTAACAACAATCTATTTTCTTCCTACGTAAAATCTCCTTCTGCCAGATCCTTTCCCATTAGCATTTTTTAATAAATTTATTTATTTTATTTTATTTATTTTTGACCGTGTTGGGTCTTTGTCGCTGCGTGCGGGCTTTATCTCTAGTTGCGGTGAGCGGGGGCTACTCCTGGTTGCGGTGCATGGGCTTCTCATCGCAGTGGCTTCTCTTGTTGTGGAGCACGGGCTCTAGGCACGCGGGCTTCAGTAGTTGTGGCTCGCGGGCTCTAGAGCGCAGGCTCAGTAGTTGTGGTGCACGGGCTTAGTTGCTCCATGTCATGTGGGATCTTCCCGGATCAGGCCCCGAACCCTTGTCCCCTGCATTGGCAGGCGGATTCTTAACCACTGCGCCACCAGGGAAGTCTCTCCCATTAGCATTTGAATATATTTGATATAGCCCACCTTTTAAGAAATTGATCCCAACTCTACCTTTTGCCCTTCCATTAAGAACCCAGGATCACTTTTTACTGCCAATCTTTTCCTCTCCAAAAAATTGTACATAGTTTTTACATACACAGGTGATGGGCACCAAGTTATGTCCTTGAGATGAACTAATCTGGGCGGGGAAAGAGGGTGACCAAGATAGCTAAAGCCCTTTGTTTCATGGATGAAGACCAGAGATGAGCAGTGACTTGGTCAAGGTCGGACAGCAAATTTAGGGATTGAAATTAAATCTGATTACTCTAGGCTCACCAGCCAGTGCTGATTCCTCTACATCAAGCAGCCTCCTTCATTTGACCCACCCCAATAGTTGTAAAAGTGTTCACATTTAGAATGTATTCCTCACTCTCATAAATTACATTTAATAGCTTGTACAAAATGGAAAAAGTAGTCAAGAAAATGACCCAGGTACCATAAATCTGGCCACATCTCAACTGCCGAGGGCAGAGGAGGTGGGTTGAGCCAGATTGGGGAGAGACACAGACATCGTTCAAGTTCAGTCTCTAAAGGGCAGTGCTTGGCTTCAAAAATCTTTAGGTTCCTCTCTTAGTGCCTTGAGATCTGCTCTCATTGAAAACATTTGTGTCTAAGAATCTTCAAGCTTATTAAAATATTTGGCTATATTAAAGTCACATGATAGTAGCCCATGATAAATATTTCTACTCCCCATCCCTGATTTATGAGAACCAGCTAGTAAATAGTTTCTGATTCAAACAGTGATTAACCATTATTCACGAAGCAAAATGAGCCTGCCCTGTCATGTCATAAATTTAATGTAATCTCATCTTGCTTCACTTTTTTATCCACAGTTTTATTCTAATTTCCATCTTCTCCCATCTTGCCACAGACTTCAAGAGATGTGCACAAAGGAACATAAGAAGAGACATTTCTGCCAAACCATATCTTTGGGAGCTGGTAGGAACGACTCAGGGATCGTAGTAACTGACTGTGGTGAATATAAGAACACAATCAGAAGTAGTCTTGCAGGGAAGGTGTAAGATTTGCCATTAATCCCCTGTCTTGAATCAATTCAAGACTAGCCATAAAAAGGCAAAGCCCAGCAATGTGGAAAAGAAGACATTTGACTATTGAGGATGTAATATGGGCAGCATTGTGTTTGGAAGATCAATGGTAATTTGTAAGGCTTTCTAACTATAGTGATGGTAAATCCAGGAAGTGAATCATTCCTCAGAGTAATGGCTGTTAAGAGAGCCATATAGTAAACTCCTCCCTTCACCATGGATTTCCAGTCACTAAAGTCACCAGCTTGTTCTGAAGACCCCTCAAAATAATGCGCTGCTATTGTAAAGGGTCTCCTGTGGTTCACTACAAACCATATCTGATCTGCTTCTTCAGCCTCCTTTCCCACCATTTCCTGCTCACCTTATGTTCCCAGATATGTCACCACTTACGTCACCACTCTGGTTTCTCTTACGACTGCTCTGTCTGCCTGGTAACTCATGTCCCCTCCTCCTGTTTCCCTCAGTTCTTCCTGGAGTGGGTACTAATAATCATCACTCAAAATTCATCTCAGGTGTCACCCTTTATGGGATAATATCCCTAGTATATACCTCCCCTTGTCCTTTACAGCAGCTCTTCTCAAACTTTAATGTAAACATAAATCACCTGGGGAACTTGTTAATATGCAGATTCCCATTCAGTGGAGCTGAGGTGGGGACTGCAGTTCTAGCAAACTCCCAGGTGACGTTTGTCGATGCTGCTGATCTTGGGTACCAAGGCTGGGTAGCTTAGGAGCACCTCTGCTGAGCTCTTGTAGCAGCACCCTGTGCAATGAATGAACTCCTTCCTAGAACTCTATTGCAATTGTTCAATTATATTTTTTTTTCTCTACCAGTAAACAAGACCCCTGAGGTCCAAAACTATGAATCTTTCAGTTGCAAGTGATAAGAATCCAACTGAATCTAGAATGAAGAAAAGGGAAAGGCATGTTTTCACCCAATCAACTGAACAAAAAGTCCAGAAATATCTAGCTTCAGAGACAGCTGGATTCAGGTATTCAAATGATGATGTGAATACACACTTCTTTCCCTCTCTCGACTCTGCTTTATTCCACGTAGGCTTTTTCTTTCTTTTTTTCTGTATTCTATTTTTAAAAAAATTTTAAACATCTTTATTGGAGTATAATTGCTTTATAATGTTGTGTTAGTTTCTGCTGTATAACAAAGTGAATCAGCTACATATATCCCCATATCCCCTCCCTCCTGCGTCTCCCTCCCACCCTCCCTATCCCACCCCTCTAGGTGGTCACAAATCAAGAATAAAAGGGAGAAGACTCAAATCAACAGAATTAGAAATGAAAAAGGAGAAGTAACAACTGCAGAAATACAAAGGATCATGAGAGATTACTACAAGCAACTCTATGCCAATAAAATGGACACCCTGGAAGAAATGGAAAAATTCTTAGAAAAGCACAACCTTCTGAGACTGAACCAGGAAGAAATAGAAAATATGAACAGACCAATCACAAGCACTGAAATTAAAACTGAGATTAAAAATCTTCCAACAAACAAAAGCCCAGGACCAGATGGCTTCACAGGTGAATTCTATCAAACATTTAGAGAAGAGCTAACACCCATCCTTCTCAAACTCTTCCAAAATAGAGCAGAGGGAGGAACACTCCCAAACTCATTCTACGAGGTCACCATCGCCCTGATACCAAAGCCAGCCTTCTTTATTAGGAAACAAATGGGGTAAGTTCAGCAACCTCAAGAGGAAGAAATATACCCTTTTGTAGGTAATCACAGACTGAATGAAAGAAAGTTTAAATAAACAAGTACAAACCAAAAATATAAGTCCAATAACAGAGACACATTCAGAGTGCAATGGAACCTGAAGTGATAAGGAACCTACTCACCCTGGAAAATTCAGGGAGATATTGGGAGGGATGTTGAGAGAGGACTGGGAGAGGCATCACCTTTCAGGGCAGGTGATGTCAAATCTAGCTCTTGAAGGACGACAGTTTCCTAAGGAAGAGCATACAGGAAGAAGCCACACTTGGCAATTTCATTAGGAATGTATACAAAAGTTAGAAAAGCCAATTTGATATCCAGGTAGCTGGGATTGTAATGCCAAATATCAGGGTGTTTGGAAATATCTAAATGATCTGAATAAGATCATGAAATCTTAATGCTGATAAGTTAAATGCTATCTAATCTTTCTTATTTTACAGATGAGAAAATAAATTGAGACCCAGAAATTTGAGCCGATCAAACATTATTGACTCTTCAGAAGACATTAATAATTCCTCTGCCATGTTCCTAAATACCCAGGTGCAGGGAGTAATACTAATACAACCATAATTTCAAAGGTCAATAAAATAACTCTTCCAAGGGAGACGAGTTTCCTTCAAATCAACCTTTTTACAAGCAAAGAAGGTTTCTAAGAGATATATCCTCCACATTTGCAAAAGACTGCAAAAATGATAGTAGGAAAAAAGTGTCATAAATTCATTCAGCAAATATTTCATGCACATATACTATGGGGCAGGCATGGTACTGGGGTTGAGAGATTAAAAATTCCCCAAGCTAGGGCTTTAAAACAGAAAATAACAGGACTGACTGTAAAGTGACATCATAAATACAATAAATTCATTTACTTCAAACATACCAGAGAACAGCTCAAACACACATGCGTACGTGTGTACGTACATATGAGGTAGACGAGCTCACTGGTTACTCTTATTAACCCTGACCCCGGACTTTCTGCTGACACATCCCAGCCCCATCAGAGCTAATTGAATGACTTGTGACAAAACATTTGACCTCTTCTGCCGTAATTCTCAAATCTAAAAAGTGGGGATAGTTAAGCACCTGTATTGCATAACTGCTAGGAAGATTAAATGATATCGTGCATGCAAAGTGTCTGGAGCAGGTCCTGATCATTCTGTCCTCCATCGCACCCTAAGAACACATTCCCTCAGGGAAAGCTGAGGTGGCCTGTGGGAATCTGTAGTTCCCTAGGCCTTTCTCAGCTCCAGCATGTCTCAAGGTGTGAGGATGTCCAACTTCTCAGGGCGATCCTGTGTTCCAGGGAGACATCACACCCTTAAATGCAAACCCACAGGGATCCAGATCTTTTTTGGTATCCTCAATTTCCCCAGTGAGCACTCCTTTTAGAACCTTACTGCCAGTGAGCTGTAACTTTAAGAAGTAGTGTGCTTGGGCTTCCCTGGTGGCACAGTGGCTGAGAGTCCGCCTGCCGATGCAGGGACGCGGGTTCGTGCCCCGGTCCGGGAAGATCCCACGTGCCGCGGAGCGGCTGGGCCCGTGAGCCATGGCCGCTGCGCCTGCGCGTCCGGAGCCTGTGCTCCGCAATGGGAGAGGCCACAACAGTGGAGAGGCCCTCATACTGAAAGTAAAAAAAAAAGAAGTAGTGTGATTACTGGGAAGGGCCCTGGACCAGGAGTCAGAGATTTATGTTCCAATTCAGCCATGGCCACTTTCTGTGATCTGGGGCAAATCACTCAAACCTGTGTCTCCTTTTCTTCTCCTAAAAAATGAGGATAAGAGCAACTACTATTTCTCTCTCCCGAGGTCACTGCCAGGATCAAATTAATGTGAATGTGGTTTGAAAATGAAAGAAGGAAATTAGGAGGGAGGAAGGGAAAGAGGGAAGGAAGGGCGGGAGGAGTAACCCAGCCTCTGCTTTCTCTCTCTCTCATGTATAATAATTAATGATTAATATTAGTCAACACCAATGATTATTATCATTTCTTGTCATTGATATTAAATAACAATTGTCATTATATTATATATCCTCTATAACATTCGTAATAGCAAAAATAATACTTTATTTTTGAATATTACCTTACAGTTATAAAATGTTTTCTATTTATTAACTTACTAAATTTCAAACTAACCCTATTAGGCAGTCAGGGAAGTTATTACGATCCTGACTTTAGATAAGGAAATCAAGTTCAGAAAAGTGAAATGATCTTTGAGAACTGCCCAGCTGAAAAAAATTTAAAGCAGCACTAGAAGCCAGACCTTCAGACTCCTTTTTAAATGTTTCTTCTCCAATGACAAATTTATTCCATTATCTCCTCCTGGACTGAACAAACCCCACCGCTCTGTATGGCATACAGGAATACCCACTAAGTGCTCTGAGACTATACAGTCCTAATTTGCTGGGCTTTTGTAAGGATTACAGGATATGTATATGTTTATAAATATAAAGGATATCTATAAACTATAAAGTGCTGCATAAATGTAAGACATTGTTTTCCTGTTGTTCTTCTTTCAGATGTCTTACAGTCTTAATACACATCACAGGTCTTCACAATGCTGGTGGAGTTTGGGTTAACTGATCCATTGTTTGCCTGCAGATTTCACATTTGTCAAGCGTGAGGGAAACCAGACTTTGTGGAGGAATTGAGCAACAGTCAGCCAGGTCTGAGAAGAAAGGATGGGAGCCAGACACATCCAGCTATGTGTAAATTATACTTGTGTCTGCTTCAGAGATTGTATCGCCCCTCTTTGTTCAACTTGACCCTGACCCCACGGACTCAAGTCCTCCTTGGGCCAGTAGTCTCCACTTGTATCTTCCACAGTTTTGGCTAATATGGCAATTTCTCGTGCCTGCTAAGGAGTCTGGTCGACTTGACCTGGGCCAAGAAATTTACTGAATTTTATTTAAAGGTAGATCATTTCTTTCCCTCAGTAAGCAAGTCTAATTCATGGAAAGCCTTCAACAAGAAGAGGATTACACTCTACTCAGTTTGGAAAACTAAAACAACAAGAATTGACCTTTAAGTTAGAACTGCAAATAAAGTGATATGGTGGAAAGGACATGTTTTTTTTTAACCAGGGAGACCAAGGTTCCATTCTCCATTCTGCTTTATTAACTTTGAGATCAAAGTATACTGTATAAGAGCTACTTTTGATGAACTGTTTACTATGTTCTAGGATCTATAGAACTCTTTTACCTACCTAATTTTGCAAGGTCCCCATTTACATATTCATTCATTCAGTAAATGTGGTAGGCACTAAACCTATAGCACTGAGCCTGGAACTTGTAATCCATTTGAGAAGACACGCACGGAAGAAGAAATTACAAGTGTGGTGAGTATCAGGAGGGAGAAGTTCAGAGTTCCGTGGGATCATATAATATAGGTCCCTGAGCCAGATCAACAGTCAGGGAGAACCCAAGGGATGAGTCGAAGTTAGCCAAGCAAAGGAAAAGGGGGAGATGGAGGAGCAGAGCCTTCCAGGGAGAGGGAAGCAAAAGGAAAGTGTGAAGGTTATGTCATAAGAAAGAGTGCGCGACCCACACACTTTGAGGTTCTGAAGAAAAGTCCTGAATGACTGAAGCATGGAAAAGAGGGGACGTGGCAGGAGATTGTCCTGGAGGGGTAGATACAAGGTTTTGTTAAGCACATGAAGAATTTGGGATTTTATCTTCAGGGCTGCAGAGAACCGTAAAAAGATTGTAAAGTGAGTAGTTATAGAATTAGATTTGGGGGCTTTAAAAGTACCCTCTGCATAGACTGGGAGTTTGGGATTGACGTGTACACACTGCTATATTTAAAATAAAATGCCTTCCCGTGAAAAAATAACATAAAACATTCAAGTCTGGAAAATAAATAAATAAAAGGAAGTACTCTCTGGCTGCAAGTAGAGAATGCTTTTGAATCAGGGTGGCCAGAGGAAGATGCAGGGAGACCAGAAGTGAGAAGATGAAGCGTGGATGGAAGTACTGGGGGTAGAGAGAAGCAGACAGGTTTGGAAAGTATCCAGTGCATAAGCAGCAAGACTTGATGGATTAGGTATGAGGAATGCGGAAGCCGCAGAGAAGAGGCAAAAATAATGCCCACGAATCAGGCTTGATCAACTGGGTGATTGGTGGCTCCATTGATTAAAGTGGAATATACTAGAGAAACAACAGCGTGCTTATGGAGAGAGAAAGGGAGATTGTGGACATGAGGAAAGAAAACAAAAGCTAAGAGTACCCACAGTTGTACAGCTGGTGAGTACAGAGCTGAGATTTAATCAGATAGTGGCTTTACCGGGATGTACTGTTTCTACTAAGCTGTCTGAGCTTCTGTTTCCTCATTTGTAACACAGATAAAATTACACCAGCCTTGCAGGTGGTTATTAAAGTTATCTATTGAAATTCTTGTTTTCTAAGAGGGGCTTTCCACCTACCTGGAGCTGCTTTGATAACTTCCCAACGTAATGACTTCCAACAAGCAACACAGAGAAAGATGCCCAAGAATATCGGGAAAAAATTACAATTTGTGTGGAGAACAGAGTGCAGCAGTTAATATCTGCTCTGTATATTTCCTATGACTTTCCTCTGCAGTGAGAATGGAGAGGAAATATTAGCTTGCTTTGCGTTTGAAAGTATATGTCATAACTGGAAAAAAGCCAAGCCACCATCAGCCCAGGAGACCACCTTTCATAATGACATGGGTTGTCGTGATGACATATTGAGTTATGCATAAAAATGTTTAGGTAAAACTGAACTTGGATATCGCAGCTCATGAACAGTTCACGACATGTGGCAAAAAATTAGAAAAAAAAAAGTTTCGTTGGTTAAGCCATTTGATATCACTTGAGATCATTTGAGATGACACAGCCTAGAATCACTCATCAAAATGTTAGATAACTTGTAAATAAGAAATGTCCTCTAATTTCTGCCCTTGATAGCCTACGCCAGCCAGCTACTCCCACCAGTCTCCTGTGATCTTAGCCAAAAGATTAGCTCCTGTCCTATCCTCCTGGGAAGGACACGAGGAGGGGACGCTTCCTCAGAATCAAGTCCTGGAGGTGCTGACATTGGAGTCGGATGTCTAATGTTTAAATGGCTGTTCTGGATTCTGTTGTATCTTTGTGGTCTCTAGTCCCTGACTAGTTTCTTGGCAGCCCTTTACCTTGCCCTCAGGTCCTTTTCTTATTTTCTGTTCTTTAGCCTTTATTTCTTGCCTGAGTACACCCGAATGCCACACTCCCACATAGCTCCCTGTTCATCCGGGCTCCAGGTCCTTTCCTCTGCTTGTGTCTACTTCATATTTATTTCCACCATCTTGCCTCGCCCTAGCCCAGCCTCCTGCCCTATTTCCACCATGTGTCACTGTCCACAGGCCTGACATTACCTTAGAGCAGCCCACAGGTTGCATTTTCCCCCCAGGGCTTCAAATGATGATAACTAGCATTTCCAAAATCCAGAGTTACCTCTTCCAAGGGTCTGCCCTGATCCTCCGGACTCCACCAGGCTCCCGTCACTCCCACAAGCCCCTAGGGCTCCTGTCTACCACTTACACTATGGTGTTGAAAAGTCGGCTTTACAGGTTTCTCATCCCTACTAGGATACTCGAGGGCAGAGAGGAGTCTTGTCTCCTCTGTATCCCCAAGGCTTACTATAGTAGCTGGCAAATAGGAGACACCTAATCAAACTTTGTTGACTAAACCCCTCACTTCTATAGAGCTCCAGACTCTCTTCAAACAGCAGAGCCTGTATTGTATCATATCATAATGCTTCATATAGTATCATATAGGATTATATTTTACTGAAGGCAGAGAAGTGAGTGTACGCCAATTAACACTACGAATGGAGTTATCTGTCCTTCACATATTATTCAGATTTTTAGATACTCATCTGTTTCCTTTTGGCCTAAAGGAGTCAGTGGAAAGCTGCCGGTGGAACCATAGTCTCTTAAAGCAGAAGAGCAAGTTGTTTTCAGAACCCAGTTCCTATCTCCTCACTCCCTCCCAAGGACAACCATTTCCATCATAAGAACAAACAGAACAAAAAGTGGTTTCTATTTTCAAATAAAGCCAATCATTCATCAGTTTACCAAGTCCCAGGGCTACAGCTTATAGATCTCACTTCAGTGTGGGAGGGGAGGAGTAGAGAAAGAAGAAAAGTCACAGGCCACTTGGAGCACAGTAGGTCCTTGGTAACTGTGTATTCAACAAATGAGTCATTAGAAAGTTTTAAGGCTTCTTTGAACACCAGTGTCTTTGTAAGCAAGGAGATTCCATCAGACCCCCGAACTGATGCCCACTTTGGAAGGGCTCTGAGCTAGTGTCTGGGTGTTCCACATCCCACACCTTTCTAGGAG
This sequence comes from Kogia breviceps, assembly GCF_026419965.1. Taxonomy (NCBI): domain Eukaryota; kingdom Metazoa; phylum Chordata; class Mammalia; order Artiodactyla; family Physeteridae; genus Kogia; species Kogia breviceps. Next base: position 67,247,498 of record NC_081326.1, read on the forward strand.
GTCTAAGATTAGCCAAGATTTGCCCTCCCAGCTTAGCTCTGATCCTTAATCATTTCTGTCTGCATTTCTATTTCTCTAATTTCCTCAAATGCCAGCCTATGATACACCATTGACTTTTTTCCCTTTTGCTCTAGATACCCGGTTAGTTTAATTCTGTGTGTGTCTCTGTGTGTGTGTGTGTGTGTGTGTGTGTGTGTGTGTGTTAAGAACCTTAACATGAGATCTACCCACCCAACATAATTTCAAGTGCACAAGACAGTGTTGTTAAATGTAGGCACCGTGTTGAATAGCAGATCTCTAGAATTTAAGCTTCTTGCATAGCTGAAATTTTTACCAGTTGAACAGTGTTGAAGAAAGTTACATAATATAATGGAGACTGCATTAAGCTGGAGGATATGAGTCCTTCTTCCATCACGAGTGTCCTAGGACAGGTTTGCTAACTCTCTTTACCCTCAGCTGCTTCAAGGTCAATAGGAATGTAACAATCATTTCCCCATCAGCCTCACGTGATTATAGTGAAAGTCATGAGACCACGTTTGGCTTCACAAATATTATTACTACATATTTAAACACTCTGAGGTGGGACTTCCCTGGTGGCCCAGGGGTAGAGAATCCACCTTACAATGGAGGGGACGTGGGTTCGATCCCTGATCAGGGAACTAAGATCCCACATGCCGCGCGGGGCAACTAAGCCCACGTGCCACAACTACTGAGCTCGCGCACCTCAACAGAGCCCACGTGCAACAAATAAGACCCGACACAGCCAAAAATAAATTAAATAAATAAATCTTTAAAAAAAATTAAAATAAACACTCTGAGGTACTACCATGCTAATGTGTTAGAAATATTTACATCTTGGAGGGAATAATAGTATAGATCAGTGACTCATGGGAACCTCCCAGCCATTAGATGTGTTTTATTTGGCCCCCATGGCGTTTTTATGTATTGGGGCCAGTACTTAAAAATAAAAAGATCTGATATTTCAAAAAAAAAAAAACAAACAGAATTCCAGTTTTTCTTGAAAACTGGGGTTCTAGCAACACAGGGCCTGCTTTCTCAAGGGGAACATTTGGCTGGGACTGAGTGGCACCTGCCCTTTTCGATAAGTAGTCACGACCTCTCCAATTCACTGCAGTCCCCACCTGTCACACAGGTGTTATGTGCATTCAAACACACCTGTTTCACTCATTTCGGCTACTGGCCTGGATCCAGTAGCTATTTTTCTCAAGACCCCCTGGAGTAGCTGAAATAGCTAGAGCAAGAAAATCCTAACTTCAAATTCTGGCTTTTCCATTTAATAACTATGTAACCATAGACAAGTAATTAACCCATCTGTAATCATCATCTTCTCACTTTTCATATGGATATAAAATTATCTACTATGTAGACTTTCATGGGGTTTAGACATATTATTTTTATAGTGTCAGGCACATGTTCATTAAGAGATGTCATATTATTTGAAATGGAATTCATACTGGAAGAAAATTGCAACAAGAGGAAAGTATTGCTAATGGTAAAAATGTAGGCATTGGAGAAAAGACATTTTAAATTGAGCGATTTCAGTACATATGACGTGAACTTTATGGGAGACCACCTAGCTGCTACTACAACTTCAGTCATTAAAACAAATAAATAATGGTCCGTCACAATAACCAGGCTGTCTTTGACAGCCTTCAATTTTCAGTCTGTGATTATGGGTACCCGTGTGTGTGTGCATTTTTCCTTTCCAGTTCCTGTATTTTATTATATGTTATTCTCTTCTCTATTTGGTCAAGGCTTTATGCAGTTCAACTTTCAGGATCCAGCTTGCCTGTCCATTTTCCTGAGACATTCTCCCTGATATCCTCAGGTTAGATTAGCTGTCCCCTCCTATGTGCCTCCAATGGTGCCTGGAATTTTCCTCTATCACTAACAATAATTCCACAGAGCAGTAAACTTTTTCACTTATGTTTCTCACTCAATATTGTGAGGCCCCTAGGGGCAAGCATGGTGTTTGTAATGGCTAATTTTATGTGTCAAATTGACTAGGCCATGGTACCCATTTATGGTCAAACATTATTCTAGATGATTCTGTGAAGGTATGTTTTTGATGACATAACATTTAAATCAATAGACTTGGAGTAAAGCAGAGTACCCTCCACATGTGGGAGGGTCTCATCTAGGTCTTGGAGAAAAGAGTGACCTCCCTGAGCAAGAAGGAATTTTGCCTTCGGACTTGAACTGCAAACACTTCCCTGGGTCTCCAGCCTGCAGGCCTACTCTCTGCCAGTTTGGGACTTGCCAGCCTCCACAATCTTGAGGGTCAATTGCTTAAAATAAATCTCTCTCTAAATAGATGGATGATAGATAGATAGATGGATAGATACGCAGATAGATATAGATAGGTAGATAGGTAGGTAGGTAGGTAGGTAGATAGATAGATAGATAGATAGATAGATAGATAGATAGATATAGATAGATAGGTAGGTAGGTAGGTATATAGATAGATAGATAGATAGATAGATAGATAGATAGATAGATAGGTAGGTAGATAGGTAGGTAGGTAGGTAGATAGATAGGTAGATATAGATAAGTAGGTACGTAGGTAGGTAGATAGATAGATAGATATAGATAAGTAGGTAGGTAGGTAGGTAGGTAGATAGATATAGATAGGTAGATAGGTAGGTAGGTAGGTAGATAGATAAATAGATAGATAGATAGATATAGATAGGTAGGTAGGTAGTTAGGTAGGTAGATATAGATAGGTAGGTAGGTAGGTAGGTATAGGTAGATAAAGATATAGATACAGATATATTGAATAAATATACATCCTGTTGGTTCTGTTTCTCTGGAGAACACTGACTAACACAGTGTCCTGTTAACCTTTTCCTCTCCTATACCTGTGACATACAGCAGACATTCAGGAGTTGTGGAATAAGTAAGCAAATAAATTGACATATGAATGAATGATATTATGGAAAGAACTTTTGATTGCACAAAAGATTAGATTAGTTCACCTTTTAAGTTCTCCTCTGACTTTTAGAAACCTGCGATTCTATTCCCATTCACTTAATGGAATAGCTTTCTTCTCCGAAATCACAGAAAACTTAGGCCATCTCATATTCTGTCTTGTATTATAGCTTCACATCTCCCTCTTAGACTCAGAATTCCTTGAAGGCAGAGAAATTTAAATGTTAACCTTCCTCTTCCAGTGCAGTACCTGATATTTAGTAGAAGATACTCAGTGAAAAATTCCAATGAATTAGATTAGATTGCACTGAATTATTCCTGAAGTCTATGTCTAAGTGTTCCAAGTGAGGCTTCCATAGCCATCAGGTCTACTAATAAATACTGGGCTGTTTTGCTCATTTGTCATATTTTCATAATTGTTTTAATGCATTGTATTGATTTTTGCATAATATTTTTGATGAAAATCCTGAAGTCTCTCAACGCCAACCACCAGTAATAAATATTAAAAGAGATCAGGGCCTATTTAAAGGTTATTTTTCTTTTAATTCACTGAATAGGGATTAAATTAGTGAAAAAAATCAGACTTTCTAAATGGGAAAGTTTAAACTCAAAAGAATTACATGGGTTAAATTAGGTTCCATTTGCTTAGTACATTACTGTTTACAAAACACTGCATTATTTCATGACATGAAAACAACCTGAACTGCATAATAATAACTTCATTCCATGAGTCAGAAAACTGAGATCCAGAATGAGTCATACTAACTTTTTTTTTGAAAGATATGTTTTAATATCACATTATAAAAATTGGAAGGGAAGAGGTAAAATAACCAACTTTTTTATCATGTTATGTCATGCTTACTGTGTGCTACGCACTGTTACGTGTTTTAAATATGTGAACTCATTAATCTTCTTAACCATCACAAGAGATATTATTACTTTCCTTGCTAAAGGTAGGGGAACTGAAGAAAGAAAGGTTAGGCAACTGTCTTTGATGGTTCTTCTTCTGTGTCAGGCAGACTGGTTCACAGGGCACCTCAATATCTGGCTGAGCATGATATGTGGGTGTGTCCGTGAAGGCGTTTCTGGATGAGATCAGCATTTGAATAGGTAGAGTGAAGCCGACTGCCCTCCCCAGTATGGGTGGGCATTATTCAATCCTTTGAGGGCCTGAATCGAACAAAAAGGCAGAGGAGTGGAGAATTTGACCCTTTCTGTCTGACTACTTGAGCTGGAACATCCATCTTCTCCTGCCCTCGGACAGAGACTTACACCATAGGCTCCCATGATTCTCAGACCTTCAGACTTGGGCTGAATTACACCACCCACCTTCCTGGACCTCCAGCTTGCCGACAGCCAATCGTAGAGCTTTTCTTGATAGGAAATATATCTTATTGGTTCTCTTCCTCAGGAGACCTTGACTAATACCCTGTCCAAGGTCGGACAGCTCAAAGTCACACAGTTAGCCAGTTCGGGGCCAGAGCTCAAACCAGGCTTGTTGAGTCCAAAATCTGTATTTCCCCTGGACCAAGCTGTCCCTAGATCACCCCATCTCACATGAAACTCTTACGCAAAGTTCTGTGGCTCCTAATGGGTTGGTTCATATTTTCCCTCAGACTAAATAGCTTGGAAGCATCAGGTAGAAGATCGCCTTCACTATTAAGTCGTCTTAGAAGAAACACAGTCTGTCTTCATTCTTTCACTCTCTATGTTTGCATAAGAATCATTGTTTTTTACAGCCACATATTGAGAGCCAAGGCCCAGTGAGCAGAGCAGTTTTGAAAAGGAGGGAAAGCAGAGGAGAGTCAATCCAGGGTTCTTAGCAAAAGGACACCAACATGTGTGCTTCGGCGTTCTGTGCATTCAGGGCCTCTGGTTACACTGGGCTTTGAACAGCTGAACTTCAAATGGTTCAGCAGTTTTAATTGAAAGATGTGTTAGTCTTTTTGATAAAAAAAATCCTAAAGAAGGAAAAAAAAGTATTTAGGTTTAAGGAATATTCTGTCTCCATGAGACCACCGAAAGTCTAAAATATTTCCCAGCAAGATCCATTTGTTCAGCTATTAATATACTTTATTATTTTTCCACTATGGCAAGAATCTTGCTGTTCCTTTAGTTGATATACCTCTTAGATGGAAAAAAGAAATCATTATCATTTCAGGCATAAAAAAATCCTATTTTCCCTCAAATGCACAGAAAACGGAAGTAAAGTGGGCTTTGCTACATGAAAAATCCAAACTGAGTATATAGGCTTGGTCTTGTCTCTTTTTTTTTCCCATCTATAAAGTTGAATTAAAAAACAGAAAAGATAAATTCACAAAATCACCCATCCACCTGACCTTGAATAAGAATGATATAAGGTACTTAAAGTCAGTGGTCAATGCTTAATTTTCAAGTTTCATTTTGACATTCAGATCCTAATATATATATTCATATATATAAATATTAAGATCTAAAAAAAAAAAATCTTCCTAGCACTCAATACCTGATATGTGTTTTTCTACTGCCTCCTCTCCCTGCTAGGATGCAAGTTTCGTGAGATTCTGCTGCTTCCCCAGAATCCAGACGTCTGATGGACAACCACCCAGAGCCGATCATCACAGCTCTCCAGGACCTGCTGTCTTCCCCCCCCCCCCCAAAGAGGTCCCTGGAGTAAGGAAATCCAGGGTCTCCTCAGTCAGGCCCAGGAAGCTTGCAAACCTCCACTCCAAGTGTCACTTTCTGAATCATCTGCCCTTTCTCTGGGCCCCTATGTCTCCACTTGCCCTTTGATACTCAGGCCTTGGCTGGGTCTTCAGCCGGCTCATGTGTCAGGTTGTCCTGACATAGCAGTCACCGTGGCAGCCCAAGAACTCTGCCTGACCCATCTGGGGGCTTCCTGATGCAGCAGGAGAAAGCCACAAACAGAGTTTCAGGACAACAGGACAGTGTGACCCTGGTCATCCGGGGGCCCCTGACCCAGCAAACACCCCTGGCCTGGCTCCCCACGGTAACTGCAGTCCCCACAGGCCAATCGCGGCATTATTGCACCTGCAGGACAGCAGGGGTGAACCCAGAGACAAGGCAGAAAGGAAACAGACCGGGGGAAGGGGCACAGAAGCATCTTCAAAGAAAAGGAAGGTAGAAAAAGAGAGACCCTGTAGTCTGAGTTCTACCAGCTGATTCTAATTGCAGCTCTCCTCTGTCTCTATCTCCATCTTTCTACAGTGCCCTCCCAGAGGTATCCCTCCCTCACATCGCCTCCCCGCCTTCCACTGCCAAGTTGCATCTCTCTGCCAGCAAACCCGGCATAAGATGTGGCCTCTGTACACGAGAGCTCCGTGCCGGTGCCAGGTCTGAGCCTTGGGAGTACTTGCCCTAATAAGACCTGTTAGCAGGCAAAGGCGTTTGCTCAATTAAGGGATAGCTTTCCTTCCAAGAAGGCCATGCTGGCAAAGGCCCAAGTGCTCCAAAGTCTCCCCCAGCCCAGCTTTGATGCTCTGATTATCCTATTGTCAGATCAATAGCCCATCTGCTCCTTTGGAGGAGTCTGAGCCATCCTGCGCTAAATTAAAACAGATAAGATCAATCCGCGGTTAATTTCTCCCAACCAAACAATTTATCTTTCTTTTGGATGCCCTAGGAGGGTGAATTATATAATCCTGACACACCATCAGGGCTCTCTGACCAAAGAAAAACCTGCTACAATGCTTGCCCGCTCTCTTTATTAGCAGCTCGACAGTGTGACAAAGGCAGAGATTTATCTGAGTGTTATGCAGACCTGGATTGAACCTTGCAAAAAGTCTCTGCCAGAGCACTGTGGAGGGAAAAGGAGAATCTGAATACCAGTGCATGTTAATAACCTTGGAGGAGGAATGGAGCCCAAATTTTATAAGCTAAGCATAACCTTCTATTTCTGAAGAATTAATTACCACCATTATTTTCTGATAATAATATTTTCTCCACCTGAGGCAAAACTCAGGATACCTTGTACCAAAATGTCAGTGGAAACACAAGATTTTAATCTAAGCTGGAACGAACTGGAGGTAGGGAATGGAGGAATATACATTAACAATAGTAGGTATTATTAATACTGATAGTATTATTGGGCTCTTACTATATGCTAACCCATGTAATGCTAAATGCTGTGAAAACTGGCGCTTGGATAGGGCAAGAAGGAGTAGGTGGTAGAGTCAGGATTTATTACCAGGAGGCATGCACAGAAAGCCCTGCCAATTGTTAGAATATTGGGGTACTTCCATACTAGCTGGTAAATAGCAGCTGCCCCAAGCCCTTAAGTGTTTCCCGCAGGTAAACCCAGCATACACACACACCTAGTTCCCTAAGCCAGGACACCTGGCCCTGAACCAGTAATGACATAGTAACTCAGTGATTACTACCCGGTCTTAATAGCGATCAGAGGGTCTCCAAGACGCTGCCCCTGTGGTTAGGGCCAACATCCATGACGTGGTTAGTATTTTGATCACTTCTGGTAATTCCAGGAGTTATTCCCTGGGTCGCCTGACTTCCAAACTCATATGCTTAATCAGAATGCTCTTGTCCCCAAGAGGACCAATGGGACAAAGTATGGAGGATGCTAAGGAAGGAAGGAGGATGGATCTAGTAAAGCATCCAGTAGATTAATCTGTCCCACCAGTGGTGTAGCTCTCCAAGAGGAATTTCTGCAGTAGGGTGAGAATCGTAATAAGTAATACCTATTAATCCTTTACCATATGTCTGGCACTGTTTGAGCCCTTACAATTATTCTTTCATTTGATCTTCTTGGGAAAGACACTATTGTAGTACGTGATGAAGAAAAGCAGATAAAGAAATAAATGCAGCTGAAGAAAATGCATCTGCTTATCCGGATGTGCAAAAAGGTTGAGTAACTTGCCCACAGTCAAAGAACTAATAAGAAAGGTGCCATGATTCAAACCCAGGCTATGTAGCTGCAGAGCTCAGGCTATCAGCCAGTTCACCATATTATTTTCCAGAAGGAAAAATAAAAAGGGAAAGAAAGTCCCTCGCAGAGTGAAAGAACAGGCACTCTGATGTGTGTCATCTCAGGGACTTGTTCCTGTATCTAGCATCAAGGCTGCTTGCCCTAGACACAAGGGTGTGGGGGGCAGTGACCACCATGGGGAGAGTAAAGCATTCCATCTTTTTTTTTTTTTTTTTTTTTTTTTTTTTTTTTTTTTTTTTTTTTTAGTGGTACGCGGGCCTCTCACTGTTGTGGCCTCTCCCATTGCGGAGCACAGGCTCCGGACGCGCAGGCTCAGCGGCCATGGCTCACGGGCCCAGCCGCTCCGCGGCATGTGGGATCTTCCCGGACCGGGGCACGAACCCGTGTCCCCTGCATCGGCAGGCGGACTCTCAACCACTGCGCCACCAGGGAAGCCCAAAGCATTCCATCTTGACAGGCAAAAATCCCCCAAGCCTCAGTGTTGACACCCAGTTGTACCAATACTGTGGTAGTTGACATTTGCTGCTCAAAATCTTTTCCTTTTTATCCTAGAGATACCACCTTGATTTCCATTTGATGTGCCATCCTTGCTATACTCTCAGTAACAAGGCCAAGGTCCAGCCAATCAGAGATTCTTCTCCCTGCACAGTTTACTGTGTGTTTATGAGATACAGATTGCTGGAGATATCATTTGGAGCACCTGGATGCAGCTATGCCTGAACAGATGCCCTAAACTTTTCAAGTCAGAAAGTCTCTCTTTTCACGAAGAGAGAGCGAGTTGGATTTTTGTCACTTAAAACAGAAAGAGTCCTATGTTATATTTATATAAGTATATAATTCACAGAGGGGAAAATTAAGAACAGCTAAGACCAGTTTGCTGAGATATGGAGCCAAGCTCAAAACAACTTACTGAGCAACACCACTCATGAGGACATCCGAAGGATAGTGGCTTTATCTGGCCAATCTCTCAGGCCGATCTAGCACAAGAAATACCCTTCATAGCCATCTGAAATGGTAAAACAGCCTTAGCTCACTAACTTTGAAAAAGCTTCAGCCGAAAAAAATGGCAGAAGCTTTTTCATGGGGAAAAGGAAGGAAGAATGGCAGAGATTAAGCTCATAGACTAGGACCAGAAAGCAGCGAGATACCATGGCCTGTTTAATGGGAGAATTCACAGTTCTTCCTAGGTGTGCTGTCACGCTGCATCAGTCAGGTCCCAGTTGGGAAAACAGATTTTAACAGAGAAAATTAAGATGGGCAGTTGGTTACAGAGTTATTGGAAGATTGACAAATAAAACATGGGAATGATAATACAATGAAAATATGGCAGCAAGCAGCTACAATAGAGCTGATTAATGGGAAGGCTTTGGGGTTACCAGAAGCCAGAAATTCAGAGAAGTGGCCTCGGGGAGCTAGAACTCAGACCCTCTGGAAAGGGGGTACTGCCTGGCTGCTTCTTCCCTTCAGGAGCTTGGAGGAAGAGCCCTGTAGAACTCAATTGCAGTCCTGTAAGGAAGAAATGCTGCCAGGCACCCTCTGAGGAATGCAATGAATGTGGAAAGAGGCTGGAAACTGGAATTAACTGCACTAGTGGGATGGAGGGCTATTGCTGGGATAGCATGGAGAGCAACAGCAACAAGTAGAAAGAAGCAAGTCCTCACTCTCTCCTCCTGCCTCCTCGTTTACCTCGAGTGCCCCTATTGGGAGAAACTAACAGGGAGCCAACAGCAAAGAAGAAATAGAATTTGCAGATTTCAAACCCTAGCATCACAGAGCAGAATATGGACTTGTCGATTTGGAGCTAAGAGACAATAGCTTAAAAATCAGCATATACCTACCCATCCGAAAGAAGTCTGCCAAGCAAGGTTGCAGAATTGTTCTGAAAGCCATTGGATCAGATAAAATAATAACACTGAACATGGCTAACATTCATTGAGCACTTGATCTACATAAAGTACTGTACTATGCATATAACATAGATTCGTTTATTAGTCCTCATAACCCTAGGTGTAGATACTGTCATGATTTTTATTTTATGGATGAGAAATAAACTGAGGTCGGTTATGTTTTCAAGGTCACTCCGAATTCAAGTATTTTAACCCACAGCCTATATACTTAACCACTACAAGTAACTAGTCTAATTCGCCTCTTCTAAGAAGACTTTCCAAAATGCTATTTCCAACTAGATTGAATTTCTCCCTCCTCCATATTCTCATTGTACGTTATTGTGTCTGTCACTTGCTGAATTTAGTTAAATAAAGTGAGCATAGCCATTGACTGAAAACCCAGGTCCTTCTGGCCCTCTGCTAACTGCCAGACTGTACGTGTGTATGCACAGACTCCTGGAGTAATATTTCCTTATTTCATGAAAACCCTTTCTTTGTTTCCATCTCTATTCACTGTATTAGGTGATCTGAACTTTGTATGGATTACAGCCAATACACACACACACAATTAGCTTGAAAATGCTCTAGAACCACCCATGTCCCACACTGGACATTGACAAGCCCAAAATTACCTTGGGTTCTCTAAATTACTCTAACTTCAGTTGCTCTCAGATAGACTGGGTGATGTGCCCAGTTATCTCAACCATAAGACAAGCAAAGGATCTTATGTCAACTCTACCCAAACCCCAGGAGGAAGAAATTCTTTGATGTTCTCTGCTGTTTCTTTCTTTCACTTGTCCTAAATCACAGCTTTCCCCCAGATTAGAACTAAGGGAATTGGGGGTGTGATCGGCCAGGCTCAGATCTGGCAGTGGTGTGGGCATTGGCTACAACATACATGCTGCTGGAGACCCAGTTCAGCCTGAAAAGCCTGTGGTTTGGTTATTTCTGGTCCTCTGGATGCCATAGGCACACATGTAACATTTAAGTTGCACTAATCTCATAACAAACAGTAAAATGACCACAGGAAAACCAGTCCAGTAGATCTCCACGACCCACAACCAATTCATTCAAGGTCACAGAGACCAATACATCATTTAGACAAGTCATTGACCTCCATGCACCTCAGTCTGACCTTCTCCAACGCAATGCCACTATTATTGATTATTGTTACTGTGAAAACCTAGAGAATCTTGGACTGAGGGTCAGAAACCCAGGCTTCTAGGCATATCCAAACCTGCGCCATAACCTGGGCAAGTCACTTCCCATATTGGAACTTTCCCATGCATAAAAATGAAATATTTAGACCCGTTCTAATTATTTGGGTTTCTATTATTTGGGGATTCAAAGACGAATGTGAATACCTCCATCCCTTAAAAACATAAAATCTCATTGCCTTTGACAAGAGTCTTGCACATGGAACTATGATGATGGAATCATGGAAGCTCAGAGGCTGAAGGAATCCCTATTTAGAGAGTGACAATCTAGGTTCCTCGAGCAGAAGTGTTCAGCCCAAATTCATACCCTGGGAGACTTTGAACTTCAAGTCAGCTCTTCAGACTCTGCCCATACTGAATAGTTTATCCCAGAGTCACGCTTCTTGGCACACATGTCAGAGTCCAGCAATAATGCACTATCATTCGTTATTCCATTCTCACCAAAAATATCTGAAACTGTAGAGCAGCAGATAAGCTATATTCACTGATTCAACAAAGATTTATTAAGTACCAATTTGAATTTTGCTTCTAATATCAACAGCCAAAAATGTAGCCAACGCTCAGGCACTGACCATCAGCTTGGCTCTCTTGGATTGAATAACCACTTGCTTGCAAGAGTCTGAATTATAGTAGCCGTCAGGAATGTGGGATTTTTGCTGGTACCAAGCTCATGTCCTTGGTGATACTGGAAAGGTAGTTAACTTCTTCCTACTTCCTTTAATCCTTGTCAGAATTCAATTCCAAAAATCTTCCAGAAACCCAAACTAGGGAATGATATCAAGAGTTTGGAACTGATTGATATAATCAGATTTGGCACAATCTTTGGATCACACCCTACCCCTTGCAGTGAGGACAGAGCCGCCTAGAGGTGCACTTGCTCAGGGAGGGGAAGAGCCCTCACTTAGCAGGTGCTAGAAAAGTCTAAGGCCCTACACAGAGGGCAGAAATGCCTTGTTCTAATATACCCCCCTTACCCCAAGTCAGTTACTTCTGTGTTCTTTTTTTCCAATTCACAGTTCAAAATCAGTCATTTATTCATTCAACAAAATTTTTCTGAGTACCTAGTATGTGCCAAGCACTATTCCAGTCCTGAGAACACTCTGGTGAGCCAAAGAGGATAGCAGCCACCTCGGTGGATCTTTATGTTCTTACCTCACCTCTGGGAAGCCTTAGGATGCACTGCCTCTCATTAGAGCAAAGTCCATTCTTCTGCCCTTGGGTCTTCTGTGGTACTATGTTACTCACTTTGGACAGCCTCTTTCACGTTGTCTTTTCATTAAGTGTGTTGTGTCCATCTCCCCTTCTACACTTGGATCACCTCAAGGACAGGCACCGAGATTAGTTTCTCTGTATCCCTTGTACCTAACGTAAAATCTGTCATATAATAAGAACTCAGTCTTTGCCTTAAGCATCTAATTTATTTCTCTTGATTTCAAGTCTCCCTGTTGTGATTAGATTGGCCTAAACCCTTCCCATCATCACATGTGCCCTCACCCACCGAGAACAGTGCCATGAAGAAGACAACAGGTTAATAATAATTTTGTAGCCCTAGAAGCACACAATGCTTTACAGTTTACCTGGCCAATTCACATGTATGATTTTGTGCCATCCTCTCAGAGCACAGAAAGGACAGTTGTATACAGAGGAACATATAAAGTTCAGTGGGGATGGGAAGCTATGCTTCAGTCAAGACCATAGCCAGGTAAAAGAAGAGAGACAGAGTGGATGGTTACAGACCAGTAAAGAGTCACTTCTCCTCCCTCTAGTTGATTCTTTCGGTAGCTTGTTTGCTCGGAGCACAACAGCATCATGTGGTCCATGCGTTCCCAGAAGGTGGAAATTGAAATCATCATGGCTACTACACACAAAGGCCAGTGGGGAATGGAGATGACTCTTGGTGGAGGCCAAGGTGACAATCGGCCATGTCCAAGATTTAGCAGAAGAGAAAGATGGGAGGCTAAACTTGCATGCAGTATCCACATCAGTCTCATGGTCCCACTTGGAACAAGGAAAACTGCCAATGACTGAGGCTGAGAAGACCAAGTGGACAGATGGGTATTCCAAGAATTTTCAAAGTCAAAATTGGCCCTCATAATATACAATCTATGGCTTATGTAGAATTCTTGATAAACTCTTGGTTATGTCACTAAGGTATATGTTTTTATCCTTTATGTCAAATCATTCCAGCAGGGTTGATGAAGAGTTATGCCGCCAAGTTCATGAATTGTGTAACCTGAGAATACCAGTGAACAATGGTAGAGATAGGGGTGCCAAATGCAAAGCAACCCTATAAGATAGATATTGATTGTCCCCATTTACAAATGAGAAGAGTGAAACTTGAAGGTGTTGGTAACTTGCCCAAGAGCACATAGCTTATAAGAGACAAAGCCAGCAAATAGACCTAGGATGACTAAATTCAAATCTTAACCCCTTCTCTATCACTGTCCCTGAGCAATCCTCGTCAACTCTTGTGTGCAACAAACATTTATTAAGAAGTACCTTTGTGGAACTTTGAGCTTGAGGAGCTTAAAATAAAAAGAAAACCATGGATGTCCCTTTCTTTCTGATCAGTTAATGCATCCAGGACATTAACTTACACCTCCCTAAAAGATTAAACTCTCCAGGCACAGTCATTCAGGGACAGAAAAAGATTGATACGATACATCCAAAAAATAAAAAAGGCTTCAATCGGCTGTCAGAACTTTAATTAAAACACTTATAGATCAACTTCAGTGCAGCAAATTGTCTATGCCACTATTACTATAGCAAGATGGATGTGCGCTGCAAAAACAGACAGAGAACTCTCCCCTGGACTAATGTGTAATTTCATAGCCATTGATTTTTTTACTTTGAAAATTCTTCCCTGGCTCTTGGGAACTGGAACTTGTTCTGGGTGACCTGGCAGCAATGTTACTTTTGTTTTTTCTTTTATGAAAGTGGAAGACCATTTCCTAAGCCCATTCACATTTTCTCTTCATTGCCCTGAATCAGAACCAAACTGAAGTTGTGTGGCATCACTGAGGGCCCCAAATTGAAGCTTCTGAAGGGACGGGGTGAAGAGACGGGGCTTGAGTAGGAAAAAGGAAAATGTACAAAGAAAAATGAAAGACCAGAGGGAGGAAATGAATAAGAAATGAGAGAGAGAACTAGGAAAGATCAGTTAAATATTTTTATAAGATTGTTATTACCGTCTGAAAATAGATTCATTTAAATAATAACTTCAAGTAAAAAAGTACTAGAAATTGGAGAAAATTTTAAAAATCATTCACCTAATTCACTGCACAATGCTGCCTCAAGGTAATGACTTATGGGTGATTTTCTTGATTCTTTATAATTTCAAAAATTTCTAAATTGAGATTTTTTTAAATTCAAGTAACAATAGCAATCAGTACAAGAACTGTTTAGTTTAGGGGAACCCTACTTAAATCCAACTCCTTCTGACTCTTCCAAATCCAACATCCTGGTCCAGTGGTTCTCAACTGAAGGAGATTTTGCACCCAGGTGACATTTGGCAATGTCCAGAGACATTTTGGGTTGTCCCAACTGGGAGGAAGGGGTACTACTGGCATCGGTGAGCAGAGGCCAGAGATGAAGGTAAACATCCTACAATGCACAGGACAGCCCCAGTAAAAGAATTATTCAGCCCAAAATGTCAATCGTGCTGAGGCTGAGAAACCCTGCTCTAGTCTAAGCGACTGTAATCTCTCACCTGCTACTCAGCAGCCTCCTCTCTGATTCTCTGCTTCCATCTTTCTTCCCTGTAGTCTATTCTTCACAAAGCAGCCAGAAGGAGGTCAAACTAGGTCACCACTTTGTTCAGACCTCTCCCAGGTTTCCCATCGCACTTAGAATTAGAAGCAAAGCCCTTTAACACATCTGCTTCCGTGACCACAGCACCCGTCACCAATCACTGGCCCCTTGCTCATGCTACCTGCAGCCACACAGGTCACCTTGCTGTTTCCTGGACACACAAAGCACACACACCCACTCAGGCATTTGGGCTTGCTATCCTGTCTCCTAGATATTCACGGGCTTATTCTTATTGCTTTCAGATCTCTGCTCAAATGCCACTGCATCTAAAAGGACTTTCCACCTGTTGATGGACACTTAGGTTGCTTCCATGTCCTGGCTATTGTAAATAGAGCTGCAATGAACATTTTGGTACATGACTCTTTTTGAATTATGGTTTTCTCAGGTTATATGCCCAGTAGTGGGATTGCTGGGTCGTACAGTAGTTCTATTTTTAGTTTTTTAAAGAACGCCCATACTGTTCTCCAGAGTGGCTGTATCAATTTACACTCCCACCAACAGTGCAAGAGGGTTCCCTTTTCTCCACACCCTCTCCAGCATTTATTGTTTGTAGATTTTTTGATGATGGCCATTCTGACCAGTATGAGGTGATACCTCATTGTAGTTTTAATTTGCATTTCTCTAATGATTAATGATGTTGAGCATCCTTTCATGTGTTCGTTGGCAATCTGTATATCTTCTTTGGAGAAATGTCTATCAACGGATGAATGGATAAAGAAGATGTGGCACATATATGCAATGGAATATTACTCAGTCATAAAAGGGAATGAAACTGAGTTATTTGTAGTGAGGTGGATGGACCTAGTGACTTTCATACAGAGTGAAGTAAGTCAGAAAGAGAAAAACAAATACCGTATGCTAACACATATACATGGAATCTAAAAAAAAACAAAAAGGAAATTGGTCAGAAGAACCTAGGGGCAAGATGGGAATAAAGACACAGACCTACTAGAAAATGGACTTGAGGACACGGGGAGGGGGAAGGGTAAGCTGTGACAAAGTGAGAGAGTGGCATGGACATATGCACACTACCAAACATAAAATAGATAGCTAGTGGGAAGCAGCCACATAGCACAGGGAGATCAGCTCGGTGCTTTGTGACCACCTAGAGGGGTGGGATAGGGAGGGTGGGAGGGAGGGAGACACAAGAGGGAAGAGATATGGGAACATATGTATATGTATAACTGATTCACTTTGTTATAAAGCAGAAACTGACACACCGTTGGAAAGCAGTTATACTCTAATAACAATGTTAAATATATATATATATAAATAAAAGGCCTTTCCTTTTCTATCACTGTATCTAGAGTATCACTCACTCTCTATCCCATAATTCTGCCTTATTTGTTTTCATATCATGTTAGTAGCTCCCACACATACTGTTCCAGATAAACAGAACCAATAGGATGTACATCACAGATAGATAGATAGATAGATAGATAGATAGATAGATAGATAGATAGATAGAAGAGATAGATAGAAGAGAGAGGTATCTTATGAAATTGGCTCAAGCAATTATGGGGGTTGGCAAGTGTGAAATCTGCAGAGCAGGCAGGCAGGCTGGAGACCCAGGAAAGAGTTGATGTTGCAGTCTGGAGTCTGAAGGTGATCTGGCAGAATCCCTTCTTCTTTGTGAGACCTCATTCTTTTCTCTTAAAGCCTTCAACTGATTGGATGAGGCCCGCTCACATAATAGAGGGTAAACTGCTTTACTAAACGTCTACTACTTAAATGTTAAGCAAATCTGAAAGACACTTTCACAGCAACATCTAGACTAGTATTTGACCAAAAACTGGGTATCATGACCTAGTTACGTTGACACATAAAATTAACCATTCCATGTACTTTCTTTACTTTTCAGCTGCAACAGGTTAGCTCCATAAGAACAGGAACTTATCTGTCTTATTAACTGTTATTTCCCCATTGCCTAGAACAGTGCCTGCACAAGGCGAGTACTCAATACATGTGTTGAACACATTGTGATAAACTGTTCGACCTCAAAAAGTCAGCTTGCCTGATCGAATTAACTGGTTGTATCGTTGAATCAAGTAAGTCAGTGTTTAAGCTACCCTGGTATAAGGGAGCCAACTCAGATTTTACAATCTGTGAGGCACAAACTTAAATGCCACCTTCACCACTTCAGCGCTCCCAAAAGCCGTGGTGATGGCCACAGTCTCAGGAATGTGGGAGACGGCAGGTGAGCAAAAATAGATACCCCCAACGGTTGAAGAAACAGAAGAGCTAAGCACAGAAGGAGTGAATGCAACACCCAAGAGTTGGAAATGTAAGGGGAGGAGGGGGAAGAAGAGCTGGCTGCTTCGGAAGGAGGAAGCACTGCTCATGGAGAATGCAGAGCAAGTCCGTATGGACTGTGCTTAAAATCCTGCCACTGACCAAGGTAAGTCTGAGCAGATTCCCCGACAGCTCAAGGACGCTGCTCCATGGGGGAGCAGCCATATGCCGTGCAAGTCATGTAATGTTGACAAATGCAACCGAGAGCAAGCATAAAAAGGAATACAAAAGCCACCCCTACCCCCTCCAAATATACACACATGCGCGTGCGTGCACACACGCACACGCACACGCACACACGCACACACACACACACACGCACACACAAACTGCCCCAGCGAAACAGACAGTGTGAACTTCTACAGCACACCTAACTCAGGAAAACCATCATTAAACCAGGGCTTTAAGTGTGTGTTGCTGAGC
Source organism: Kogia breviceps (assembly GCF_026419965.1). Lineage (NCBI taxonomy): Eukaryota > Metazoa > Chordata > Mammalia > Artiodactyla > Physeteridae > Kogia > Kogia breviceps. The sequence continues at coordinate 67,265,017 of NC_081326.1, forward strand.
AGAAGACTCTAGAGCTTGTCTCCCTACCTCCGTCCTCTGCACCTAAAAACATTTCCTCCTCTCCCTGCCTTCTGATAGATTCTTAACCTTGGGTTATGTACCTGATTCCTCTGAGCCACAGTTTCCGCATCTGTAAATTGGGAGCTATAATTCCTCCTCTGCAATGATGGCCTAAGGTGGAATCAAATATCGTATGTGACAGTGCTTAAGGTAGGGTCTTGCACATAGTAGGGGCTCTAAATGAATACAGCCCCGATTTCTCCAGGCCTTTCCCATCCCTGGGCACAGATGGGACTGTGGGAGAAGTAACAGCTCATAGCTCACTCTACCGCCTTCCTCGCTTGCACCATACTTCAGCCCCCTTTACAATGTCACCATTTATGATTAAGAGACCCCAGCAGGTACCTCCCACTGCTCTTGAACATGCCTGTCTATCTCCACTGCACTCAACATCTCCGTGTTCTTCCACCACTTGCAGGTTCCCTTATCTCGCTGCTGGATGTGAAGCCAGCTGAGGACACCTCACCACTGCACCTGCTTCCGGTGCCCTGGGAGAGAGGGGTGATGTCCACGACGAGGGTGCTGCTTGTGAATGCTCCTGAAGCTGCCAGCATTCAAGGTTCTGGAGGAAAGCTGCATTCCCTGCACAAGTGGATCACCAGGACAAAAATGGCCCTACCCCACTCCGTTCATATTTCCTACCACTTCCTAGCTGGGAGCCTTCAGACAGGTTATTTCATGTCTCCTCATTTCTCTAGTTGTTAAATGGGCTTGAAAAATACTTACCCCACTGAGCTGGAATGAGGAACATATATGCATGCAAATGCATCAGATACAGATGGTATCCAATCTCTATCGGCAGCCAGCCCTTGCCTTCCTCACCTTCTTTTCCAGGAATGAGAAAACTGGACATTGAACAAAGACACTTGTATCTCATTGTCTCACAGAGAGTTTTAAGGAAAGAGTCCCTTTTGCTTCTTCCTGGGGGCTTGCTATGGACAGAATGTTTGTGGCCCCCCAAAATTCCTGTGTTGAAGCCCCAATATGATGGTATTTAGAGGTGGGGGCTTTGGGAGGTGGAACCCTCATGAGTAGGATTAATGTCCTTGTAAAAAGACACAAGAATGCGCTCTCTCTCTCTCTCTCTCTCTCTCTCTCTCTCTCTCTCTCTCTCTCTCTTCTCTCTCATTCTCTCTCGGCCATGTGAGGACACAACAAGAAGGCATCCATCTGTAAGCCAGGAAGAGAGACCTCACCACAACTCAACCATCCTGGCACCCGGATGTTGGACTTCCCAGCCTCCAGACTGTAAGAAATAAATGTTTGTTGTTTAAGCTACCCAGTCGATGGTATTCTATTATAGCAACCCAAACTGGACAGGACAGGGCTTTTGCATGGGACTTGAGGTTGGGACAGGAACTGACTTCCGCAAAGGACACCATGATGTCCAGGTCTCCCACAAAGAGGGCCAATTAACACACACACACACACACACACACACACACACACACACACACACACACCATCTTCCTTTTTCAGTCCACAAAAAGAACAGAAGAAGGAGAAAAGAGAGCCTAAAATAAACAAAACAAAGCAAACATCATGCTAATTGTTTCATTCCATCTGCACACTAGGCATGCCCAGAATTTCTGATTCTCAGTTCGGGCTCAAGGATGCCTCTTGCAAAATGAACCTCCTTCCTACTCATCATCAAGCCAGAGCCAGGCTGCTCATGAGCAGATCTCTGAAGTAGTTATACCGTAAAGTGAAGCTGAATCCCCACCACACACTCAGCCAGATGACTTAAATATTCAGCCCCTCATCCAATTTTGAGTTCTGCAGGTCTTTGAACACCCATGCTGCACATCTGAGGCATGTAAACCCAGGGCTAAGCCGTGTACTGAAACAAACAAGGCAGCTGGTCAACTGTACAGGGTGGGAGGAACACCAGCCCAGATATCACTGAGAGGTCAGGGGGGTGATGAAGCAAACAGATCATAATGACAGCACCAAGAGTGACATTCTTGTTACCAGTTAGAGTTGAGCAAACGGAAGCACAGTCAAGTTATATGGCCAAGGTCATACTAGTAGAAGTAGCAGAGCTAGGCACAAACACTGACCCTAAAGCCCATGTCTTACCTCTTAGGGCTAAGGGAGTGGTCTGGAGAGAGAATTTAGGGGATCTGTGTATTTGGCTGGGAAAATAAATAAATAAAAGAATTACATCATAATTTGCATTCATCTCTAACTGAAATTTAGCATTTCCATCAAGTTTGAATGTAAGTAACAAATCACAGTATTATTAACAGTAACTGTAAATGTTATCAGTGAAAATCATAGATATTTTATATCACGTTGCAATTATTGTAAACATCACAAAATGCCATTTCTACTCATTACCACTTCAAAATTATAGTAGTTATTAAATTTGCTGCTAGATCTTGTTATTTGATGTGTTAATAAAGAAGCCCCCATATCATTATAATGCAAATGCTTTTTAAAATATTTTGATGACTGTATTTAAATATAATTGGTTTATTTTGAACTTTATAATGCATATTTTAATATATATTATAATATGTATTATTTCATGTTTATTATAATGTAATAAATATCATTTGATTCATTTAAAAATATCATTCTATGCGACCAAAAAGGGCTCAATTTCTAAAATATACAGACAGCTCATACAACTCATAACAAAAAAACAAACGACCCAATCGAAAATAGGCAGAAGACCTAAACAGACATTTCTCCAAAGAAGACACACAGGTGGCCAAAAAGCACATGAAAATATGTTCAACATCACTAATTATTAGAGAAATTCAAATCAAAACTACAACAAGGGATCACCTCACATGGGTCAGAATAGCCATCACCAAAAAATCCACAAACAATAAATGCTGGAGAGGGTGTAGAGAAAAGGGAACCCTCCTACACTGTTGATGGGAATGTAAATTGGTACAGCCACTATGGAGAACAGCATGGAAAAAAGTTTTTAAAAAAAACTTTTTAAAAAAGTTTTTAAAAAACTAAAAATAGAGCTACCATATGATTCTGCAATCCCACTCCTAGACATATACCCTGAGAAAACCATAATTCGAAAAGATACATGCACGCCAACATTCACAGCAGCACTACTTACAATACCAAAGACATGGAAGCAAACTAAGTGTCCATCAACAGAGGAATGGATAAAGAAGATGTAATATACATACATACATACATATATATATACAGACACACACACACATATATACATACATATACACACAGTGGAATACTACTCAGCCATAAAAAAGAATGAAATAATGCCATTTGCAGCAGCATGGATGGACCTAAAGATTATCATACTATGTGAAGTAAGCCAGATAGAGAAAGACAAGGACAAATATCATATGATATCACTTATATGTGGAATCTAAAAAATGATACAAATGAACTTATTTACAAAACAGAAATAGAACAGACATAGAAAACAAATTTATGGCTACCAAAGGGAGTAAGGGAGGGATAAAGTAGGAGTTTGGGATTAGCAGATATAAACTACTATATATAAAACAGCAAGATAAACAGCAAGAACCTACTGTATAGCACAGGGAACTATATTCAATATCTTTTAATAAACCACACTGGAAAAGAATATGAAATATACATATCATATATATGTATATGTGTGTGTATATATATATATATATATAAACTGAATCACTTTGCTGTATACTAGAAACTAATACAACATTTTAAATCAACTATACTTCCATAAAAAAATAAATTAAAAATATCATTCCAAAAAAAGGTTCACAGGCTTCACCTGACTAACAAAAAAGATGCATTGGACAAAAATAGTTTAGAGCCTCTGAAGGAGAAAGTTTTTGCAGGAAGGACAGCTAGGAAAAGACACATTGGTCGGGGGAAAACACAGAGAGAAGTGGGGCGATACGAGGGCAGAAGTGTGTGTGTTTGTATACATAGCAGCGGTGAACAACAGCCTTCTGTAAGTTAGTATTACTGTCCTCAAATTCTTGAATAAGATCCTGGTATAAAGATAATGTAAAATGTTTTCTTGTTAGGCCCAAGTTTAGATGGTGTGGACTGTTTGCTGCCCAACTAGCAATCTGCAGCTACTGTTTAGAATCCTAAATAGGCCACTGACAAAAATTCTTGACCTTCAGCCCATTTTAGTCCCCAGGTAGAATTTGGGTTTTCTGTTCCCTCCTTTGTCTGTGACTATAGCCTTGTTAAATTACCAGATGTTTTTACTCAGTTGATTTCAATTAGGGTGTTTGGGCTTCATAACTGCTTGATGTTTTAATGCTCTCCAAAATCATTAGCATCTTAACTGAGGTCTTCAAGTACCTTAAAGCAAGGGTCAAAGGTCTCAAATGCTCTCCAGGGCTAAGCAGATGATGTGAGTGAGTAAGGATGAAACCAGTTAGCTCAGGATTTTTCTGATGCATTGCCATATGCTCTCTGGGGATTTCCAAAGTCTTTGTTCCATTCCCCAGCCCCCATTTTCTTCTGGACACTGAGTCTGTGTGTTGCTACGCTGGAATGAGGAACAGTGTTTCCAGAGCGTCCAGTCTTCCAACAGAACCCCGAGTTCCAGAATTTTGTGTGATAAATCCTTATTCTTAAATGCTGTGACCCATGTTCGGCGAGCATCTGAGCTGCCATCCTCTGGCTTAATAACGCACGGACAATGAGGGCATTTCTAACACAGAAGACAGATTATTTTGATATTGGCTTCCCCAGCTTTCTCTTGGCCACAACATCCGAACAGCCTTTGACAGTGGTCTGTCCTTATGCATGATCATATTTGCCCTTAAAGAACTGGGGCAAGTGTTCACCCTACAGATTAAATCCATTCCACAGGTTAAAAACTGAGGCTCAGAGAGGTTACCTGATAAATCCAACATCACAAGCTGGAGGGGACTGAGCTGGTCTACATTTCAGGTTTCAGATGGCCTTACTACCTAAAATACCCCTGGGAGGTCAATTAAGAGCCGGCCCCCAGCTTGAGCTGGCCGTCTCTGGCTTCCAACTCTCTCCTTGGGATACATTTAAATAGTTTTAAACAGAAGCTTGGCAACGTACGATTTTGGCATCTAGTGCAACTGCTTTGACTGCCTCTGGTCTTTTATGTTCTAATCAATTGGTTTCACGCTTTTTAAATGTTCATATATATCCTGGTGTGCAGAGATCTGAAAGGTATCATGGAACAACTTTGACTTTTCCATTTGTTCAAAGATTTTAACAGGTTGATCACATCGGCAGTGAGCTGCGGGCCCCTCCCCCCTTCTCCTCCTTCACAGAAATAGTACCACAACTTTCTGGTTTCTCTGGAAATAGCTGCTTGCCGTAGTGATAAATCTTAGTATGTAACCCCTGATGCATTTCCCATTTTCCCACCAAATTCCACTGTCCAAATTTGGAGTCCCAAGTTGACCACAAGCAGATACAATTTCACTTTGTGGGATTTTCCCAGCTCTTCCTTGCATTACGGTTGCAAAGCTTGTAACGCTAGCTGCGTCTGAGCCAGCCCTCCAAAAAAGGCAATTGTGCTCCTTGATAGAACCGCGAGGCACAGCACTGCTGTCAGCTCTGCCCCTCCGACGGCCTTTTCAGGATTCTGGAGCTGCTTCCAGTCCTCCCTCCCCACTCCGCTGGTTCATGATGTGAGCCCTTCAAAAGGCTCAGAATCCATTAAAAGACTTAAGAAAAGAAGGGCGAAAAATAATGCATATCCTTCCTCTCTCAGTTTCTGGAGCTCCATTTTTATTTTCTTCATTACCAAGACCCTATCATTCTTTCATTCATTTAATCAATACACATTATAAATTACCAACCATGGCTCAGGCTAGGGGTTGGAGAAAACAAGCAAAACAAGACGGGCTGCTATTTCTGCAGGGACAAAACAAGGGAAACAGATATGAGATAATAATAACAATAAAAGCAGTCCACAGACCCTTATCCAAAATCCTGGAGGAGTTTCAGAATTCAGAAATGTTCAGAACTTAGAGACATGAAATGTATATTGTGTATTTCATGGGACCCCGATACCAAATCTGACTGGTATAAGAAGACTTACAAGTAGCCTCATTTCAGTTCAGGTCAGAGTTTGCCCCCATATTCATTTTGGCAACAAATTTTCCATTTCAGAGGCTTTTGGGTTTCGGAATTACAGCTACAGGATTGTGAAACTCCAATAGTTATCGTTTATTGAGTGTCTACTATGTCCCAGGAAATGGACATGTCTTACCCTCTTTAACCCTCCAAACAGTCCATCAAAGGAAACTATTGTTTTATTGTCACTGAGCACCCTATCTGATAAACTTTCATGTAGACCACAGTAAGTGAACCTTGTAACACTGCAGCACGAGAGTGTTCTATTTTTTTTTTTTTTTTTTTTTTTTTTTTTTTTTTTTTTCTGGTATGTGGGCCTCTCCCTGTTGTGGCCTCTCCGGTTGCGGAGCACAGGCTCCGGACGCGCAGGCTCAGCGGCCGTGGCTCACGGGCCCAGCCGCTCCGCGGCACGTGGGATCCTCCCGGACCGGGGCACGAGCTCACATCCCCTGCATCGGCAGGCGGACTCTCAACCACTGCGCCACCGGGGAAGCCCGAGAGTGTTCTATTTTAAGGAAAGGAAGCTGAGGTTCATGGAGGTTAAATAACTCTCGTAAGGTTGTGCAACAGGTAAATGGCAGGGCTGGGACCCTTGTCTGTTGGTACCAAAAGCTGCATTTTTTCCATGATGCAAAACTGCTGCCTTCCTTGGGAGCCACTTTGATTCCACTGAATGCCCTTCCTGCCCTTTCCACTTCTGGAAGCCCTCCCCACTTTCCCCGAGAGGACTCTACAGCAGGAGGATGGTAAGTCCTACCCCACGGTTTTGTTCCCAGCAACACACCCCCCGTCGATGGCCCTTGGTTTTCTCTCTGTGCCTCACTGCAAAACGTTTTGGAAACTGACCTATCTGACATTGAATTTCATTCCGGACCCTAAAAAGAGCTTGGGAAAGCCACTTAGCCTCTCTGAGAGTGTTTTTATTTTAAATGAGAAAAGTCCATAATTCTTACACTTACTATTGGAATAAAATGAGCTAATTTGTGTAAAGTGCTTAATACGATACCTGAAAAACCTTAAGTACTTGACAAAGGGTAGCTCTTACTATTGTAATTATGATTACTTTTATTATCATTATTATTGTAAAGTTACTGTGTGAGCATTTTCTATGTCCTAGGTAACATTCAAAGTAAATTAGATGCAGTACCCTAGAGCAATCTATCCCACTCTAAATACCTGGCAAGCCACAGTCTTTTCTGAAGAAACTTGATCATATGATCCTCGATACTATGAACAAGGCTGATTGACCCAAAAATAGACACTTGACCATGAATAGTCATCTACAGTGGCTTCTGGCTTCTGAGTTCTCTTGGTACAAAGCTCTTGCTGAAAAGGGATACTAACGATTTACTGAATCCATCAGAAAGCTTTTTTTTTTTTTTTTTTTTTTTTTTTTTTGCAATACACGGGCCTCTCCCGTCGCGGAGCACAGGCTCCAGACGCGCAGGCTCAGCGGCCATGGCTCACGGGCTTAGTTGCTCCACAGCATGTGGGATCTTCTCGGACCGGGACACAAACCCGTGTCCTCTGCATCGTCAGGCAGACTCTCAACCACTGCGCCACCAGGGAAGCCCCTAGAAAGCTTTTTTAAAGGAAGTTTGGATGTGAAATAAAAGAGAAAGGGCAGCTGGTCCTGGGATCAGGAGCCAAAGTACAGACTAGACACAGAGCAAAACCTGCAAGGAAGCAAAGCCAGAATCTGGAAGGGAGTGGAGGGTAGTATAGGGGTGTAGAAGAATCGAGAAGCGCTTCCGTAGCATCAGGAGAATGCATGCAGGGAAAGCACTGCAGTTGAGTCACCAAAGTGCCAGAGGAGGGACTTGGACCAGTAGCCCTTGAACTTCAGAGTTTCTGCTCTTGGCCTCCAGGTTGGGGGGTGGGGGTAAGGGGCTACAAAGCCTCATGCCTCTTGGGACCGGTTAAGTAACAGAAATGAAGAGTGGGTGCCTGAGGAGGCCTGGGTCAAGGTGGAGAGTGTGTAGCCCTTCAAAAAGCGACAGCTGCTAACGTGTTTCAGACAAATGGTACTACGTGGGAACACAAGCCAAAGATGTCAAGTCTTCTGACTTCTCAAGAGAAGCCAGAAATCCAGGCATTCACAGGAAAACTCTAGTGCTTCCACACTGAAAACTAGTTCAGTTTGTTTTTAAGCACTGTGTAGGCAAAAATACATATAGACACACAGACACAGACGCTCATAGACATGTGCGCGTGCACACACACGTCTTTGGGTTAGATTTAGTCTACAGGCCTCCAGTTTGAAAACACTGCCTTATACCATCAGTTATAAGAGAAGGGAGACTTTTAGTGCGATGCCCAAGTGTTCTTCTCTAACCAACGAGGACAGGAAAGAAGAAAGATGTTCTATCAGTCCAGTGAGGAAGTACCCCAGAGACTGCCATTTAAAGGCAATTTCTGGGAGCAGAGTTCAAAAAGAATGCCTCTTCAAAGGATCCAAACCATTGCATCAGTCCAAAGAGAAAAGAGGTGTATGTTTCTGGTCAAGTTGGAGTAACAGGGACCAGATTTACCCTCCCACCTGAAACACCTAAGAAACCAACATATATACGAGACAGCATTTTTGAAGACGGTGAACGTAAGGCCCCGTGAGAGAAGGGAGGTAACCGAGGCCGGCCCTGTCATGGCCCCAGCCCACTGGAGAGCATTTCCAAGCCTCGGCACGGAAAGGAGAAACCTCGAGGACCCGGTGGTCACACTGAGCTGAGGGGACAGGGCAGAGAAGGTGGGGAAACCAAAATGGCTGGAGTTTAGAGGACAGAGAGCTGGAGTACACGCAGAGCTCTGGAGATTTACAACGATTCTGCCTGAGTCTTCAGCTGAGTATTAATCAGCACACGGATGTGAGGAGAAGCCCTGAGGCCAGCGGGGGGAAAGGAGTAGAGGAATCGTTCCCCACAGCTGACAAGGGCCAAGAATAATTCTTTTCCCAACAGCCAGAGTGGAAAATCTCATATTTCATGGAGTATTGGTAAAATATTTGGAATAGTTTTGCCTCAGTAATGGGGGAAATTAGCCTTAGAAGAAATGTTGCTCTGTCTTGCTTAACAGAACTTAAAAGCAAAACTCAAAAAGATCAATTTGCTAAATTTTGACAAATGTATACACCTGTGGAAGGGTCGCTGCAGTCAAGACAGGTCATGATCATCATCTCCAAAAGTTTCCTTGTTCCCCTTTTACAATCCCTTCCTCCCTACCTCCCCAGTCTGTCCCCACCGTTCCCTCCACAATCCCCAGGCAAACAATGATCTGTTGTCTCCTCACCATAGATTGGTCTGCATTTCTCAGGACTTTGTAGACATGGAATCAAACAGTATACAATCCCCAGGCAAACAATGATCTGGTGTCTCACCATAGATTGCTCTGCATTTCTCAGGACTTTGTAGACATGGAATCAAACAGTATACACTCTTTTTTTCTCATCTGCTTCTTTCACTCAGTGTAGTGATTTTGAGATTCAGCTATGTTGTTGCCTTTCCTTCATTGTTCACTGATATTCCACTAGAGAGCAAAAGTTGAGAGAGAGGCAGAGTCCCTCCATCACTTGGGCAGGTGTGCCGTCAGAGCGTGTGAATGTGTAAAGAGGGCAGTGACTCCTCCAAAGGGAACGAATATTTTACGTCCTCAAAACTGGAAGTGAGACTATATGATGATCGGGAGGTCAGGAGGCCATGAGGTGAAAGGCTCAAGGCCAGTTGTGGCCACAACTGTGGCCAGTTGTGGCAAATGTAAGAGATCAAAGCAGGCTTCCAAGGAACCAAGAGGGAAGAATGGGGAACAAGTGTTTATAAAGAATTGTGTGTAGGGGTTGATTCAGAAACACAGTGTTTTCTTCCTCAAACCCTGATTTACTGATTGTTGCCTAACAATAACTAGAGAATTGGGTTGAAAAGGATTCTGAGGTTACACAGAGATGGAGAACAAAGGGTGTTTTAGCAGTGGCTGTCAGAGGCATGAGATAGGAGAATGGCTGGCACACCTGTTCCACATCTGCCACTCCAGCTCTAAGGTGTCCCCCAGTTGGAGGGCTGAGGAAACCTAAGGGTAAGTCCTTCTTATTCTGAATTCATTATTTCCTTTTCAGGACAGCACCTCTCTTTGAAACACCTGTCCTCAATCCTTCTACCAATTCTAGGAGAAAAAGAGCTTGCTCTAACTAGGAGTAAGGCAACTGGGTGTGGAGGTTCATTCTCTAATTGATGCTTCCTTCCTTCATGCCATTTCACCTCGTTGGGCCTCAGTCTCATCTATTCCATAGTGTAATGGACAATGTCTGTGTCCTCCCAAAATGCATATGTTGAAGCCCTACCGTGATGGTATTTACAACCCAACATGATGGTCTTTGCAGGTAGGGCCCTTGGGAGATCATGAGGGCAGGGCTCCCCATAATGGAATTAGTGTCCTTATAAGAAGAGGAAGAGAGATCAGAGCTCTCTGATAAACAGAGAAGAAAGAGCAAGAAGGTGACCATCTGCAACCAGGAAAAGAGTATCAATCACTCAGAACCATATCAGCCAGCAGCTTGATCCTGGACTTTCCAAACTCCAGAACTGTGAGAAGTAATTGGTATTGCTTAAGCCATCCAGTCTGGTATTTTGTTATAGCAGCTCGACCTAAGACACATGTGCATGCTAAAAGATGCTCAACAAAACTAATTATTGGAGAGATACAAATCAAAATTACAAGGAGGTCCCACCTCACATGGGTCAGAATGGCCATCATTAAAAAGTCTACAAATAACAAATGCTAGAGAGGGTGTGGAGAAAAGGGAACCCTCCTACACTGTTGGTGGGAATGTAAGTTGGTGCAGCCACTGTGGGAAACAGTGTGGAGGCTCCTCAGAAAACTAAAAATAGAATTACCGTATGATCCAGCAATCCCACTCCTGGGCATATATCCGGACAAAACTATAATTCAAAAAGATACATGCACCCCTATGTTTATAGCAGCACTATTCACAGTAGCCAAAACATGGAAACAACCTAAATGTCCATAGATGGATGAATAGATAAAGAAGATGTGGTACATATATACAATGGAGTATTACTCAGCCATAAAAAAGAATGAAATAATGTCATTTGCAGCAATATGGATGCAGCTAGAGATTATCATACTAAGTGAAGTAAGTCAGAAAGAGAAAGACAAATGCCATATGATATCACTTGTATGTAGAATCTAAAATATGGCACAAATGAACCTATCTATGAAACAGAAAGAGACTCAGACATAAAAATCAGAATTGTGGTTGTCAAGGGGGAGGGGCGTGGGGGAGGGAAGGACTGGGAGTTTGGGATTAGCAGATGTAAACTATTATGTATAGGATGGGTAAACAACAAGGTCCTATATTCAATATCCTGTGATAAACCATTATGGAAAAGAATATTAAAAACAGAATGTCTACATGTGTATAACTGAGTCACTTTGCCACACAGCAGAGATGGGCACAGCATTGCAAATCAATTATGCGTCGATTTTAAAACTTAAATTAAGACACATGGGCATGTTAAACTGTGTGATCTAAATGTGATAATAAAACAAATAAAACTACTGTTGTCCGGGGTGATGTTTCCTTATAGCAGACTTTGTATAAATCCAGGGACCAGATGGAATTTTTTTAAAATCGGGAATTTAATCAACTCACATTTCAAAACTACCAGTTCTTTTCCATATTCACTCACTCCTCATGTGCACACATTTTGTTCTGTACAGAGTCATTAAACACTTTGCAAGGATAAGAAAAATTGCTTTTGACCTTTGGGGAATGCAATTTAGGGTTTATTATTTGGAAAGGCCCAGGTAAATAATGATTATCCAGTAATAAATTGTGTGATTGCATTTAATCTGTGCCTGGAGGCTAGGAAGCACTGCAAATTAGTACCTTTCAAATAGAGGAATCCATGATGCTGGGTGGGGAGAAGGAACCAACTAGGGTAAGGACACCTGCTGCTGCAGCAAGCATCTCTCCAGAGGTTGAAACAGTACAGAGGTATTGGGTTTAGTCCACTTTCAATCACTGCCATTCAAGTGATGTGGAAGACCAGGACAAATTATTAGAGGTAAGGAAAACAGGTCCTAGGATAGAAGATCAAAGGATTTTGAACTATGCTCGTTAGCCAGGAGAAAACTAAGGGCCAGCTTAGGGAATGTATTCACAAATCAAGTGAATAGAATGGGCTGGAGAAAGTCATAGAGGAAGAGGAATGAGGTAATTAGTTGAAGGTCTATTTTGAACTAGTTGCAGGTGTGACCTTGAATAAAGGATTGCCCTTTTCTGGACTGGGGACAGGAAAACAGTGATTAAGATGTGAGCACCAGAGTGAGATCACCTGGGCTTTAATCCCATCTCAGAAGAAGGGGGAATAGAGGACAAAGCACCTGTTGATAAGGAAATTGGTAAATAACCATCACACTATCCCTGGTAACAGGGAGTGAAGGTGAAACTAACGCAGTGGCCAGGGGAGGAGAGCACTGCATGACTTAAGATCACTCATCGCTCTAAGGTTTTGTCAATATGATGTTGAATGATGAGGATATACAGTCGGATCTCAGCTTTTGGAATCTGAGACATTTAGGTTCTCATCTACATCTGCCACTTACTACCTTGAGATGGTCATTCTGCCTGTCTGAGCCTCAGTTTGCTCATCTGTAAAATGGGAATATAATAAATACCTTAGAAGGGTCTCCATAAGGATTAGAGGCAATACAGGTGAAGTTCCTGGGTTAGTGCCAAGTGCCTGTCATTCAGTTACACAACAAATAGCAGAAGCTATTATTTTTATTGTACCAACCTTAATCACACAGCCAAGATGCTGAGGACCAAATAATGGATATAAACATAATAAGGTAATATATACATATCTATAGCTACCTATCTGTATATATACATGTATGTATGTATATTAGAAAAGTATACAAACAAGAGAAAATACATATTAAAAAGGAAGACACCAGGATACTTGGAAAAATCCCTGAAAATGTTGCATTCCATGCTGATATAATATCTATAGATGACATATTACAGAGATTTTCTCTGCCAATATCAATTTAATCCACATCTAAGTTCCATCAAGGAACTTAAATATTAATCTTCTTTTTACTTATGAAATACTGCTTGCAAAACAGTAACTCCCATAATGAAAGTTCCTTCCTGAAATCTAATATGGAATCGATGAATTCCTACAGTTAGCCAAAGTTGGAGGCGTTGACGAGACTGATGAAAATGGCAGTTAACCAACCTGGCGATCCATCAAAATCTGGTCTTATCATCAACAAAGCCATCTCTCCTCCCGTCAGTCATTATAGCTGTTTCCTCCTAGACTATTTTTGTCTTCTCTTCTCTGTATCAATAAGCCAAGTATCAATTGTGAGCAAGCTGGGCAACTGGGCAGAATCTGATAAGTTTTTATCAAATTGGCCAGAGTCCTTTGGGCCCCAGAATCTATCTCGTTTTCGATAGCTATGTCATTTATTGTTATTTCCTCTGCACTCCAACTTTTTAATTTAATTTAATTTTGTCTATTTCTACTTTTTTGTGAGAAGATTCTGGGCTCCTCAGAGCACACTTGAGTCTTCTGTGATGTGAGAATTGCACACCTTGAGGAAAAGTACCCTCAATAGAATTAAAATGTTTGCTGACTGGTTCAAATTCAACTAAGTTTCTTGGAAACTTTAGCCCTGCAACAGTCACCAGTTAACTCATCAGTTAACAGGCTAATAACAACCTCTGCATCGAAAATTCTAGGCTTTCAGGGAACTCATATCTTCAAATTCTGGGTGACAGGAACATATAACTAGAAATTTGATAGGCCACGTGCTTTAAGTGAACAGCGTTAGGGTTAGAGAGATTTGTATGGAGCCCAAGAGCAGGAAAACATAGATGCGTATACTTTCGAACTGGAAGAACCTTGGGAATCATCTAGACTGAGCAGTGGTACTCAGACTTCAGAATACATCAGAATCACTTGAAGGGCTTGTTTCACACAGCATGGGGGGGGGTCCCACCTCAGAGTTTCTGATCCAGTAGATATGGGGAAGGGCATGAGATTTTGCATTTCTAACGAGTTCACGAGGTAATGCTGGTCTGCTGATAGGGGGACCACAATTTGAGAACCAGTGGTCGAGAGCAATAGTTTTCAATCTTTGCTGCGTATTAGAATCACCTGGAGACATTTTTAAAATTCCATTGCTCAAGTCATATTCCATAAGAAGTAAAACAGAATTTCTGTGGACAGGACTTGTTATTCAGTAATCTTTAAGGTTTCCCAGATGATGCCAATGTGCAGCCAATTTTAACAACCAGTTTATTTTCCAGATGAGGAAACCAAGACTATCTGGCTGGTGGCAGGATAAAGTCCAGATTCTGACTCTTCTGTCTCCTACTGAGAGCTTTTTCTGTTTCACTCATAACACTGACTCAGAAAAAAAAAAAAAAAATGAAAATACACAGTAGACTGGGTTAGGTAACAGGTTTTAACAGGAAACCCCTGTATTCTTGTACCCATTATAAGCATGGCAATATAGACATATTAATTATCAACTGCTGCATAAAACAGTACTTCAAATCTTAATGGTTTAAAACAACAAATAGCTATTATCTCACAGTTTTCGTGGGTCAGAAATTATGCCCAGGCTGAAGTCATCTCAAGGCTTGACTAGGGAAGGATCCACTTCCAAACTCACTCTCTGGCTGTTAGCAGACCTCAGGTCCTCACTGGCTGTTGGCCAATGACATCAGCTCCTGGCCCACATGCCACATAGAGTAGCTTACAACGTGGCACCTGGCTCCCTGCAGAAGAAGCCAAAGAACAGAGAAAGGGCAAACAAGATGGAAGCTACAGTCTCTGTGTAACCTAGTCTTAGAAGTAAGTCACTATGCCCAGCCTACACTCAAGGGGAGGGAATTACATAAGGGCCTGAAGACCAAGAGGCAAGAATTACTGGGAGCAATCTTGGAAAGTGCCTACCACAATACAGCTATTGGAATTTAAAAGAAATAAAAGATTAATAATAAACCACAGTCCTCTCAGCATACAGGGAGTAATAACAAAAGCATTAAAGGCAATTCAAGGCTTCTAAGAGATGAGTTCTCCCCCCGGATGTGTGTGTGAGGGAAGACAGGAGACCCAGGAAGAAAGAAGGGAAAAAGCCATGCAAACAAAGGAAACCAGGAATAAAGCGTTTTCTCTAAATTCCCTAGAGTATAAAGGAAAAGAACTTCTGAAAATCATTAGGGAAGTGAAAGAAGGTGGAATATGAGCTTTACTGGAAACGGAAGAAGCTAGTAGAATATCCCATAAACAAGGAGGCAACTTACTATCCTTACTAAGGTAATTGGGGGAAATATGTACATATTTCATTTTACCCAGATGTCTAGATTGGCTGAATAAGTGGAATAAATATACATTAAGTCTTAAATGTTCAAGAAAGTATATCCTACTTGAAGATTAAAATAATAGGCTATATAGGAACAAAGAGACCATTTTCATACAAGGGAATTGAAAGCAGATCTATGTCAAATTCACAACTAGAATTCACAAATCTCCTGGTCCCCAGCCCAATACTGCTCTTACATAACCCCACACACAAACCAAAAATATACATTCAGTTCTATAGTAGATCACCAACATTCCAGACAATGGACTGCCACTTTTTAACCAAGTCTCCTGGCAGTACAACTGATTGCAAAGGTGAGAAACAAGTAGGTAGGTGAATGTGTCCTTCCTGAAGGTGACTTTTCTACTCACAGTTTGTCTCCTTGGGCAAAAGGAAAGTTTGCAATAGACATAAAGAACAGCATTAGCAGATGCCCAACTCAGTTATATTTGATTTCTTTTCTCCACAAGCATTCATTAGGGTCAGATAATGTGCCAAGCTCTGCACCAGCACAGAGGTTACAAGGCCAGATAAGACATTCCACTTACTCTTGAGGAGTTCCCAGGCTAACAGAGACAGAAAGGCAAGTCAGTAATTACAGAACATTGCAGTTAGGTGTCTCCCTGGGAACATGGATCAGGGGAATTTAAATCAGATTGTGAGTAAGAAAAGGCTTCTTAACAAAGGTGACCCTTGAGATGAATTTTGAAGATGAAGTTAAGTTTATTTGGATAAAAGTAAGGAAAACCTTTGGTGGAAGTAACTTTACATACAAAGGAATAAAGGCTTAAAAGCACATGTGTTCTCAGGAATAGAAAGAAATTCAGTGTGGCTGGACTGATGGATTTATGGAGGAAACGGGGCAAGAACTAAGAATGAAAAGGACTGTCCTAGTTTTTTATTGCCTCTATAACAAATTACCACAAACTTAGTGGCTTAAGATGACACACATTTATTCTCTTACAGTTCTAGAGGTCAGATTGCCAAAATGAGTCTTACTAAAGGCTAAAATCAAGATGTGGTCAGAGCTGGTTCCTTCTGGAGGCTCTAGGGGAAAATCCATTTCTTGTCTCTTTCAGCTTCTAAAGCTGCCAGAATTTCTCAGTCACATCACTCCAATCTCTGTCATCACATCACCTTCTTCACTTCTGTATTCAAATATCCCCTCTGCCTCCCTAGTTTAGGGACACTTATGATTACACTTAAGGCCCACATGGATAATCCAAAATCATCTCCCTGTCTCAAGATCCTTAACTATCATATATGCAAAGTCCCTTTTGCCATATAAGGTAACATTCACAGGTCCCAGGGATTAGGGCATAGATGTTTTTGAAGGACATTATTCCACCTATCGTAAGAATGTTGTGAGCTGAAGTGAGGTTTTTTCCCCTTAAAATCTGTAGAAAGCCATGGTAAGTTTCTAAGTAGGAGAGTGATGAAGCAGATTTGGGGGACGCTCACCTTGGCAGCAGAGAAGAGGAATCAAAGGGGCAAGAGAGAGAGAGAAGCAGCCATGTTTTCAATAATCTGAGTTAAAAAATGATAAGAACTTGAACTAAAGAAAGGGTTTTGGAAATACAGAGAAGGAATTAACATGACAGGTTTTACATCTAAATCAGGAAGACCTGAAGACTGTTAGAATTGGAGAAATAAAGGGTAAGAAGTCATCTGAAAAGACTTGCCGGTTTCTGGCTGGGGTCATCAATTTGATGTGCAAGGGTATATGGCTCTAAGGGATGAGAGCATTGGAGGAAGGAAGGAAGAGGCTGGGGATGATGAGTTCTCTGATGGACCCGTTGGGTTTGAGATACTTGGCGGATATCTCATAAAGATCACCAGCTAACCTGTAGGAAGTGGGTGATGGTGAAGCTTAACAAGGACATCTATCCAGAGCACTTGATCTTACTGACATCAGCATATGAGTGAGCACTGAGCCACAAAATAGGGTAGGATTATTATGATCATTCTATAAGATAGAGAAGGGAAAAAAGGACTATGAACAAAGCCCTGGGAAACACCAATATGCAAAGCTGAGGGAGCCCACAGAGGATCCTGGAGAGAAAGGGCCAATGAGGGAAGAGAAAACTAAAAGGAATGGGCCTAAGAAGAAAACAGGAGAGATTCAAGGAGGAAATTGCGACTATGAGAAAAATACTGTTTGGGAAATCATATAAGAGACATATATCTAATTTCCCTGAAGATCTCCTACAAACAGGTGAGAAAAATATTAATTTAAGAGACACATACCAAAATATGAATATTTAACAGGAAAAAGTATAAATGACACTTAAACATGAAAAAATGCCCCACCCCCATATAAAATAAATGCAAATTAAAAGTACACTGAGATGCAAATGTTACCTATCATATAGGCAAATTAAATTTTTTTATAACACTGCATTAGGCACTCCTAAATCACAGGTTGTTTGCATTATAAACTGCACAAGCTCCCTGAAGAATTTTTTTGAATATCTATCAAAATGACTAATGTATATTCTCTTTCTGCAAATGGATAGTGCTGAGTTAGCAAATGTTTATATCTTTAAAAAAAAAAGTCAGAGGAATATGTGTGAGTGTGTATATGTGCATATGTGTGTATGTGTGTAAGCATGCAGTTTTGCTTGTGTGTATAAAAATTGCTCACAGGGCTTCCCTGGTGGCGCAGTGGTTGAGAATCCGCCTGCCGATGCAGGAGACACGGGTTCGTGCCCTGGTCCGGGAAGATCCCACATGCCGCGGAGCAGCTGGGCCCGTGAGCCATGGCCGCTGGGCCTGCGCGTCCGGAGCCTGTGCTCCGCAACGGGAGAGGCCACAACAGTGAGAGGCCCGCATACCGCCAAAAAAAAAAAAAAAAAAAAAAAATTGCTCACAAAACTGGATTCTTAACCATGTGATTTTATTACTTACTCATAAATAAATTAATTTAATTTAATTAAGAAATGAAACAGTTCTTGATATTTCCACATGCTACAGAAATTTCTTAGAAAGTAAAACATAAAACAGAAATGAATCAATTGTTTGGGGGGACAATACTCAGCCCATTGGTGTCCTTAGAAAGACGGTTTCCATGATATAGCGGGAATAGAAGTCAAATTATAGTTAAGCCCACAGAAGGGAAGTTTTAAAATAATGAAGGCCTAAAAAGTAGGCTGATATTTCAAGAAAATTGGCTAAAAGGGGAAAACAAGAATATAAGTCACGGCCCAAAGTTGAGGTTTTTATTTGTTAGTTTGCTTGTTTGTTTTTTAATATGT